>NC_045642.1:52853098-53490663 GCF_009829145.1 Chiroxiphia lanceolata
CACGTTACTGAATGATAACTTTTTAAATAATTGAAAATGCTCTCCTTTTATATCACTGATGTGGAATTCAAATTCTGGAATCCAGTTATACTTTTACAAACCTGTAAGTTAAATGAATACTTTCTGTAATTTTAAATTCTTCCTCAGGTGACAGGGTATCTACTGTAGCCATGGATATAATCACTGGTGTTTAACACTATAGCTGCCAAACGTGTATATGCCAAAATTGAGTTAAAATAATGGAATTATAATCCTCTTTTCCAACCACCTGCTAATACTTGTCACTTGGCTTTTGTTGTTGTTGAAAGTTTAAAATAAAATTTGTCAGAAGATAGCATTACTAATCAGTTTAAGCAGTAACGGACATAAACCAGAAGGGTTTAAAAAAATTCTGTCCTTGTGTAAAAGTAGTTTTTATACTGATATGAGACTTCATTACTCAGAAAGAAGATGGAATTACAGTTTTACATTTTAGTCGCACCCTTTCATTTTTTTATCCACTAGTTCATCTTTTGAATGTTGATAGCTATAAAAATAAAACCCCAGGCAACATTAAAATTATTTTCAAATTGCTTCTGTAACTTACATTTTTTCTAAGATTAGTATAATTTGATAATTTCCTTAATTTAATTTCAGTGTAGGCTGATGTTGACGCCTCTTTTGCTTAACCAGAAAAATATGCATCAACATCAGCCTACGCTGAAATTTCCTTAACCAGGAAAAGATGCCAAAATAAAGGTTTGATCCTCCAAAATCACAGAGAGAGGATGTTTTTGAAATTACTGTATATAATAGTGGAAGGACTCATGCTAATAAAGCTATTTCATGTGGAGTAAACATTTTCAATATCAAGGCTTTATTTTTTTTTTAACTGGAGTAGTATTAAATTGCATAGTTTTATGAGATGCAAGGAGAACAGTTAAATGTTAACACTATATTCTTTAATTTACTAGCGAAGGTTTTGTCTTGCATTTGGCATTGAGATGACCTGGATAATGTTAGGCTAGTGTAGGAGACACATTTCTGAAATGAAGACAGAATTACATTCTTGTTGCTGTCTTTTCCCTTGCCCTATAAATGTGTTTTGTTCTGTGCCTGTCTGTAATTTTGCATTCTGCTTGCTCTCTTACATTGCTTTCTCTGCAGAAACAGTTTTTTTTAATTTCAGCTTAATCATTTGAAGCTTGTTTTTATTACAAGAATGCAGCACTGAACATCTGTCCTACCATCGCATGTTCCAGAAGGTTTTATTTGTCGAGCTACCTGAGATGCATCTTAACATGCATCTGCTCTGCAGATCTGCCCCTGGATGGGGGCTACCTTCTTTTCAGAAGGCTGATTGCTTTGCAGAAAGACTCTGGTTTGGGTGTTCCTGTTGTTTCTGTAGCTGAACCTCAGCTAAGGAGTTGAAACATTCCCCTCCTTGCTGGTAAAAATACATGGGAGAGCAGGAATAAATATATTTAAAAAAAACCCCAAACAGTGAAGTGTATCAACTGTAGTGTACAGTTGGTAAGCTGAGCATTTTTTGACCAGACAGAAAGGTCTGTCTTGTTTCCTGTAGTTATGAAGAGCCAACTTACACCACACATAAAGTGGGACAGAACCAGAGGAGCTGAATGAGATAATAGGGTAGGGAGAGTTGTTAGGGGCTGATGGGGAAGTTTAGAGTGGTCCTCAAGGATGCTTGAGATGAACATTCTGGTAAGCAGAGCATCCCTGGAGGTGTACAGAGGTCAAGGGGAAGATGGCTGGGGATGATAAAAGGTGTGACTGGATGAGACTGGGCCTTGGAGGAGCAAGAACAGAAAGAACTGGAGTTTTCACAGTGCTTGGGATTTGAGTAGAGAGATGTGAGCTTGAAAGCAATCATTGGTCTCCATGGCTCGTGGAGTGAGAGAACTGCTGAAGGTGGTTATTTATTGTGGGGATGTTGTGGGTAAAGGGGACATTTTCATGCTGCTTTTTGAAGGGAGAAAACAGCACAGGACTGAAGGGAAACGAGACCCTGACACTGAGTCCTGTGGTTCAGCTGGTGGAGGTGACTCCTGCCTCAGCCAGGGCACCACTGCCTGAGCCTCTCTGCTGCCAAGGGAGTGCAGCAAAGTGAAAAGAGTCACCCACACTGGGGCATCAACTGCTCCCTCTTCTGCTAGGAAGCACTGCTTTAGGGGAAGTACTTTGGACTAAGGAATAACCACAACAATTTGTCTCTTATTAGGTGTAAGCTCTGAGTGAGCATCTCTTAATTTACCAAGTAACACTGCTTGTGTTTGGGCCCACTTTTTTCCATCAGAGAGAGCTGGATGTCTAAAGGGTGCTGCAAAATCTCACAAGAGCTCCCTGATAGCTATCTTGGCAGGAAGGATGGTTGAAGAGTGAGAGGGTAAGGCAAGCTTTAAGCCTTTGAGAAATTCCCCTGTCAGGAGATGTGGGGAATCTAATCTATTCATACATGTAAGTAGGAAGCATACATTTTTGACAAGCTAACAAAAAGATGCAGGCTAACTCACCATTAATTGCAGTTTGGAGTATGTTAAAACTATCTTTGAACTACAGAATAATTGATACTGAATGAAGACCCAAAGTTAGCTTGGCTGTGTTCAAATTTTGACCTACTTCTGGCATTCTCTGTAGTCTGGCTGGAGGTGTCAGGTAATATGCTTTCTTTTTAAATTTTTCACTTATTAAGAGAATCTAAAAGTTCCGAAATGTGAAGTGGTAGTCAGAGATTTGAAATGAGACCTGGAAAAATAGATATTGCAGCTTATTTTATGAAATTGGTTTAGCCCATCTTCTATTTTATGATTAAGAATAGAGCAGTGTGTTTGTTTCTGTTGCACCAGGTACTCAGCAAAACTCTTATGTAGGCTCTTTAACAAACCAAGTTATACTTAAAAACAAAGTTGTAGTTATTTTTTAGAGTCAACAATCTACTTGATACCTTTCTCAAAAATATTTATCATAGACATACATACTTTTAAAAGTGCCACTGTAAAACCTGCTCCTTTTTTTATTAGCACCATTAAGAGAACCAGTTCAGCTGAGCGTGTGTCCCCAGGAGGTCGGAGGGAAAGCTATGGAGATTCCAAAGGGAGTCGCAACCGCACTGGTTCCACCAGCAGTTCATCTAGTGGTAAAAAGAACAGTGAAAGGTAATGTTACCTAAAACCTATCTCCTTTCTCTGCCTACTGCTCTAATAATGAAATTAGTTTCTTTAGTGAACTTAGTTTCTTCTGTTTAGCAAACATTGGGAGCTTTCTTTTTTTACAAAGCTCCAAGAGTTGGACAAAGATATATTCTAAAACACTTCAAGTAAAACAGGTTTTCATATTTAGATTAATCTTTTTGTGTTATTTCTAAACCATAAACAGTGTGTGAACCTAGAGTTTCCCAGGAAAGTTAGTGAATATTAAATATGCCCTTTCCAGTATCTTAGTGGTTTCCCTTGGTCTTCATGTTCCTGACATGTACTTCTTCAGGTTCCTTGTTGTGGTGCACTGACCCCACCTGGCATCTGAGTACCACACAGCCACTCACTCCTTCTCCTCCAGTGGGGTGAGGGAAGAGAATAGGAAGAGCAAAAGTGAGAAAACTTGTAAATTAAGATAAAGATAGTTTGAAAAGTGAAGGAAAGAGGAAGAAAACACAAAAAAATTGCTGGAAAGCAATCACTCACTATATCCCACAAGTAGCCTGATGCCCAGCCAGTCTCTGAGCCATGATTGCTTCATCTGAGAACCAGATTAAAGGTAAATCAAGACATGGGCTTGCGTGTAAGTGCTATCCAAAGAACCAAAATAAAGTGATACCTTTCTCTATATATCTCTTTACTTCTTTGTGCTGCTGGCAGTGCAAAAAAAAAAAGAGTCTCTTGTACAAAGGTTTCAGCCTTATGAAGGCCTTGAACAAATAGCTATTCCATTGAGATTTGTTAGTGTTGTCAGTGTAGGTCAAATGGTTCTTTCCTGTATTTCCTAGACATATTTTAGTCTTGGCTATCTCACTTGACCTGTTCTGTTGCAGTTTCCTATGCAAGAAGTGATGTTTATGGTACTGTTACATCCTTCTCACAGATGATATGACCATAAAACCACGTTGTTAATGAAGATCACATAATAACCCAATTTACCTGCTCTGTCTTGGCATCAGTGCCATTATAGGAGTCATTGGACTGCTCGTGAGCCAATGGTGTGGCACAAAACATTCCTCCCTTTACGTCCCTTCAGCATCTTTGCTGATGTAAGGAGTGACTGAGCTGGTTTTGACCTAATTGGCAGCCCAAATATAGGGGATTACATTATTAATAGCTTGTTTTCTGGCTTATGTTTTCAGTAATGAAGCAAGACAGCAAGTGTGCAAACTTAATGAAACTAATCCTAACTTATGGGTTAGGATAAAAGGGCAGACTAGTAAAGATGACACTTTGTGGCTGTTTGCTACAGGCTGCCTGAGCAGGAGGAAGTGTATGGGGCCTTTTACAGGCAGCTTTGAAGCAGCCTCAAAGTCGCAGGCACTGGTTCTGGTGAGGGATTTTAACTACCCTGACATCTGCTGGAGAAGCAACACAGCAAAGCACAAACAGTCCAGGAGGTTCCTGGAAAGCATAGGCCCTTTCAACCTTACATGTTCTGTAACTCTCTGAAAGGCTTAGCAAATTATGGAAATAATGAAAAAGTTTTGAATACTATCAGAAAAAAGGTTATAAAATTGTACACAAACTAAAAATTCAGCCAGTCTAAACATCTTGGTATTGTGCATCTATGCATGTGAATGAAGTTTTGAGATGCTGACAGAATTCCATGGGACTGGACCTTCTGGTACGTATGGAAATTCTACTTTATTTCAGCATCTGAAATTTTTTTCCCCCTAATTTTTTAACCTAACATAATTATAAACAACACATAATAAATATATGTGGGTTTGGTTTTGTTTCTAAGACTTGTGTACTTCAAAATTTCTAAAAGACTGAAATATAACTGAAAAACAAATTAACTGTAGGAATACATAATATCCATAAATAAATACTACTTTAGAGAGGAAAATCAATCTTTTATTAGATTATTTAGCAGCCATATCTCTTTCTGCATGTGCAGACTTGGACAAAGTTTTTTCTAAACGTCTCAGTCCCTCATAGCACAGAGAGTGTATAACTCATACATCTGAATCAGCAAACCAAAAATCAACACTCTTGGGGACAAGTGACCCTGAAAGTTTTAAAAGGCAAAACTAAGCAAAAAAATTAATGGCCAGTGAGGGGACTGCTAAGAAAACAGCTTGCTCTTAATTTAAGCTGCAGATTCTGTGAAGTGTTGCAATAGTGCGTAACTTCACACAGCTGCTTTGCGTCAGTGAAGTCATTAACATGGAACTACCGTTTTCTGTGTTGGTCTCTTGGAGTAGTTGGATTTTTTTCTAAGGCTTTACTTTTTATTTTGCATCTGTGTATGACTTCCTACTCTATCACACATATCAAATTATAGCAACAGCCCTTATGCCGTGGCCTCATTGATTTAAAAAAACTTATCTTCTACAAACAAAACAAATTTCTATAATTAGGTGGGTAGACTTGTTTCTGGAATATGAACAAACATGTTTCACCTACCAGTGGTGAATCTCATTGCTTTTCCAATTTACCATAGTAATTTACTGTAGTTTTTTGAAAAAGTGTTAGCAAACATGTGATCCTTCAGTGCCCTTGCTCTGTGTATTTTATCTCATATAAAAAATTTCATTAGATCAAGTACCCCAAAGGTAAATTCAGTCTGTGTTATGCAATGGAAGATCTACCATCAAAATCTAAATACACTTGCAAAGACTGTATTATGGATATATCCCTGATCCTGCTACCTACTTAAGGTGACAATTGTCTGAAATTAGTTATATGTTAGAACTACTAAAGAGATAAGGTGAGAATATTAGGTTGTTCACTTAAATTAAGAAAAGCTATGACTTATACTAGCTACACGGATGTACTGTACACTTGAAAATTGATTTCACAATAACTGAGAAATAAAACATTACAATAAAATAATGTTTATATGCGAAATTGTTTTGTTTCTGCTCTAAGGTTGACCACAACACTTCAGATGCATTTTTTTCATACTATTTTAGCAGAAACTCATTGGTTGTGTCATTCTCCAGTTGTTGGGCCCAAAGGGTTGATCAACAGCAATGATCAGAAATCACTGACTTGGGACTTGGGGAGGAGATCCAGCACACAAGTAATGCAATGCTCGAGTAAAGTACAAGTATCCCAAGGAGGAACTAATCGAGAGCGTGTGTTAGAATGCCTTAACTTGAGCTGGTGATGTTGGTACTGCTGTGAAAACAATCATTGATGTTTAGAGAGTTTTCCATTATTTCTATCCCATGCAGCCTGAGGCTGTTCAGCACCCCAGCTTTCATCTCTTTGAAGTGTCCCTATCTTGTGGAAGAGGCTGGCTAAAGACTTGCCTGGTGCTTCGTCCTGAAGCTGGGTCACCATGCAAGATATAAAGCAAGAGTCATGGGACTAGATGGCAAATGATGAGGATTCTGTTTGCTGGGGGCTAAGGCTGTCCTCTGAAAGCTAATTGTATGTGTGAAAGAGCGAGGAAGAGAGTGTTAACCTAGCCATCTACTCACAGTCTTTTAATTTGTATCCGTGATCTCTTTGCATCCCTTCCAGCTTGAGGCGTTCTAAGATTGTGTTCTATGATTCTATTCTATGATTCTTAGAATTAAGATGGTTCTTAGATGACACTTAAAGCAGAATGCATGGCAGGAATCTAAAAAGGCAATCATGAAACTGTTGTTTTTCAAAGTATATAGAGTTATAGGCTGTTATGCAAAACCAGAATGCTATAGAAAGCTCTTTTAAGAGGCTTTAAGCATAAGGGGTAAGGAGATGAGCATAATCTCCCATGTTGCTATGAAGTGTCCCAGCTCCCTGTGGTTATGAGCCAGGGGTAAGCCTTCCTGAGGGTTAGATAAGTAGGATGTGACTCAAGTTCATGAAAAAGGGTAGCCAGAGCTCTGAGCTGTGTGTGTGGTTAGGGTTTGTATAATTAGAAAGTACACAATTTACTTTATTACTGTCACAAATCAACCTTTCACATTAGCTTGATTAGCTTGAATAAAGTCAGCATGGTCTGTTCAGAGCTAGGGACCCTTTTGTCTCTAATATGGCAGCATTTCTGACTAGTGCTCCATCCCATGAAGTTTTTTGTTTCCTAAAAATATCTTCATTTGCAAGAGAAAACGTTCATCTTGGTATTACAATGACAACACATCACGCTATTTATATAGATGACATTGGCTGTATATGCCAGCTTGAAGCATGAATTTTGATGCACGATTAAGATGATGGCTGATATGGAAAGTTACTAAATCGGGAGTAGAATCAGAATTAATTTGGTTTGGTTTTATCATTTGGTAAATGTATTATTCTCAATATAACTGTCAAATCAAGGCAAAAGGAGAAATACTGTAGAATTATTTGCTACAACTTCTATTGTAGTGAGAGAGAATCTTTTATGCTTAAAAAAAAAACTGTGTGCAAAAATCCAACACAGTTTTGTTTCTTTTTTTTTGGTTTCTCCTTATCTGCCCACTGCAGTCTAGGAGCAGATGTGGAGATGGCATCAAGCTCTAGGAATACTTCATGCTTCAGCAGTTCTCCATCACAGTGATAGGCCTTTCAGTGCTTTTGGGATCACCTTAAGAAACATACAGCAGTAATCTGATATTTCAAAAGTTTTATTGGAGTAAAAAAAGAGGAACCGGGAGGAAAAAATAACTGCATAGCATGGCTTTTTGTCCATTTCATGCTTCTTCAGAAACAGCACCCTCAAGCTTGATTTACAGGGGCAGAGGGCAAAGAAAGCAAATGACTGACATTTCTTGACAAAGATTCCTTCCTTTTGGCCAGAGTAGTACTATCCAGAGAGCTTCTCAGTTTTTCTGCCTCTTCATTCTCAACACACTTTATGTGTTTTCCCCTCAAGTTTTCCTAAATTTTTTCTCAAGACAAAAAGACAAACCAGTTTCTGGTTGTCTCCCAGGCAGCAGTGCAGTGACAAAGAGAAGGCATTTTAATCACGGTTATGTGTTTTCTGTGTTTTAACAAGTACTGCCATTCACCAAAGAACAATTTAGAAGTTCCATGTTTTATGTGAACTCTTTGGAAAAGCAGGATTCAAACTTTGGTTTGCTCCTTGAATCCAGGGAGAACAAAGTTATGAAGAAAGCGAACACCCACACATACAGTGATACAGTAGTCGTCCCCCACCACCACCCTTGCTCCACTCATGCAAAGAGATGTTGTAGTTAAGAATATATTCTTAACTACTGACTGACTGGAAACCAAAAATGATGCAGCTGCTCATGACCAGTTGCTGTGTTCTCCTGTAACTGGACTAACTTTGGAGAAGAAGAGAATTTGGTAGTTAGTGGAGGAAAATCTATAATTTTGAGAATGTAAGGAGAATGGTATAAAAAAGTTTTAACAACTGCCGTCAAGGCACCTCAGTGTTTACTGGTTTTAACTGTGTCTGCCTGGTGATTTACCTTGTAAATAATTTAATTGAAAAAGCATTTTTATATGTACACACACAAAAAAATTTATATATTTTATATTCTATTTTATTTTTATATTGATACATTTCTGTACAGAATGTATGTGCATGCTTTTTAAATAGTAATTTCTTCATTATTTTTGCAGCAAACCCAAGGAACCAATGTTCAGTGCAGGTAGGAACCTTTAAAATTTTTAAGCAGATAACAACTGTGATAACATATTAGGGCTTTTTGTTTGGGTTTTCCTCCCCCCTTCCCACTTCTGTGGATGCCTAGAAACTATGATTGGAAATCTAAACATGATACTTACAGGCTGCTGATGACATATTTTTAACAACCTGATCAGTCTGCTCTAGTTTTTATTGACCCAATAGGCTTATTTTACAGTTCTTCTTTGTAAGAAGACAAGAACAAAAAAGGCTGTGTTTTCTTACCTCACATGTCTTCCCTTTCAAAGCAGTATTAAGGTTTTAGTAATTAAAGCAGTGCAAAGTTCCAGCTATGATGCTGTCGTGTTAATTTAATCATAAAAGGGAGCTCTCTACAACTGTTGAAGAATACCACATCTGTCCCAATGCCTTATACTATAATTTGTGAAATTACAAATAAAAGGGTGTTTTGTTACTACAGTTTTGGTAGTCTATCTTTAATTTGAAAAGCACATAAATTTTTTCCTACTTATGTATTATCCCTGCTAAAAGATTTGACAGGGAAATAGTAGATAAAAGTGAAAGCAGAGTTTGTCCTTGTCATTAGACAGTTAAAACTTTAGACAAATCCCAATAAAAATATGAAGCTGAATAGTACATATAAGTTATTTTTGTTCTGGAAAACCAAGGACAACTAAAATAAAGCTTTATTTTAACAAAATAAGGAAGGAAAAGAACCCTGTTAATTTATCAGATGTATCATATTATTTTTATGCCTAGTTCTGTGTCGGTAACCATACATTAAGCTGAAAAAGTTAAAGATCTTTTGTTTACTGCCTTGACTGATCAGCATCCAACAAAGCTCTTAAGCCATACTTCGAGGTTTAGTGTAACTGATTTTGAAGTCAATAATACATGAAACTAAGTAAGCCCTTAAGTCTCTTGTGACAATATAATCACAGTTCATGTCCCTTCCATGGAAACTGTTGGTTTAGAAACAGAAAACTTCTGATTTGCTCAGAGTATACTTTCCTTGCCTAACATTTCTCCTTCCCTTACACCGTGTAAGCAAAGGTGTTTGGAATATTTTTACTTCTAATACTTTTCCCATGGGTAAAGATAAGTTATTAAACAGATGTGACACTACCCGGGTGTCCTTCTCACCTAGACAAAATTCCTCCTGAATTTAATAATCTTTTAAAGAAGGTTATACGTGGTATTTTACTGAAGTATATAGTTGCATAGTGGAGCTTAAGCTAGTATTTTAGTTGTAGAACTAAACAGAGCCCCTAGCTGAGGAAAAGGGTTTAGAAAGTAATTCCCGATGTATGGCTCAGTGTTTTGTCAAGCCCCAGGTTAGCCTGTAGCAGAATCGACTGGACAGCCCGTAGAGCAAGTATTTAGTGAGTTTATTGTATTCAAACACATCTTTATCTAGCCCTTCTGTCTCTGTCTCTGTAATCACAAGGGAAGCGCCGTGTGACACACTGCAAAGGTAGGCTTCACTTCCAAAACCTCATAGCTCTCGAAGCAAAATGGTTCTGGTGGGATAAAAGCTCCATGTGTAAACAGCTGTTCTCCAACTTGTGCGCATTTTGCAATGTTAAAACATCTAGTTCTTTTGAATTAAACAAAAATGTTGTACCATTTATTATACAGTCTACTGAATTATAACCCTCAGGTGCACTTTAATCATAATAACGGGTTATAATTAACATTTCTGTGGATTTATGCTGAAGAATTGGAATCAGAAAAAAAAACGTTGAGAGAGCTATATGGCAACACGTGGATGTTCACTGTGTTTGAAATGGCATTCTGCACTTCTGCTGAAATGCATATAGAATTTGCCCCTTTGTTGGCTGTTTTGCTCTTAGCCTAACATGGTCGTAGAAGCCTTGTTTTTTCCCTTGCTTTTTCTTACTGAGTAGGCTGTAGTTTTTCTGAATGTTGAATAAACAGACTTAGGCCTCCAACTAATTTCTCAGTGCTTTTTGCTCAATGTCATAAAACAGAGTTACATTTGGTAAACAAATCATATTGATTTCTAAAGTTTTAGTTAAATGGTAGCGTAAATATGCACATTTTGGATGCGTGTTTATATCTGTGGTATAATCACAGATTTATCAGCTTTTTTAGAGATAGCTATATCCTAACAGTTTTTCCACTAATCAGCATCTTTCAGCTTTGCAATACATGTAAAATTTCATAAAGAAAAGCATGTTTGTTCTTAAGGCAAAGTCTTTTAGAAAGTCTCTACCTCTGTGTATTCTTTGTACAAATCTATACCTGCAGTCAGTGGTGGTCTCCTTTGTAGATCCTACTGGCATTCATGTGCCTTATTTTAGTTCAGTAATTGTTAATTTTTGCAACAACAATTTCAAATTTACAAAACTGCAGATGTAAAAGATACATTTGTCTAAAAGTTTCACCTTTGGTCTGTCTTTGTAGTTTGATTGATTGTCTGTCTTTACATCTATATCTTCATGTTTAGAACTTCTCTGTCTTTAAAACTTAGTTAAGAAAAGTACAAAGAAAATGATGAAAATTGATTGATTGTGTAGATAATATATCTGGAATAGGAACAAAAATTATTGGAATTGTGAATGGAATGAATAGAATTATTATTACCAAAAGGTAGAAATAAATACACAGTATGAGTTCTGTGCCCCATGCCTGACCTAATCAGCCTAAGTTCCTCTTTATAGTTAGCAGAAAGAGATACACACACGCATTCTGAAGGTGTAACTTATATGCTTGTCATAATATACTTGGTATAGTTTACTATACTTTCTAGTATGTACTTGCTGTTTCCTAGTCTTGAGCGATTAGGTCGAACGGTTCTACTGTAGATAGCTAAATGCAAGTTTTAGGAGTCCCGTAAGCTTCAGGTGAGAAAAGTAGCTCAGTGAATTAAACTTTCCTTCATTCCCAGTCTTTGATAAGTCAGTAGTTGTCACTGCTGAAAATCTGTTGGCTTCCAGTGCACCAGCATCAGCAGTATTGGCATGTGTTTCAAGCTCATTAAATAGATGCTGCATGCGCATACAAATAGTGCTGTAATGCTTTGCTATTTAATGCTCTGCCCTCTATTTTATTTTCCAATACGGATCTATTGGAGTAGACTTTTAGAAACAATTCCAATATTCTGTCATTTTCAACAGGCATCTCGAAGTTCCAACCTTCTGTCATCATTATTTCACCATTATTATCGCTTCTTTTTAGCATTAAGTTTTCTGTTGTTTTTATTTTATGTCCGAATTCTGTAAATGAAGCTAGAGAAACCTAGCTGTAACTTTACTGTGACAGATTAGGTAGATCTCTTTCCCATGTGAGTTAGCCTAAAGGCAAAATACACATTTAGGTAATACAGCATAGCTATGATGTTTATTTGTTCAACCAATAATTTTTATTGATTTAGTCAGGATTTGTAGCATATGCATTTTTCCAATTAAAATAAAGCCTTAGTTTTCAAATTAAAAAAAAAATGGTATAGTTGTAATGATACTTAACAATTCATAGCATAATTTTAACAGTCCTAAATTGTATAATTTTTTTTCATTTACATGATTTTTGTTACTTTTGCCCTTCCATTTCCTCTGTGCCCACGATTATTCTGTCTAGTAACTCTACAGATGTCACTGACTCCAAAACTGCTTGATTCGCATGAGAACAAGGCTGAACCCCTTGATCTGCCGATGGAGCAGCAAGAGCCAGCACGTTCTGAATCTGGACAAACTTCATCAGAAGTTCACAGGACACCCACTTTGGCCTTGCCACTTCCCAAAAGTCCTAGTCAGACCTTCATGGCATTTCCCAGATCTCCTAGTTTTATAAGCCCCATGAAGTCCCCAAGTCAGTACTTCCAGATCTGTTATTAATCCCTGCTTTTCTCCCCCAAAAATATTTCTTACCAGTTCAACACATTACTTTTAGTATTTTCTTCTAGAAATGTTTACTTTTGTCAGCCAATTTTTTGTAGTTTCTCTCCTGTATGTCATTTTCCTTTCTTTTAATGTGCTGTCATTGTTGTCATTCCTTTTTCAATGTTTAGTAATTCTTGAAGCACATATCTTTTCTGCATGTACATCAGCATGATTCCTCTTACTAATTGTTTGTGTTTCTTATTTCGAATGTATCTCTAGCACTGTATCAAGTGTAAAGTGTATCTTTACACTGAGATGCAAAGAATGCAACTGAGTGTTGGAAAATAATTTAGATGCTGATGCTCAACTGTAAACATTGATTAACAAATAAAATTAATTTTAAGTGGCATTTCTGCGTTAATTGTAATCTTTGATGTATTCCCCTTCATTTTTAATATTTTACAAAATGTAATATTGTAATATTATTTTTCATCAAAAAAAGTTTCTATTTCAGACCTTTCAGTTTTGTAGTTCTTCATGACATTGTTTAGTTCTAATTCTGCTACTCAGAATATTTAAAGGGAAAGGGACTTCATATGTTTTTAAAAAAATCTGCTTAGTGATTATTATTTAGGATAAAACAACCTGCTAAATTTCTAAGTTTGAGATTGCATGCCATTCTGTAATTGTAATGCACCGAGCTGTTATGTGGGAAGGGATGGAGGAGCACTGGAATTCTCCCCTGATGGCTTTTTTTTGTGTAACATTAAACATTTTTGACCTTTTGTAGAGGAAGGATACGTAAAAATGTTTCTTCGTGGACGTCCTGTTACCATGTACATGCCCAAAGAGCAAGTGGAATCTTACAGTTTGGAAGCAAAAGTAGAGCTACCAGCCAAGAGACTTAAACTGGAATGGGTGTATCCTTTCTGTGCTGGAAGACTACTGGAAATCAATCATTCCTTAATGATTTGGGTTAAATAGCTTTTTGAGCTCAAGTATAGCGGAATTAAGGTCATAGGGTTCATTTAATCGGTGAAACGACATTCAATTGAAAATAGGTGTTAATTTGTTGGGGCTGCTGTTCTTCACCTTGTGAAGTACAGGGTGGCAGCTTAAGAAAGATTTTGCTTAAATGTTGCCTGAAGGTTAAGTCTGAAGCATGCTAATTAGACAAAGATTAAACTAGGCATATCCTAAGAATGTAGTGAGCTGTGATTATTAATTACAGTATGCATAAAACAAGCTCAGTTTTTTTCTGATTCTCAGCATTAATTTATCATTTTAAACTGTTTTATAAAATGTGCACCATTGTCCTTAAGAGGATGCTACATTCAACTTCAGTACTTGAGTAAGCCCTCAATTGAGTAGTGCTTTGCAACAGATAGGTGCTTAGCAATAAAATTAATAAAATATCATCTATGAAATAATATTTGAATTTATATTTTAAAGTGTGCTTAAACACTGTAAATGTCGGACAACCAGAATCTTCCACTGGCTTCCATGAGTGGACATAACTATGGAATTCTACCTTGAAAGAGTTCAGTGTTTCATTACATACAGAAATTTTCACATTTCACTTTTAAGTATAATGGTAAAATATATTTTTTATTGAAAAGAGAAAATGATATTTCATTTTTGTATAATGTTATAGAATAGATGATTCAAGATAAAATATAAACACAACAAGATAAATGTCTATTTGTAATATTCATTAATTTTAGAGAGATGAAGTCTTCGTAAGGTATTCTGTTTTAAGAAAAAGACTTTTTTTTGGTCTCAAATTGTGCAAATAGGAAGTTGCTTTGTCTTTACAAAAAAGAAGATGGGGGACATATAGTCTCTTTAGAAGTTGTGTAAATAGAACTGCATGTGGTTTCAGAATATTCAGAGAGTTTCCAAAAGTCTCTTTGTATTCACAAGAGATTAATGACAGATTTAGTAACCATTCTTATTATTCCTGTTGCAGCTGAGCCTGTAGGTTCTGTCCCAGTCTGCTGGAACTGCATAGATAATGCATACACAAATAAATGAAGATGAGTTAAAAAGACAAAAAATCCACAAAATTAATAAAACAGGTGAGATTAGAATCATAAATGCTGCTTGCAGCATTTTATCATCTAATTGTTGTACAGGCTCTCACCATGTATCACAACAGAATTGAATTATGTCTTTTTACAGTTGCAAGGAATCCCTCACTTCAGGAGGCTAAGGATGATACAGGGGAAAGTGTTAGAATGTTTGCTGAAACAATAAAACCCCAGCCATGAAACAAAAGAGATTGTCATTAGCAGTGTGTAGGTGGAACCTGAAGCCAATATTTCAGACTATTATAAGAAATTATAATTAGAGTAGGTCATGATTTCAGACTCATTAGTTTCTCACTTAAGCTTATTTAAATGACGGATTATTTGCCAGATGGATTATTATTTTTAGTTTGAATATTCCTATGTCCTTCCAGGTGTGTGTCTGTATACCCAGCAGAATCCTATCTATAAAAGTTGTATATGAATAGAAGATATATGAATTAATAAAATGATCTGACCCTAAATGGTTATTGAGGGGGGGCAAATTTTTCCAAAAATATTGTGCTAATTTTTTCAGTTTCTAATTTATTTTCAGTTAAACCCAATCATGATATCCATACTTAAAATTTACAGCAATGACTAGGTATATGAAGTATTAAAAAAAAGAGGGAGAAGGTAATGCCAAATTTACAGACTGTAACAATGAGAAAAAAAGCTGTGGGCAGGAGAATAAAATAATTTAAGGAGAAACACAAAGACAACAGAAAACCAACCAGTATTGAAGGCATTCATTCCAGTTGAGTTGGAGAAGCTGTGCTGTTTCATTGAAGGGTAACAGAACTCAAGTAGGAGAAAATATCTTTGTAGCAGACAAATGAACCTGGCTGTGGGATTATAGCCAGAAATGCTCTATAATGTAGGAATGGAGATAGGGAAACAAGATATTGGAGATGGAGTGGACAAGTGGAAAGAGCAAAGCAGACTACAACAAGAAACAGAAGGAAGAAAAGCTAATGTGTGTAGAAATCAGGGCATACCAGAACCATAAAGGGGTATTGCAGTCATGTTAGCTGGTATCTGGGTAAGCTGAAAACGGTTCAAACCTTTGATATATCATAATATATATTCAGTCACAAAGAAACAGAAATGCTGAGTGATGAAGTGTGAGGGAGGGCTGGAGCAGAGGTGGAAAATTCAAGTGAGAAATCAGCACTAGGGACATCAGGGCGGGAGCAGTGGCTTGCCCAGATCCATTTGAGAGCAACTCATTTGGCAAGCAGGAGGTTTGGAACAAAAAGTGCAGGCCAAATGAAAAGAAAAGGTCAAGGTAACATTCCCTGAAGTGCTAGCTCACCAAATCCAAGTTGAAGCCACCAAATCCGAGTGTGGGAAACAGGGAGGAGACGGAGGAATCAACCCCAGGAGTTTGCATCTGAGAAAAAAGGCTGATAGAAAGAAACTGAGTGTTTGACAACAGCAGTCATGTGAAGGGTTGAATGCAGCATTGTTCCCCACAGGACAAATAGTAAAGAAAGAAGATTTTCCCTATAGAATGTAATCTTTCCCTTTTAGTAGCTGTTTTTATGCACTGAGATTTGTTCTAATGAATGTCTGTGTAATGTTTTTCTTCACTTTTTTAAGAAGTTCTCCTTTTGCCAGCTTCAACTGCTGGTTCACTGTAAATTTGATTATGTGTTCTTGAACTGAGGAAATATTATGTCTGCTTCAGTTGGTAATAGTATCTGGCCTTAGAGAGAGAAATAAATTTAAACAAATAAAGCACTGTTCAGCAATCTAGAATAGTAACGCTAACCTTCACAGACAGATTCAAAATTGATAGTAAATTCTATGTAATTGAAGATATTGATTGTTTCGATGTCTTCAAATTTTAATATCTCATCTCTTTAATACTCTTGAAGTAACTTTGCTGAAATGTTTCAATTGAGGAGTCTAAAAGCTCTATTTCAGAATTCACACTTTGATGACTGGGCATGCAGCACTAGTACTATTGTGTTTATTAGAAAAAATCAGCAAGCTATTTCTTCTAAAATAGGAATTTAAATAAAAGAACTATTGACCTTACTATTTCAACAACTTTAACATGACTATTTTAATTTGAGTGGGTTATCATTGACCGTAGAGAATAGTGCACAAGTATCTTTTTTATATTGTGTAATTGGGGTTCCATTATCTCTCTATACATTTTTCACAGCCAGTTTCTCCATATTGACTGCATTAGAATGCACTTCTGTTTTGCCAAGATTATGCTAATGCTGTTTCTTTTCGTTACCATAAAAAAAGGAAAGCCAAAATAGTTGTAGTCCCTAATGACTCTTCAACAGAATAAAACTACATAATTTGGCTGAATTAACATTCAGTCTAAATGAGATTATTTCTGGATTAATTCCAGTTATTTCATTGAATTAATTTTAGATTCATGTTGATATGACTAGCATCAGAATCTGGGCCACTGCCTTTTAAATACTACAAAAATAAATTGGAACGGATGATGTAACCCTTTTATGGTTTGTATCCGTCTGGCTGGTCATGTCCACAATAATGAAATCAATCAACCTGCACACAGGGTAATGCAATCAATCCTCCTGTAATGCAGGGAGATGTGCTGAATGACTTGTTAGCATTTCCATCAAGTCTAAATTTTTATTTTAATTAGTCAAGCAGTGTAAATAGTAAATACACCTGGGACAAAATTAACATTGCCTTAGTCTGGTATTCAGCAAATTCCAGAGGATACTAAAGGGGTAGTATGTCTACAAATTCCTGTATTCTTTACCATGGATTTTCTGTAGGATAAGTATGTTTTAAAGTGTGTGAAATACTTTAACTCTCTACTGTAGTAAGGGAGGGAGTTCTGAAGGTTGTCAAGTGATAAAGCTGTGCTCAAACCAGGAGATGCAGACTACAAGGGCAGAGATTCCATCTTGTTTTTTCTTATTTTTAACATTCTTCATTGGTAGATAATGTTATTGCAGCTTGACCAACACACTAGCTATGGATATAGGGGTCGGGACTGTCGCAGTAATCTCTATCTTCTTCCAACGGGCGAAACCGTGTATTTCATCGCGTCTGTAGTTGTGTTATTCAATGTTGAAGAGCAACTTCAGAGGCATTACACTGGTCATAATGATGATGTGAAGTGGTAAGTCACCTAATAAGCATTCTTGTTTTCTTCATAAAACATTATTTGGGATAGATACACTCATTTTCATTACTCTTCTTTTAGGATGATTGAACTTTAGCTTCCTCGGAATGTGCTCCTTTCCCTTTTTTACATAGGATTGAATTATTGCCCTTCACAAGAGCCTGAGTGCCAGGTAGAGGCTCTTTAGGTTCAGTCTAACCAACAAAACAGTTGTAATCTCACCTGTGGTCTTCCTGGTCATACAGTCTGAAGAGCATTGTTTGACTGGATACAACTATTTACTCTGGAGGACTGTCACTAGACAGCATTTATGGGACTGACCAGATCTCTGCAACCACTGTTTAAGACAGCTGAAGTTTGATAAGTAGCTCAAACTAAAAACTCCTTACACACTGCACTCATTTAAGTCTAGGGCTTGTTTGATACATGTTTTGAGGTATTAGGACTTAAGCAAATTACTACCTTGTTCATAAGGGAAGAAGAGTTTTTTGAATACAAGAGAATGACAATTGCTTTAACAGTTCTGGTTTTGTATTTTTAAGAAGTTTACATGTGTGCTGTGTGCTTTATGTGACTAAACCAGGGCTATTTATTACAGGTTCAAGTAATATTTTGATGAACTAGATAGTAAATGGCTTTAAGTTTGGCCTCTCCTTCTTTTCTTTTTTAGCCTGGCTGTTCATCCTGATAGGATCACTATAGCAACAGGTCAAGTTGCAGGGACATCCAAGGATGGGAAAGTGAGTGACCAATTTACTGATGTATAGTTGCGTATATTTTATAAGAATATGTTAATAAGAAGATACATACTATATTCTTTTCATGTTGCAGTTAAATTGGTCTTACATTTTTGGACTGAACAGAAGCAAAACTTAATTTGAGAGTGCCTATTGCACTCTATCACAGTCACCCAGTTCCATTATCAAGATTGGTCAGTGGTTTCTTCTCCCATGACTTAGATTGAAGGTAAACTTGGAGCTGGTCTCCGAGAGGTATGGAGGGATAAAGCTACAAAGGAGACCTGAGAGGGCAGATGGATATGGAGAAAAGGAGGAGATTAAATTGTACAGAATACAACTTAATTTCTGATCACAGCTACCAAACCAAACTACAAAAAGTATGGCTTTGGGTTGTTTGCTGAAAAAAATAAACTCTTACTTTTGCCATCATCTAAGCAAGAACATTTTTCTCTCTGTTATTACCTGTGTTATAAGCTTAGCTTTAGGTTAGGAATTTATTTGAACAGAGTAAGATGAACATTGCTCCCAAGAACTAAGAAAAGTGAGAAAGAATGGGAACAAGCAGAGGCAGGAAAACCATGAGGACAAAGTTACTCAGCAGATATGCTGCTGTTGTCACGACCAAACTATTGAAAATTTTTGGTAGATGCCAACAAAGAATTTTAGGATAAAAAACGGATTATCAATATGCTAACTGAGTGTTGTGATTTAACCCCAGCCAGCAATTAAGTACAACACAACCAGTCACCCAACCTATCCCACTCTCTAGTGGGATGGGGAGGAGGATTGGAAAAAGTGTAAATCCTGTGGTTTGAAATAAGAACAGATGATGATGATAATGATTACTGTTATATTGTAATAAAATAATAATGACAATAATAAAGACAACAAAACAAGAGAAATAACACCCAAGAAAAATAAGTGGTGTGTGATACAGTTGTTCGTCACCTGCTGTCCCCCAGCAGTGATTGGCCCCTCCCAGCCAACACTCCCAGTTTATATACTGGGTATGATGTTCTGTGGTGTGGAATATCCCTTTGACCAGTTTGGATCAGCTGTCCTGGCCATGCTCCCTCCCAGCTTCTTGTGGAGCTCCTCACTGGCAGAGCATGGGAAACTGAAAAGTCCTTGACTTAGGGTAAGCACTGCTCAGCAACAACTAAAACATCTGTGTTATCAACATTATTCTCATACTGAATCCAAAACACAGCTCTCTACCAGCTACTACAAAAAAAATAACTCTATCCCAGTCAAAGTGAGGAGAATGAGGAAAACAAAATCCCAGTTATGCAATATAAAGTTTATGTAAAGATAACTTAGCTGAGTAACATAAACTAATAATTTTTATTGTGTATCAGAGAAGTCTCTGGCGTTTATTTTTTAACTTCATAAACACAATTACCATTGTGTTTGTGAAATAAAATTTAAAGGTTTGATGGCTATGCTTGAGAGGAATCTGCTATATAGGTAAACTTACATAAAAGCCGTTTATATAACTGAGGTACTGTTGTGGCCTTGATTTTTTTTTTATATATATATATACTTATGTTGAAGGACAGTTTTGCTACTTATGAGCAAGAAAGACTGATGTTTGTTGCTTTTTTTCTGATATGGTAATAAAGCCTCTTCATTTCAGTTCAAGTGGATGGGAAAATAAGGGAAATAAAGCATGGCCCTTGTTTTCCTGCAGCGGTCGAAGGTTGATGGTTCTGCGTTAAACTCCTCGCAGTGTTTAAGATTAAACTCCATCAGCAAGTGCTTCCCGGGGCCGCCCCCTGGTGGATATGGGAGGCAGCGCTGCCGCCGAGCCCGCGTGGGGCCCTCGGAGCCAAAGGCCGAGGGAAGGGAAGGAGGGAGGGAGGGAGCACCACGGAGCTTTCCCAGGGAGTTGATCTTGGGCCAGCATGTACGCCTGGAATTTTATTTACAAAAAACAATCTCGTTTTGATTACGGTTGCAAAGAAGAGTCTGAAGATACAGTTCTTTTCCCCAGCCATTTTTATGACATTGAAGTGAATTACATTTTAGAAATTTTTAAGCTTCTTTTTGTACTTGCTCTTTGACACTTACCAGAATTATCTCAGTTGGTACAGTTTAAACTGTTCCTGGACCTGCCAGTAAGTCCCACGTCACAAAGTCATCAATAATTTTCACTTCATGAAGAATATCTCAGTGGCCATTAACTTCAGTGAACAAACTGAGATCAGTGAGACCTGATGTGCTGTACACTCAGGATAGCCAGTCCCAGAGATTGGTCCTGGATACAGTAATCAACAAACTGTTTGTAGTGTATCTGTGTTTACACGGGTGACTCTAGAGAAGTTCTGATAATTTTCATACCTTAAATTTTGATAAAATATTTTGGGTTTTTTCAGATGCATTCTCATTTTTTAAAACCCTGATGGGTTTTTACCATCATTGTTTCAGATGATTTTTTCTGTGTCTTTTATAGCAATTACCACCACACGTGCGTGTCTGGGATTCTGTAACTCTGAATACGCTGCATGTCATCGGAATGGGCTTTTTTGACCGAGCTGTCACTTGCATTGCTTTTTCTAAATCTGTAAGTATTTACTATTCATCACATGAAGACTTTGCTGGAAAGGTCTTTGAAGGCTTTCAAATTTAGCTTCCTTGACCAAAACAAACTTGCTGTCTTTACTTTTTGGTTCCTCTCTAGAGGAGGAAGGTTTGCAAGGCATTTTTTCCAACAGCTTAGGTTACTATTAAAGTTAACAATATCTCAGCAGTCTCAGAGATCTATCTTGTGCTTAAAATAAGCTGCAATTAATTTCTTTGTGGACAAGCAGTTGCAGAAATACTTGTGTACTTGAAATTTCAGTATCCTTAATTGTCTTGAATCATCTTATTCTGTTTCTTTCCACATGAGAAAGTTACTCTCCCTGCATCTTTTTACCGCCTTACTGTGCCCAAAAAGGATTGATTAAAGACCTTTAAAAAGTGGAAGCTCCCATAGGAGAAACAAAACATTTTGCTTGAAAACAACAAAGGCATATGGATAAAGGATTGTAAAGAAGTAGAATCCTGTTGTTGGCATTTTGGCACCATCCTTAGAATTCTAATCTATCAGAGAGGTAAAAAATTAAAACATATGCTGATACAGGCAGCATTCGAGTCCCATATAAAAACATGAGTCTGAGACCTGACACGTGCAAGTCTCAAAGCCCTCTGTGTACAACAGAGTAAGCAGTGTATGGGGTGGTGTCTGGTTATCTCGAGACCATTTTTAGATAAGAGAGGACTAAATGGTGTATTCCCTAGGCAAAATGTATGTCAGTGAAAGTTTCTACAAACACTTGAAATCCATTGATGACAATGTTTTATAGAAAGTAGACAAGAGAGAAATGAGTTGGGAGAACACAGTTCAAGATCACCTTTTGAAGGATAAATAAAAAGGAATACTGAGCAAATGCTCTGTAAATACCTCCCTGGAGGGATAGAGGTGTTTAATAACAGAAGATTGCTATTAGCATATGCCAGGAGAAAGCAGATGTTTAATGTGTTTGCTTTATGCTGTGATTTCGCTTACAGCTTGACTTGTTCTGAGCATCCCTTCCCATTTTGTAGCAGTACTGCTTCCTTCAGTCCTGTCTCTGTCCCACCTCTTGAGTTGCCTTGGCACAGCTATTTTTGTAGCTGTGTCTGAGATATGTATCGCGGGCCTGATTCATCAGGGGACAACCAAACAGTCTCATATATAAAAAAAATGAAGCAGAGTTTTCTTGGCTTTTCCCCACAGAATTGATCTGTTCCCCAAAGAGGCTCTCTCTATGATAGCCTAAACTTTTGTGGTGGCTCAGCTCAAGCAGCAGCAATAAGCAGCTGTGCTGTGGGTGGCAGATGGAGGAGTGTTTGATCTGCTCGATCTGTTCCTGCGAGGTCATCTGCAGTCAAAACTAATGTAACTGATGCCAGGAGCAAAAGGATACAAAAAATCCTGGGTTGGAAAGCAATTGGACATTCCTCGATGGTTTGTTCCATTGTACACTCGGCTAGGAAGAACGCCAAAGAAATAGTGAAAAATGGTCCAAAAAGTTCCTTCCAGATAGGTACTGAATAAAAATCTGATGATTGTACAGCAGTTCCCATCACTACTGAGACAGATGTCGGTCAGCCCCTCATTCAGGCAGGATCTTGGCTGGAGTTCTTCATCCAGCTTCTGGATTCACACATCAGAAAAATGGGTACCAACAAGTGAAGGTCTAGGAAATGTGATACATGAAGAAAGACTGAAGGAATTAGGGTAATTAAGATTAGAAAGAGTGATAGAAGGCATAACTATAAAAAAAGACACTGTCAGAAATAAGTTGTTGTCTAATTTCTTCCTATGTTATCTGATTTTCATCCATTTTACCAGTATGAAGAGTAAATTTTTCCCTGTGTCCATATAGATCTGAGAATAAATAATTGTTTTAAGTTGCAGAGAAAGAAACTCAGTATGATTATCAGGAAAAGCTTTCTTAATGAAGTAGATAATAGTGTATAGTTTGCCTTTGGAATTTCTACCACTGTATGTTTGGAGAGACCTCATTTCTGCCATTTGTCTGCAGTTTGCAAGAGTCCCTTTTCTAGATCCCTTTTTTAGCTCTGTTTTTCAATTATTCTATAAATTATTATATTTTATGGAGACCTATGGATAACTAAAGGTATAACAGTTAAAGTGTAAATATGTATAAATATTTCCACTTACACAGAAGCATTTATTTTGAATTTGCATTTATATGTTCCTCATGTTGGTTGGGTGGTGCATTGATATTTTCCATGTTTTGCTTCAGAATGGAGGAAGTAGCCTGTGCTCCGTGGATGATTCAAATGACCATGTGCTTTCTGTGTGGGACTGGCAGAAAGAAGAAAAGCTGGCAGATGTCAAGGTGTTGCAATAAGATATTTTGTACTACCTGCTTGTATGTAGATCTGGATTTCTTGTCATAAAATGTCTTTCTGTATTTAACTTCATGTGCCTTTTTAACGTTTTTGCTTTATAAAAGACAAAGAAAATGAAGAAAGGGAATATTTTCTCTCTGAGACTATCCTAATAGTTTGTCTTGTTTTAATTTTGCTGTTGTTGTAATTCTAAAATTGATTTGAAAATTCTAGGCAGCAATAATAACAGCATAGAATGTAATAATAAGTGCAGAAACAAAATGTCTTAAACTAATCTTTTGTGTAGAACTTTTCCTTATCTGACATGATTTTGAAGGATAAATTTGGATCCTAACTTATAAAGTCATTAAATATTTTGACTTCAAATTGTTCTACCAAAGCATTCCAGACTATGTCAGTAAATTAATAGCTCAGAATTTTTCTTAAATCAGAAGTATCAGTTTATCTAACTAGAGAACCATGTAATACTGTTTTGTTTTCTCTGAATTTTAGATTTTGATACAATGTTTTTCTTTTTCCTTCCAAGTGCTCTAATGAGGCTGTATTTGCTGCAGATTTTCACCCTACTGATACAAATATAATAGTTACTTGCGGAAAATCACACCTTTATTTTTGGACACTAGAAGGGAATTCCCTTATTAAAAAGCAAGGATTATTTGAGGTAAAATAAAACATTTCCCTAATTTTATGTTTATAGTAATGTTACAGTCATACAGGTTAAGGGTTAGTAAGGTTTGAGTAAATCAAAACAACTGATCATTATTAAACTTGAAATTTTGCAGAAGCTCAGGTGGCATTCATGTTATGGTAAAACTTCCACATTCAAGTGTTCTAATGAAATTATCATACTGTTATTCTTTTTCCTATATTCTTTGTAGTACACACCTCCACGCTCCCACCACACCCCCTCTCCCCACAAAATAAAATTGCCTTAAAATCTCTGTGATTACCTCAGGTTAAAAAACCAAAGCAAAAAAAAAAAAAAAAAAAAAACAGAAAAAAAAAACAAAACAAAAACAAAAGACCAAACCAAACAAACAAACAAAAAAAAATAAAAGCAGAAACAGAGAGAGTGATATATACTGGAGGGGTTTTTTATTATTTTGTTAAAGGAAATATTTGCAAAACCCCATAAAATGTGCATATCAGTCTTCTCTTTTCCTCTGTTCTGCTCAAATACATACATATATGTAATTCAAATACACTATTTGGAAAATATAATTTTTATTTCAAGATTTGGTATGGTTTTGTTCTTAAATACAGACTAAGGTCTACAGCAGCTGCATGCACAAATGACAGATGTTTATGGTAACTCCACTAGGGCTTAGGTAGCTGCTTGTGGAGTCATGGCTCACAAGTGTAGCCAAAACAACTTTTTTGCAATCTCAGTTAATATACTTTGTGTGAAATCAGGAGGAGATGCTGAGATGATGCATTTAAATTCTGTTACATTTTATTTTTCCATGCATTTTTAACTCCTAAGCTGCTTGGGCAAATTTGTCCCTCTGTTTTAGCTCTGTTACTCTTGATGGTTGTTGCAGACGGAGAAGTGTGGTGGCCCTAGTTGAGAATAGTTCTTAGTTTGAGGGAGGAAGAGGTCATACACACAGGTTGTCGACAAGGAATGCAAATAATATCCTTAGATGCTCCTGAATTTTTTGTTCCCTTATACATTTCATTGTTTTGTTGCTATCACTATCTTGAATGCAGGGTCTCAAAGCAACATTTCCATTACTGAACCCTGGGACTCTTTCACAAGATGATTTCATAAATCTTACACTATAGCCAAACTCTCTAGTGATATTTTTTTCTCCTAGAAACTTTGGAGTTAAAAATTATAATAATAAAGCTTGTTTGCGTCTTAGTCCATTTCTAAATACTTAAAGTATTTGGAATTATGTGGTAGTTGGGGGATTTGGTTTATCTCAGAGCGTTCCTGGTCTTGTGTTAAATGTTGACAGGCCTTCTCACTCTGTCCCCAACTTGCAGTTAAAGATTGCAGGATTGGGCCACCAACCTTTTTGCCCTTGCACAGATTAACTGTTTA
The DNA here is from genome assembly GCF_009829145.1 of Chiroxiphia lanceolata. NCBI lineage: Eukaryota > Metazoa > Chordata > Aves > Passeriformes > Pipridae > Chiroxiphia > Chiroxiphia lanceolata. The sequence continues at coordinate 52,878,553 of NC_045642.1, forward strand.
GACCACAGGAATGTGTTTAACTCCTGTATACATATTCAAGTAATAATAGAGCTGTATAAGACTAAACTAAATTACTCAAATGCATACAGTTAAAATGAATGGGTTGTGTGTTGCTGTGAGTGTATATTTTTCATAACCACGCAGAAACAAGAGAAGCCAAAGTTTGTCCTGTGTGTGACCTTTTCTGAAAATGGTGATACTATTACAGGAGACTCAAGTGGAAACATTTTGGTATGGGGGAAAGGTAAGATAAAACTTCACTATTAACTTCCATCTTAATATTAAACACTGTGAAATTTTACAGGAGTGTAGCAGTTCGTTTTAAGAAGAATAAATTTTGTTTTATCTCGAATTCTTTCCCAAGTCTAATCCAGCAGATTGTGCCTGGATTCTTTTCTACAAGAACCTAAAGAACATCAATACCTAACTGCTAGAGCAAAAAATTCTATAGAATGTGTTCCCTATGGTTAAATACTGAATCACAGAGCTATGCCAGCATTTTACTGATGTAAGAAATAGCAGGAAAAATTCTTTTCCTAATGAATGTGATAGAAAGAAACATTATTAATGTAACTGATGATCTCCAGTCTCCTATCCTGTCATTCTACTGTTTGCAGAAATTATGCCTGTTGACATACACTTTTAATAAGACAACAAATAGCTTTATTTGTTTTCCTAGGAAGTCAAGTTAAATATATTCAGATCTAATTGAATTCCTCAGCTTTATTTTGAAAGAACAGATGAATAGGAAGAAATTCTTAAAAAAGCACTTTCTAGTAAGAAGAGACTTTTTTTTTTAGGTAGCAGAAGGCAGTGCCTGCCAGAGGGCAAACAGCAGCAACATCCTAATCATTTGCTTAGTGCATGATATGCCATGCATAGGAATAAGGAGAATCCCTTGAAGGAGGCTTTATTAGAAAAGAAAGAAGGGAGATGAATGACAGCTGCTTCTTATTTACTCAGTGCTTTCTCCCAAGATATTTGAAGAGTATAAGACCCGGAAGACAACCCAGTGAATCAGTTACACAGTTGAGCCTTACTGAACTGTTTTTGCAGACTTCTTTTTCATCCAAGGACTTTTAGCCAGTTCTCTCCTTGTGCTTTTGACCACTACACTGCTTTTGAGGAAAGGGGTGGATATGGTGTTTGTAAGTCGGCTTCTCTTTTATTTCCCCTTCCCTTTTCCTAAGGTAATTTAAAACAAGACACAAACCTCTTTTCCTTCATTTTAGACATTGCATAGTCCCATCTCCCTGTTCTTTGCTGTTATTTTGGACTGCCAAGAGACAAGGGAGATAGTGGCAGCTGCTGGCATGGCAGAGTCATTGCACCGCTCAGGGGCCAGTTTGCCGTCATGCCGGTAGACTGCAAGGAGCCTCTTCTGCCCTTTCTCCCAGGAATGAAAGGGAATTCTCAGTGTGCTCAAGTTCTCCTCACCTTCTGCCAGCTCTTTTGGGTTGGGCAAAAATGTTGTTGTTGTTGTTTTTCTCTCCTAGTACAGCGTACTTTCTATGTCTTCATTACTTTTGACTCGGAGCTCTATGTTCAAGTGAGGGCTGCTTCTACCAGGTCAGAATACCCTCAGCAAAAACTTCTCCTAGTAGACATCAATTGTACCTGACACATTATATCCACAGATGTGGGTGAAAGCAAATGGGATTCATAAAGGAAAAGGCAGTTGTTTCATCCTAACTTGTATCAGCCCCTCACTTGTGCTATACATCAGGTTAGCCAAGCTTTGATGCAAGGTGGACATTTCAGTAATAGCAATAGTAATAGTAATAATCATTTCTCTGTACTTCATAATAATAATGCTTCATCAAATTAGAGATACTTAATCTAATGTAGTTGTTTCTGAGGCTGTTTTGAGTCTAAGAAAGTACTTGAAGAAGCCAAGTTCACCAATAAAGTACAAGGTCTTTTGGAGGGTGATTCAGGACATTCTACCAGATGTACCAGGATCTGTAGCTTAGTTAGATTTTAGTCCAAGTTCAGTGTCTGGAGACTGTGGAATGTCCTTGCAGGATGGCAAGTGACTGGGTTATGATTTCTTTGTTGATAAGGTATGTAGTGCTACTACATCAAATGTGATGTCAAATAATTTGGCTTAAACTCTCATGAAAAGTTTAAATGAACCTATTTTACTTTGAGCTAGACTGAGTATGTTTCTTTTCATTTTTGAGACAGGGGAATATATCCTAAGATGTACTAATTCAGTCTCTTCTGTGCTTTTGTGTGTTTTCATCCAACACTTTTACCATTGTTTAAATATAATTCTTGAAAGGTAGTAGAGAAATAGAGCAAAAAACCTGGGGGGGGACGAGCTATTAAGCCAGGTATTTCAGTAGTGATGTCTTTTCTCCTTCTGCCCAGGTACCAACAGAATAAGCCATGCAGTTCAAGGGGCACACGAGGGTGGGATATTTGCGCTGTGTATGCTGCGAGATGGCACGTTGGTATCAGGAGGTGGAAAAGACCGAAAGCTGATATCTTGGAATGGAAATTACCAAAAAATTCACAAAACCGAGGTGATGTTGCCTATCTTGAAATTATTCTGCTACTCAAAATGAAATTCTAGCTGTCTTCTAAACACGGCTTTTTATAATCATTTTTTTTTCTTATGGCTATGTATTCTGAGGGAATGCAAACCAGTGTTAAAATGCAATATCATTTGAGCCATCAGGTCATTCTTGTGACTGACTATTCATTAACATAATATTTCCTTTTAAAGTTCTGTTGTAAGTGGAAAGCGAATCTTGTATTCGTATCTTTTCATATTGTTTATTCCTTTCTTTGCAATTAACAATTTAAAGTAATTTTTTACTTCAGAGTATTACAGTATTAAAATATTTTTGTAGTTTTCTCTTTCCCAAAATGATATGATGATTTTGTGGGTGTTTTAGTACTCAGAGTTTTTCATTAATTTCTTGGTTGATGTTGTTGGCTTTTGTATATAATTAAAAAAATCTGGAAATTAACCCACTTACTATGTAGGAACTTAAAAGCAGAATTTGTTTGGACAGAACTACATGTCTGTTTACATACTGAGTGTAAGAGCAATCAGCATATAAAACTGAGGAAAGGTTTCAACTCTACTACATAATATTAAATTTTGCAAATATATATGCACCTGGAATGGCATGTGAGTTTTTGTAATTAATTTTTAACACAGTACAAGGTGTGCTTATTGTGCTGTTAATAACTCTGGTGTCCTTTTTTTCTTATTTGTTTATACTCTGGTATTCCTTGTTATTTTACACCTTACCTTGAACAGTATATTGGAGATATGCACTGACTCTTTCAGAACCCAGGCTGCAATTAAAGAAACATTCATTCCAAGAAAGTGCTCTGAGTGGAAATGCTTAGTCTGATATCAGAGCTGCAATTAAATAAGATTAAGTTAACACAGCACGAAGGAACCTTTTCTGTTTGTTGAAATACTTGGTTTATCTGTACAAATGGAGTGTTCTTTAGATAAGGATGTCTTGTCTTGTAGTGTTATAAAAACAGTTACTGAGCTGATGCAAGTTGTTTTAAAGTTTTGCAAATCAGGCACACATATTCATCTATTTAATTCCTTCTCTGCGCAAGATTTATTAAAACACATTTGCTAGGCCATGTGTCTTTAAAATTAGCAACACTTGACAGATTGTCTGACTTACTTGTCCTTTTGTCTGTTATGACCACAGATTCCAGAGCAGTTTGGTCCAATAAGAACAGTAGCAGAGGGAAAAGGGGACGTTGTATTAATAGGAACCACTAGAAACTTTGTCCTACAGGGCACATTATCAGGAGATTTTTTCCCAATTACCCAGGTAAGCTGGGTTGCCTTACAAGAGCATTTCTAGGTGTGTAATAGCAGTGAAGATATTGCTTAAAGTTAAGTTTCATAAATGTGCATCTATTGATTTATTATTACAGTGCCTTTGGCAATAAATAACATTATAAATATGTATCTATCTAGAACTAACTTTTTTTTTTAATGCTTTAATACATAGTTTGGTCATTTTAATAGTGTTTAAACATGTTTAGTTTTGATGGTCTGTCCTTCTTGTCAAGAAACATTTTTGCTTGTCTAGGGTCACACTGATGAGCTCTGGGGACTTGCAGTCCATTCCTCTAAACCTCAGTTCTTCACATGTGGACATGACAAACACATTACTCTCTGGGATGCTACCACCCATCATCCTATCTGGGACAAGATTATAGAGGTATAAATTTATTGAACACAGCTCTCCTGTTATAGAAATTCTGTAATTCTTCTCTATATGTAGTATAGGAATTCTGGTTTTTCTTGACATTATTGATTAAAACTATCTTCTTTTTGAAATTGGATGTAAAACTCTTAAAAACAAGAATTTAAAACCCTAGTCTATATGAATCTGTGTGCTATATCATATAAAAGTGTACAGTGGTGTTGACATTTATATTTTTTTTTACTAGGAAGAGAGCCACAAATGTAAATCTGGGCAATATTTATCATTTAAAAGTAATTCTGTCAGGATTAGTACTACTACCCCTATCTTGAGCATGGTAGTCGGAATAAAGAAGGAAAAGAATGTTCTGAGGGTATCATTATTTCCTGTAATTTATTAGCATTTTTATACATCTGGTTCACAAATAAACAAATGTTTAGAATTTCCCTTTCTATCTCTGGTGTGAAACTTGGCATTTAGGTATTGCAGGAATCCTGAGTGGAGGCTCAGTTATGAACTGTACTTAGGCACTCTGTGCATCTGCAAACTCCTGATGACTTTGTGGTGACAAGTGATCTTGCTTACTATATACATCACCAGGAACTGATTTTTAGAGTACGTTTTTTGGACACCTGATCAGTCTTCTAATTGTTTATCCATAAGAAGGCATTTGCTTATCTTCTAGAGACAGTGCTTTTATCTCTCTGAGATGCCACTATCTCCTTCTTTCAAACATTCTTCTCTTTACATTTTCTTAATAGATGTGTGAGCATGTTTTTTTGGAGGTACATGTACTGATCATAATAACCAAGTTATTTCTGAATCTTTTTATCTGCCCTCTATACAGTGGAAAAGTTCAAAAGTTACTACAAGGAAAAGAAAACAGCACCTGGTGTAGATATGTACCAAATACCCAGGTTTGCAAATCAAACTGTAGGTAGTAACTTAGAGACAATCCTCATGTTGCTGACTAAAGTTTTTTCTTTGTCATATAGTAAATAATCCCTTTCAGTTTACATGAAGTTTTGAAAAACTTTATTATACAACTTTTTTTATAAAAAGGCTTTTTGTTTTCAGGCCTACATAACACTTTAACTTAAAGCTAGTATTGATCAGACTTCTTGAATATAACACATCTGCAATAAGTGAATATTCTTGCATCAGGTTGAATTCTTAACAGAATTGCTTTTGCCAACTTGTCCCTCAAGGTATCCTTCTCCAGTTGTATGCTCTTGTTAAATCATACTTGCTTGGTGAATGTGGAAGTTGGAATTTATTCTTTGTAACCAAGGTCATATGTTCTAAGGCCCATATTTTTCTTGACTTCCAAATTGATTGGAGAGAAGAAAACAACAGTTCCACTGCCCCAGAGATGGAGCTGTATTTTCACAGTTCAGTGTCTCGGTTATAAAGATAGATTGTCCACTAGTCTCAGAAATTAAAATAAAGGAAAATATAGGTATTTCTTTTAATTAAAAAAAAAAAAGACATCAATAATGCTAAGTATGTGGCCTGAGAAGCAGGCAGATGATTGCATTTTCCTATTTCCTAGTAATTTTAGAGTTTAAGATATGTTAATATGATTTGGATTTAAAAATAAGCTCTCTCCCCTTCAGTCCTTTGAGATACTCTAGATAGGTGGGCCTCAGGAGAATGATCGAACCCTGAGATGCACCAAAATCTGAATGTGCTTGCAAATCTCTTGAACTGTCACCAAGATGATAAATCAAATAAATAGCAGCACATTTAGGCTACAAACTTTAACAATATAATATATTTTTAAAAATCAGTGAGCAAGTTATAAACCATTTTCCTGCATCTGTCTTGATAGTCTCTCTAAAAAAAAGATAAATCTGTGTCTTTTTTAGTTTTGAAATGCAGCAATAGCAGTGTACTGTATTCCGTACAGTGTGGAGTATGAACACACTGGATTGCAGAAATCCTTCACATGCAATTCAGAATGACAATGACACAACTGATAACTTTTATGTAAACCTTTCTGATCTTCAGGGTGGTTGTTTGTTTGGGTTTTTTGAAATTAATTTGATTATGATGCACAGCCGATTTTATGCAAGTCTGATTTATAAGTAACCCGAAGTGGAGGGTAAAATCATAGGTACAATTTTTTATGCTTTTCTAATGCATTTCTTTTTTGTTGGAAAAAATCATCACGTGATTTAATTGCAGGTGATTCTGTGCTTAGTGTAAGGGTGTGTGTTTTTGTATATTTGTATACACTTCCAAAAATACTGAGAGAATAAGTTAGTACTTCTAATATGTTTCTCATTACAGGAAGGATATACTGAGGAGGGCCTATAGTCATGAAGAAAAGTGCAAAATTTGGCACTTTGCTCTCTTGCAGTGTAAAGACAAGAGCATTTAGAAGTGTGGGAGGATAGTGAAACATCATTAGTGGAGATAAGTACAATATGGGGATTAGGAGCAAATCTATTAATCAGATGAGCTACTACCTCTGAAATAAAGTTACTTAAGCAATCATCAACTTCAAAAAGGACATAATTTTCCTCTGAAAAACAGAGCAGGAATTTAGCTGATTATGACTTACAGTGAGCTTCAATTAATATTTAGCTGCAGTTTTGCAAGTATAAGACTCCCTAAGAAACTGTCGTTACTGAAACGTTTAAGAAACAGCTTAGTTTACCTTGATTATTTTGAAAAGATTGATGGCAACAGCAGTGGGAGTATTAAACAAGAGATAAGTTTATTTCTTTTCCCCTCCAAGTACACACCAATTCATTAAGACATGATTCCTATTGTCAGTTTTTACAATAATCTCCTTATTATCTCTTTGAAATGTCTCAGACTGTTTCATAGATCAGTGATCTAGATTATCTCGAAAAAAATAAATTGTTTCTTGTTAACCTATTTTTGTCAAGCGATCTGTGTAAAAGCCTTTTAATGTAGCTATGAGTACAAGTTACTGCTCGGATTAAATTCACTGTTCGAACCTCTGATTTATTCAGTAGAATATTTTAGCATTTACTATGAAATTATGCTTTGAAAATATAATTTGAAAATTATCCTTTCTGGAATACTGGGATGTTTTAGAACACACGTTTTAGGAATCCTGGATCTCAACGTTTCTCTGGAATTTCTTTAGAGTTAGTAAAGTCTTTTAAATTAGTCACTTGATTAAAATTAATGAGAATATCCTTTACACCTAGCCTTTAGGGATAGTAATTACCAATTACTAAAAATGTCAACAAGTTTACTAAAATAGCTATGATGTGATACTGTTTTAAAATACAGAAAATCAAGCCTGTAAGCATTTCTGTGAGATTTGTCACTAGACTGGGGGTTTTTGCTTACATTTTAAAATTACTTTGGTATTTTCTGCTATAATCTGAAGAGTTCTGAAGCTCATTCTTAACTGAACAAGTATTAGAAAGAAAACGCTTACCTTGGTTTTTAGGCATATGTTTAACTTGCAAGAAAAACACTGGAATTCTACCTGTCTCCACAATAATGCACTAAACAAAGTAAAATGTTTTGAAATTACAAATCAAAATAAGAAACCCAGTTTCTGCCCTTAATCTCCCACTAAACTGCAACTTGGCAGGTGTTGGAAAAGGGTGCTGGTGTGCATAGAAGTTATGCTTTACCCCTCCATGCAAAATGCCACTTACCTTTGTTGAACAATGCGCTTGCTTGTCCTTTTAGACCGTAGGTAAACTTCAGTTTTGATACTTAATTCTTAGGTCAGCTCTAGTTTAAGAAGTTATTTTTATCTCTTACTTGTTTGTGATTTGTTGGGAAGCTGCCGTTGCTGATGTTATTGTTATGAAATCACTTGCCAAGTTATTTTTAGATAGTGCAGAAGAGAAAAAAGTGGTCTTGTATAGAGGGAAAAAAGTTTATTGGATAATATTTCAATTAGTTAAAACTACTTTTTTCCCCTCAAGTTTATATTGAAAAAAAAAAGAGAAAAAACAACCCCAAAATATCAACAAGAGATTGTTCCTGAGGCAGATAATTGAACTGTGGTTTTGTTATAACTTGATAACTTGGACTGGTAAAAAAGTGTTCTTCTTTCTGAAACATTTTAGGATCCAGCACAGTCTTCAGGTTTTCATCCTTCAGCATCTGTTGTTGCAGTAGGGACGCTGACTGGAAGGTAAGATGTGCAGAGCTGCACCCTGGGCACCAACTAACGCTGATTTTTCCAGCTCATGTCCAAGTTCATGTTCTTGTTATTATGCAGATGTATGCATGACATATCTTCATTCCCTATTGATTTCTAGTCAATTCCAGAGTGAAATTTATTTATATTGCCTTAATGCTGACAAACCCTGTGTTAGCTGAGTGTTGCATGAACAAAGAGATGTTTTCTGCCCTGGGAGGGTGACAATGTAAGGTCAGTGGGAGGAGGTAGATTTGGAGAGGGCAGGAAGTCTAGCTTGGCAGAGGGACCATGTCTGGGAGGTACTGTCACCATACCAGTGACCTAAATGTTAAATCTTTGTGTCCATCAGGGCAAAGGAGAGGCTGAAGGAGGAATCTGAGATTGTGAGTTAATTTTGCAGGTGTGGATAGAGGTTTTCTCTGAGGCCTTTAAGGCAGCGTGGAGGAAATCACATTGAAAAATTCTGTGTGCTGGAAAATGTAGCAAATGGTTCATGATCCTTAATGCAGTGGCAACCAAAAATTCGATGAATGTTCCACTGCACTAGCCATGGTGTAAAAATGCATATTGAGAGGTTTGTTCTGTGTGAGGTGCAAACAAGACAGAGAAAACTGAGGCAAAGTTTGGTATCTCCATTTTACATGGCAGGTTGAGCCCTTGGTTATTTAGTGGGTCAGTGGCAGACGCTGGGTTTGTCCATGGTTGTCTGTCATAGGAGGGAGTGCCTTTGCCTAACTTCCTCCTCTCCTGTAGTGTCACTTGAGGGCAGACTTGGCTGTTGATACTGAAAACAGTTCCACTTAACTGAGAACATACAGGAAGCTTGTAGGTTATGAGCCAAGATTATCTCAGACTGTATATCAATCCTAAATAAAGGATTTGTTACTGAATTTACTTTATTTACCAAAAAAAGAAAATCAAAAGGAGAAGCTTTGAGAGGAATATTTTCTTTGTCTTTAGTAATCTGATGCAAGTATTGAAATGCAAATTTTATCTTTGTCCTTTCCACATGTTTCCACAAATTAATTTTTAAATTAAAAATTAATTAAATTAACAAAAAAATAATTAAAATTTCACTTTAAAATAAATTAATTAATAAATCTAATTCATCTATCAGAAGAGAATGGTCCTGAATCTTGCTTGTGTTTTCTTTTGCTCTAGGATTTAATATAGGCATCCATTTAAATATCAGCATAGCATAGAAGAGGGTCATTAAAGGAAAGGGTCATTATAAGCAATGCTTACATTATTCTGATGCATGACACATAGTAAAACACACTAAAATCTGAAGGTTGATATCAGGTCAATGCTTGCTCATTTTCTTGTTTTGGTTAAAAATGATAGGAAGGAAACTATCCTTGTGTTAAAGTAAAAATAGACCAAACTGAGTAGCAGTTGCTGTTTTTCTTTTCTTGGTGTAAAACTTATGCTATTTTGACAGAAGAAAAGTTGGTCAAGATTACAGTAGATTTAAATTCCTTATGGAATGATTTATTGGCCTCTTTCTGTATTTACAACAGGTGGTTTGTGTTTGACACAGAAACAAAAGACTTGGTCACTGTACACACAGATGGAAATGAACAGCTGTCTGTAATGCGTTACTCACCAGGTTTGAGAGCATTTATTTACTGGGTAAAAATAAAGGCGTTGAATTTTTTTATTAAATTAAATTAGGGGCCGGTTCGTTTTAAAATATTTCCCTGCTTGCCATACTGAAGTTGAAAATTAATATGCCATGAAACATTGGCAACACTGGATGGGCGGTGCCGTAAGCTCCAGTTTTCTTTCCCCTCCCTCCCTGCCCGACATGTTCAGTATGGTTTCTCTGGGGGGGGGAAAAAAAAAGAAAATATTTAACTCCTCAGGTTGTTGCAATCAGGTTATCCCTAAATGGACTGTAGCTGCCTACAGAAGTGTCATGTGTTTTTAGCAGTAATATTTGCTGCATAAGTTTGCTGGTTTGTAGTCTTGAAAGATGCACCAATATGCAACTGAAAAAGAAAAAACAGAAATCCATTTTTTCATTTTTCAGTACCAAGGTCTTTAAGAACAGTTCCTCTTTCTGTGACATATAAACTTTTAAAAATTAGCTTGAGTTCTTTGTTATGGGAATAATTGCAGTTCACTTTTGTGTTTATAGATGGAAACTTCTTGGCAATAGGTTCCCATGACAACTGTATTTATATATATGGTGTTAGTGAAAATGGAAGAAAGTACACTAGAATTGGCAAATGTTCAGTAAGTAACCTTTTTCTCATGGTTCAGTATTAACACCTTAAGTGTGTTTTGTAGCACTATATTAATACTGTCACATTGAGACATTCTCTTGGTGCAGCTAATACAATATTTTTTCTCTTTGTAGGGTCATTCCAGCTTCATTACTCATCTGGATTGGTCTGTTAATTCACAATATCTTGTGTCTAATTCAGGAGACTATGAAATCTTATACTGTGAGTAAGAATTATATTTAGTGCTTTTGTGCAAAGTTCAGGCAGTCTGACACAGATTTAAAATTTAAATGAGACTGTATAACTGCCAAGATCGACCATATGTTTTAATTCATCTGGTGCAATCAAAAATCTATAAAATTTGAGAATGAAAAATCATGTGGGGTTTTTTTCTTTTGTAGGGATCCCCTCTGCTTGTAAACAAGTCGTGAGTGTTGAAACAACTAGAGATATAGAATGGGCCACTTACACCTGTACTTTAGGATTCCATGTTTTTGGTAAGTATTGTAAGCCTCTTACAAGCTCTTACCATTCTTCTTATTAGAAACACTTGGATTGCCAACTTTTGCTTATGAAACATGACTATTCATAATTCAGGGAAAAATAGAGAACTTCTGTTATGCCATTTTTATTACAATCTGTCTTCTTATTTCAATCCAGAAAGATGCTGGTTTGATATTCTTGCTAGCTTCAAGTACAAATATTAAATTACAGCATAAGTGGGAGACAAGGAAGAAATCACACACTGCCCTTTCTGTCACATTAGAGCAGCTTCTCGTCATTTTTAATTTAAAGCACCAGTTCTATGGAATTGATGTGTATTTAGACAGTTACTGGGTGAAATCCCTTTACCAGAAATGGTTTCATTTGCTTTAGTTACTGTGCAAGCACAAAATGGATGACAATCTCCCTCATTAAGAATTTATCATGTATTTTGATAGAATCTGTAGCAATTAAATCAGGTGAAAGGAATTCAAGAAGGAAAACATAACAAAATCAGCATGATTTGTTTTCATCAGACTTGTCTTCTGCCGGTTTTGAAGGATCCACTTTCCCCAGTGTAGTCTAGAGCTTTGTACTCATTCCACAATGTGTGCAGAACTAGATAGATTGTTACAAAAGTTGAGTATGAGAAGCTTCAAATTCTTGAGTCCTCAAGAGAAAATAGGAAGCCATGGTAAAAGTTCAGAGAAGAGTATAAACAGTTAGCAAGGAAGATTTACACCCATGTTTCAAGTAGAATAGATGCAGTGATGTGCTTGAAGGCAGCCAGAAAGGACATGTTTTCAGAACCTAAAGATGGTATGGCAGTAGCAGTATGCTGGGAAAACACATGCAAATTTTCTATCATTTGACTGACAAGCAGTGCTTACATGTCACTACAGTATGCAGATTTGGTGAAAGGAAATCCTGGAAGATTGGCTGCATATTGGCATGATGTACTTTCCATGTAAGGGTTAGAGGCCCTTATGGAACTATTAACATGTTTCTGGGGTTTGAGTACACCTGACACATAGTTACAGAGCTACAATGTTTTTGCATCACAGCTTCAGGTACTCTGAGATACTAAACACTTTATGTGAGTATTCCTCACTTTTTGATTCGGATTCATGCGAAATATAGTGCCAGTAGAATATAGGGCTGCTTTTGGTGCACAGAGAGTCAGAGGAGAGAGGCAGGTCACACCTGAGAGGGGTTTTCCCCATGCCTTGCAACAGATGAGCAACCTTCTTGTATCTGTAAGAATAACTGGTTAATGTAATCTTGAGACCATTAGTATTTATTTTCAGGACCTCACAGAGAATGGGCAAAGTACTGAAATATTTGAGAGGCATGAATGCGGTATCTGCAGGTCATATATCTACCTTCAGAGCCCATATGTAAAGGATAAAGTGCAAAGTTAGTGGCTAGAATAATAAAGTGAAGAAGCTCATAAATTAGAAGTTGGAAACCAGTCTGTTAATATTGGAAGTCACTCTTACTGTTCAGAACTTTAGGGCCTCATAGCAGCCAGTTAGAACAGTCTTCACATGTTTTCTGGGATTTCCCCACTGGACACAGAAGCAAGGATCACAGCATCCAGGATGTGAAGCTTCTAGTATATTGATTTTTCAGTAGATACTGGCTGACTGAAACTAGGGGTATTTTCTCACTCTAGTAGAACCCCATAAAAATCACAAACTCTGCATAGCAATCACAGATCAGCATAACCAATGCGGGGAGGGGGGGGAAATGAACATTGGTCTGTTGAACACCTGTCTTTGAGCATGGGAACAGATTAGTCAGTCTGGAAGTGTTTAGAGATGATTCAACTGAAAATCAACAGCATGTAATGAAGTGTGTTTGAGGGAGTATATTTTAGTGATACAAATGTGTAATACAAATGCAAATGTGAAGGAGCAAAGACTTAACACTTAATGATCTATATACTCTTTCAAGAGCCCTGTGTTGCTGGGTACACAACCAAGTGTTCATTGCACATGCCCAGTTTTGAAAAAAATTGGTGTTTGAGGTGAAGGACAGGAACAGAAGAAATCTAAGATGCTGTATCAAGCTGATTGGGTTCAAAAATGGCTAGAACACTGTAAATGGAATATTATGTTTGTTTGAATATATTTATTAATAGCCTATCATAAACCAGCAAGTATAGTTTGTAGGTGGTATGAAGCTGCAGGATTAGGAAGTTGTCTTGAGAAATACAGGAGTGGTATGAAAAAAGGCAATTCAATAGAGCCAAATAGGAGGTTCCACACAAGAACGGCAGAACCCAGTTGTACAAACACAGAATGGATGAGAGCAGACAGGAGAGTAGATCTGCACAGAAAGATCAGATTACTCTTGCATACACACTGAACATGAGTCAACAGCATTATGCTGTTGTAGGAAAGGAAGATGCATTAGTGGGATGTGTAATGAAAAGGATGCCATGCAAAATGTGAAGCAGTCATCCATTTATCAGTATCTGCTTCAGTCACCGCTGGAATGGCTGCTTCTGGTTTTTGCACTTTGGACAAACAGATAACGTGCTGACTAGAAAGAATAATTATTCATCTAAATATTGTGCTGGGAGAAGAGATGTAGTGAATGAATTTTAGAGAAGAGTAGGAAAAAAGGCATGGCATGAATCCTCAAGTGAGAGAAAGGAAATTGTCTCGTTACATGTCTGCAGAGGATGGGGAAAAGAAAAAGACTGATTTTTCAGCAAGGGGGATTCAATTTGCGTATTCATAAAAACTAGCAGTGAGGCACTGGGATAAATTTTGAAAGAGCACAAAGTTTTGAAGAAAAACCCTGCTGTCCTCCTTTCTTCATTTCAAAATGGCAATCTTGTTTCTTTAACCACTGCCTTTAGGGTTATCTCCAGCTTGTCACAGTGACCTCTTGGGAAGACTCCTACATCTTTTCAGCTAGCATTTGATATTCATACAGCCTCCTTTTTGTCAAGGCAGATATTTAAAACAGCTTTTCTGTGTCTCTTTGTTCTGCATATTCATAATTCCACAAGTAGCAATTATCGTTGTTTCTTCTTTGCACTTTCCATTACTTTGAGCCTCTTTTTTACTAGCCCTGAACTAGCAAAGAGATGTTTCCACACACATCAGGAAAGTTAAGGGCAGTCTACAAATCAGTACTTTGTATTTTATTTACAGCAATTTGTAATTCCAATTTGTAAAGACATGGAATCACCTCCTTGTAGTGCTGTTGAAAGGGTCTCTGAAAGTTTGGTATCGTTTATGTTAAGTAGGGATTAGATGAAATCTAAATTACAAAAATCATTAAAAAAGCAGGCCACAGTACTGCATACAAAAACCTGACATTTCAGTAACTGGATGGATTTTAGTAACATTACAATTTATTGCAGGCAAGTATTCAGAGGCCTTAAAGATGTGGTGCACAGATTTGGTCTTTGCGCTGATGATCCTGCAGTTTAATTTTAGAACACCACTTTGTGCAAGAACAGCAAGGAGTAGAGAATGTGAGGAAAGAGAAGTACTTAGAGTAAAACAAAAGCATTTAAAAACTTTAAAGTAGGTTCAGTTTCTTTTCAAGAGATCTGTTAATAAATAATTTAAACTATATAACATCTGATTTCAGAGGTTTGAGACTTTTAGTAATATGAAGAAAGTCCTTTGGATCATACATGTGTATGTTTTTTAGACTACAGTAATATGAAGGAAGTATGTTAGCTCATACATAAGCAGAAGGGAAAATAAAAGCAGTAACTTATTTTTCTACATAACAGTATGAAAATTCTTTCAGGCTCAGGCACATGACTGTACTTCAGCAGAATTCTTTTTTTTCAGAGTAAAAAGCACTTTGCTGACTAGAGGAAATAAAGTATTTTTTATGTGTTTGGTTTCCTATTAGGATCTAGACTTTTGCTGGTGTACTGAAGTACACATCCTGGCTCAGATGCAGTTATTTTTATAGCTTTTTTCTTTTTTCTTTTCTTTAAACAAGTAATCCTTTATTAATATTTCAACAGAAGCTTAAACTGTCAATTTTATTTCCATTATAAAACCCTTTAATTAGTCCCTCTGTGTTTCAGGTGTATGGCCTGAAGGTTCAGATGGAACAGATATCAACGCTGTCTGTCGATCACATGGGAGAAAACTGCTATCAACAGGGGATGATTTTGGCAAAGTACATCTCTTCTCATATCCCTGCTCTCAGTTTAGGGTAAGGTATTTCCCAAAAACTTACTCTTGTAATTTGCACAAGTGCATTAAAATGTGGCTTTCCTATGTACAAAAAACCACCCCAACCACATCAAAACAGGAAGAATGGGAATATTCAGATGTCTAAGGGATTTTTTTTTAAGGTTGGTTGAGACAGCAATTAAATTTAAAAGTTAATTTAATATTAAAATAGTGTAAGAGAATGATGCGATGCCTTGGTTTCATTGTTGTATGAATGTTATAACGAGATGTTTTGATGACAGCTTATATTCTCACTAATGTGGTGTTTTCTAGGCTCCAAGCCATGTGTACGGTGGACATAGTAGTCATGTAACTAATGTAGATTTTCTCTGTGAAGACACCCATCTCATCTCCACAGGCGGAAAAGATACAAGTATTATGCAGTGGCGAGTCATTTAAAGGAAACGTCAGCATGAACACACACAGTTGAGTCGACCATGCACAGAACTTATGTATAAACTGTATATTTAAAACTTAACAGTATGTTTGCAGTTTAGCCTGGTCACTGTGATTTTTGTTTAAAAAATTCTTACAAACCTCAGGAAAATTAAGCCCTGTGCTGGTTACCTTACTCAGTAGAGTGATTTTTTTTTTTTTCATTGTGTCACACCTGAAGAATGATTGTTCTCTGTTGTACAATATACAATGCAGTACAAGTTTAATATAAGAAATGTGGCTTGACAGTTTGCAATACAGTGGTATCAGCAGAATGTGACTATCTTAAATATTTTCTATAAACACTGCTAAACTGGTCACAAAAATGCCTTTCAAAGACTGTATATATGTGCTTATTTGTTTCACTATCTACACTTTGTACTGTATATCTACTTATTTAGAAAAATCTATGACAATGTCAAGGTACTGAACTGTTTCTGATAGAGGCTGATGAATAGATACAAAAAATATAAACTGCTATGTAAGATGCAAAAATTAGTGTTCTAGACCTGAAAATGTGAATGCTGGTAAATTTGCATTCTCTTGGGAACAGCACACCGTGGGTATTACCCGTGAGGAGTTGTCTTCCCTTTCAAATGAATCAGCAAGCTTTGTCCCAGTTTGACCTGAATATCTCAGTAGGGCTTACAGATGTCCGTGTGGTTCAGGTAGTCCATATGAGTTTAAATTAAAAATTTTTTATTTGTATATGAACAATTTCTTTTTGAAAACAAAACAAAAAAGCTTGGCCACATCCCCATTATTGGTTGGTGTATTTAACTAATATGTATATTAATCAGCATGTTGCTATATTGTACATGTATAAGATTTTAGCAGTTCATAACAAATGGTAAGGCCATCTAGCTTTACTTTTTTATGCTTATGGATATTGTATATTTGTATTTTAAGACCAAGTAGACCAAGTCTAAAGATATCTTTTTAAGTGTACCATAAACCTGCAGAGGGTAAAGGAAGACTTGGAAGCCTACATGAAATATTAATGTGTAACTTCTGGCCCCTGTGTTTTGTGCATGGATGGGTATTTATAGTATGAAATAAGATTGTGTTTTGCAATGAAGTAACAGTGGAGGTGGTATAAAAATGGTTAAGAAGGCCTTATCAATGTTGATTGTGACACAGATTAAAATGTATTGTTTACGATGAGGAATGTATCTGAAGAATTTTAAAAGAGGAGTTCTAAGCGAACTCAAAAAAAGTAATATTAAAATTTTGCTTGTTAACGGACAGTAAACATTAATTCTCTGAACTCTAAAGCACTGGTTGTTTAGAGTGATTTAAATGAAATGGAATCAATAAATTTTGAAACTTTTTTATTACATCTCCAACCTCCTACACTGAAAGTGCAGGACACCAATAAACATGTATTAAAGTGAATTTTCAATGTATTCTTCCTGTTGAGTAAGGTATCTTTGTTTAAACATGAAATACTTATAGAAGGACAGACTTTTACTCAACAACGCACATTTGTGATTTCTCGATTAGAGCTGCATTTGAAAATACTTGGCAGTACGATCTAGGTTTTGGGGTACAAAATTTCATGTGTGACCACGACCCTGGGAACATAATGACAGTGCACACCTAGAGAGTGAAACTCCAGCTTTGCAGCGGGAGAGAAGGACACGCTGAATGCATTCACCTACGAACTGCCTTGGTCCTGCCTCCTGGCACACATCACATATTTCCGAGCACCCAGCTGGTGCGGTGTCGTTCCACTGCACAGTTATGCTCGTGGCAGGAGCTCCTGGCAGTTTCTGTGTTAGGAACTTGTTTCAGGCAAGACCTTTGAAGGCCACGGTTCCAGGGTCACTGATGTTACCTGGCACTGTCACTGAAGGCAGAGGTTTCACTCCCAGCTGATTACTCCCATGCCACGGAGCTGCACAGGAGTTGTTGTGGCCTTAGGGAGAACCCAGCTGGGAGACAACAACTACTGCAAACAGAAAACCTGTTTCCTCAGTTTCCTCATCTGGTCTAGGTATGCAGCTGTATGAGTGCTTGTACTGAGTTTATACTGAGGAAGGAGCAACGTGGAAAAGAAAATAAATGGACAGAGGAGTACTGGAACAACTTATTTTGATAGTGATGTCAATCTCCCTCTTCTTGAAATGCGTGAAGCTAACATATAATATCCTTATGCTTTCTAAGGTTAATCCAGTCATAAGAGTTCATAACACACTAGTGACAGGTTCTCACTGTGTCTGGGTGCTTGGTTATCCCACAATACCTTATGTTTTTATTTTGGGGTAGGTTGGTTTTTTTTTTTTGATTTTGCAGATTGGGTACTTTCAGGTTTTCTGCTTTCGGAATTGTAGGTGATTTGTCATTACTTGCAGCAGAGAAAACAGGAGTTCCAAATTGGGTTAGCTCATTCTCTTTTCATCCTCCCATGGTGCTACTCTTGGGATGTAGTAAAGCATTTGTGATCCCTTTCTTCATTTTAAACTGTTATCCCTTACAAGAAATAGATGAGGAATACTGCAAGTTCATCCCTAGGGTTACTGATCAAAGGGGATTTTCAACAATCCCATCCCATCTGTGCCTCTGCTGCTCCTCTGTTTTTAACTTTTGCTGTTAAATGTGTCTTTGTTCCTCTATGAAAACCTGACAAATGTATTTGCTGAATTGGCAAATGATGGTAACGTCTTGAGCCAAATATCCGTTTGATGACTGTTAAAGTGATTCTCCTTTCTTCATCCAGGAAACTCTATACAATTTTGCCATTGTTATAGATAATCTTCAGCTCGCCCCTCTTCCACCGTTGTTCTTTAGTTCTTGAATTTATTTGTTTTCTCAGGAGTGTGTTCTTTTTTACTTTAAAAGAAAAAAAGAATAAATTAATAAAAAGGAAAAGAGAGTTATGCCTAAACTTTGCATATTTCATTCTCTCAGCAATGCCTGATTCCTTCACCTGATACTCTGTCTGCAGAAGCTCTCTTTTCCTACCCTTCCATGGAGTATGAGGTTGGTCTCAAGTCCGTGACTGGAGAGACACGTGGGCTTCTGCTCCTGCTCCTTCCCTCCCCTGATCCTGGCTGCAGCAGGTGCAGCGCTGCTCAAAAAAGAGATTCATCTCTTTGTGTCTTTTATGTATTGCTGTTGTCTACCAAGCTTTCAGCTACTCCCTTCCAACTTTCTTTTCCCATTTCTTGCTTTTCTTCCTTTTATTTCCAGCATTACTCTTCTGTGACTTCAGCCTCCAGGGCTGCGTCCGTCTTAGCCCTTACTGGTACATGTTACTGCCCTTACGTGCTTATAAAACCAGTGGCCCTGACTCCTTCTCAGATTGTTTTGGGGCTGAGTTCCTGATTTCTTACTGTCTGCCCCACATTTCTTCTGTGACTTGCACTTTCCAGTATCAGTGAGTGCATCTGCTTTTAGTTCCTTCTTTCCTGCCCTCCTGCCTCCTTGTGTGAGTGCACTGAGATGATCAGCACTGTCTCATTGCTTCTTCATTGTCCCTGTTTGTCTGTGGGCAGTCTGTAATGTGTATCACATAGATTTTGAAATATTTTTAGGGTAGGGATTTTCTTCTCTGTTGTATGACATTTAGCAATGGGATTTTGGGATCCAAAATGATGAGCATGTATATTCAGGTAATGCTTCCATGTTCAGGTATTCAAAGTGATTAGCTCCAAAAATTGATAATATCTATCCTCTTAAGTCTAAATTTATTTGGAAAAGAATACAAATGCTTTCAAAATACTTTTTCTTCCTTCTTCTATACGTTTATAAAACAAACATACATTGTCTGGTTTTTAGGATCATCGCCCATTTCCTAGTAGAGGCTTTTCATTATTTGACCTCTCTTGCCTGTTTTCATCTATTTATTTTACTCCTAAAGGATGCATATTTGCATAGTATTAAAACTGCAACCTTTTCCAACTGAATTCTCTATGTACTCTCTGAATTATTTACTGAAAGATGATTATGACATAGATATTTCTGATAGTGCTTGGTTTTGACAGGTTGTTGAAACCTGAGAGGTATTAACAATTTCCAACAGATGAGACCTACAAAAACCAGTTGCTATATTAAAAAAAAGTATTCAAAAAAAAAAGCAAACGAGATAAATGTAAAAGAAAATAGTTCTTTTTCAATGCTAGTGAACTAAAAAAACCACACAATTTCCAATTATTAAAAAAAATCCTCATGAAGGAAATCAGTTTTATTAAAATGTAATTAATACAGGATTAGTTAATTCAAGGTCATATTTCCTATGTGAAATGTTTGGATTAATTCTTCAAAAGAATTAATATTAGAGGATATTATTTCCCTTCAAAAGTATTCATGTAACAAGATCTTGCAAGGGCAAACAGCCCGCTTTTTGCAAGGGTTGGCATTTTTCATTTCTTCAGGTTCTTCTCAGGGAAGCAGGCTGTGTTTCCTCTTTTTACTGTGTTTCCTCTTGGAACTTGGGCTGTTGACAGATCACTCGACTGCATCCTCAAAAAATCCTACAGATGGCAGGGAAAATGTCACTTTAATTACAAATGGAAAGAACAGACTTATGCAAAGCCTAAACACAAATCTTTTTCTTCCCTAACTGGCTGGGATTCACAGCCGTTCGCTGCCATGCCGCTCCAGTTGCAGCAGCCTGCCCTGCAGAAGGGATGCCCCAAGTCAGGACATCTCCTTGTCCAAAAGATGGGAGATGAGGATTCCTGAGAGGAAGGACAGAATCACTCCCAGGTCTGTCTGCTCCTGAACGGAGGCTGCTGGCTGCCGGCTGCCGGATGAGTGAGTACATTAGTGGTTCATGCGCTTGCTGGGAGAGATTTATGTTTCTCCTTAGTCATGCACTTCTGAGGCAATTTCATTTTTCTTAATGGAACAACTTTGCCCCCTGAATTCATTAAATAATTGCAGAAGGCTAAGTGATAATTTACACAGAGGTATTGATGGCAGTGCAGCCAAAGCTGCCATCTAGCACTGAGTTTGATAGACTGCTTGAGTCAGAGCAATAGTGATGGGCTCATCCTTGAAAGCTACTCGGGGGACCTTTGTCAATCAGGATGGTTCACAGCATTGTGGATTCCCCCATATCCTGCTGAATGTGGGAGTGTAAGAAGGTGCCTCCTCTCAACAAAGCTGCTACACTGTGTCACCTGGCACTGTAGGCACTTCTTCGACCTTGCATTCTGTCTGTGTTGTTAGGAAAGCTTGACGGCTTGGCCTCCAATAAAAAGTGGTTCCTCCCCACCAGCTTCACAGTCCTAGCTTAGCACAGGTTTGATTTTACCGTCTTTTGGCTGACTACAAACTAAATTAAGTGAATTTAGACATTTCCATTCATTTGTAATGGACGTGTCTGTCCCTTAGAGGCTGCCTCTGTGGTACTGGTCTGAGGTGCTGAAATTATAACCATGGGAATGGCGACCTGCTTTCTGAGTCTCAGTGCAAGTGAATGGGTTTTTAGCATGAGCTTCTAAGACATGAACATTTTTAAAATCTGCCCTGTGGAATTACCTAGAATAAACATGTAGCCAGAGGGAAGCAAATTCATCTGTTCTGTGGATTCTATCAGTGCTACACGAGCTACAGCTGCTCCAAATTCCAGGTTGTAGGCTAAAGAAATCTCCTTCAGGCTGTTCAGTCATTATGGTTAGAAAGCAAAAATTAAAAAGGCTGAGTGAGTTCTGCAGCCATGTTAGATTATTGTAATTTGCCATTGCCTTGCATTGCTTTCACACTGCAGAGACGTGATGATGAGGGAACCGTCTGCTAGAAGCAGCCTGAAGAGAACCTCTCTCTACAAAATCACTTGCTCTGGCTGTTCTTTATGGATTCAGTTTCTCATTAAGATAAATGTCAACATTTTAGGGTTCCTTCCTTCCTACCCAGCTTCTTTTATCAGCTTTCATTGACATCATAATATCAGATTTGACATCAGTGTATAGCTACAGGGAAGGTTATTACGCCAGAGGTTCAAGTGTTTTGGCCTCCTTTACAGCACCTAAAAAGAGCAGAAGCTGAGCTCTGTCTGAGAGTCTCTGTCTACAGCTTGAACAGTTGGAGAGTGAGCTGACAGGAGGCTCAGCCAAAGTGAAAAGCCCTGTGGCATTTCCCGTATGTACAGCTCCTGCTCAGCAGAAAATCTGGCCACATGCAGTGTAGCAGCCTGGAGTGTCCCGACTGCCTCTGACTCAGGAGCACAGCTTTACCCCTCTGCCTAGACCCTTAGCACTGCTTTTGGGTGAGACCTCTGCTGCTTTTGTTAAGGGAAAATCACCTTTGGCCTTGAACAGATAAGACCATGACAGGTCCTCAGGGTCTACCTGCAAGGCAGAGCTCCTCCTGGCTGCCTTGAGGGCTGGAGCTTCCTCCTTCAGCCTTCCCAGTGATTGTAAGCCCTGCTCTCTGGAGGCATAACAGGAAAAGGGAAAGTGCCAGTGAGCTCCTCCCTTTCCGACAGAAGCTACTGACTATTCCCCTGAGAGTGCAGTTGGAGGACCCTTCTTCTCCTCAACTCCCATCTTTACTTGAGGAAGTATAATAAAACAGAATTGGAGTATATCAACAGTGCATTTTTTCCTACTTATGCTTTGCCTTTTCCTATACTACTTCCCCTGTCTTCTTTCCCCTTTTCAGTATTTCTTCATTCTTCCTGTTTCATCTTATTTCCTCTTCTCTCCTTTTCTTGATTAAAAAAGTCCCAAACATCTGTAATTCCTTCATTGTATTCTAGTCGCCATTCTCTTACTCCTTTTAGGTCCTGCCATACTTTTCTGCTACTTTGTTCCACCCTCTCCTCATCCTTTCCTCCTTGCCCCAAGACTGTATGAAGCATTGCTAAAGAAATCCAGGTTTTGGGGGCTCTCCAGTTGCAGCCCTGCTGCAGCTGCTTTCTCTGGGCGTTCCAGCAGCTCCCCTGGGGGCAGTGGGTGATGTGCACTCCCTCACTGCCAGTGCCTCGCCACGGCTCTTTTGGGCTGTCACAACAAACCTGAGATGGGACCTAGATCCTTGCCAAATGGTGCCAAAGGTCACAGGCATGTGGGGATGGGTAAAAACCAAGCATCCAGGAATGAACCTCTCTGAATTTTGAGAATGTTTGGATCTCACTTTGCACCTGAATTTGGTAATTGTGTGCTCTCTGCCCCGGCGAAGTGCCCATGAGATTGTACAACTGAAACCCAACTGCAGCTTTGGCAAAATTACAAGTCATGTTGTTGTCTGAGAAAAAATTTTTTTAGAAATAAATGCATATATGTATTACTGGACATGGTACAATTAATGGATATAATGAATTCCTCTCAAGGTTGACTTTCACAAATCCTCTTGTGGATGTTTGTTTTCCTTGAAAAGAGGTAGTTTTGTGGAAAAGCCCACTGGAAAGCTCTAGAATTTCCAAGGGAAAGCTCTGAGCTGGACACATTCAGTGGGAAGAAATGACCACAAGACTTGCTGCGCCAGCCTTTAGCTCCAGACATGGCACTAACTCTCTGAGTAGAACGACTGGATGACCTTGAGCTCCTGAGAGGAGGATATTTACAGAGGATGTTGCCCCAGGCTGCGTGCCTGTTTAAGGAGGGCATCCTCCTCCTAACATGAAATCTCTGAAGCCACAAAGAGAGTGGGCCCCAGGGCAGTTGTTGCAACAGGATCCAGAGTTGCAGATCCATCAGGGTTTGCCATGCAGGAGCTCCCAGTCAGGAAAGACACAACCCTAGGGACCAGTTTTCTTGTGCAGGTCTTGGTTGGGCTGTGCAGGAGAGTTTTCAATTAGGGAGAGGTGCAATGGGGAGCAGGAAGACCAATGAAGCCAGCAGGGTGGAGATGGCCCTGGTGGGTCAGGATTTCCCTCCGGGCAAAGAGCAGGTGAATTGACAAGTCTACAGTCAGATGTGTCCATACAAATTAACAGCTTTAAGTCTCTTAGAAGATATAGTTCTGATTGCAATATAGTGTAAGATTTATCCCAACAAAATAATTATTACCCGATCCAGTCAGTTCGTTCTGTCAACACAGTGATCTGGTGGCCAATCCCTGAATGTTGATGAAGAAGCCTCAGGGATTCTGATTCACAAGAAAGATTTTTAACACTTTTCTCTCATTTCTGTGCCATTAGTGACCGGCAAGATTGGCATCTGTAACAGTGCATAAAATACCTTCTTCTTTGCTCTCTTGCTTCTTTCTGTAAGAATAAATGAAATGGGCAGTATAATCGACCAGTAACCTCACTGCATTTCTGCATCACTTCTCAACCACCTAATGGGCAATTAAGCCCCCCAGCCCTTTGCAAGGGTAGACACTGCACAAGTTTATGGGCAGCGAGATGTTGCAGCTTGCCCAGGGATGGTACCTGTGCTCAGGAGGCAGTGCAGGTACAGAGCTGTGAGTGGTATAAGTCATCCCCGTGCCTTACCCGGTGGTTTGCAGTTCCTCATGGGCAGCTTCTGGGGCTGGATGTGTCAGTGCTGGGGCATGTGGTGGCTGCAGTTTGAGCTCCTTTTTAGGACTCATGGCTCTGTCTGCAACATCAGGGGCCTCCTTACGCTGTGCAGCTGACACACCCAGAAGACATCTTATTTTAGTTTTATATCTCAACCATAGCATGATTTACATAAATTTCTTTGCCTGTTTGATTTGTGCCTGTGTAAACCTATCTTAAGGAAATTACATTAAAAAAAAACAGATTATCAGTGAACTCACATATGGATTTGCTATTTTAATCGTGTCTTAAATTCTAGTATTACCATGAAACTTTCTAGTTTAATAAGCATCCTCCTAGCCTTATGCTGTCTCCCATATGTTCCGTGTGCTGGTCAGTGACCCACACTCTAAAGGATTAGTCGGATGATAGTAATAAGAAAATAGGTTTTATTTTTGCTCATTATTTCTTCATAAGTTTGCTTCCTTCAGCAATCCCATCACAAATTATGTGGATGAGTTTCTCCAAGCCACTGTCACTTGGGGGAGACTGCATATCAGGTCTGTGGTCTGACACAGTTGTTTGTTTATATAAACAATATATATTGTGCCTTCTAGGAGATTTAGGGTAATTGCTCATAAGAAAGAACTCTAAGTTTTGGGTTCAAACAAATAAGGAGACTCCTTAGATATAGGGGGAGCAGCTTCTTTAGGGGACCCTCTCTGTCTGAAGTAAACTTAGATTAATTGGTGAGGTGGCTTGGGAAGAGGATGGTGCAGACTTACCATGGGACAAGGAAGGCACAAGCTGAGATATGTGCTTACAAGGCACAGAAGAGGTGGAGGTTCCCTCCTGGCCATTCAGTAACTCTGACCCTAATTATTTTTTTAACATCTTAATGATAATTGAAAACAGCAGTTATCAGCTATGCATCAGCTACCAAGAAACAAGCATGGCCTTGAATAAAAGGCATACACATTATTACTACCATGAGTTTTGTTGCTGTCATATTATTGTTATTGTTATATATTCTATTTGCTATGGAGCTGCAGTGGGCAGCAGCAAGGCTTGACAAGCCAATGGTAAAACAGCTCTGTAGGGCATCAAATCTATGGTCTTGATCTTTGCAACATTTATGCTTGTGGCACATGTTACTACTACAGTAAAAATAAGTGTTGTATTGGTGTGAGCATATAAACTTTTCAGAGAAATGGAAATAAAAATGTAAAGTATTTCTATTAAAAATGTTCCCCACTGCTTTGCTCCATACCATGCACTGTGGGCATATTCCCCTGAGCCCTCACATAGGCTCTGCTGTTGGCACTGCCCACAGCCCACCTTCCCCAGCCACACTGCTCGCACCTTCCTAAAACTGCCCCTGCACACAGAGACAGAGGCTACAGCTTCCCTGCCCTTGATGGAGGTGAGTCTCAGGGAGTGATTGGAGCAGTGTTAACTGGGACACAGACACATGGAGGGAGGGAGAGGGCCAGAAGCCATTGCTGTTCCAAGCACAATATGCACACACACACACCAGCTGCCTGGAAACCCACTGCTTTGCTGTGGGATTATGTGGTTGTTGGGTTTTTTTGTGTCCCAGTTGCGTGGTGCAGAACTGGGAGAGACCTGTGGGAGATGGACTCAAAGACAGTTTGAAGAGCCTTTACTTTCAAAAGTGTCAAGTTCTGGTGACCTACATATCGAAGACCTGAGAAACAACTGCAGAATTTTGTCCTTTATCATGCCAGATCCTTGAGAATATCCAAGTGATACCACTTTCAAGATAATCTTTTTCTAGTGGGTGGTGCATAGGAAGAGGCAGAGACATTGATAGGGACAAGGGAAGCTCCAGTCTCTGGACCTGGTGAAGATCATCACCCTGTGGTTCAGGCTGGACAAGGGAGCTGGTGGGAGACCAGATGTCTGGGAGAAGAGCAGAGTGTCAGGGACAGGACTGGGATGTGGAGTGGGGAGGAGAGTTGCATGGAAGAAGCAGAGGACTGGGAGGCAGCCCAGAGCTCCACGGGTGGGTATGGGGAAAGGACGAGGCTTGATAGCAGGGTGAGAGATTTCGCATAGGTGAGGGGGACACTCACAGGGACATGTGGGAATGGGGACGGAGCACGAAGCACAGCCGCCCTCCCATATTGGCTGAAAACACCATTCCTGCTCCTACGCCCTTCCACGAAGGCACTGGTTCTGAACGCCGGTGTACAGGACCCCCGCAGCACTGTGCAGAGGAGAGCTCTGCAACCGCGGCACCGCCCCGCTCCAGCCGGGCACAGGTCAGGGACCAGGTTCCCGGCACGGGCAGGGGAGCGCGGAGGAGCCCGGATCCGCCGGTCGGTGCCGCTCCCGGTGCGCGGCCGCTCCCACCTCACCTGCGCTGCCGGGGGGACCTCGGGCGGGGCCGGACGGGGCCGGGGGGCTCCCCCCGCCCACCCGCGGCGGGGGCGGGGAGGGGAGGGGCGGGGCGGGGGGGCGGCGCGGCCCCGCCGCGCGTGGGAGCGGAGCGGCGCGGGGCGGGCGGCGGCGGCGGCGCTTTGTCCTGCCCACACACACAGGCACAGGCAGCGCAGCCGGGCGGGAGCCGGCAACATGGCCGGGCCGGCGGAGGGGCTGCCCGCCGCCGCGCTGCCCGGCTAGCGCCCGGGGCCCGGCGCTGCCGCTGGGGCGGCGCCGCCGCCGGAGCCCCCACCCCGTCCCGCCGCCGCCGCCCGCCCCCGGCCCCGGTCCGGCCCCGGCCGCCGCCGCGCCCCGCCGGGAAGATGAGGTGAGTGCGGGCGGGGATGCGCCGAGCGCGGCGGGCACGGCGCCCGCGGAGCCCCCGCGGGAGGTGGGGGGGGCACGGCGGGTCCCCCGCGGTGGTGTCACGCCGTGGGGGGTGGGGATTTCCTGTGCGAGTGGAAGGCGGGGGAGAGGTTAAGCAATGCGGAGCTTCCTAGTCCTTCACCGGATGGATAGTAGGAGTGGGTGGTGACGTTTTTGGCATGTTTGACTGTCAGTGCCTAAGTCCATCTGACAGATTATCTCGCGGTTACAAAAGGCTGTGAGCGCCTGGGAAACGGAGCCGCGGTGTGCGGCCGGGATCCTGCCCGGTGCTTCCCTGCCCTGCAGACGGGGATCCTGCCCTGTGCAGCTGGGATCCTGCCCTGTGCAGCTGGGATCCTGCCCGCTGCTACCGTGCCCTGCAGACGGGGATCCTGCCCGGTGCAGCCGGGGATTCTGCCGAGACCCTCCTTGGGCGAAGGACGCTCAGGCGGGGAGGGCCGTGTGCGGGGAAGGAAGGGAAACGGGGAGTTCACCGGAGGAGCGGAGATGGGATATTTCTCGATAGCATCCAGCATGGGTCGTGCCGGATCTCCTGGAGTCTCTGTCTCTCTCATGCAGCGGGTGCTACAACTCTAGTTTACCCGAGGTCGGTTTGTCGATTGTGAACAGGAAAGGCAGAAAAGCCCCACCAACCCACAGATTTTCTGGTGGAAGGATGAAGGGGAAACGTTATTTGTTTTGGTTCATAATCCTCCAAACCTCTTGCTTTCCCCATTTATTCGAGAGATAGCTTGCTCTGACAGTATCTCAGAGCAACCCAGCCCCTGATTCATCTTTAATACTAGTGATTTTTTCCACTTAATTATTATCTTTAGCAAAGTAAAACTGCTTTGGGAAACCTTAAAAATGGAAATAACAGTTTGAAGCCGTATATCTTTCTGTGGTGCCTGATTCCTGAATTGCAAGGTTGGCACTGCTCCTAGGAAGTACAGTGGGAGTCCAAAAAAATCTTTGCCTGCATTTTCAGTTACATTTACTCCTGGCACTATAATGTGTCGAAGGCTTGGAGCTGCATCGGTTTATTTAGCCCTTTACATTGGCATTAGTTTTCTTAATTTGCTTAAAATTGCATCTTGGGCAGCACTAAAAGCACACAAGGCTGCTGTGTCATGTCTGGTGGCATGGACCCCTCCTATCTCCATACAAAAGGTGTGTCTGTATCAGTCTTACCTGGTCTGATCGCAGTGCTGTTGAGAGACCCCCGGGGATAAGTCATCAAACACAACAGATGGCAGTGAAGTTTTCCCTTGCTCCATCCTGTTCAGTCAGTAGCCCAGCTGGGAGAGCTCTTCCCCCATGAAGAAGGATTGAGAGAGCTCTTTCCCCACGAGGAAGGAAAGCTGACTGATTAGCACGTCTTTCACCCTGAGGAGGCACCATGGGCAGGTTTGAAGGCTGCAGCAATTTTGAGTTTCTCCCATTGAAGGTATCCTGCTCCATGTGAACTTCCCTAGCTGGTGGTTGTGCTTTTTGTTGGAAGAGGTAGCAATAGAGACCAAATAAGATAGTTGGTGAATTTAGGGTATCATAATGTACCCGAAGTAATCCCCACCATGAGACCTAGGATGCTCTCAGAGGAGGTGAACCACAGGGCATTTTGGAAAGAAAAAGCAGCTTAACTCCAGGAGAGGCTTCAGGACTTCCCCATATCCTCACTTCTGATGATGGTGGATGGGGTGCTTCTCTAGGTTGGACACCTAACACCAGGCTGCCTCTGGTCTAGTGGGGTAGCCAGAACCCAGAGCTGGTCTGTGTGTGCTGCTGGGCGTGTCCTTGTGCAGCAGCCCTTTCGTGCTTTCCCCATGTGACACTTGGCATCTGCAGGTGTATCACACCTAAAGTAGTCTTTTCTTATCAATACCACTTCTATACTTTTATGTACATGATTATTTTGGGGTTTTTTAGATGGATTCCTGTTTTTAAAGGCTTCCATTATCGACTTTTTTTCCTCTTGCATATACAGGCATTTCTGAATGGGTTGTGCTTGTCAGTAAATATATGGCTGTAAATCACCTAAAACCTTTTCCAGTAACAATTTGTGTTTAATAAATATAGGCTGTATAATTCCAAAAGATCCTGGCAGGCTATACAATCATTTAATAAAAACCTCCTTGAAACATTTGCTTAGCCATGTGTGTTTTATTTATATCGCTTTTCGTGGTGAATAGATTACAGTGCTATTCTTTGCATTATTGCATTTATGTGATGGTTTCCATTTTTTGATAATTCTTTATGTCTTCACTTCAAAGGTATGAAGTGTGTGCATAGTGGCTGTACCATACATCTTAGTAATGAACCAGATTACAATGGATGTTCTGTCTCAAAAGTGGATTAGGATCCTTGGGTGGAAAATGTCAAAGTGCAGAGGTGTTATTACTTTTTAGTACATAAAAATACTGCTTTAGTATAAAAAACGTAGAGGTTATTTGACAGCAGATATTAATTTATTCTTGGAAGTAACAGAATTAGCTTGTATTTGGGAAAATGTCTATGAATATCACTGTAGATGAAAATAAAATTTTTACATTCTGTCAGCAGAAGTGTAACCTCTCATTTCTTAGTCATACCTGTAGTTTATAAGGCATCTCTGTTTCAGTGATCTCTGTTCTTAAAAAGAAAAAACAGATATAGCATTTTGAGTGTATCCCTGAAAAAATCCATCTCTCTCTTTTCCATGGCTGTGGTGAGTGGACAGTGGCCTCTCTGTGCTGCAGTCCCAAGGCAGTGATGGGGGGAAGCCTCCCACTTTAAGCACTCCATTTTTTCTAAACAGAACATACAGTCAATATCCAGAGATGGAGCCAACCTCTAAACAGGATTATTCAGATTAAAACTATACCTCCTTACTCTTTTGTGGTAACATGTGCTTTAATCCAGGCTAAGGTAATGAGTTCAGCATAGAAGTTATGGGGGAAAGTGGTGTCACTGAGCACCTTAACGTTTGGCTAAAGTCAACCTTTTTGTTCTGACATTTCTGTATAGCTGCCAACTGGAAAACTGAAAAAGCTGTTGTGTTTAGCTCTAATTTAAAGGCATGGAGAAACACTGAGAAAAAGAGGACTGAGTATTCATAGTACAAACCTGTTTTAGTAACAGGAAGGTGTATACTTTTCTTAAGCCTTTTGTTTTCAGACATAAGCAAAGTCCTTACATTTTTACTCAATGTATTGAGCATTTCAGTATCCTCCACATTTTCTATTTATTAAGCAGTTCATGAGATAACTCAAGAGTCTTGCCAATGCTTTCAGTTTGAGTGGAGGGTAACTGGAGCTGTATGTATGCAGTGTTATTTTCTAACTTTTCTTTTTCTTGACTGTTTCTTTCTGTTTGCATCTGTAAAAAACTAGAGAGTACATGTCAGTTTTGTTTATACTGTCATCAAAGTTGGGGTTACCAACCCAACTGGACTAATGGTCCGTGTAGCCCAGTGTACTGTTGGCGGTAGAAAAGCAGGAGCAACCCCTGAGATGGTTAATAAAATCAGGTTGTCTATAAAATATCATTTAACCTTGTCACTTAGTGACTTTCTGAGCTGGAGCAATATGCTTGTAACTTACCTAATTTTTTTTTTTCATTTGAAAACTCTGTCCTGCCGTGTTCTGACTCCTGCCTTGGCATCGTGGTGTGCATGCTTGTGGATTCCTGGGGTCAGCTGGGAGTTGTCAAACCACCTTCTGCAGAACAAATTTAGGTTTTCAGCCTTTCAAACTGAATCTGTGCTACACAGTTCTGCCAACGTCACTCGATAGGAAAACACCCAGCCCTTTGGCTGTCATGGTTTTGTCAGCAAAATCCCAAGTGTGGATACTCTGCTGCTGACAGAAGATGACTTTTGTTAGCTCAACCTTGATCTTTAGAGGGCTAGTTTAGCTCTAGCTGCAGATAAACCCCTTGTCAGCAGATTTTGGACCTCTGCTGAAGGTTGCTGAAGGCTGTGGCCATGTAAAGGCAGCAGCAGTGGCTCATTGAGAACCGGGCGATGCTGGGTTTCCATCAGCAAACCCTTACTGTCAGGTCGTGGAACAGGCAGGTCAGTTGTGCCTCTTTCATACTAACTGTTATGCTGTATACTTAAAAATAAACATATTTTCCCCTCTCTAAAATAAAACGTAGACCCTGGACATCTTTTTTGTGCATTCCCTCCTTTTTTGAGGTGTTTTCTCTTGTATTTTTTTAGTGGTATAACTGAGGCTGAAGGTAATCTTTCAGATGTGTACAGGTCTGTTTAGCTCAATTGTGTGGTTTTGTGTGCTGTGTCACTTCTGTCCTTTCCTGCATCACTCAGATTGTGTTAAACAACAGACACTCTAATGCAGAACAGCTCCATTAGAAGTGTGTCACGATTAAAGGTGTCTGCTTAGTCTGTCTTTGTACTTGGCTGGGTACTTCCTTTGGGAAGTACAGTACTTCTCTCTTTTGAAGTATTTTACTTTAAATATTTGTATTTCTTGTAAGAAATCATCAAAATCTTTCCAAAGTGCAAACACTGTTCAGTCTCAAAAAATTTCCTGTATCCTGCAAGTTAGCAGTTTTGTGATTTCTTTCTTCTTTCTTGCTCTGTCATAGTTTTGCTCAGTTCTGAACACTGTGTAAGGAGCAGTACGGAACTGCTTTAGAAAATATTTCTAAAGCTACTGCCATAATGAATTGAATTCTAACCAGTTTTCAGTCCTAATAATTACGGAATTGGAAGAAAATAAGTTAAATGAACTACAGATTTTCTTTATCTGAGAAGGGCATTATACATACTTCAGGGTTCTTTGCTGAATCAGAATCTTATTATCATCTCATCCTCTCTCTATTTGAATTTAAAAAAATACTCACTGATGTTTTTGTATTGTCCTTCATTGCAGTAGATAAGCAGTAAAAGCTGTTCCAGTCTACATTGGTATTGCTCCCACATATTTCCAGTTTTCTTTATAGCCACTGCAGAACACTAGAGATCCACAGTGCTTCCCCTCCTTTTTCTCAGCCTTGTGCCTGGGCTCAGTTTCTCAGGAGCAGGGAGGAGAGGTGGAGTAACTGTGCCACTGTTCCTTCACCTTACCCCATTGTTCGCCCTCAGGCAGATTTCATCCTCAGTCACCTACCCCAGACTTCCATTTCATCTGCTTTTTGATCTGATGTGCCATAATGAGGGGAAGCGACTGAGAACTGCCCTGCTGCAGCTCAGAGCTCCCACCGAGGCACATTTGATGGGCACACCAGTAAAGCCCTTGTCCCTGTAGCAGTAAGGCTCTGATGCAGCCCAGGGAGAAGACACCAGACCTCCAGACAGGCTGCCAGGAGGCCCCTGGGGTGTAAATCAGGGCAGGACACAGCCTTGCTTGGGGTGATCTACCTTGTTCCTGGCTAATTAGCCCACGGGGAGCTTTGCACTGTAAAGGCAGGCTGTTTCCCAGAACTGGGCTGGTGGAGACATTTCTACCCTGAGCTGTAGGAACCTCATGGTTCAACCAGCAGGTTCTCATGGAGACAGTTCTGGGCTCGTGTGTGCGTGCACATCACCCAGTAACACTCAAAGTGTGTTTCAGTCTGGGTTGTGACCCTGTGAAACTGAAAACAGTTTAATTTTTTTTTTTTTTTCATTGCTGGGGTATTTAGCACTGCAGAATGTTCCTTCCTGTGAGACTTTGCATTTTTGCATTGAGCAAACGCTTGGAATAGTACTGACAGTCTTTCCAAAACTATTCATCATTTGAGAGTTATAGAAGCATTAAGGATATCTATTTTTATTAATCAGAGGAGACAGACTGGGCAAAT
Organism: Chiroxiphia lanceolata; assembly: GCF_009829145.1. Classification (NCBI taxonomy): domain Eukaryota; kingdom Metazoa; phylum Chordata; class Aves; order Passeriformes; family Pipridae; genus Chiroxiphia; species Chiroxiphia lanceolata. The sequence goes on from NC_045642.1 coordinate 52,911,243, forward strand.
CCTTACCAAAAATTTGAGCCTGGAAACCTCCTTGACATTTCCAACTATCCAAAGTGCCATTCTGTAACATCACAACAACCACTGAAGCATTACATTTCCCTGGATACTTAACAGTCCTGAAGTCACAGAGACATGTGGGGGCCAGAAACTTTTGATTTTCCTTCTTGATGTAGGCATTCAAGCCTTACATTTGTTTCAAGATCAGTGCTAGTTTATATATTTCTTTTAAGTTCCCATTCCTCTTCCTCTCAGCTGTGCCAACTTAGACACTTGTGGTTTGGTAGGGTGAACTGGATCATGAAGTCTTTACATAAAAAGACAGAAGAAAAGAAAATTCACACTTTCCATGTGCAAAGGGTGTATATATATGGTAGGAGCAAGCAGGAGGCTGAAAGGTTTAGGCAGTCCTCCCTAACACCACCAGAAGTGATCATGAAACAGTTTCTTAAGAGAATGCTATTGCTACAAATTCAAATTTGTCTTTTATTGAGATAGTGCTCCTGCTCTTCCTCTTATGCACTGCAGACCCTCCAACTCAGACTCTCAAGTGCTTTGAGCTACAAACTGTGTAGCCTAGCTGGTAGTGTGGATGAGCATTTTCTAGCCACATTCCCTGTCCAAAAAAGGTATTTTTTACCTGAGTTCATAGTGGAGGTGTTTTTTTCCCCCCCTGGGTTATGTATACTGTTTACCAGGAATTAAACACCTTTCTTCAAATCAATAAACCTCTCTCCCTGACTGAATTTCCTGCAGGCTTTCATGTGATCACCCTCATAGTCAGCACTGGGGCTGGTCCTGTTATGCAGAATCACAGAATGGTTTGGGTTGGAAGGGTCTTTTAAAGATCATCTGCTCCAACCTCCCTGCCATGGACAGGGACACTAGACCAGATTTCTTAAAGCCCCATCCGGGGATGGGGCACCTACTCTCTGGGCAACCTGTTCCATCTCATAAAGAATTTGTTCCATATGTCTAATGTAAACTTGCCCTCTTTCAGTTTTGAACCTTTGCCCCTTGTCCTTGTCACCACAGATCCTGGTAAAAAAGTCTCCTTCTTTCTTGTAAGCCCCCTTTAAGTACTGAAAAGGGCATTAAGGTCTCCCTGGAGCCTTTTCTTCTCCAGGCAACTCCCTTAGCCTTTCTTCACAGGAGAGGTGCTCCATCCTGCTGTTCATCTTTGTGACCCTTCTCTGGACCCACTCCAACAGGTCCATGTCTTTCCTGTGCTGGGGACCCCAGAGCTGGATGCAGCACTCTGGGTGGGGTCTCATCAGACTGAAGTAAAGGGGGAGAATCACTTCCCTTGACCTGCTGGCCAACCCTCTCTGATGCAGCCCAGGATCTGATTGGCTTTCTGGGCTCTGAGCACACAGTGCCAGGTCATGTCCATGTCATGTCATGTGCTGGTTTGTTCTGTGGAAGCCCTTGCCCACTGAGTGCAGATCTCATTTAGGTGAGCAGTTCATTTCCCAGGCAGTAGGTGTCATTCCTGCAGCTTGAGATCTCACAGTTTTATTTCTCTCTTTCTTCAGCTTCACAGAGGTGCCAGGATGGATAGACATGTTTTTCTATGAGAAAAAAAGTAAAAAAACAAACATAAAAGCAAGCTGTGTAGTACTGTGACTTGTAGCATGCCACAGGTGCAGACACAGGTAGATGCTCCAGCAGTTTGTGTCTGTTTCTGCAGCAAGGCCCAGTCTTTGTCATTGGGGTGAGCTCCATAGTGCAGGCATGCTGTGCTTCCTCAGCTGGTCTGTGGCTGCTAAATCTCTTAACCTTTTTGGCTTCGTTGCTTTATCTGCTGGAGAATGACAATATTTACCTGAGAGGGAATTAAGATGATTAAGTAGCTGGGTCTCAGTCTAGCACAGGATTTCAGGCTTAATTTGGGTCCTGTTAAAGGCCTTGCTTTGCTAGATTTGAGTCTCCTGTTCAAATTTCTGAGGATGACAAGCGTATTTATAATAAATGCTAAGCATTACAGCAGAGTTCCTTGTGTATTGTCATCCATTCATTCCTTCCTCCTCTTTCTTCTTTTCCTATTCCTATCATTTGCTGCTTCTTAGTCAGGATGTGTGTTGCTTCCTTCCTGTGCTTCCCTCCTTTATCCCCTGTCGGTAAGCCACTCCCTCAGTAATGAGGAGATCTAGAAAACACAGTGAAATGGCATCAGCAAGAAGCAGGGCTGTGCCCACCATGATCCCTTGAGTTGCATGCTGTATCCCTTTTTCTTCCATGGCTGTACACAGCTCAGGGGGTTGGCTGCAGCGATGTTCTGTGGGTGTGTACTCACCTGCAACAGGAACAGCTAAACACACCCAGGACTGTTGAATGCTCATGATGAAAGGGAGAGCTTAAAAGTGTACATTCAAGTGTAAAAGCTGTAATGGGAAATGTCTGTTACATGTGTGCTGGATGAGTCGGAATATGTCTTCAGCACTGAAAAGACCAGCTCTACTCAATTCATGGTTTGTGGCCCAGAGGACATCAAAAGAGAGATCAAAAAATGCCTACAAAAAATTTAAAAATCAGAAACGAGGCAGTTAAAATCATCCCCATATGCACATATTTTCGTGCAGTTTGTATGTGTGTAACCCATTCCTATTAGCTCTTTGCTGTTATTGCCCAGTTAAAATATTTTTGATACTAAAGTAATTATATTTTTAGTTGGCTCTGTTTTTTCTGTCAGTCTAGTTCCCACCTGCCAAACAGTAGTGGGATTTGAGATAATCTGTGAATTCCTTTTTGAAAAGGATTTGTGATTTAAAATGAGAGAAATACTGGACCAGCATATTTTGACAGAATGAGGTAACTTTAATATTATGGCTTTGTCATGAATTAGTGTTGAGTACTTCAACACATTAGCATGCTAATCTTTCTTTTAAATAACTAAATACATCACCTAGGTGAATCTAAGTCAATTTTTGATCCCACAACTGTTATGTTGAGAAGTAAGGGTTGAATCATCAAAATTAAGAGCCTTCTCAGGCAGTTAATTTCTTTGACTAGCCAGGTGAGTGGAAGAGAGAAAACATGGACTTATATATTCATTTCACCTGTATACTTAATAAAATATCCTATATCTCTCCTTGTTTGTAGTTTCACCTGTCTGGTAGTAAGAACCATCTGTGAGTAGGTGGAACGAGGAGTTACATCTTTTCATCACACTTTGGCACGTGCAGTGTTGTCCATTAGAGGAGCTGCCTGAAGTGCTGCTTTGTCAGCTGCCACCAAAGTGATCTGTAACTCCAAACACTGTCTTAGGACTACACTGGTGGCCCAGCATTGTGATGGATCCTCCCAGAGCCTGACCTGCTGCCGCTTGGCTTTGTATTTATTTGTTTTAATTGGAGCTGAACTGTCAAACACTAGTTCAGAGCTTGTGGAATCACACACAGCTGCCACCAGGACTGCCATGGTGAGGGGTGATGCCCAGGGATGTCTAGTTCATCACACACCCAGGAGCAGTCCAGAGGCACTCGCCTCTATCTGCATGGCAGCCTGGAGGCAGCCATCCACCTCCATCCTTGGGGATTTCAGCTGGCCACATCTAATGCTGGAGGCATGAAGAAAGCCGGCTGATGCTATGGCATTAAGGTCCTAATCTTGAAAAGACTTGAGCACATTCTTGACCTTATTAATGGGTCCTTGATGTTTGTGAACCTAATGGCCATTGTAGTAAGACCACTGACCGTAATAAATTTAAGTATATGTACAAGTATTGATGGGGTTGGGGTCTGATGGAACAGTGAAGGCTCGCTTCTTCATTCGAGGGCAGAACTCAGCACAGGAAATTTGTAGCTTTTAGGAAGGGAGACAAAAGCTGCCCTATTCCTGTCCTCTGTATGGAAGTCTTCACTTTTAGCATACACAAATAGGAACATAACTATCTCTCGTTTAAAGTACTCCCCAGCCCCCAATAAACAGTTATTAACTGAAGACCTGACAGTGAGTTAAAAAGAACCCCAATCTTTGGGGTAGCAGAGGAGGCAGGTGAATGGTACAAGGAGCCGGTTTGCTGGGAAACAGTGTGGAGGGCTGGAGCTGGTGGAGCTGTCCTGGTGAGGCAGGTGAGGTGGGTCCTTCCCTTTTGGGGGTTCACAAGCAAAAATGGAAGTAAAAAGTGAACAGAAAAGATGGTCAGAGTGTTTAGTGTAACTTGGGAGTGAATGTGTGTGTGTATGTGTGTGTGTGTGTGTGTGTGTGTGTGTGTGTGTGTGTGTGTGTGTGTGTAGAGGGGGGTCCTCCAGAGGTTGTTGTATTGATCCCAGGGAACACCCCCTCATTTTTTGGTCCTCAGGATGTTGCCCAGGGGGGAGCTGCAAGGACCTGCTTGTCTCTTCTGTCCTGGCTTGCTAAGCAAAAATAGTGCCAGAACTGCATGACTGCAACCCTTTGCAGGATCTCAAAAAAACCTGAGCCAGCACACTGTTTAAAAATTTCATGGTATTAAATATGAGAATGTTACAGAAATAGCAGAGGGGACACTGGGCTAGGCAGCAAGCTAGGGAATATGGGAACAAGTTTGTAAGAGCAATAATGCCCACAGGGACATTTCTCAAGCTATGAAGCATGTTCAGAGGTGTGCGGGGCGAATGCCTCTCATCATGCATTTAGCTCTTACCACCGTCCTGAGTACTGGTGCAGGTCTGGTTTGATCAGTTCTCCCAGTTTCCAGATGACTCAGTCTCCTGAACCAATTCACCGTGGAGCTGTGTAAATGTCTGTCAGCACCACACCAGTGGGACTGGGAGAGAGGGCTGTGGTGCGACCAAGGTGCACCAGGGCAGCCCAAGTGGAAATGATGCTCCATGTCTGATCCTCCTCTCAGTCGTGACTTCATACTTCCAGGAACTCACATTTAGATCACTGCATGGTCTGATTAACCCAGTGGTTTGCTGAGGATTTCCATGCTAAATTGCTGAAACTATAGTCCTTCTTCCTTACGCAGGAATGCTTTCTGTGACCTCTTATTTTTGACACTGGTCTCCAGACTCTGATCTCATTGTCACTTTGGTCAAAGTCTGTCACTGCAACCTTGGTTGCACCCTGATACCAGCTGTCATCTGTTGTTGCCATCAGGGTCTCTTCATCATCCTTTTGCTTCAGAGGTTTGGACACCTTTTGTGACCTTTAAAAGATGATAATCCTGAGTGGACACAGCAAAACAAACAATGCAGCTAAAGGCTCCCTTAACAAACATTTTTAGAGGTATGCCTGGGTATTAGAGACTGCGGTTAAACCTGACCTTGCTAGAGCCCTCGGCTTCTATTTGAATGCAGTGGGATTATAATCTAATATCAGTTTCCATTTCTGATTCCCCAACATCCATGTCAGTATGATAGGCCTGAACTGCAGTTCAGCTTCACAGATGGTACCTGCATCACAGAAAATATTAGATGACTGGTGCCCTAAATACGACAGAGTGCATTTGTCTACACATCTGTGTAGACAGAAAAATCTCTTTAATGGTAAAACACATAGTCACGTAAGAGGAATGTGACGGGAGTTTGCTAGAAGACTTGGTGGTGACTTTTTAAGTGTTGGAGCAGGATAAGCAACCTTAGAAGATCTTAAGACTGTGAATAAACATGGCAAGTGAATTTAGCACATCTGCCTAAAGAAGCAGGCTTTTATGATATTTTGTTGTTTTATTAAAAACAAGAACTTTGATAGCTGCTGTGTTTTCCCAATAGTACCAAACATGTCAAATATTTTAGTGACCTGATATTTAAAAAATAACCACATCAAATGCCTCAGCTTCTGTCAGGATTGTCTCATTTTCCTTCAGGACATGCATTTCTCATGGCCCATCAACATCTGTTCAGCTATTGCAAATGCAGGAGGATGAAGAGTTGCAGGGTCTGATTTTCTCTGCAGCCTCTGGGCACCAGAGGAACTTTAGAATAAAGAGAGAGACAGGGGAGAGCCTTCATGGAGAGTGCCCATGTAGCATCCCTGCCAGTGTGTCCTCAGTGGGATACACAGCTTCAAGTACCTCTTTCATGGGGAATGAATTCGTTGAAAGCTCAAAACTGTTGATTTGGGGGAGATTTTTCCAGCATCTCCTCTGTTTTTTTGCTGTCTCTCTCTATTCTAAAGCTGCCTTAACAAGAATGTGAATGAAAATTAATCCAAATTACCTAAAATATGAATGTAAAGTAAATTAGGTAAACTATATTAAACCATTGTATATATTCTCTGATTCAGCATTCAAGTGACCTTAATTTGATTAAGCTTAATTCACATCAAAGTAAATTATACTAAATATGAAATAGGGTTGATTTAATTAATAATGAGTGTGTCTGCAGGGATCTAATGTGGTTTGATTCATTACGGAAATGTTAATTCAGATTACTTTTCTAAAGTTTTCTCATGTAGATAAACCTTACAGGACAGTTTATTAGTTATGCCTAAACTGGTGTAATTGTGTGTTTATTCCCCCTTGACTCTAGAAGGACCTTCCCACCACTCTCCTCATATGGGACTTCATGAGCATTTTGTTGTGCGATGTTTTGTTAATTTGTTTATCCAGGCAAAGAAAATTCATCAGTTGGTTTAGTCACCTTTTTGCTTGATTTGTTTCTGCATGATGCTCTGAAGGGTAAAGACAGAAGTGTGAATGTGTGATCAAGGTGAAGAGGGTGGGGACTCGTTTCACCCCAGGTCAGCCCTTTGTGCAGGAGACACTCTGCTTCCATCAGTGCTGGAAACCCACTCCACTGGGTTACATAGCACATGGACAGAAGACATGAGCTTTGCTGAAGTTGTTTAAAGTCACATACCACCAAATTTCATTTTCTTGATCTTTAGGTACAACTGTGATGTATTGCTTGGCTTTGGCATGTACTGTTTTCCTTTGGTTTTTCCTCTCCTTGTGCCTATGTAGTACTACAGCTTGTACTTTCTGAACAGCATCACCTGAGTAGCTTGTGCTCTCAATATACACAGGCTCTACTGACCCACTTTCTGATTGCTTTTCTTCCTTTTCTGTCCATGGCTTTGAAGTTCTGTGAGTTTATTTTTTACCGTATGATTATTACAGGAATGAACACACCATAATTGCAAAGGTGGGATAGCTGGAGTGGCTGAGGCCTGTAAGTCTTTGTGTAGAGTGTTTTATAAGGATTGACTTTGTTTTCAAAGGATTGTGCAAAAAAATTCTGATTTCTTAGTGCTGTGCTTCAAGTGTAAAACTTGAACTAAAGCACCTGTCATCTTCAACAATTTGCCAAGCTGAAACTATCAGAGAGCCTTCAGGAGAAGAGCAGATAATAAATATGAACTAGATAGAGCAAAGATGGTCTAATTCTATAGCTTGGGGCTCTTTTTTCCTCCTTCTTTTTCGTTCTTTCTTTCTTTCTTTCTTTTTTCTTTCTTTCTTTCTTTCTTTCTTTCTTTCTTTTCTTTCTTTCTTTCTTTCTTCTTTCTTTTCTTTCTTTCTTTTTCTTTCTTCTTTCTTCTTTCTTTCTAGTAAATTAATATTGAAAAATAGAGAAATTACCCAAAACATGTCCTAAATTTCAACACAAACCCTAACTTAGATGCAAAAGTTTCTGAACTTTGGAAGGCGGGATGAAATATAATACTGTGCTTCAAAATTTATTGAAGATCTATCCCCAGAGTACTAGGAAATGCTGGCTGTGCCTGTTAGAATCTTCACGCATTCTAGGTTCAGTTTGAACAAGAATAACTCCAAAATAGTGGCCAGAGCTGTGCTTTCAGCCTCTAGAAGCTTCCTGTGGTTCATTCTGTCTAGAAACCAGACTTTGAAACCACGGAGCTGTGCCCATCTCATCCTGTTTTAGTATCACGTGCACCAAGACACATAAACAATGTGCTTCTTCATGAGGCAAGAAAAATCAATGAGGCTTTGAAGAGACATTGCTCTTTAAAGTCATGGCATTATTTGGGAAGTTGTAAGAAGCTTGGCTGTCACAAGAGAATATTTTGGCTCTGTGACAGTTTCCTTTGTACGGTTCTTCAGAGAGGAATCTCCTGGGTTCGCGCAGTGATAACTGCAAGTGTTGTGTGTCTTTTTCCCTCCCCAGGAATATCCTTGTGAGTCCCCTTCCAAACTTAGAATATTCTGTGATTTGTGGAGGGAAACCTGATATGTTGGTCAAAAGAGGCCAAAGACCTTCTTGGACTTCTTTCTTCGTCAAAGTATGTAGAGGAAAAAGCAGTTTTTCAAAGGTTAAAATGAAAATCGTGTATTTCAGTATTCCTGAGCAAATTCACCATGTTTTTGTCACAATTACTTCTCTATATCCTTTTTTTCCTCTCATACTCATTTGTTGAGTGCTGCCTTCTGTTATGTAAGTGTGGGATGTTTAGGAATAATCTGGTCTGCATCACACTTTTGATCCTTACACTCCTTGGGAAACATCTCCTTATGTCCAGTGCTTGGGAACTGTGGTGGGATAAAAGAGCCTGCATGATAAGATAAATTATAAACTGAAGGGAAAGTGTCAGAGACAGAGCATGTTAGACTTGGAGTTGTTTGAGGAGAAAGAGAGGGGAGAGAGAAGCTAGATTGTCTCAGCCGCATTTTGAACGGGTTTCAGAAGAGGTAGTTGAAAAGACAGAGGTACTTAGAGAAGAAAGGTGTGATTATAAGCTAAAAATCACTGGGCTGTTTCTGAATCCTCTTTCCATATGATACACAGGTGGAATATAAAATTACTGCAGAGACTAAGCTGCACAATTTAGTGAAGTCTGGAGAGGAAAAAAAGGACCTCCAGGCCACATTGATGTTGGGAGACCTGGGGCCACTGATGAGCAAAGCCATATGGATCTGTATAACATGGATACCAGGAAGGACACCCCTCAAGCATCGACAATACTCTTAAATAATCACAGGTTTTGGAGCAGTTGAGACGTCAAGGGGTGTGGTCTGGTTGTGAGACTAATACCTACTCTTCAGATTTTGCTCCTATGAAGGCTACAAAATACCCTTCTCCCCAGGATATTGGATCCTCCCTCCACATTTCCTTGCTGGGTTTCCCTTGACTTGTTCTTGCAGTTCCCTTTGTCGTACTGACCCGACATTCATTGCAGCTCTTTTCTGCTCTACCCTGTGCTTTTCTGTTCCTGAGGAGGTGAATAGGCGCTGTACAGACTGAGCTCTGTCCCCCAGCCCTACACTACAGTGACAAAGGTTAGTATTTGCTGGTGCTGGGTTGTCTTTGGAGAAAGGGCAGGTGGAGAGGGCAGTGTGCTGGAGCAGAACCCAACCCAAGGGTCCAGCATACTACTAATGTCACACTTATATTGTGTGCACCTAATAGCAGCGTGAGGGTAGCAAAGAGGGGTAGTGCCTGTGGCCGTGGATGGAAAGGAAGATACGAGAGAGAGCTTGAGCTGTTTGCAGTGAGTGTGGGGAATGCGTCTGGGAATGTGAGATGGAAGGAGCACGTGCCAGGTTGGGCTGATCTGTGGTGCTCTGAGATAGAAATGTGAGTTAAAAATGTTGAAGAATAGGGATTCCTGTCTGTGAGTGGAAACTTGGAAGGAATTTTTGTGAGCATAGGGGAATAAGTTTTGGATAGTATTTGAGGTTTTGTGATCATTTCTCATTTCATGAGTCTTTGTGAATTCATTTTCAGAGCCTTGCTCTTCTGTCTTCCTATCAAGGTCCTTGGGATGCACTGGTTGCTCTGTATTCACTTCATTAGAAATTAGCTAAACTGGGATTTGATGGGATGTTTATCTGGGATGACCTGACCATTTCCTTCAGGAAATCATTCTACTTGAAAGACAAATGTATCTCATGTAAAGGACAAGTTATGCTCACCTCTCTTTGCCTCAAAAGCTGAGGAAGTAGGATTTGACTCATGGATAAATATTAATCCTGAATGTGTAAGTCAGTTGTCTGAACTGAATTGGTGCCCAGTTCCATTTCAAATTATCTGGCGTATCCAAGTGATGGTGTGTGGCTGATGGCCATGGCCCTGTGGTACACCAGAGCCCAGCTGGATACCAGACACTGTACACATGCTTGGGACACCTGGGTTTGAACTGAAGCAAAGCTAGAATGGATTACAGTGGGAAATATGCAAATTTCATCAGTGAACACTGTTGGAGGAAAAGCTTCTGTTTTCTGCAGTTTGCTGTGGGTCTGGGTACAAATATGAGCCAGTGGAACTAGAGTCAGATCGTTGTGATTGCAAAACCCACTCTCTGATTTCCCCTTCTGTCCTGCCTGGTCCTGGATACCTTCTTTGTGCAATTTTGGAATGAACAAAAGTGTATCGCATTGCTTTTTCCAAGGTTGTGACCTGGTTGTGAGACAGATTGGATGTGTTCTTCATGACTTGCCTGTTTGTCTAGCCTAAGTGATGAAAAGGTCCCCCTCAGCACAGGCAGGGAGGCAATTGTTTGTTACTAAGCTTGATTCATGATAGTGTAGGGCAATTTGTACTACTGCTCCTTGCTTGGCTGTAAAAATGCTAGTAGCTCTACCATAGGTAGTTAATCACATTGTATAGCCTAAGTAGGTGTTTTTTTTAAAGGCAGAGTGAGAAAATGGGATCATTCAGTTGAGGAATGATAAGCCATACAATTATAGCTGGGCAAGTACCGTGCACGTGTGACCTCCTGCTCTGCTCTCCCTCCCAAGTCGTCCTGGTTTCTTCTGGTTGCAGGAAAGTGTCAGACCTAATACAGTTTCACTGAAGAAGCCTGTGGAACTTCTCCAAGGAGTCCTGCAGGAGAGCAAAAAGCAGAAACTGTGATATTTCTCATGTTCTTAAACAAAACAAAAAACCCTCCAGTTTTTCAATCTTCAGTCTTTCTTTATGTGATGAACAAATGAGGGATAGAAACACAATAATCCAACCAATACTTTGCAATGTAAGCTGCCTGCTTTGGTTTTGATTTGCCATAGAATATCATAAAACATGTCTCCTTGCTATATTCTAGCTCAAAATCGTTGGGTCGTACTGGTGCTCTGCAAAGAGATTGTTGAAGCTGGCAGATACCCACTGAACCATTGCAGAGGTCAGCATGGCCAAGCCACATGGATTTCAGAGAAAGGCATCCCTGAAGTGTCTCCTGGGTTGTAGAATATACTTCTGGCCACCTATAACTTTCCTCCAGCCTTAAAGGAAGAAGGCAGCATGAAGTCTCAATATTGTGGTCTAATTTTGTCAGTGGTTCTTGTTAAAGATGATGTACAATCTTCCTCCACTATGTGTTGCTTCCCTTAGGGAGCATGCGTTGTGAATACATAAATTCCACATGAGATACCACAAAGGGAAGAGGTTGTGGGAATGACCTGACGTCGCTTGTGCAGCAGTGGGTGTAGCAGCCAGCCACACTTTGGGAGCAAGATGTGCTATGCCCAAGGGATGGGAAGGTCCTGCTCACAGAACCACACAGAGGTTGTGGAGGTTAGCAAGGACATCTGGAGATCATCTAGTCCAACCGCCTGCTCATGACCTTGTCCGGTTCAGTTTTGAATATCTCCCAAGATGGTGATGCCACAACATCTCTGTGCCAGTGTTTGACCATGCTCAGGGTAGAAAAGTTTCTTCTTTTGTCTGAATTGAATTCCCTGTGTTTCAAAATTTGTACCTGTTGCCTTTTTTCCTGTCACCTTTCACTTTTGAGAAGGGTCTCACTGTCTTCTTTACTCCTCCATCATGTATTTTTACACAATGGTGAATGCGTCTGTAGTCGTGTGATGGGAGATACTGTCAAAAGCTGTACTGGAGTCAAGACTTGTCAGTGCAGAGTAGGCCAGAACCTGGCCAGTGTGATGATGCTGTCACCTTTCTCTGGGTAGAAGAGCCAGCTCTGGTGGCACCCACACACTAGCATCTTTCTCCTGCCAGCAAGGCCATTTGGGTTAGTGTGTAAAAATGCTGATGAGTGCTAGGATGTCCGAAGGAGTCCTGAAGAAGACTTGGAGAGTCAGAACTTTGTGTGTTCTCAGGGGAGTGAGAAAATGTTATTCTGAAATGCTACAGCTTAGGACTGGTGTTGCTGTCATAAGTTTTTTCTAAACAAAGAATTCCACAGTATATATGAATAATTCCTGCATATGCTTATTCTAATATCTTTTGCATCAGTTGCAAGGGAAAGAAAGTTTTGGTTTTGTTTGGAGTTTTTGTTTTGTTTGTTTGTTTGTTTGTTTGTTTTGGTGATTTGGTTTGGGTTGGGTTTTGGATTTTTTTGGAAGCAGGGGCAGAGTACATCTTAATGTGAGAGCAATGCAGCTAAGTTTTGGCAGATTCTCTATCAAGAGCACCTTACACTGCATAATTCCTACATATAGCACCTTCCAGTACCTAAAAGGGCTAAAGGAGAGCTTGAGAGGGGCTTTCTACAAGGGCTTGCAGCCAAGGGGGAATGGCTTCAAATTGAGAGAGGGTAGGTTTAGTTTAGATATTAGGAAGAAATTCTTTACAGTGAGGGTGATGAGGCACTGAAACAGGTTTTCCAGAGAGGTGTTGGACGCCCCATTCCTGTAAGTGTTCAAGGCCAGGTTGGATGAGGCTTTGAGTAACCTGGTCTAGTGGGAGCTGTCCCTGCCCATGGCAGGGAAGTTGGAACTAGGTGATCTTTAAGGTCCCTTCCAACCCAAACCATTCTGTAATTCTGGGTTCCAAATGAAATTCTGGGCCATGATCCGATCTGAGCTTTGACATTATGTCTATGTAAAATCCCTGTAAGCTAATAGCTCCTAAGACCTTGGTGCTGCAGAGCTTGCTCAACAGATACATTTTACCCACGGAGTTTTATCAACTGCAGTGTGGTTACTTTTCGCAGAGAGAAGCAGAGATATAAAACTTAGCCTACATTTTTCTCTTGTCTACATCATACCATTTAACTAGAGAGTTCAGAGGTACAAGAATACTCAGCAGTTACTAGCAGCACTCTCCTAATGTTTACCAGAGAAGATGTCTAATTGACACTGATATTTTCCATGCAGAATAACTTCTGCTTTTCCAATATTCTTGATAATGAGTCCCAAATTCAATAGGCATTTATGTGCTCATCTGTGTGTGGGAAGTTGTTTGGTTCATGTTGGCTGCTACTTTTGACTGCAGCCATGCCACTGTACAATTCAAACAGATTTCAGTTGTTTCAGTCTTATAAGATCTAGGTCACTGGCTTTCTTGAAAATGACGAGAAGTCAGGGTGTGTGTGGTGGTACCTGAATATCTGTGTTTGTATTCATGTCCGAAGCACTCTGGTTTGTGTTTGTTGAGATATGATGTATACATCCCACATAAACGTCCAAATGCTTTTTTGTCAAAGTGTGTTTTAGTGGATGAAGTGTATTATTCAGACACTGTTTTCAATTCCACTGACATTTCATTTGATAGTGGCGATAATACCAGTCTAGTTTTAGTCTCTTGCTTTCCTTTTTTCCCTACTTAATCCCTCGCAACTTGGAAAACGTCAAATTGACAGATTTCAGCTAGTTTTAAGAAAGTTTCCAAATGAAAACCTACAGTTCCTTTTATTTTCTCTGACAGAGTCTTCTATGTCTTTTTTTCTGTGTTTGTACAGGTACTAATCAGTGAAGCTGTAGCAGGTATAAGAAACTGGCTGTGAGATGACTATTGAGGCATCATCTTTATTACTACAGGGACTTCTGTGTGCAGTATGATTCAAATTTACCTGTGCTGAATTGAAAAAAACAATGGTTTATAATTGTTTATCTAGGAAAAATAATACTTTACTTCATTGCACTTCCAATTTGTATAGCCCTCTCCTTTTAGTTGGAAGGGATTTTTATTTTTTTTTTTGGCAGTGGCACCTTCCACTACACCAGGTTGCTCAAAGCATCCAGCCTGGCCTTGAACACTTCCAGGGTTGGGACATCCACATCTGGGTAACATGTCCCAGCACCTCATCACCTTCACAAAAGAATTTCTTCCTAATATCTATTTTTAATTGACCCTCTCAGTTAGAAGCCATTGGCCCTTGTTCTGTCACTACGTTTTGTATTGTTTTAAAAACTTTTTCATAAATAGGCAGGAATACCAAAATCTCGGTGATATCAGCTAACATTTGCAACCTATACAGGCTGGATCTTAATTTTTGGATGTTTGGTGGTTTGACCACATTTCTTCTTTTACTAATTTGATATTAATCTCAAATATCCTTGTCTGTTGCTGTTGTTTATGAAAACTGATTTTCCATTTTCAGCTTTATGTGGCAGTCAGCACCATACAGTCCTACACTTGACTGGATATTTCAGGCACTGTTGCAGTGATCAATAACTTAATAATCCGTATGGAGCTTTTAGTTTTCATCCTGACTGGCTCAGTTCTGTTGGATTGCAAGTTGTGACTTGGTGCTACCCCCAAGGGCTGATAGAAAATCAGTAAGAATCCCATTCTCTCCGGTTCACTCCAGTGCATCTTCCCTAAAGCACTAGAATAAGGCAGATGTGGCTCTATTTGGAAAAACATCCCATTTCAGCCCTGTGAGATGCTCGTCTGCACCTGGTACAGGATATCTGTTAATGAGAATGGTATGTGACACTCCCAGAATGATAAGAGTAAAGCCGTGGGAGAAGAACGTGGGGAAGACATCAGCCATCCCTGTGGTCAGGCCAAGCCTTGAGATTTGCAAAGCATGAAGCATATTTGGGCCAGATCTGGGAGGGAGAAAATTGATTTTCTTCTGTGCAGGTATTCATTGTGCTGTGATAACTTCGAGCTATATAAACGATGTAGGATTTTTTTTTTTTTTTTTGGTGAAGGTTAATGTCAGAAAATCAACCTGAAGACCTGGGAGTGAAAGGAGCAGTCTAAAATGTATCAGACTATTCTTGTGAATCAAAATTCACGGTGTATTTTAAGGCAACATGTAATAGAAATCTCATTGGTGAAAGGAGGAAAAAATGTTCACTTCTGCCCCCACCCACCCTTTCCTTTAACAGCTGAAGCTTTGAGTCAGTATTCTAATAATGAATACACCCTGGTTCAGTAAACTTTAGGGCACTGTAATTATTTTCACAATTTCCCCAGTACCTGAACAAACTAAGGCAACCATTCCTCTTCTATTTCAATAAACATTTTAAATCTTATTTTCTTAAGCCCAAGAAAGAGTTTTGAACTCGGAGACAATCCTAGGAGATTTTTCAGCATATTCTGGGATGCTGCCTGTGACTGCCACATCCTCCACTGTGCAGAAATGTTGGAGCTGCAGTGGATGAGCACCCATTAGATACGCTCTCGTTGGCTCATTTCCCATCTCCTTTCTGTTTTCTTCCTCATGAATTGAAGTGAACACTGAATTTTTCAGTGCTGTTGTGGTTTTTTTTAGAGTGGTCTGAATATCAGTTCAGCGTAATGATAATACAGGTTTAATGACAGAAGTCCGCTGTGTTAGTGGCTTTTTCCTTGCTTCAGCAGGGGAATAAGTAGTTGCCTCATTAAAATATCTCAGTCTGTTTATGATCAGATAATGTCACCAAGCATCTGCCAAAGGCTTTAGTGGAATCTAAGGTAAAGAGGACAAATACTGATACACTGCTATACTGAATACCAGTAATGCAAGATGTTATACTTGAGGAAACTAGGTTCTTAGCAGAGTATCAGCACAAGGCCTTTGGATGCCAGTGAAATACTAGCTAAAGCCAGAAATTTCACCATTATCCTCTGCCTTGTTCTGGTTTGTCATATTTCCAGGCTTTTTTTGCAACCTTTGTTTCTTTGTCAAGCTTTCATCAAGGATAACCACTTCTGTCACAGTCTCACTTGTTTGTTAGAGCCTGGCATTAAAATTACAAAGTGTTTTTCCAAAAACTACTGATCGACTTCAGTGGGAGGGACCCTCATTGTCAAGTCTTTTTGGCCTCAGATCAGAAGGTGGGGTCTGGGTCCCACAGTTCCTGTTACATTAATTGTCCCACCCAATGTTTAGTGTAATTTTTCTTTTCTGTGTCATAATTTCATTTTTTGGTAAACCGTGGGACATTTTTCGTCAAAGGTCTGACTGCTTATACAGTCAGGCAGGGAATAAACAATTCCTTCTTGTAAAAAATTTTGTTGCTGGTTGTGATTTCTGACGTAATCTCTGTCTGCTTCTCAAGACTTGCAGTCTGGCTCAGGGCACAAGAAGTTACAGTCTTTGCTAAAACATTATAAGGAGGCATTATAGCCCTGCATTTATTTATTTATTTATATATTTGGCCATTGCATGTGTTCATGTGATTTTCTGAAGCCCCTGTGAGTTCTGTTAGGTAATTGCATGCTGAGCCTCATTCATGTCTACAGTAGGACTGAGATCTTACTATGGAATATGGGAAGTCCAGTACTTAACCAGAAACAGGGCTATTGGTTGTCTCACAAGATAGAAGCCCTGCTGTTCCTGTCTGTAAAACTATCAGCTGTTGTGAAAGTGCTGGCTAAGAAAAAAAATTTTAAGTTAAAAGATGTTTTCCTACTGAAACCTTTCAGCAGTTGACCTCTACTGAATATGAAAGCTTTCTGGAGGATATTTTCCTTTCTAATCCTTCGCAGTGAACTTGTTGATGACAGAAGCCTTGACTTGAACAGCTGACTATTTATCTGCATAGTGGCTGTTGAGAAATTGCAGAAATTGGAAGATCAGGTAGTGATTTTGTCAACTTTGTTTTGAAAAGAATACTTAGGATCACAGTACTTATATTTGCTGTTAATTCTGTAGGAGGGCATTATTTTCTATAGCATGAAAAATAAACACTTTTCAAGTGAAAAAACAGCCTCTTCCACTTGATTCAAGTTAGAGGAAGATTGAGGTGAACAAGAAAACAGAAGTTCAGAATTCCAGCCTTCGCCCATAAGGAATCTTGGCTAGCTCTGACTTCCAAAGTAAAAAGACTGTTTCCTACTAAGTCAGTAGCAGAACACTTGCTTGCAAGGGGTACCTCACCCGTGCCCGGCTGCTTGGGTGCTTATGTAGTGAGCATACTTGTAGTGAAGTTCAGCCTGAATATGGAAGGTGGCTTTTCCTGATGGTTGCATTGTTGTCCTCTCTGGTAATTTGAATCTTCATTGGGCTGTAGCCAGAAGCACCTACCCTGCAGTCCTTCCTTTCTGGATGCTCGTGGAAGAATTAATTTCTGTCAGATGGTGTGACTGCATGTGTTTTGGTGTTCCTACAGTGTGCCTTTATTGTCACTTAACAGTATCAGATTGTTTAAAGGAAATAAAACAAAACCCAAGTCACTACTACATTAAAAACACCATGTCCCAAATAAACATGGATTTTCTTTATTTCCAGTGCTGGGATTTTTGCCATGAGTACCTTTTGCTTTCATTCCAGCTCTTTCTGTCTATATTTTTCAGAGCCATGAGATCAGATGCCACAGTTACCATGGCCTGTCCCTATCTCTGTGTCTAGGAGATGTGGCAGTCTGTACTTGGATGCTTTTCCAGCCTCCAAATCCCATAGCTGGGTGGGCCAGCCACTGCCTTAGAGCACAGTGAACCTCAGGACCTGTAGTTGGGTTCGGGTGTTTCAGACTCCAACCAAAATCCTCCATGTGAGAAACTGGAAACCAGCCCTAACAGTAGAAGTAAGAGGCAAGATGAGGACCAGGCCCAGAGGTGACTCTGAATTTGCTGTCTCTCGTGACTTGCCCAGGCGGCATGTTCTCCCACTGCCCCACTATCTCACCTTCCCATGGGTGGGGCTGGTTTTCCAGGGTTTGAATCTCCCTCATTTCCAGGAGTCCTCACATTTCATCTGCTCTCAAGCCAGTGGCCTAGTGGCAGAGCCTGTTGCCCATCTGCCTGGCTGATGCTGGCATCCTTAGGTGGCTGCACACTGTTGTGGCAGTGATGCTGAGGCTGATCTAGTGTGCACACTGTAAAACAAACCTTCCCTGTCCCTTCTGTTCACGCTGCCGAGTTTGCCTGGGGCTTCCAGGAGCCTTGGCAAAGTCTCCCCAGTCCCTCTCATAGCCAACACCCATGCAATCCCTGAGCAAACTGATGGTGGTAGTCATCCAGCCTTGCACATCCAGGATTGCCAAGGGGCAGCTATGGAGATGATGAGCTCTGGCTCCTGGTGTTTTGGGGTCTGTTCCCAGCACTGTGAGCTCTGTTTATTCAACCACTGCGTGCAACGCTGCCGGGCCATGTTATTTCAGAGCAGCAGATATGCTTCCCTTGCCAGGCTATTCCAGGAGCACTGTCCATGTGCTTCCATGCTCCATTGGTGGGACCTCCCTACGCAGAGTAGGTGCAGACTGCACCCCTGAGCCTGGGCTGCCTCGTGGCTCCCGGTTACCCTGGGAGCAGGTTTTGGCAGTGCAGGGTGGCTGACACTGGGGTGGTGTGGCCACTACAGTGGTGGTGTGGACGACACAGGGGTGGGTGACTGTCACAGGTGGTGTGACACTACAGTGGTGGTGTGGCTGTCACAGGGGTGGTGTGGACGACACAGTGGTGTGGACAATACAGGGGTGGTGTGGCTGTCACAGGGGTGTGGCAGCACAGGGTGGTGTGACTGTCACAGGGGTGGTGTGGACAGCACAAGGGTGGTATGGCCGGGCCAGGGAGGTTGGTCCTGTGTGTTGCCCCTGGGGTGCGCAGTGTTTGCTCTAACCCCACGCTCACTGCGCTGTTGCCATGGAGATTGCGTGTGCTGTTGCTAGGCAGCTGAAGCATCCTTGCTTGCACACTGCAATGCCACGAAACGTTCAACTTTCCTCATTCCTATCTCCCTTCTGTGATCTTGCAGATATGACTCCTTTGGCTCTTACCCTGCTTCATTCAGTTGTACTGCTGCGATTTCTTGATGTTAACCCTATAAACCCTAAAAAGCCCGCATGGCGCTGCCAGTGGGGTTTATGGCAATGAATTCAGGGCTGAAGGAGTTAAAGTGGTTGGGGATAGACTACAGAGGAAATGATTTCTAGCAGATAAACTACTTTAAATGTTCTGGCATTCATGGAAGGGGAGGTTTGTGGATGCAGTCTTTTGTTCCATCACTGATGATTTAGATGAATAAAAACACAGACTAAAATGTCACTGCAAGGTAAGAAAATCAGCTTGAATGGGCCTAATTAATCTCTTCGGTTACAATATATATTTAGTTTTTTTAGTGTCCTCTGCTTGCATTTGCTAATTTTGATGTGGCATGTGAATGATAATTCAGCTGTGAAGCCTGTCGTGTACTGTATTTGACTTATTTGGCTTGAATAATAAAGATATCAGCCTGTATTCTTGGAGTATACTGCATTAATCAGACTTGCAGGAATGATCACATGGTACTCTATCGCCTTTTCCTGTTAGCTGCTGCTTGTCAGCAGCTGGCTGAGCTGTAGGCTGCAGGCCAGTATCTGCATACCCTTTCTCCTCAGAATATTTCAAATATACTGTCTCGTCATTATGCATTTTGCTGCAGTTTGACAATCTAAATGGTCCTCCTGCACGTAAAGAAGATTATTTTAAATTTCAGAGCATTTGTATAGTTGCTAGGCCATGTATGCATTTGAAGAATTCAGGTAGGCTCTCTGTTTTATACATCAATGTGCTTGGTTTTTGTTCTCACAAGGTTTTTGCTGTGTAATGTCAGTCAGCTCTACAGTTAGTCCTTCAATGTGCAGATATTTATTGCCTTTTAAGATCCCTACCCTATGCATGGGGAAAAGTGCTTGAAGGGTACGATGCAGGTAACGGGAGCTAACTGCATGATGAAGTGCAAAGCTGGGTAATTGATTATATCTTGCACAAATTTCATAGCCTTGCAGCCAGAAGCAGCGAGTACAGTGTGGCTATAAATATAAACCAGAAACTGTTCTGTTTAAAAGGGTCTTTGCTATTTTTGGTTCTGGAGAATCTGACAGATGCTCCTTCAAGATAAAATACTGATGGTGATAGAGAAAATTGATACTTGGATTGTACACAGGATATATTTTATGCTGCTGCTGCAGAGTATACATGTCTTTTTCATAATTTTGTAGCTGCAGA
Source organism: Chiroxiphia lanceolata (assembly GCF_009829145.1). Taxonomy (NCBI): domain Eukaryota; kingdom Metazoa; phylum Chordata; class Aves; order Passeriformes; family Pipridae; genus Chiroxiphia; species Chiroxiphia lanceolata. Next base: position 52,931,168 of record NC_045642.1, read on the forward strand.
ATTCCTTATGAATTGCATTTAAAATAAGAATATTGTTCAGTTTGTTGGGGTTGGTTTGTTGTTTGCAAACATCTGAGCAACTGTGATTGTTAGAATATAAAATTAGCACCTTTTATTTGATATTGGTTCTGCTCAATATTGCCTCTGCCCCCTCTCCTCCTCCATCCCCACCCCCAATATAACTCCATCCTTATGTGAGTATTGAGGTCTGTTAAAACCATAACAGATTTTTGAAGACATGAAATAGAATTTCTACCTTCACTAACAGACTTAAGTATTTTTCTGTGTAATAAAACAGTTTAGGACTTGAAAAAATTCTGGTCAGTAGTTGTGGGGGAGGGAGCGTCTCACTTTAAAAAAAATTTTTTTTGCTTAGTGTGTTCAGTTCTTATAACTTGTGTTATAAAGTTGTCCAGATAAAATGATTACAATGTTGCAACAGCATTAGGCATCACCTCATGATGTTTGTCTGTATATAATTTTTATAATGTATCTTAAAAATACCCTTTCCTTTTTGGTTCAAAGGAATTGATTGTTTGACCAAGTATGTAACTAGTGGAGAGGATGGATTCTTTGTATACTCAGTGAGAATTATGTACCAAATATTTTAAAATTAAACTTTCTAGCCTCAGATTAAATATTTTTAACATGATTTTTGCCCTTTGTCAAGCATTGAAAATATTGGCAATTTCCATTATTTTGTGATTTGGTGATGGGTTCTATGTGTGAGTGGTATCAAAAGCAGTAAAAGCAGGTACAGGACACCCCCTGCCTCCGAAATGTCCTGATTCCAGACATGAGGGCTGGGGAGGTGCAGGCTGACTGTGTGTATTTCTCCTGTTGTGAAGTGCAGTATGATGCTGTCTGAGGGAAAAGATTTTACTGGAAGACCAGATAATGCTGTGTAACTGCTGTTGTCATAGGGCTGTCAGGAGATGCTTGGAATCTTGACATGGCTCAGTGTTGGCAGTACATTAAGGTGTAAATGGGCCCCAAACTTACCGTGCCACGTACTGTGCCCACCCAGTTGTTTGTATTTCAACTGGTTGGTTGGGTCCTATTCTTAATTGAGTGAAACTCTCAATGAGAATGAGAAAAAAAAAAGGGTGTTTTAAAAATTATGCTCTAAAAGCCTTAACTGTCTTTCAGAGGCTTTCCCAGACATCTTGGGCCAGAAAGACACCTACTTTTATGGAAGGAATGATCAAATGCTGATTACACACCCATTAGGCTTATTAAATTACTTGTCATCCTCTCTTGATTTGAAAACAGCATTAACATTTGATGTGCAGACAGCTAGACATTTTCTTTTAAATTTTCTGCACTGTTAGGGCTGGGTTTTCTTTATAGAAGGATTTAAATGGCATTTATTTTATTGGGCATTTCCATGGTGTTAAGGTTGTATCTGCATGTTGATGGTTTTTGTTATGGTGTGATTATTCTCATGCCCATGGCTATTTTAGATTTAGATGGGATCGGAACATATCTTGCAAAATAAAAAGGAAAAAAGGGTCTAGTTGAGCAGTGGGGTGGAAGTCTCCCTCCCATGGGCTCCTGGAAGCAAAGTGGATGTAGCAGCAGAGGGCACTCTTCTCTGGCCTACAGGCCCCTGCTCCATGGTGGCCCCACACTCTTCCATGTGCATAAAACACAGGCTTGGACTTCTCTCTCATCTTGACCTTAACCTGAAGCAGATGTTCATTGCATGTTGCTGTTTGCATCTGCCAGTGCAGCTACAGGGTTTGGGTACCCAAGTGTCTAGAGAAGTGGTGAGCCCAGTTCTCATGCAGACCTATGCATGACATTTCTGTATGTGTTACTCTGCTTTTTTTTTTTTTTCCTGTCTCCACACTGGGCCTTAAAGACCTGCAGGACTCCCCAGGTGGGTGGTGGGGACTGTGGCACCCTGATCCCATGTCAAGAGGCATCCCTGCAGTCTGGCTGCCCGAGTTGCCCCAGCAATTTCAGTTTGATGCAGCCTTCTTCACTTCCCTGGCAAAGTTGTGCCAGGTTATTTTTGTGAGGTGTTAAGCAGCCGCTGGACCTCTCTGCGGAAGTGTCTCACTTAAGGTCTGTAAGTGACCCTGGTGTGGTGTTTGTGAAACATTTGTTTGTAAAGGCCTTTGGGATGAAATCTTACCCCCGTGGTTAATGGCTGGATGAAGAGAGACTTAAGCCTCTGAGAAAATAGGGGGTAAATCCATTGAATAATCTCATAGTTCCTTATATTGGTCAAGCTTCGTTTATCTTCCTCTTGGGAAGAACCTAATATCTCCTGAAAAACTTTGATTGCTTGTGAAGCAGGGGTTAACGGAGCTAAGCCCCTTCTCAGTCCAAATGGGCTTCTGGTTTCCGTGTGATACTGGTTGGGCCCGTTTTGTTGCTGATTTTCAGCACCGTCTTCATAAAACCCCAAAGCTCACATACATTCAGTTTATAATTGGAGGTGAGATTGTTTGTCAGCTGTGCTTTTATGCTCTCCTGCTGACCGCGCTGTGGTAAGATGACTTTGCATGTGAAGCCATCGGGAGGATGGTGCGCTTGGCCGCGAGCACTACTCCTCATTTGGTATCTTCAGCCCAGATTTAGCTCTCTAGTGGCAGTACACAAATGCATCTTCTTTTCCTTTGTTGCCATGCCTTTATGTTTCTGGGATATTACTTGGTATTCTTCGCAGTGAGCTGGTGTCTGTCTATTTCTGCTACACCGCCCACCACGGCATCGCAGTATTTTTAACTGCATCTTCTCTTCCCCCATCCACCGAGCAAAACTGAGAACGCTACAGGAAGCAAAATGAGTCTCTCAAAGCGAGCTGGCTACGAAGAGAGGAAATGAAACCCACCCATGAATAGAAAGCAAAGTTCAGAATGAACATGAAGCATTTGGGTACCGTGGTGCATGTGGAACCTCTCACCTGCTGATCCCCAAAGCAGCAGCAACATCAGATGGAGTCTCCTGGGAGCAGGTGATCCCCTGTGTCTTTGAGCAGATGCAGGCATTGAGTTTACCATACCTATAAGTGTGTCATGACTGAGTTTAGCTGCACAACTGGATCAGCCCCCAGGGATTATGACATCTAAGTCTCTAACTTCATTGCTGCCAAGTGAAAAACTGAATAGCCCAAATTAGTGAAGAATTCTGGTTTTGATATGATTCTGCAAAAATCAATGCTGGCAGCAGTTGCCTATCAAACACCTGCTCTGACTTTGACTGTAGCATTCTGCTCTCTGGTGACCAACACTGGGACCCAATGAAATGAAGCTGCATCAGGGGAAGTTCAAATTGGACATTAGGAAAAAGTTCTTCACTGAGAGGGTGATGGGCCACTGGAACAGGTTTCTCAGGGAAGTGCTCATAGCACCAAACATGTCAGAGTTCAAGGAGTGCCTGGACAATGTTCTCAGTCATATGGTTTAGTTGTAGGTAGTTCTGTTAGGAGCAGGGAATTAGACTTGATGATACTTGTGGTTCCTTTCCAACTTGAGATATTCTATGATTCTGTGATTTCACTGCTGACATTTTAGGTACCTCTAGGGTAGGTGGTGTATTTATTAGAAAATAGTATAAAGGACAAGCATGATCATTTTGTAAAGGCAGACATTATTGTAAATGGCAGGTGGCTTTTCCTTCCCCCTTTCCCAAGAAACAGTAAGATGATCTATCAAAGGGACTAAACGCTGGTGCTCCGAAGGGAGGCAGGCCTGTCTCCCGTGGCTTTTCCTGCTGTTTTCCTAAGGAGGTCTTTTAAATAATCCTATTTTTCGGAAGTGCAACTGCAGTTTGAATAGACGAGCAACTTCAGGAAGCTGTAGGTGACATGATAGCAGACATGGCTTCACTAAGGGCAAATCATCCCCAAAAAATATGATGGCCTTCTGCAATGAGGTTACAGCGTTGGTGGATAAGGGAAGAGTAACTGATGCCATCTACCTGGATTTGTGTGAAAGCTTTGACGCTGTCCGGCACAACATCCTAGACTCTAAACTGGAGAGGCATGGATTTGACAGATGGACCACTTGAGGGATAAGAAATTGGCTGGATGGTGGCATTCAAAGAGCTGTGGTCAACAGCTCAGTGTCGAAGAGGAAACCAGTGGTGAGTGGTGTGGAGTGTTCCTCAGGGGACTGGCACATATTTATTGGCAACATAGTGGGACTGAGTGCACCCTCAGCCAGTTTGCTGATGACACCAAGCTTTGTGGTGCAGTTGACACACTGGAGAGAAGGGACCTTGACAGGCTTGAGAAATGGGCCCATGTGAACCTCATGAAGTTCTGCACCTGGGTCGGGGCAATCCCAAGAACATGAAAGGTGTCCCTGCCCATGGCACTGAGGTTGGAACTAGATGATCTTTAAGGTCCCTTTCAACCCAAACCATTCTATGACACTATAACAACAGAAAAGGATTGTTGTTCTTTGCTACAAGAAATATGATCATATTGAAGAGTAAGAAGCATCAAGAGAGTTGCCAAAAGACTTGTTCCAGTTTCTATAGGAGTGTAGCTTTTGTGTAGAGGTGTATTGGTATTGCAGCACTACGGAGAAATGGAACAAATTGTTGTTGCAGGTTGGTGACTCTGACCTTACAGGATAGATGGAGCAGCTAGCAAAAAACATGTCAAATAGCTCAGTTAGTCTTTTCTGACAAGAGGAGGAAAAATTTTGGAAGTAATTGTTCCGAGGTCAAAAGATGTGAAAGTGAAAGGGAAAAAACAAGTTTCAAATGGAGAAAACCCAAGGACGGTTTTATTGGCAAACCATAATGAGTTGCAGGATCTCCATCCCTTCTAACCTTCATTGCTAAACTCACCGATTGTATTCTTGTGTTCAAAATATCCTGTAGGTGCTTAATAAATAACCACAAATGTGGGAACCTGGAAGCTGCAGACCTGCCAAGTCTCTGCTTGCTCAGCATTTTCTCTTCAATAGACTATGTCCACCAGCAAACTAGCTGGCTGTATTCCTCCCTTTTGTCCTTGCATGGATACAGCCAAATTCGTAAAATCATGGAATGGTTTGGGCTGGAAGGGACCTTAAAGATTGTCTAGTTCCAACCTGCCCGCCATGGGCAAGAACATCTTCCACTAGACCAGATTGTTCAAAACCCCATCCAACCTTTCCTTGAACACTTCCAGGGATGGGGCACCCACAGCTTCTCTGGGCAGTCTGTTCCACTGCCTCACCACCCTCACAGTAAAGAATTTCTTCCTGATATATCTAATCTAAACCTACCTTCTTTCAGTCTGAAGCCATTCCCCCTTGGCCTATCACTACATGCCCATGTAAAAAGTCCCCCTCCATCTCTCTTTTAGCTCCTTTGGGTACTGGAAGGTGCTATAAGGTCTCCCTGGAGCCTTCTCCTCTCCAGGCTGAACAATCCCAACTCTCTCAGCTTGTCTTCATAGGAGAAGTACTCCTGCCCTTGGATCATCCTCATGGACCTCCTCTGGACTCACTCCAACAGGCTGATATCCTTCTTATGCTGGGAGCCTCAGAGCAGAACACGAAACTTGATAAAAATACATTGTTGAGACAGAAGTTTTGGATTATCTGCAGGAACTGGCAAGTCTGGTTGTTCAGTTTGCAAATGTGAATATTCCATATGATGAATCTCATCAGAGAAAATGCATGTGCCTGGGGGGCAAGTTATGGTTCCTCTTAAGATCTATAATATCCTTTGCATCATTCCTCACTTAAGAGTTCACCATTTTGTGACTGAGAGGCTAAATTTTATCTTTTTCTTTTCCCCCTGAAACAAACTTGCACTAAATTAAAAAAGGAGGAAAAGGAACTAGTTCTGCATTTTTCTTTTCCTGAAGGTGGTTGCCTCAAATCTGCCCTTTGATATTGGAAATTGATTTTAGATCCTTGGATTTTGGACAGTTGTTATTTATCCACACAAGGCATACACCCTGAGGAAATGTTGCTTCCTTAAACAGCAGATTGAATCAAATGTTTTTGCTGACATATTTTTCCCTGTGCAACTGACACTGCAGTTGCCACATATTTCAGTGGTTTAGCACAGAGACATTTGAAGAGGAGAGAAATGCTTCTAAGGAAGTAATGTGAGAATGCTGTTGCTGGGAATGAAGATAAGCACGTACTATTCTCATAGTGGCTATGTTGTAATATTTCTCCTGAAGAGGAAAATAGCTGGAGATCCTTTGTGAGAGATGGTGGAGTCAGGTTCTGGCCAGATTTTAAGGGAAAATATTCTGATGCCTGGGTGTATAATTTCAAAATATAAATATGAAAGAAGGAGGTTTTTCCCGGGATATTCACTGGATTGGAGGAGCTTCACTATCTATGTTAGGAGGTAATTTCCAGTCACATTAAAGTCAGTGTAAATTGTCTGTGATGTGTGTATTTAGTGGGTGAAACATGGGGCTGTCTGTGGAAGTATGGAGTGTTCCCATGTTTTCTCAGGTCAAACTGTACACCCTGCAGAGCAGCAGTCTTACTGGTGCCAAAGGCTTGGTTCAGCTACTTGAGATCTACTGCAGTGTAGTTAATTTCCAAAAGCAAGGAATTTCCTCTCGTTCCCTTTGCCTTCTAGGCATGGTAACCTGTTTTAGCATTCTCGTGTTGTCTCTCTCATCTCTAAAACATGTTTATCACCTCCATCCCCTCCTCCCTTTTTTTAACTGTCTCTCTCATCTCCAAAACATGTTTATCCCCCTCTCCTTTCTTTAACCAACCTTGTAGTAAATATTAACAAACAAAAAGTGGCTGCTGTTGTTTAATGAGGATCCAGACACACTTTTCAGAACTGAAGGTAGTATCAAGACCATGGAATAATGATGTCAGCTTTAAATGAAAACAAACACGAGTACAGATGGTTTCTTTAAAGAAGAGAATTTGTGATAATTTTTAAATCCACCTATGGGTATCCATTAGAGCAAGTCATTCTCAGTCCTGTCTGCATTTTCTAAGCCTTAGTGTAAAGTCTATAAGATGATGAAGCACTTTAGCTGAACTTTCATGGGAAAACAAGGCTGCTACATACGCTTTTACTTGCAGTTCCAGGTTTGTAGGGGTGGATGCTTGATTTTACTATCCTGCTGTCTTCCAGAGATCCCTGGTCCCTGCTCTAATTTCAGCTACGTGGACAGTGTGAATGTCCAACTTCCCTCTTGCCTTTCTTGTGCACCAAGGCCAAATGGATCAAATTGCTGGTCTTGTTATTTCTACTATTCCTGTGGTAGATACTGGATAAATGGGCTTCTTCCTATGATACATTTTAATCCTTAAAGGTCATCCTTGCTTTTTAAGGGGAAAACACTTTTTTCTCCTTATTCTAGCATGAGTTGGTCTGGACTCCTGACCTTGTTCTCCTGGGAGCTGGTTTGATTACTGCAGGAGTCAGGAGTACAGAGCTGAATGGGGTGACCAGTGCCTCTCTGTACACAGGAGGAAGGGTAGGACCTCCCAGCATCTGCTGCTGGGAGAAGCTGACTGCACAAACACCATCCTCAGAAGCTGTATGTTCATAAACTAAAGGTGGATAAGATGTAGTGCTTATGAGGAGAAAAAACACTGACACAAAAGGTGATGCTTCATTACTAGAATCACTTTTCATCTGAGGAACTCACTGTTCTTTTAAGGAATTAGCCTTTTACTTTCCCTTCGAGATTTTGTGCAAGAATAGGCAGAAGCCAGGGAAAGTTGCTCCCCGCCATTCCTACACAAGAGCCTGTGCCCAGAGCTGTATCTCAAACCCTCCTTCAGCTGTAAGATTTCTGAAAGCCTGGTGCCATTTGTCCTTGGAGACTTTCTGCATGAGGTGTGTCTGTTCACTTATCTCAGATTGGGATCATACAAACTTCTGTGTTTTAGATCAGCTGCCTGTAAAAAGAGGTTTAAACCCCCATGATTTAAGTGGCTCATACAAAGCTTCATGAAAGTTTGTTAAAGCACATACATGGGAAAATAAAAAGGAGGTGACAGGATAGATGAAAAATCAAAGTTCGAAACAAATGTCGAAGTTTGGTCGTATTAATGTGCTTCTGTGTTGGTGCATGAGATTACACAGAATTAAAGTCAAATGTTTAGAGTTTCTTCCCTTAAAAGTGATATCTATAGCTGCAGATTATTTGCTGATCAGAAGGTGGGGAGTTTCTTCATGCCACATTGGGAGAACATGGGTTTAGTTCATGCTTTGGACAGCACAGCAGACTGGGTCTGTCTCCTTTAGAAACCATTGACTCCTCCTGCTAGACAATAACATGGCTTAGGTAAGGTTATGAGAAGAAAAAATGTCCATTAGATGTTTGCAGTATTACCTTTTAAAATCAGGTAGAGAAAGCTGACACTTCGTTATTCTTTGTTGCAGCTAGCATAGGGAAGGGTGAAGAGTCTGGGAAGCAGCATATTTCTTTCTGTCTAGGGGCAAGGAAAGCAAAGATGAGCTCTGAAGAAGAAAGGAAGTGACCTGAGTGAGAGAAATGTAGAGGAAAACTTTCCCAAGCAAAAGATGCATGAAGCAGATGAGTTGATGTTGCAAAGTGCCGTTAAATTCGGGGGGATAACGGCCCAGCAAAGATTGCTGGCTGGGCTCAAGGATGATGGCTCTGTTTCACAGATATAGAGCTGAGGGATTGAATCCGAAACTGAATGTGGATAAAGCTATTCCATTCTTCTTTGGTGAAAATACACACTTTGGTACTCTGTTTTAGTACGATTGTTTTGTTGTGGATGGGTCAGCAGTGTGGTGTCCCCTTGTTGGGGGGGAAGGCTTAAACTGGAATTCTGCTTTGTCTGATTCTGGATTACTTGGGATGAAAAACTGTTCTTGCATTCATACAGGGTTGGTTTTAAATCCAGATTGTCTTAGGCATTTAGCTACAGAGCATGAGAGATTGTGCTGTCTTTAGGGATACTAATGTATTTCCATAAAATATCTATCCTAGTGCTGTTGTAGTGATCACAATCTAGGGATATAAATGAGCAGTGTTTGAAGGGAGAGGGAATGTATTTATTAAACCCACTTCTATAACTTGCAAAACCAGGAAGATTATGGTTACACAACCCTTTACAGATCTGCAATGAAAGTTTCAAACAAAGAAATTAGGAAAATATGAAAGCCACCCAGAAGAAAGGCAAATCTCTGAAGTAAAACCTCTGCTTTTCTTTTCATTTAAGTATAAATTGTTAGCAGTGGCATAAAGCCTCAGACTAGTTTCCCATTAAATTTGTCCATGGGAGGGAAGGAAAGTGGGGAAAAGCCAGGCTTAAAGGAAATAAAAGGAGAAAAAGATAGGTAAAAATTTAGGGGAAAAGATGATTGAAACTTTTTTCCCAGACCAAAGGAGGGGTTTGTATCAGAAAGCTTGTCCTTTCCTCTGACTCTAAGAATTGTCTAATAAAAGAACTATTCCTGCCGACCTGACCTCCACAGATTGTCTTTGCTTGATGAGACCTCACTTTTTGATGCCATTTCATGTAGTTAACACAGTTCTGCCCAGCCATCACATCTTGGCTGCTGTTTGGCAAGGGCCTGTTTCTTATAAAGTGGCATTAAAATGAAAGTAACAGATAAGACTCTTTTTGACATCCATTGCAAATTATTTGAGATCAAAGTCACATTCTTGTTTTAATTGGGGAATGGAAATATAAGAACCATATTTCAAAAATCAAGAAAAATTCGTTTTACATGGATCACATTTTCACAAGAGGATGTATCTGCTCTGATTAGTCCAGGGAGGAGGACCAGCTGGATGCTATTTATGTAGAAAATTTGCCTTTGTCTTTAAAGGCTCACATAGACATGGAATACTTGAATTATTTGAAAGTTTATGTTTGCTTTTCAGTGCTAAAGAATGTGGAAAATGTGATTCTAAACTTGTCTGTGCGTATGGCAGAATGGAGGGAGCAGGCATTTTGACTCTAACATTGTAGAAGCTGCTATTTTCTTACATGTATGATTTTTCTTACATGTATGATTTTTCAGTGCATCAGTTGCATCAAGTTAAAGGAAAACAAACTAATAGATGAAGACATCTTCCACAGGAACACAGTAAAACTGGCAGGCTACAATATTTCCTGCAGGATTTCTACATCATCAGTAAGATGTATCAGTACGTGTTAGCAATTGGCAGAGCAATATAGGTAGGTGATGGTGGTCAAAGCACATACACAAGAGGGATAACGTCAAGAAAAAATTCACTTGTACCCCAGAAGGATGCTGTTAGAGCAAATGAAATGCGTTTTGCTTGTGACTCTGTCACCAGAGAAAGAGGTTCTTGCCTAGAGCCTGTGCCTTAGGTCACACACTACTACTGTAGTGCTTGGGCATAAATAAATGCATGTCCCAGTTAAGCCAGATAATTGCACCATCACTGTTTGTCCTTTAAAAATAGAGAATGCAGCCCAAGCTTCACTGTGCTTTAAAGCAAGTAAGGCAATCTGTTGAGTCAAATGTAGGTGTGCTGTATACCACAGCTGGACTGGTCCTGTTATGGTATTGGGACATTTCTGTTGCAAGAGGAACAGCAAAGGATTTATGACTTCTAGGTACTAGTAATGTAAAGGATAGGGAAAAACCCATCACCACCTTTGGAAAAGGATGGCTCTCAAAGCTTGAGGATGACACTTCAAAGACTGTACTGGCTTGTTAGGCAAGATTATTAGTACTAATAGGAGGTGATGCATTCATTTCAATAGCTCCCCTATAGCAATTTTTAGCTGCTCTGTAGAACTAATGGTATTTTCAAAGCTCACTCACACAGCACAAGTTCATTAAACAAAGATAGGCATTTATTTAAATGATTTATAAAAGTGAAGTGTGAAAAGGAGAAGAAAGAAAACGTGCTATTACAGAGGAAGGTGAAAATGAAGTACCCACAGGGTATAGCCCATGTAAGGTATCTGGGTAATTTGACATGAAAACAATCTGATTTTTGAGGAAGATCTTGACACTGCTGACCAAGATGTAACAATATCCTAGTTTTGAAGGTTGAAGTGAGAGGAAATCAATTCTGAAATACAATGTGATTTCCTAGCACAGAGACTTACGAAGCAGAGGGGTTGTTCGGAGGGGACACAGTGAACTTGGCATCACCTCAGCTCCCACTGCAGTTCTGCTCCTTTCAGGTACAATTTTCTTCCCCCAGAAGAAAATCACATCTGTGCCTGAAAGTACACAATCATTGGGGGGGGGGGGGGGTGAGCTCAGTCCTTGCAGCTTCCCACGTTCCTTCTCAGCTCCAGGCACACTTGCATGGCTCTGAGTCTGCATCAGGATAACCTCGTTTGCCAAATACCGGGGATTTCAGCTGGCTGCTCTTGTGTGTGTGGGTGAGGGGAAAGCAAGGGGTCAAATAGGGACCAGTTTTCCCTGTAGATGCACAGTTTGGCTCCTGAGGTCTGGAATGTATTTTGCTTCGCTTTTTTTGATTTATTCTGTCTGAAGTATCTGAGGTCTGGCTGGCTGGCCAGGCAATGCTGAGGATGGCAGCCCCAGCTCAGGGCTCAGGCAGGAGCTGGGCAGCCACTGCCTTGCTGCCAAACACAGGGATTGCTGCTTTTGGGGTCCCACCAAGCTCAGAGAACCTGCTGCAATTTTACTTCTTGGGACTTTCCCCACCACTTTCCCCGATATGTGTTGTAATCCAAGTACAGCACTGAGCTGCTTGTGCTTCGCCAAATTAAAGTTTCTGGTCCTTTCCCAGGACCTCTGAGGTTTTAAAATCTTTATAGTCAGATTGCATGCTTGTAAATTACATATGTTTAAATTAAAACAACTAATCTGTAAACTCAATCAGGTCTTTTAGTTGTTTCTCAGTATTTTAAAAGGCTTTATGGTGGGTACCGTGAATAGAAACTTGAATTTTAAAAATGCATTTTGAGACATACAAACCGATTCATATTGAGTCCATCTGGGAGAGGAGCTATTGAGAAAATCCAATGCAAGGGAAGCAAAACCCTGCCATTGTGTTGCTACAGTGGAAAAATGCACACCATACTGCAGCTTTGCACTTGTGGTTTAAGATGATGACGAGCAGAAAGCATATTTTCGGGGCTTTCTGTGTTGAGAAGATTACTTAAACCTAGATTCCTTCAGATGTCTGAGCTCAGCCATGGAAGCATTAAGTAAAAAAGTTAGAAACTTGACTAAGACTGCTCACTGAAACCATTATTAAACTTTAAAGAAGGCAATGAAGCAAGGATTAGATGTAGCTGGGTGTGGAAAATAGCTGTGGAAACAGGTGTTGCTTGTCAGTTTGAGTTTTACTTCGATGTTCAAGCAAGATGAGGCAAGCGAGGACAGAGCTGGTGAGCAAGTGGAGCAGTGCAGGTGCACTGAGTTGGCTGGAATTGCAGCCTCTCACACCAGTGCTTGCTGCAACCCCTAGAAATGTGCGTCACTGGAAGCCATCTCTCCGGGAACATGGGCTGGAGGGGTCATCTGGTTTTTCCTGGTTGTTGTTTAGCGTGCATACTCTAGTCTTGAGTAAAAAACCTCTGTAAATTTGAGAGGGGCCAAATCTGACGGTTGTGCCAGAGAGCTGAGGATTTGTCTTTAATGCTTAGATTTAGTGCAGATACTACCAGATGTGGTACATGTGTGCCTGCACACACGGGGCACAGCGCCCCAGGCTGTGAGCAGTGCAACAATGTACCTGCCAGGGGCTCTGCCTGCTCCTCACTGAGGGCAGCCCTGGGCCAGGGCTGCAATCTCAGGGGGCAGGGCAGCTCCATTTAAATGAAGTGCAACAAGGGAAAGTGCCAGATTCTGCACCTGGGGTGGAGCAACCTCAGATGTTCATACAGACTGGGGAATGAGATGCTGGAGAGCAGTGCCATGGAAAGGGATCCAGGTGTCCTGGTCAAAGGCAAGTTGAATGTGAGTGAGCAGTGCCCTGGCAGCCAGGAGGGCCAACCGTGTCCTGGGGGGCATCAGGCAAAGCATCACCAGCTGGGTGAGGGAGGGGATTGTCCCACTCTGCTCTGCGCTGGGGTAACCTCACCTTGAATATTGAGGCAGTTTTGGGCATCACAATATAAGAAATATATTAAGCCACTAGAGAGTGTCCAAAGGAGGGCAACAAAGATAGTGAAGGGCCTTGAGGGGAAGTCGTTTGAGAAGCAGCTGAGGGCACTCGGTCTGTTAATCCTCGAGAAGACTGAGGAGAGACCACATTGCAGTTACAACTTCCTTGTGAGGGGAAGAGGAGAGGCAGACACTTCTCTGGGGTGACCAGTGACAGAACCCAAAGGAATGGCCTGAAATTGTGTCCGGGGAGGTTTAAGCTGGATATTAAAGAAAAGTTCTTCCCCCAGATGGTGGTTGGGCACTGGAACAGGCTCCCCAGAGAAGTGGTCACAGTATCAAGCCTGACAGAGTTCAAGAGTGTTTGGATGATACTCTCAGGCACACTCTTGGGGATGGTCTTGTGAAGGGCTAAGAGTTGGACTTAGTGATCCTTGTGTGTCCCTTCCAGCTTGGCATATTCTGTGATTTCATGACACAGAGGCTGCAGACCAGTGATGTGATTCCCAGCTTTGTGGGGACAGGGAGAAGGTCATGTCGTAAGGCTGGTGGGAAGCTGGTCTCTGTTACTGTCTGCAGGCTGCTTTGGCTGCAGTGCGTGTCCTCCACACCATGAGTGTGGCTGCACTTGTCTGCCACAGCACACACCCTCCTCCGGAGGTTTTCCTTGTTGTCTCCTCCCCCTCAACACGGGAATATCCAGCCAGCAGCCTGCAGGCTGCGGGAGCTCCCCCTCTTTGCTCTACGCAAAGTGCTGGGCAGGATCAATCCTGTGGCTTTTCCTGGGTAAAGGTACTATTTGACAATAATTAAAATGAGCAGAAATGTTTTCATCCATAAATGTGAAAGAAAAGGGAGGTTGCTTACTAGTCTGTTAAAGACAGAGAATGGAGGTAACAGGGTGTCCCAAATCGTGAGAGTGGCACTGATGAGTGAGATCCAGGCACTGCTCCATGGGTCTCTCTTGTCCAAGGATGCCTTCCCTCTGAAACGTGACATGTGTGTATATATTCATATGCGTACTTACATACCTGTTTACTTTTGTGTGTTTGTTTCTACACTGTTCTGTAGATGAAAACCATTTTCAGATTAAAATAAAAGTGTTTGTATTATGTGAGCACTTTCCTTGAACTTTCCCTGGTGGGTTTGTGAGAATAGAGGATGGAGACAATGACACTTCATTTTAATTTCTAGCCCAAGTTATTGTACAGTGATTCAAGTGTGCCTTCTAGACAGGAATTATTCATATTTGTCCATTAGATTTGGCTGCAGGTTTGTTTACACTACTGCAATTAAAATCTATTTGTCAGCTACACTTAATGGCAGAATGTGTGGGGTTTTACGTATATATATATATATATAACTATATATAGTCATATATAGGCAGAAAACAAAGAATTCTTTTCTCATTAGTATATGATTATAACAGGCAACAGGAAAAGGGAACATGCTAAACTTGAAAAGTGTCAGGTCAGATGATACAAATCCCAAATAGCCACAGAAATATGACTGAGAAGGACTATGCAAAGAAAAGCACGTGAAAATTAATGTCAGCTGTTTTAAAGGTAAATTTCAGATAAATATTCTCTTTGTAATGGTAATCATGAAAGCGTTCATATAATAGTTAATAGTATCACTGGTTTGGTGAGGAGCACAGAAAGTCCAGAACACTTTAAAGATCAGTCATCAATAATGACAGCATTGTTGCAGAATTGTTATAATTTATCCCTAGTTTTCTGTTAGTAAGAAAAATGAGGTTAAATGACATGCCAAAGGTCAGATTCCAGATTAGATGTAGAGCTGGGAATAGGCATCATGACTCAGGCTCTTTAAACCCATAGTCTTAATTTAAGTGCTTGAAACAGAAAGAGAGACCTTGCCTTGTTGGGAATTCAGATTCAAGATCACTCTTCAGAAATCAGATTGTCTTCTACTTTTTTTTTTTTTCCGCAGTGGAAATTAGCCCCACTTTCAAACCATGAGAGGATAAGTAGTGCTGTGAGTGCAGTTGTGCAGATGTCTGTGTTGGGCTTCATTTCTCCTAACTCTGACTGTCTACATCCCTCCTGGTCTCTGTAGGCTCCTTGTGTAATCAATGGAGAGAAAAAACTGCTGCTGCCGTGATTCATCTGACCTGTTTTAGCCACCTACTTTAGGAGTAAATGAAGCATGCTCTAGAAACACTTGTATTTCTTCTGATTTTAAGGGAGTCCAAGTGAAGAACTGACAGAGATTGTCTGGACTGGGCGAGGTGAAGCACAACTCGGAAGAGTGTAAGCGACTCCAATATGTCCTCTGGCTCAAATTGTGGCTTACAGGAGTTTAGCTCTTTTATGGTGGGGTTTTGCATGTGGCACTTTCATTTGTCTTCTTTACCTCAGCACCTGGCCCCTGTGTTTTAATGTCCGTTAAATTCAATTTGTTTTAGAGTACAAACATGGGAATGGCTCAGGTACTGTCTCATTGACTTGGGCAAGACCACAGCTTTGAATTTGGTTTATTGCTTGAATGCATCCTTTTGTTTCAGGAAGTGGAGTAAACAAGCTTCCCTATAAAATGTAGTGTTAGTCAAGAGAGAACTTGGCTTCTGATTGGGGTAAAAGCAGAAAAATAGAGAATGGCTTCAGTGATACTTGGGCTGTTTCCCACAGCTGATTGCACCTCTTCCAAGGATCACCTACTGCCCTCTTGTAGGGAACATTTAGTGGTTGTGTTCATTGTTATCCTGATTCTTTATCCCCTGGGATATTCATGTTCTTTCAGTTTACTTCAAATTCTCCTTGAAATATATTTCAAATGCAGTGCCTGTGATGGTTACACAGCTATCCAAAGACCACTTTCACAGGGGTGAAAGGCACTACTGCATTAGTATCCTCAAATTAATTTATCCCAACTGATATTGTGCGCCCACATATATTCATACAGACTATTAATAAAAGCCTTCTCTGTACGTTAAGTTGTGTGATGTGCCTTGTGGTTTGCTGGCATTTTGTTGTGCTCTGGCTCTATAATGTACGTGTAATAACACTTAAACCACAGAAATGTCTGTATTTAGGTGTCATGAAGCTTTCCACAGGAAAGATATGTGTAAAAGTCCAAAGAGCTACCTGTTCCTGGGTAGTAAAACCTATCAAAATGAGGAAGAATGAAAATAGCTTCCTTCATGATCTACCTCTCTGCCCATTGGGATGCTAGAGAAGTCATGGAGAGAATTGCAGGGGATTTCAGAAGGTTCCTGATGTAGTAAACACTTGAAACACAGAAGCGGATACGTTAAAGTGTATCTGAGCTTCTTCTCGTCTATCCACTACACTGTCAGTGTACCTTTTGTCATCTCAGTTGGGTGTTATTGTCTTTATGCTTTTAATCAATTAGTTAATGAGGCTGGGATAGCTGACATTTTCCTGAAACCACTTGTTTTTCTGGAGTGTTTTGTTTTAAATGTCATCCTAGACCAGCCTGGTTCCACTGATGCAGTAGTTTGCAAATACTAGAAAGGAAATTCCCTTCAAGAAAATAATCTCTGTGCTCCTGTTTATGTCACCTTGTCAAAGTCTCAAATTGTTCTGTTTTGTGTAGAGTAGCTGGGGATTTTCTCCATGCAGTACTACTTTACTCCTGCACTGGGTCTGGCTTATAATTCATTAACCAGTGAAACAGCAGGTAATAATGAAAGCAAACAGCTTAAGCATGGAGCTTAAGCATGGTTCATACTTTCTGAAAACTTGGGCAGATGGGCCCATTTGATGCAGTTTACATTTTAAATTCTTTGTTATAGAGATAACTGATAACTTTTTGTTTTAGAAGCTGAGCTCTGGGACAAGAAATCTCATATCCATTCTTACACCTGAGTAAGCTTTTGCATCTCACTACTCTGAGCAATACTGCTGTGCGTTGAAAAGCACATGTGAATATCTGGAGCCAATAGTTACACCAGCCAAGCCTATGCTGAACTAAAGACTACAAATCATGTGTCCCAGGAGCTGATCTCTTCTTCCCTTCCTCTTGCCAGCTGCAGTGACTGAATTTGTGTGTTTCCAGGGGCGTGCTTCCAATGTCTTAGCAAATATTAAGCAGAAGAATATGTAAATAATTTTAAATGTTTCTGTGCTAACATCTGTGTCACAGTTATCAGGTGGTAGTTGCTGTGCCTTTAGTAGGAGTGGTTTGTTTTTTAGTGTTTTGTTTAATTTGGAAATGAATTGATAATTCTCTTCTTGCCAACTATGGCACATGAGAGAATGAACTTCATAGTGAAATTTGACTATAATAAAACACATAGTCTCTTTGACTTAGTTTTAAAGGAGGCAGTTGTTTAAAGCAGCTGGTTAAGTACACAGATGTTCTGGTTGAGGGCAATCCAATATTGAAATGGCATAATGTGGCAATAAACTCTCATTTTAAAATGAATGGCTGACAAAAGAAATATTTAGTTAAGCACCCTACGCTTAATTATAGTGGCAGATATTTTTCTTCTGGAAGCATGTGCCTGAAAGGTGCTGAACAACCGAGCCTTCTTTCTGGCAGAAAAATGCTGTGTTGCAGTTCCTTAAGAAAGAAAAGATGCATTCACTGGCTTGCTGGGCTCAATTCCCCTCTGCAAGATTGCTGCTGCAAGTGAAATGACGATGGTTATGCAAAGAGCCTTCATTCATCTACAGACATAAGAAGTGTTGTGAAGTCATATAAGAAAAGAAAACTGAAGGTACTATGCTTGTGTCAGGGTCCTGCTTCTCTACAGGGACCAGTAGAGTTGAATTTTTAAGCTGGGATGGAGATCAGCTGCCTCAGTGAGTTTCCTTGTGGAGACAGCTTTTGATCATAATATTTTACTCATCTTCATGAATGCCTGCCCAGTGAAGCATGGGAAGTGTTGGGCTTTCTCTCCCCGCTGCAGCAGGAGAGGTCAACTTATGCAATTTCCTTGCACTTCATTTCTTTGAATTTGCACAGCTGTCCTCTTGGGATTGCAAAGTCCCTGGCCCTAGGGCCTGCCAGTTTTGGAAGCTCCTAAATGTCAAGTTTAATCTCACTTTTCATTTTAAAAAATACAAAGTTCCTTGACTTTTTGCTTGCAGAGAAAATGGAGCAATTCCCAGTCAGTCAGATGTTGGTGCCATTATGTTTCTGGGTATGAGGTAGGAGAGAGAATAAGATGTGAATATTCCATATTCCTATAACAATAAAATGAGGCATGGTGCTTTCAACTGCGCCAATTAAATAGTAACTTTCTTCCTTATCACAATGCCCCTGCTTTACACATTCCTGTTCTGTTCTGCAGCCACTAGCATCAGGAGCTCTTTGTAGCCTGCCCTGGCCATTCAGACACCATTTGCCTGGTATTGCCTGGTTCCTGAGGTGAGAGTTCCCCACAGAAGACACCCAAGAGCCTATGGGAAAAGGGGGGACTAGGGGACCAGAGTAGCTGACCCTGTGGGAGTAGAGTACAGAAGAGAAGTTGTGGGTATTTTCCCATTCCCTCTCCTGGCTGCCCCATTTGAAGCCATTACTGGAATAAGGCCCCAGGGGTCTAGACAGAAATAGAAGCTAGGTAGGTAAGTGGCATGAAAAGCTTAGCCTAGGACTGAAAGCAGGAAACCACTCTGCCCTCTTCCATGGCCTCCCCTGTGTGAGTCTCCAAGGCTTCCTCCCTTGATGCAGATAATTTTTTATCCCTCCCTGAGCCCATCCAACTTTTAGTTCACAACTTTTAGCCCCAGGGCTGTAATTTCTGCCTACCTTCCCTCCCCATCAGCTATCTGTCATTGACTTAAAGTGCTAGTAAGACCCTATGCAGCTGTCAGTGGGGATGTAGTTGCTGGTGTGTCAGGCTGTTTTTGATGCTCCCTGGCAGCGTGGGGTTATGCAGAGACTATGAAACTCATCTGGACAGAGAGCAGTCAGCTAAGCTGAACCTGGTGTCTGCACTGGCATGATCACGGCTTTATTAGTGCCACGATAAATTTTAACAGAGTTGTATGCACAGAACTTGAAGTCAGACTTCTTGTTTGCAGGAGAGGCGCAGTGTTTGTCCTTCTGCCAGCCTTGTCAGTGAAACAATTTGTCTTTCCCGTACCAGTGTGCGTCACCCAGTGTTGTTTTGATTAACTGCTTACATTTTCTAGAATTCATCATCACAGAGAACGCCCCTGTGTCTGAGTACTGTAACCTTGCTGGCTGCTTGCATGGTCTTGGAGGCACTGATAAGAAGAGCCTTGTTCTTACAGTGTTGTGTCTTGGCCCAGCCTTTAGAGAGCATGAGGTATGTATGGCATGTAGGAGCACTCTGAGCTGGAAGGATGAAGGTAGAAAGCATTGAACTCAGGAACTTCACCATTTTAGTGCAGAACATTGTCAGATTTATTCTGATTCCCACGCCTGTTGTAGAGACCTGGAGTCAGGATGGATTTCAGAAAGATGGTGGAATGTGATGGGTGGATTGGGAACAGGGCCTGGGGAGATCTGGGGTTTCTTCCTAGGCTTGTGCTAAAACTGGGGTGACTCTGGGCAAAACAGATGCACTGTCTCCAAAATGGGGATATTGAGACTCCTGGAGTGTAAACCTGCTAAGTTGTGACACTCTTCTTTTGGAAACAGCTCCTACTTAGGTGTTTTTCTTTTGGATTGACCCTCCTGGACAAAGTTACATATATATCTCTGTGTCACACAGTTTTATAATGTGACTTCCTAGCAAAGCTGACCTGTGTTAGGAGGTGAGGATATATTGACTTTAACACATTCATTCAGATTTGACTGCCTTTCCAGGAAAATATTTAAAAGTACCTTCTCCAGATAAGAGGTTTTCTATTGCTAGATGTCTTGAAAATGAATGTGCTACCTCAGGGCAAGTGCAATATCTTCTCATTGCTCATAACATGATTACTTTAAATCTTCTGCCTTTATTGAGAAAATCATCATCCTTGTTGAGGATCCCTCCGTTAGTGTATCAGGAAGGCTGCTAGTAGAGAAGTAGATGAGTCATGTGAAGCCTTGTGTCTCCTAGTGCATGTTTACAAACCTAATTTTAGTCAGTCTACTCTGTTCTCCTCTGCCAAAATTAGATAACATTGTTACAGCTATGCAAGTGTTTAAATAAAAAAAAATTCTCCTGATAAATATAATTAGGAAAAGTGGTTCCCTTTAGCTGTATTTAGCTGTATTCAGTCATGCGTCACAAATACATCCTGTTTGGGTTTTTTTTTCAAGGTACCTAAATTTTGGGTTCTAAGACTGCTCTCAGACCCACTGGCTTCATCAGGCTTGTGCTGCATCCTTGACTGTATATGCATCCAAATTTGTGTCTGACATTTCCCGTGTGTCCTCTTGCTTAAAAGTGATTGGTACTACAAGTGTGTTCTGCATCTGTTAGATTGGTATTTGAGCACCTCTTACTAATGAACTTAACTCCTTTGCCCCTGGGAAGCAGGGGATCTAAGCCTGTTAGTCTTGCTCTCTAGCTGATCAGTTGGCCTCCGTGAATTTGACGCTGGGTGAGAAAAGTTGGATTCAAATCAAGACGTGGACCCCAGTTTAACAGAGAAGTTGTGTGCGTACTTCTTTTCAAAGTGTGTACTTCAAAGCTTTTTGATAAGTTTGGAGTTAAACATGTCTTCAGTTCTTTATCAAACTGCATTTAGCTAATTTACAAAGTTATGCCTCTGTTGGACTGTTTTGCTAATTTGGAGTCCTGCTTCAGGAATCTGATCTGGTGAAGTTCACTATTGCTGAGGTTTGGTGGTAGAGGTTGGGTAGTAGGCACACTTGTATATCCAGATAATTTGTGGTATTGTGTGTTTGCTTTCAGAGATGTGCATCTGCCACAATCCAACACTGTGAGTAAACAAACACCCTGGAGAGTTTGTTGCTGTGGTAGGTGAGAGAAAAGGGGGAATGGGAGACAGACAGAGGTGTTTGTGTGGTCACAAACTGAAGTGAATATGGACTGAGACAGGAGCAGAAACTGATATGAAACATCAACAAAATGCATCCGAAAAGGAAGAAAGAAACTGATAGCCTTTGCAAATTGACTATTAAATGCTACATGTGATGCCATTGCATCTGATGCCATTTTGCCATATTAGTTACTTCTGATTAGATTTGTGAGATGCACTAGATGACAACAGTCTATTTAAACATCTATTCATATTTGTGCTAATGTGTTTTAGAGTCCTATGTGTATTATATTTGGAGTTGTGAGGACACACAGCCTCTGTTCTTTCTTCCTGAAACTCTCGCTCTGATCTTCGAGCCCATGGCACGTTGCTCCTAGGATCTCCTTGCCTTTTTGTCTAAAAAGGACCAGACTTGGAGTCTCTGGACTTGTGTTTCTGTCCAAATGTTTGTGTTGGAGGAATGAACCTAAGTCACAAAATCTTCTTTACAAGATGAGACTTCTTGCTCCTTCCTCATCTGTCTGACAGCATATGGGTTATGTCAGAGCAAGGTGCGCTGCCTGCATGTGGAAAAGGTAGCTAGCTCCAAAGTGCAGCGAATGAATGTAGTGGTTAAAGAGAAGAAACAAGAGTGGCCTGTTCCCTTGTGTGCAGCCTGCATGGGGAACAAGTGACTCATGCTTTGGACGCCCATTTCACACTTCCCTGCAGCTGTGCTGCATCTCACATGCCTACAGAGCTGTCTTGCAGGGCTTCTCACAGCTTGGGATCCCACAGTTGCAGCTGATCTGTGACCAGTCATCCAACGAAGCTGGAGTGTGGGGCCATGGAGCAGGAAAAATGCTGGGACATGGTCCAGAAGGAGACTACTGCACTGGAAAATCTCCTAAAAATGCTTAGCAGGATCTTAGTACTAAAGAGCACCATCTTATCTCACAGTCGGGAGTGAATGTGGGATCTTGTCCTCTGGGGTAAAATGGAGGTGGGGCAGGGAGGTTGAAATATCTCCTCCTTGACCTTATTGATCCTTCAGACCTGCCCTCTCTTATCCTGTGGGGTTTTCCCTTTCCTTCTGCTGCCAGCACCATGCTACGTGCTGAGGGAGGGCAGAGCCCTTGCTTCCATTGCACCTGTTTTCTGGGTAAACAGATTCACTGCTGCTGACATCGGTCCACAAGCCCCTACAGTCTGTTGAAGTTCTGTTTAAATAAACAAAGCATATTTTTGGTTGTACGCAATGTTTGGCTGTGGCAGCAGAGAGCTCTAGCAGGTGTCTTCAAGGCCTCTAGAAATGAGACAACAACCCCCAAGTGGAATATGCAGTGGGCTGCTGCTTAGCTAGTGGAAGCTCGCCAGCCTCCACTGGATTTGACCCAGGATAACTAGATTAACACAAAAACAAAAAACCCTGCTTGTTTTCTTTCTAACAAGCAATGTCCCCTTCATTTCTATCTCTCACCAATCTGTCCAGCCCCCTCATGCTGCATCTTTCCCCAGCTCTCTTTTCCTGATCTTCTCCCTCCTGCCACAGAGAGCAGACCTACAAACGTACCAGTCCTGTTGCTGGAGTAACCCAAGAACAGTTTTGCCTTCCTGCCACTTAGATATTCCAGAAAGCAAATGCTGCCTTTGGTTTTGCAAAAGGCTGGTGGGAAAACTTGCAGGAGGCAGGTGAGCTTCTGTAGCACATCAGCTGGCACCAGCAAGTTGTGTAGGAGAGGTGTTGGGATGGCACTGCAAGAGTGATCCTGTGATGCTGGGCTGGACATGAACTTAGGAAGAGCTTGAGAAGCACAAGACCCTGGAGCAGCACATTTGCAGGTCTCATTCCTGCACTGCATGCAGTAGCTGGGTATTTGCCTTCTGGTGGTGAGGGTGAAACTGTCTACATCCTATTGAAGGGCCCATTAGAGTTATTTCAGGCACTGGTGGTGCCTGCACAATCCTGCATGTCCATCAAGTGTTTTGCTGCATGAAGGATGTCTTGAGAACCTGCAGAGTCGGGAGGGTATCACCTGGCTAACATCAGCCAAGTTAAGAAATAAAAAAAATAATTCTTTATTCTCAGGATTTATTATAAATGGATAAAAAATGAGCAGGCAGTTAAAGAAGGCATTTAAGTGTGAAACAAATAGAGAAGGTAATGGAGTTAACTGGAGATTAAAATTGATCTTTAATAGTGTATTTGTAATTATTTGTATTTATCACGATGTCTCTGTTAGTGGGGTATTATTAATGGTATATCAGCAGGCTTGGTTACAATGAGGACTTTAAGCAAACAGCAGCATCCTTTATTTAAAAAGGAGTTTGAAATATGAAACACAGCAGGAAAAACAGGTGTTGGGAAAATTGGAGGCCAAGAAAGCCATTATTAGATTATTTTCTGCCTTCAGTGGATCTGATTATGTAATCATTATTCTGAACACTTTTTGGAAAACATGGGAGGTGTGAGAGATTTCTCCTTGAAGTCTTATTGTAGATGTTGATATACATGTTTTAGCTACTTGTCAAAGCATGGCCAAGCAGCTTCAGAGACTGGGAGAAGGTTCTACTTTATTAGAAGCAGAGGTAGAAAATCATGAACAAAATTGGAAATCAGTACCTTTGTTAATTGCGAATTATGGAAATGAATTAATATATAGGTCTCATTCTGAACCAAGAGAGAAAGCTATTATCAAACATATGCTATTATTAAAACTAAGTAATATGGAAATTCACCCAGGGTGGAGGACCAATGCAAGAAGGCAGCCTAGCAGAAGGATTTTGGGGTTGGATTTTATGTTTGATAAGCCACAAATATACAAAAGGTAATATATAACTGCAATTTATATTTTTTAGTCTGAGAACCTTTGTCAGTGTGTACCACAGCTAATTGTTTGGCTGGATGAAGGTTTTTCTTTGCTTGTTTTGTATCTCTAAAAAAGAATTGTAAAAATCTACTTTCATTTAAGAATATTTTAGTCAGTTCTTCATGCTGGCTCTTGAAGTTACAAAGAATGTCTGCTCATAGAAAAGGTGGAAGTCAGAAAGTGGTGTTAAACCACTGTAGCCTCTTCCTGCAGAAGTATGGAGAGGACTGCATTCACTCCTGTTAGTTCTCGTGCACCAGCTGAATAATGTAAATTCAAAATTTGGAGACTGAATAGAATGAGCATAAAGTTTTTGGGTTTACTTTCTCTCCCCCTCCGTGTTCTAATTATGAATGGAATTATGAATAAAAATGTAATATACTAGCACTAAAGCTGTGGAGGAGACCAAGCTTAAAGTCTGTCAGCTCAGTATTATGGCAGAGGATATTTTATATTTATTTTGTAATATTTTTAAAGTTAATATTTATATGGAACTTAGGCAGTTATGTAAGGTTATTCTTACTGTCAATTAGAATTCCAATTTCCATCACTACACAGTCTGGCAAATCAAAACCAGAAAAAAAGTCTATGAAATGCGAAATGTACATAATTAATTTTTTACCTGAGTTAATGTCAAAATTAAAATTCTGAATAAAAGTATGGTTAATCCGTGTAATTGCTTATTGTGTTTTGATACTGAATAATGTATTCTCATGATCACATGAGGAAGCACCAAGTTTCTTCTAACCAGTAAGAGTTTCCTTTAGGAAAACATCTTAAAAAACCACAAATGCAAACCAAAGTGGAGATAGTGCAGGACACCCTATATTAATTCATCTTACCGATTTAAATCATAATGAATATCAGTGATACAAATCTACCTGTGTACTTATTGCTTTTGCAAGAACAACCTGTGGGCCCACTTGGAAATGGATGTGGGCTCGGGAGGAGCCTGGACAGTGGGGAGGGAGGTGGTGCCCCAGGCAGTGCACCCCAGCTCGCTGCACCTCTGCATGAATTTCTCACTTCCAGAGAAGAGAGTTGGCCAGGACAGGGATCTGCAGCGCAGACTCAAGGCAGCTTCTGCAGGGGTTGTGAAATCACACTCTTCAGTCCCCCTATGAAAGTAGCCTTTGCTTTTGTTAGAAAGTTTTTTAAGTATCCCAAACTGCAACACAATGCTTACTTAGTAGATTAATTTGAAATAAGAGGTTTGCTATAGCCAAAAATTATGATTGTCGTTTTGTTCATCCATAACAGTTCAATTTTTCTGTAGGAGAAATAAATCACCATTATGTGCTGATTTCTCTTTATGCTTGTTTATTGTAGTGTGATGGTTTGTTCTGCTTTCAAGTGCCATTAATCCCCAAGAAGTAAATCAGAGTTTCTGAATAAACTTTTTTTAGTGTCAGGTTTGACTGGGGTTTAATCCTCAGCATCATTAAAAAGGCTTTTCTTTTTGTGGGGGAGCCTTGTTAGGAATTACAGCATGCAGATAGTAAAAGTTCAGACATCATAGTTGTCTCCTGTTAGTACCTTTATTCTTCTTTTTCCCTTCTTCTGCCATATGTAGCTGTCTGGGGCTTGGGGTGAGGTTTCCTACAGATGTAGTGGTTTGACTGAAAAGGATGAGCAGAGGAGGAACTGTGTTATCTGATTCTGGCTTTGCTGCTCACCTTTGCAGGCTTTGGGTGAGTTTTCCGGCATCACCACCTGGAAATAACCACATGTAGCGTTTAGTCTTGGGTGGTGTAGTCTCATGTCTCTGTGCAATGGAAAGTTTGAGCTTTCTGTGCAGGTAGACTCACTTCGGAGCTGACAGCAAGACAAAAGCGACTCATTAAAACAAAACAAAACAAAAAACCAGCACTCAGTAACGCAGACGTGCCAAGAACTACCACAAACGACGTTTCCTCCCATGCTTCTTTACCTGCTTTTCCCAAGCAAAGACTGTAGCATATCAGCCAAGAGGCAAATAATTGCAAGCATTCCCATACTGTGTCCCTGAGACGTGTCAACAGCAAGGAGTCCTGTTTGATGGATGAGGGTGCCTTTGGGAGAGGGGGAATGATTCTCTTCTCTATTCTCTTCCCTGTTTCTGGAAAATGCTACCAGAGTATTGTGGGCTGATCCCAGTTTAAATTAAACAAAATTGAAAAACTGAGGCTGTGTGTGCAGAAGTTGTTTTCACTCTAGTCAGCTACAAAGAAAAGCTCCATCAGGCCATCAGGCACTTGGAAAGGTTTCATACCTTGGAAGATTGCTGGTGGTAGAGTTCCTGTTCCGTTAGAAGGATGGGATGCTCTGATGGTATTTGAGGCAGTAACAAACCCATACACAGAGTGGCAGAGGAGCCCACACAAAGAGGACAGCATATATTAAAAGACTTAAACTTTCACAGGAGGAACTGGATTTTTTTGTAGCATTGTGTAAATTTTACTTTCTCCTTGATAAAAGCAGCTCATGACCTCTACAATAATAGTTTTTTGCAGTTTAGGGCTGGTCTTCACATCTCACAATGATGATGCAGTACTGTGTTTTTTTTTCTGGATGTTTTGTTTGTTGCTTTATATCTAAAATTTCTACTTAAATTTAGCTTGATGAAAACTACCATTATCCCTCGGTTTGGGAGAGTGGGAGAGCCTTTCTGTTGACTGTAATATGATTGAGGTGCAGGTTGAGACACTGAATTTGGTGTGGGTGTGTGAGGTGGATGCAAAATGAATGTGTGAAGTGGGCAAAAGGATATCAGAGAAGAAGAGCTGGATACAGAAAAGACATAGTTGGGGATATCTTGCAAAATCCTCACAAGTGCCTCATGCAGGAGAGATGTCCTTGTTGCTGGATAGAGTTTACCATTAGATTTAAAGAATGGTTATTCACACTTTGTTTGAGACTACTACAAGGGATAAAAAATTGCACATCTCTTTCATGCTGTCCTGAAATGCACCCTCCGATCTGCAAAAATAAAACAAGAACTGATGACTTTTCAATATGTGTTTATATCTACTATAGCACTGTTTATATCTACCATGCATAGAATAACCTTGCTGGAAAACTCCAGAAAATGTAAATGATGTGCTATGAATAGGCGAATGATTCCTAAGCAATAATGTGAGCTAAATAACATTTGTACCTTAACAAACTGCCAAATCTGCAGTGAAATCTGGTAGCTGAATAATGCATTGGGTTTGATGCTGCACCTGGCTCTGGACATAGAAAGCAAGATTATTGAGCCCTGAAGTGGGACCGCTCTGTGGAGGATGACATTGGAGGAGGTTCAACCATAGCATCTCAGTGGAATCAGAAGGCAAATTTTCACTACAAAGCCGTGCTCAGGACAAGCTCATTTGGCCTTCTCTAGTCCTTTCATATTCCTTTTTCAAAACAAAGCAGTCTTTCAGGACCATTTGTTGAAAGCAGAATGTGCCACCGCTGCTGGCTTGGGCTAAAAGGCAAACCATCCTCTTACAATGAAGAGCGCACTGCAGTAGTGCCTACCTTAGATGAAGGAACACAAACATAACTGTTTGTCTTATTATGGCTTTTGAGTGTTTCTTTTCTACTTGTTTCTAATTGAAGAATTGCAGTAAATCATTATAGGATTAATATATCTTAAGAAATAACTCATTATATATTTTAAGGGCTACTTTCTATCACTCTCTTTGTCATCAGAGCTGTTTCAGAACATATTTTCAGCTGTATCAACCACAGTGGATATTTTAAAAAGTGCTTTCTTATTATACCATTCTGCTATTGACTCGAAGAAGGGAAAGGGTAAGGCCAGCTTTCCAACTGGTGCATACTCTGTCTGCTTCAATGAAATCCATATGTTAGTCTCCACCTTCTCTGGCCTGGGGTTATCTTTGTGAACTTTGTATCAGAAGAACATCGCATCATTACAAGCATTTGAAAAATTATTCCCTAAAACCAATGTTCTACTTTCTCTTAAACTAGCATTTAAAAAAATATTCTCAACATTTCTTTCCTCTAGAAAAGTTAGTGGCTATTACTTGTGAGAGAAGTACATGTGAAATTATTTTCCCCGGTGACACGGTTTCATCTGTACTACGGTCCACATAATTCTGTTCTTACCATAAAGACATTCCAGAGGTTACACCCAAGATAAATTTATCTTGATGTACGCTGTATCCATGGAAATATGGGGGCAGGGTGAGTGAGCAAAATCTGGCTGCTGCTGTGGCTGTGCACATGCTAGAAAATCTGCTGGCAGCAAATGCGGCACATGGCGAAAAGTTAGTTGCCCTTATTCTGTCCTTTCTAGAAAGTCAGAGCAACGAAGGCAGCCCTGGATCCCCTGAACCGCCAGTGCCGACCACAAGGCACATGGGTGTGCTCTGCTTGCTCGTGCAGCTGGATGGAGCATGCAGTGCTCCCCACGCAGCACCAGCCATCACTCTTCATAATGTCAGTGTCTCACGGGAATGATTTCTCACTGAGCTGGACAGTATTTGAGTGGAAACACAGCGCTTCAGAATATACCTTTGGTGCTACACTAAAGGTCATCTCCGCTGTCGCTCTTCTCGCTTTATGTAACCCGGCGTTGAGAAAAGCAGCTGCACTGGTGCTGGGGCCAGGCAGCTGAGAAACACACTGTGTAGCTATAGGAACAGAAACACGTGTGTGTCCCTCTAATACCCAGGTGGTAACTTCAGAACTGCTCAAGGGTCATATCTTCATCCAGCGAACTGAGAAAAATTGCCATCCACTCTCTCTGCTTCCCTCAGCAATTGCTTGTTGTGGACTTTCTACATCTTTCTCCAACAATGGTCTGCAACCTTGAATCGTGCTAACAATACACATCAGATTGATGGTCTTGCCATGTGTGGTGGTTAGCAGGGGTGCTTTAGTGCAGCCACCATCCTCCTCACGGAGATTACAGCCATCAATTTCCATCTGCTTTGAGCCTCTACAACATGATTCCTGGCTATAGGAGCGTCAGTTGGTTCCCAAGGCTGAGCGGGTTTTCGTTTGGCAACCATTCCTTCACCCCCAGCATCAATGCTATAAAGACATCAGCAGCAGGTAATTTGCCTTGGCTCTATAACATATGAGCCTGCAATTACATATTTTCCTCTACTGCGTTAGTTTGGTACCCAGATTGGTACCTTTTGAGACTTCACGGATGCCTTATAGCCTTCGGTCCAATAGCAGAGTCATCTCATTTGCTGGTTAATTGTAAGCATTATTGTTCAGCACTGGGTTTTTGAGAAAAAAAGGAAAGCTTCAGATGTTAACTAAGCATGGTGTGAACCAAGCCTGGAATTTCAGGAGGACAATGGGAGAAGCAGATCTGTTCACAGGACAGTAGGCTCACAGCCTCAGCAGCTGTGAAGCAACATCCCTTCTTGGCATGGCAGGCTTAGCACATGCAAAACTTTATTGTCTGATTTTGGAGGCCTCTTGAAACTTAAGCCATGTGTTACTGTCACCCTGCACCCCATCCAGCACCAGTCCCTCCTCCTTAGCCATGTTTGCTCTGCTCAGGCAGACGCTGAACCCCAGTAGTGGGTTGTGAGTGTGCAATTCTGTCAAAACACTGGCTTCCTGGTGTGGGTTCCTGTAGCATTCTTTACATAGCCCTTTCCATTACTGTGAGCACAGTCCCATTATGAACACTGGAAGTTAAAGAGACCTAAGAGATTTCCCAGTGGAAATCCTGAGAGCTGTGAACACTACTGCTTCATGTACGTGACTGGTGTTAGGGGGAAGCTGTGGTCTAGTCCAGGTCCTCCAGATAAAAAAAAATTGGATCTGAAACCCTGAAGTTGTTTCTTCATCTGTGTTCCCTCCACCCCCTTTCCACGTAGCTGCAGGTCTCCATTAGTATGTGGTTCCCACTTCATAGCTGAGCTGGTCTGCAAGCACACAGAGTAGGAGCTGCTGCACATTAATCTGGATTTGAACATTGATTTCTGTCAGGGAAGACGTGTTGCCAGGATAAGGAGGAAGGAATGGGATCCTGACAGGGAAAGGGGGCACCCTTGATGAAACAGCTGGGGACTGTGGACTTGAGGCTAATCCCTCTTGAAGCGTCGGACACTGTAGGCTGCAGATACGTCTCTGGTGCAGCAGTAGATCCCTAAGCTAAGTAGCTTTGAGGCGAACCTTGTGAGGGCTTTTCAAACACTCCTTCTCAGGATGTTTCTAAACAATGCCTGTGATTACTCCAGAGCCATGACTATAACACTTGGAGGAAGAAGAAAGGCTTAATAAACCCAAATGTGTTTGTTAGCAGTAATTCACAGCAGGCTCTGTGGCTGAGCCTGCCAGCTGCCAGTCTGCACCGGTTTCATTTAGCCAAGCCTAAAAGCAGGAGCAATATTGGCTCTGGAGGAACCTACTGCTCCCTTCTATTGTCTAGAGAAATAAATTACTTTATAGTAATGCCTGGAAATTGTGTGCCAGTCACACGCTAAACAGATAAAGAGGAAACAGAGTACAGATTTGTTCAATGAATTTGCAAAGCTTTCTCACTCAGATGCTGTACTATAACACTTGGCTTGTGCAAGTGCTAACAGCAATGCTGGAAAATAGAGTTTATTTCTTTTTACCATAGTGTGTTCTACATCCATTAGGAGCTGCAAATGTTCTAGGATAAATATAGCTTGTTCCTTTGCTAATGCTGAGCCTGCTATGGCTATGAGAGATCTGATTGCTGACATGTCAGAGATGGGTCTCAGACACCATCATAATGCTGTCTAAATGTCCTAACTGAGCCATGCATGATGGCATTACATGGGCTGATTCGGTCCTTTCACAGGCTGCTTCCTGGAAATGTTCAGGGAAGATATATACACCATCCTTAAGTTGTGTCCTGCAATGCTCATCCACAGTTTTCCATCCAAATCTTCTTTCTGCTGGCTCCAGAATGGTTGTTGCTTTTGACCCCTTCTCCAAAGACATGGTCAGCTCTGTTCTTCAGGAGACCTTTCTCTGCAAGCAGACAAAGGACTCCATGGACAGCAGCAAGAACTTGGCATTTTTGAACTGACTTTTCTCGTGTCACTTATCCAGTGACACATCTCCCCTTTAGTGCCAGTGTACCTGCTGTGTCACCCTCCTCAGCTCCCTTCTCTTCCCAGCCAGCACTAACTGCAAACCATCTGCTGCGGCCTCGTGTCTTGTTGCTGCCATGTGTATGTCTACCCTAGGCTCTGGTGTTTGTTGTTTCTGCCTCTAGAGTCCCCAGATTACACTTAAACAGTCTGACTTTTGGAGCAGGGAATTTCGGGGAATGGAATGGAATTTGTCCTTGCAAATCAGGAAAAAACCTCCCACAAAATCAATGGATTTCTGTCACTATAAAACAAATTCAAGGGAGAAGAATCTCCTTCCTTTCTTTGCATGCCTCCATCTTTTTCCCCAAAGCATTGTAAACAGCAAAACTGCTTCTGGTAAGCACTGTCCTGGCGCTGGGAATGGCTTTGTGTATCTACTTACAATTACTGTGGAGATCGATAGGGAACAGCACCAATTGTGCAGTGAAGAGCAAATGACATGGAGTTAACTTTCCCTCCCCTGCTGGGATGTGTAGTGTACTGTGGCCGTTTCTGTATCTTCTTTATACAAGAGTCATTTCAAGCTTGATTTCTCTTGATTAGCAATAAAGAAGGTACAGATTTTTCTTTACTGAAGCAACCCAGAACGCTGCTGCCTTTCAGAGGTGTGTCTCCTTGTAATCTACCCTCCAAGCATGTTTGCAGGCTCACAGATCCCTTCACCATAATGCATTTTAAGTTCATCTCGTTACCTTTCATATATGTATATATATATGTCTATGTGCTTTGTTTGCAGCTGTATGGGGAAGACAGATGATCTTCATGTGCCTTCCCTTGGAGCAGTGCTGGCCACATGGGATGTCATGCAAGGAAAGCAGAACAGTCTTAAAAGATGGGGAAAAAAATTAAAAGTATTAGTAAAGGAATGGGAAGCATTTTGTGCAATCTACATATAAACAAAATGTATATCGTTGTAAAGGGGTATTTTCTTAATTTTTTTAAGCTTAGACAACATGATGCCTGCCAGGTTAAATTGTTTCCTTCAGAAGTCATTGGCAGTAGCAATTGAATTGCAGTGGTTTCAAAGGCTGGACTGAACAGTGAGATAAATAACGGTTATATTTTTTGTTTCTGCATTATCATATTGCTCTAATTCAGCTTAATGAGTCAATTATCCACTTACAGAAATTAATTGCAAAACAGGCTCTAAAAGTGTCCAGGATGGCTTCTGTCAAGCCAGCATCCTGTTGTGGGATGTGATGAGTGACACTGAACCTCTCTCTATCTCTGTGCCTGTAGGAGACTTCTTTCCTTGGGGTACAGGTGGTGAAAATGGAGAACTTCAGTCTTGGATTACAGTACAAATCCTCCTGTCAGTCTGTTGTGCTTAATGTTCAGCTTCGCCTTGGGAAGCAGGCTTGGGAACATCACATATTGGGGAAAAAATCTGTGAGGAGCTTGGAGCTAATGGAGCTACAGCACTGAGGACTGGCTGTCATTCCAGAGAACTTGGGTGCTCACAGAGAGGATTTGCTGCAGGGGTTTTGATCTGTAAAACATGAAGTGCCTGTCTGCAGCAGTGGTGCGGCTCCCTGTCAAGGGAATGGGATGCAATAGATCAGAGTTAAATTAAAACTCATTCATAAATGAGCAGTGGTATCTGTTGTCATGCTTAGGTGAACTTGACACATATGAATGTCCGAACCACAATCTCTGCTGATTGTTTTTATTTTAATAGTAAGTGAAAAGCCCAGAGAGTATAAATTGCTTGTGTTTCTTCATGGCAAAACCAGATTACATACAACCTGCAAGGAAGTACTATGCTCGGCTGAATAAAACTGATTCATGTGTTGCCTGTTAATCCTTCAACATTAACAGACTGAAGCTGGGGTTGGTTTTTACTGTGGTTTTTTGGGTTTTGGTTGGGTTTTTTTTTCTCCTGATTTGGGAGTTGTTTTTTATTATCAGTAAAAGAAGTTAAGCATTGAATTGATTATCTGAATATTTAAAGGCTGAATCGTGCATCGCCATGAATGCTGTGATCTTTAGAGGCACTGACAGCTTTCCCTCTGGCTGTTAACATGTCTGCTTTATACAACACAAATGTCAACATCACTACTCCTCTAATTAGAGCAGTAGGTCAAACAGTGTCTTTGTCTGTAGAGGAACCTGAGCCATTAGCCATGTTAAGAAGAAACCCCTTTGTTAAGCTTGATTTATCGTTTTGAGATTTGTTTTATCCTGTGGCAACCTACAAATGCTGTTTTTCAGAGTGGGGCATTTTTGCTTTCTGCAGAAAGGGAAGTGGATAGAAGAGGTTGTCCCTCGACCCATTCAGCCTCCACCTGAGCTGCAAAGCAAACCTCCCCCAGCAATCCCAGCTCGCCACAGGTCTGGCCTGCGTGAGAGGGTGCATTGGTTTAGTTCTGTTCAAACACAATAAGTGTATGTTCCCAGAGACGGTTTAAGTTATAATAGTACTGTAAGCTGTAGAAGCTTATAAAGGTAGAGAAATACAGTGCTATCCCTTTTCTGTAACTGTTGCTAGGCAAAATTGCCAAGACCGTGCTCGTTGGGATCGTTCCCTACTGGAGGGACCAGATTGGTTTTGCCTTTTTGATTTGCTTTAGGTAGAATTTAGCATCATTTCCATAATGATAAATCTTTCATTTAAGACCAAGAAACCAGTGTTGCCCATCTTGAATATCCGAAAGATGTAATTGGTATTTACAGTTCGTTCCATTTGTTTTTCTGACAATGTCTTTGATTGCTTCTCTTTCACTGCACTACACATCTTGCTAAACTGAAATTGCCTTATAGAAATAGCTTGAAAATTACTTCAAACAAGACATTGGGTTTAACACTTTTATTTTAATTCTTTGAAAGTATTTAAATTTTTTTAATACATTCTTAAGAAATTCATTTTTATATAATGTTTTTTATTTTTGTTATCTTGATTTTTGGTGGCTAAGTAGTTGGTGAGTCTCCAGTGGAAATCGTCAGATTTCAGAATTGCAGGATTTTTCCTTAGAGTAATTAGTAGTCAAATGAACTAACAGAGGCATGAGCTACCGTATATGCTTTAATTCAGCGAGTTGTTTCTGTGGAAGGAGAGTGCCAGCAGTAGACAGGAGGTCACAAACATCTTTCTGCCTTAAAGAAAAACGTACTGAAGAACAGTGCCTAGGAAAGATGGACAGTGGGTGGTTTGGGTGTGGTTTCTCTGGTTTATGTTCTCGTTAACATATGGCATAACCACTTGTGTTTCCTTTCCTGCCCATTTCCGCTTCCCTACAATGACCACCACATGGATCAGGGTGGCTGTGAGTAACTCATTCGCCTGTACCCTCCAGCAAACCTGAAGCACATGGAAAACACAAAAGATAGTATTCTATTATCCATCCCCTAACCCATCCTGGGGCACGCAGTATGCCCAAAGCCTTGTGGCACTGGTGGGCATCACTTGCTTGTCTGGGGCTACCTTCTCCAAGGAACTGCCTGCAGTTGGTCCCTGGGGTATGGATTGGGATATGCTGCGTGCTCCATCTGAGGATGGTGTGGAGGGGTCTGCCTGCTGCCTTCCCTCAGCTGGTTGCCCAAAGCACTGCTCAAATGCTTTGCCTCTCCCAGGATTACCTTGGAAAGGAAACCACCTCCTGAACACCCCTGCAGGATGCTGAAACATGCTTTTAACTTGTGGGGGGAAATCTTGTCATATTGAATTGGTAGGTGGAAACCTGAAATGGCTGAAAGTGCTTTCAATGCTGCAGTGAAAAAAGTCTCTCTCTCTGCTGTGCCCCCCAGCGCAGCACTGACACGCTACCTCAGGGAATTTGAAGTTCTGGAGGTTTTCTGTGTGTTAGAGGATCTGTGCTTTGCTACAATGGCTCTTTGGTGGGTTTTTTTGTTTGTTTTGGTATGGTTTTTTACATTTGCTCAGTGACTGTCATTCTACAGAAGATTAAAGCTGTTCATTATCCCAGATAGAAGCTGTATTCGCAGATTTATGTTGCCCTTCTCTGAAGAGACACTGCTACTTCTGCCAAATTAGCTGCAGCAGATCTATGACCTGGAGGCTGCTCTTCAGTAGGCTGGAATTAAACCATCCAACACACATCCAACATAAACACTGCTCCAATAAAGAAGCTCAGATGGAGGATATTGGGTGCCAAGTCTCCCTTGGATTTAAGAGTGGTACCTGAAGTATATTTAGAAATACCAGTCTTAGCCTTAAAAAAACAAATGAAACTGAAGTAACAGAATTGTCCTTAATTTGTTTTCACTATTGCAGGACATACCTATCAATTTATGACTTTCAATTAGGTTTTCCACTGCTTATTGGATATAAATTGAGAGACGAAGGCATACTATTTCCTCTTTTCTGTTTCAGAATAAGAATGTCCTCATATGTGCACCATAACATTGCAATCGAAAAGGATGAAATAATTTTGACTGTTGTTTGTGTGTAAAACAAGTCTAATATGGAGATCATGCATAAATGTACCGGTTTCTTAGTTTACATAATAGTTTAGCTCATATGACTCAGTACAAGTATGTCCTGTGGGCTATCCTGGCTCGTGGTCAAATGATGCTCTCTGCGCTTTTGAACAGAGGAGGCACAGAGAGGGTCACAAATGGCTACCAAGTTGGCCAGTACCTTTAGAAATGAGCTGGGGAGCTCTGCTGTTTTGGAAACGTGAGTCTCTGCAGCTCAGGCTGAAGATACCGTCTTACCCACCTGGTTATCTGCGAGTAACACTGCTCAGCAGGAGGCATTCCTCTCTCCTCGCCCTGCAGTGCTGGCTCTCATGCACCTCTCCACGCAGTGTCTCTAAAGGCACACTTCATTGCACACTGTGCTAAGCTTTATTATAATGAGCTGAGTGCTCATTAAAGCTTCACAGTTATAAACAGAGCTATAATTTTGCTTGAGGAGCACCGTAATATTAGTTTGGCACCTGGAAACAAACCTTATCTCAAGCTGGGTTATGTCAAAATGTAAGTGATGGTACTTATTTGTAACAGCTGAAGTGGATGATAGAATTGCAAATGTTTATAAAATGTACAGCTGAAAAAGCAAAGGAAAATGTAATTCTACAAACCCCCTGTCATTCTCTCCAGCCATTCAACCAGCCCTCTGCTTCCTGGCTCTTTGATGTCATGGCTGTACATAGGGACTTATGCCTGCATACTTTGGTTTCAGAAAGCTTCCATCCTGATAGAGAAGACTCACTTACCAGAGACCTCCAAGGGTTTTCATCATACTCCCTTTTCCTTTTGTGGGTTTAAGCAACCAACTAAATCAAGAAGGCATTCTTAATTCCTCTTGATAAAACCATGGTCTGCCTCCCTTCTTTGGAGTTGTAAGAGTTGCTGTGGCAAAGAAGTTACCACACCATTTCCACCTGCCTGTGCAGAGAGAGCTCTGTCCATGGTTTCTGCTGCTCAGGGCAAAGGGGCTCAATCCACTGAGCTCCATAATGTCTCTGGTCTAAGACAAGCACAGATACATTTAAAGCATGAGTCCATTTTTGACATGTGACTGCGATTGCCCCAGGCTGATGCTAAGTTTGAAAAGACTGAGCCCCAAAACCTGTCTTAAAAGGATACTGGTAGAATAGAGTGGAATAGCACCAGTAAAATGGAATTTGCAAGAAACCCCTGTCTTTTCTGAACCTTATGCTCATCCAAAGGTTTTTTTAGTTGACTCAGCACCAGCTAGGAAAGCAAGTGTGGTACTGATGTAGGAGGGAATGGTGGGTCCCAGGGCCAGTTTACTGAGTGTGGAAGTATTCTGCCTGTTTTCTAGGGGGGTTCTATTAAAAACTGCAGTGCCTTGAGACTCCACTATCAGAGCTGGGCACTGAGCATGGCAACACTGAGCACAGCACCATACATCTAAGGGCTATCAGTAGCTACCTCAGACATGGCACAGACCAAGAGAACCTGCATAGAAAGCAAGATATGGAAATCCTGATGTATCTGCATGTTTTATTCTTATTCTCATTTTTAAAATGGTGTGAACCTAACTCTAAGTGGCAGTGGAAGTGAGAGACTGAGAGCAGTGAGGCATCTGGCTGTGCTGGCACACCAATTTATGGCTGTTGCTTTATTCTATTTTCCCTTTTGTCTTAATCTGAGGCAGGCAGGAGGAGTCTTGAAGAGCAAAACTCCTGTATCCAGAAAAGATATGGGGGGGTGTGGAAAAGCTGGCAAATGATAGAGTCCTCTAGCTGTGTAACATCAAGCTGGAAGCTGGGAACCAGTCCCTATGCAGGCTACTGCACTGTCAGAGTGAGGCGGGGAAGTTTTGTTTTCACATCACATATTTCAGAAAAGCATTCCCCAAATCCATGGTCTGATTTACAGCTGTGGTTGTGTTATCAAATAAATAAAGACTATTGTTTGGATGTTAGAAGCCAGTCAACCTAAGCAGAAAGAGGTGAGACAGGCAAGGAAGGCAGAAATATTGAAGAGGAAAGGTTCATGGCAAAAAACGGAGGCAGGTGTTAGGAAAACGGTTCTTTGAAACTTATGCTCCTTAACCCAGTTCTAGTGCCCTTCATGGGGACACAAGCTGGATTTGATTGAGGCTCTCAGAGGTCAGTGTTTTTTATCCATTAAGCTGTAGCTGCCTAAACTGAGTGTGCAGCCCAGGAGACAATTGAGAGCTTTGCCCGGTTTGTATTCTGTTTGCAGTTCGGGGAGTTGGTTTCAGCAGACCAAATAACACTGTTACGCTGCTCAGCTGATAAAACACCAATTATAAAGTTCACTGTGAGAGATCTTGCCGTGAGCTGACTGAAGGGTTCTGTATCAGTTTAGATTTTGGTTAGTTCTTCAGGGTGTAGAGAGAAGTCAGCATGGATGTAGGGCAAGACATCTGAAGCTATGGCAACTAAATCTTTTAAAAGTGTTGTGTTGGTTTTGTTTTTTTTTAATTAACGATTTAATCATAATGGAACTTTGGATACTGATTTCCATATTCTTGTTGGGTCTGAGAAATAATGGTCGCTGCACTTGAAAGAGGAATTTGCCTTTTGATCCCGCCTGGCTATGGCTGTTGGCATTACTGTGGAGACTGGGCTGCCTTAACTTTGACCAGGAGAAAGATGCACTGCGAGTGGTATGCTGCTCCTTCTTAGAAATCCTCCACCACCTCACTTCAGTCCTGAATTTGTTGTCTTGGGAGGTGATGGAGCTGTAGAATGTTCAGAAAGCCATTAATAGGAAAGGCAAGCTGAGTTACGCCTGAAACTTTCCGCATTCTCTGTATCCTTTCTCTTACCTGTCCTTTCTGTAATTTGTTGACTTGTGAGTGATTTTTGGTTGTCTTTTTAATTCTTTTTTCTGAGACGTTGTATCAGTTATGCAAAAGAACAGGTTAAAATATTCTAGTGTTGTTACAGTAAAACCAGGGTGCTGTTATGAAAAGCACATCTTGACACAGAGGCTTTTGAACACTCCCAGTCAGTGTAATGGCTCAAGGGCTAAACTAATATGTTAAGCTTTGGGTGGAAGGGTTATCTTTTGACGTCTGTCTGAGGTGCTGACAAAAATCCTCCAAGTTTTAGGCAGTGAAAAAATGCCAGACAACTAGAAAGCTATACTTTTGGAAAATGCCTGTAATTCCCACTATGAAGGAGAGAGCAAGATGGGGAATACAGGAACGCTAAAAAACTTTTACCTGTATGAGGTGTGACTGTTTGCTGCTACTTACCAAGTGTAGATTTGAAATCAAAGGAATTTATAGAGTCCTTTTTACTGAGACTTATATTTCTCATGGTTATTTAATGTTGATTTGGTTCCTTATTCTTAATCAACATTTACTTGAGGAAAATTCATTTCATACCCCTTTAAACTATTAGAACTTTCCAAATTGGCAGAGGGACTTTAAATTTCTAGTATACAGTTCTGGAAAATTTCCTTACCTTAGACATTAGATCATTTTCTTTTTCTCAGTAGTTTTTCAGTCATGATACATTCCACACTGCTGGACACTGGTTCAGTAAAAATAAAGGATGCTGCTTCATAAAGTCCTAGACCTGCTTCCTTCTGTGGCTCAGAATGATCTGTATTATTTGTCATCTTAGGGTGCAATGGTCTCCAAAGTGAGCTGTGTATGACATAATCCACTGAGGTATAGGAAGAAGATACTAAAACTTCAGTAGTATTTGTATATAATTTATAAGGAAATATATGGTGCGTGAAAGTTTTTCTGATGGGGTGTGTGGTGAAAACACTTTGGAGACCATTGTTCTAGTGACTCTAGCTCATCTGCAATAAATGTGGAAGAACCTTTGTCAACTCTGACTTGTGAAAGCTGTCACAGAATGTGTTGTGTGTGTTGTAGACACGAGTAATTTCATGGCAACCTGTGACATAACCTGTGAGGATGATGATGATCATTCTTTGTGCTGGTCCCAATGCATCCTTTGTGATTGAGTTCCAGCATTTTTGTACCTTCAGGTTTTGTTGTTACAGGGAATTGCTTTCATAAGGTTTAATGAAATCAGCAACAGGACACATGTAGCCAAAGTGCCTAAAATGTACTGCCTAACATGCTTTTAATAGAAGTTTAGTCCTGGATACTATTACTTATCAACATCAGCAGTAAATTGATACTGTGTTTGTCAATAGCCTGACACTGATTTTGAAAGGGGATGTGCATGCCATTGTGGAGGCTTTGGTGGTCATCAGCTGCAGATGGACAAGCTGATGAGGGCACCAGTGAAGGTGAGCAATGATTCTTTGGGAGACCTTCCCTACCAACCTCTCTTTAGTTTGCTTTCCTAAGGAAATAAGATTTACGCAGTTACTTCACCTTTCTGTCTGCCTGTCCTTTTACTTCTCTCTACCACCTTCCCAGTAGCTGACCAGCAGATTCAGAAGTATCAGTCTAGTTTGGCAGAGAAAGAAAATCACTGTTTTGTGAGACTCACCAAAAAGGAGATTGATTCAATCTGGAGTCCTTTGTGAAGTAAAGGCAGGACGTGGTCAGTTTGACCAGCCATTTGCTGCCAACCTGCAGGTGTTTAGTAGATGCATAACTCCTGAGAAGTGGCACTCTGTGGTGTCTCTGCATGGTGATGGGAAAGTTACAAGGTACATAACAAAGTCAAGAAAATAATTTTAGAAGAGATAAGGAAGGTTGCTAGGAGAAAAAGG
Source organism: Chiroxiphia lanceolata (assembly GCF_009829145.1). Taxonomy (NCBI): domain Eukaryota; kingdom Metazoa; phylum Chordata; class Aves; order Passeriformes; family Pipridae; genus Chiroxiphia; species Chiroxiphia lanceolata. Next base: position 52,971,089 of record NC_045642.1, read on the forward strand.
GTACAAAGTCACAGTAAAGCAAGAATACTTCTGGCTTTATTTGACAAACATTGCACACAAACAAGTCTGGTGCACAAATGTGCTCAGGGATCCTGTTTCAGTTTTGGCGCTCAGAAAATGTTTTTATCTGCTAGGCAGTGAGGACAAATCTTTGCCAAGAAGTAAGGGAAGGAGGGAATGGAAGGGGCTGCCAGGATAATTTTTTTTTTTTTCAGTAAGTATTGTCACTAGTTTTGGACAAAGGATTTGCATATTGCACATCTCCATTCTCTAGCTCTCCTTGTGTTTACCAAAAGTAATCTGAAAATTATTCTTCCTGTGAAATTCAGGGGACATCCTGCCACACTGATTACCACATGTAATAGCCTCTAATAGAGATATTTGAGTACAGTGTATTTACATTTGGTGCTGTTTTATACCCGTCTTGAAGAGGGCATTACCTTTTCCATGATGGAAAGCTACAGACAGTCAGATCTGCAATGTTCACAGAATGAAGATAGTTAATCTGAATAGACACATAGACACTGTGACTCAGTTGTGTAGCCTGTTGTTTGTGCCCAAGAATGATTTGTTATTCCTCCCAGATGAAGCATATCTGCAAATACCAAGGCCACATTCATTGTCCATCAGTGCAGACATTGGATTTAAGATGGAGTTCTGATAGCCCAGTGTAATTTACCTTGTTTTACTGCCTGACTGATGACACAGATGTATAAAAGATAAGTTTCTGCTGCACCTAGAATGGCTAATTGCTAATGGGACTCTTTCTACCTACTTCAACAAGGATAGAACAGGTGTTGAGTCATGCAAAACTATGTCAGCATCCTGTAAAATGTTATAGGGGATTATTGTAAGATGTGAAAAATGTGGAAGGAATATGGATGCATTACTGTTGTCACAGGAGAGAGCTCCCCTGTGTGTGTGCACCACTGTGTGTTACATGGCAGTGAAAGATGTGGTGAGTTGACATGACAAACTGCTGGCTGTACCCATTCCACCTTCAGGGATCCTTCTGCAAGTTGAAGTTTCCCTGTGCCTTATTATTTCCAACCTGTCCTATTCCAAGAAGCATAAACATCAGAAACAAGGTCAGAAACAAGGCCAGGCATTCTTCATCTTGGTGTGAACTTAGTCCTCATCCTTCTAGAACCTGCACAGCCTTCACTTTGAGCCCTGACTTCTGAGGGATGGTATTGCTGTCTTGAAAAGTGTTTTCTCAATTAATATCAAATTATCTCAGGCTGGCAACCTGAACATCAGACAAGCATGTGCCTTTAGAGAACTGCAAGTGATAAAAATACAGTTAAATGTGATTTCTGGTTATTTTTTGGTCAGCTGCTTCCCCTCCAGTCTCTTAAGTTGTGTTCACATGCGTTTTCTTCACTCCAGCATCCCTTACATCAGAACCCCCACCTTATTTTCACACCTGCTAGGCTGTACCTCTCCCACCCATGTGCCTCTAAAAAGCTTATGATAGAAACACTTCCACTGGTCATGGTGCCCACAACATGATGTAGAGGTGTCTCATGATACAAGTATCTTATTTGTTCAGTAAAACATGATTTTCGAATTACGTTACTTAACGATGGATAGCATTAAATAACAAAGGTTAGTACTAGAAATGAGCAAGGGCTAACTTTGAGTGAGAAGGTTCTGGTTTCCCTTTGGGGCTATAGTGAAGTTAGTATTTTTCATTTCAAATCCAAACCCCAGAAATTTATATGACCACCCCATAAGTCAAGAGCTACAAAAAAAGTGATGTATGCAGTTGAAATGACCACTGCCTACAGCTGCTGAAACCACTCATCATAATGTTTACTAAAATCTAAGGAAAAATGCAAACTGAAGGTGAAAACACATCAGCTGTGGAGCAACACTGGAGGACAGCATATGCTTGGTGACATAAATATGAGAATGTTTTTTAACTGGTACCCCAAATAAGTTTATATTGGCACTCAGATCATTTCTAATGGCTCTTTAGATCAAGGGCATTGCTATGCTTTAACATCAAAAGAAAGTTATGTGGAGAAGCTAAGTACACCTTAAAATCTGCAGTACAGAAGAGGGTTTACAACACTCTAATTCTCAGCTTCTGGAAAAGACAGGAGATAGTACACCTCATCTGAGGCTACTGATGGGAGCAGTCACTGATCTTTACCTGCTGCTGGAGGAGCTGTGGGTGGTGTGGCTGGTTCTAACCATAGGTACAGAGGTGCCTTCTGTCTGCAGCAGGGAGATGCTGATGCTGGTGGCTGCAGTGAGATTGCTGGCATGAAGGCTTAGAAGATACAGTCCTTGGTGCCACTGGCTGCCATGAAACAACATGAAAATGTTTGTTTAATAAGGACTGTAAAATGTCCCCAGCACTCAGGACTCAAGTACTTTAATAATTTCAGGGGGACTTTTCCTGGCACACTTTGATCATATTAAATAGATTTCCCATGATATCATAATGCTCCATTTGTTATAAATGTGCTGATTTGCGGATGTGCAATTAGCTGACTCAAGCCAAAAAGCATTGTAGATATCCTGTGTATGAAGTGGCAGTTTATTTCTCTCCATATGGTCTATAACTTGTTCCATGCTGCTTACCATGGGGTCTGGGCTTACTGCCCATTGCTCATCACAGTTTATAGAGAGGAAAATTGAAGGCAGCCATGGAGTTAATTCTTTGCAATACAGTTATTTCCTTAAGGCAATACCTAAGCTGTTTGCATCAGCCAAAACCATCCCCTTGAAAGCAGGTGAGTCCCGACTGTTCCCTCTGCGGAGTGAGGTTTAGAGATGAAATTGTCTTAGCAAAGGGCACTGCATGAATTCACAGCCAGGGGCTTCCTGGAAGGAAAAAATAGGGCTCCCCAAATCCTGCATAACTCAGGTCCTTCAAAAGACTTTTTTTTTCTGCCATATGTTTATTTATCACTACTTGAATGGATCTATACCAAGGGTTAAATCTTGTCCCTCTTAAGTCCACGAATAAACTTCCTTGGACCTCAACCATGATGGGATTGCATTCTAAAGTAATAGTCTCAAGGAGACTCTCGTTTTCAGCACAGGAACAATTGTTTTGCTGTCAAAGTGGCAGTAGGAACCATACCTCACTGCACATTTTTAACTCTTCTAATACTAAATAAGTATATTCTGCTCTCCTCTCTGGTATCTCTCTTACTCCTTTCAAAGGAGTGGAGAGAATGGAAAAAAAGAGATTTGGGAGAGCAATAGCATATATTAACATACAGGGTTAAACTTTCTGAGGAAAAGGAATTTTTTTGTCTCATCAGCATGTTTAACAGTTGCAAATCTCTGTGTATGAGGAAATGTCTTACATTCAAAGACTATTAACAGCTGTGAAATTAGATTTACAAATCTGAATATATATATGCATATTTTTATGCTGCTGCATAGCATTTGTGCATATATTCATGAAATCGTGTTGTAGTTTATGAAATTCGAGTGTGCAGTTTCAGTGTGAACTTTCAGATTTCTTAATCATGAGGTCGGTAAATGAAAGACTTGCCATCTGCAAATTTTGAAATTTGTGCAATATAATATGATGCTTTTGGAGAGAAACAGAATTAAAAACAACAGATATAAATGTATAAAGTTATTTGGAAGGTGTGAAATGCATATTGTGAAAAAAGTGGTTTAATGGTGTCTACTCAAATAAGTCTTAGGTGGGTACAGTTTTATATTATGATTGTGGGGGATTTTTTAATAGTATGCACAACACATTACACAGTGCTTCATTTCATTCTTAAAAATTTTCTGGGTTTTGTGTTTGGAGATGAGTCATTTTGAGGCTGAGATGCTCACCTTTCTGGGTTCAGCTTATAGCTCTAAGGATTGAAAAATATATGACATTATTATCTTATACAAATTACAATTCATCTGGTAATGAAACTCTTCAAAAGAAAGCAAATACAATACTTGGGTGTCCTTGGAACATGAAAGCCTAGTACATGGCCAGTAGACGTGCTACTCAGAAACCTATGGGAATATTCATTTAATTGCAACTAAAGCTTCGCTTCTGTGTTTAGGAATCCTGATCTGCTCACACAGATCTCAACACATGACTGAAATAATCTGTTTATCCAGCATATGGTCCTTTGTGAGGACTGGATAGAAGTCAGCTACTCGGTCTTACGTGTCATTTGTCACAGAGTCTTTTCCTTCTAAGTGCTCCCTTTCTAGTCCAGGGCCATGGAGGCATTTTAGCAATGCAAAGAGGTGATTAGAGGCACTTCTGCTGGAATGTATGCTGCAGTGCTTAATGAAATTAATTTGGCTTATCAAAGGGGCACGGAGAGGCAATGCTGGGCTTTGTCCTCCTCACTGTCACTATTTCCTGGGGTGACATTGGATGTGTCAGTAGTGCTCTTTGCTGTACTTTTGGCATGCACGGTGCTAGCAGGAGCTGGGGGGAGGCTGGGAGTTTTCAGGTGTGCTCAAAGGTGTTCAGGAGAAACAAATCTTTAAAACCAGGCTTTTCTAGCTGATATTATTGTAGCTGATGTCTGTGAGTAAGGAGAATCATATCTGCTTGGTTTAGCAGGAAGACTGTTCTGACTACTAAGTGCTGTCTCCTTCCCCCCAAATCAGTGACCGTATCTATCTCAGACACAAGACATCAGAGAAGTAAAAAGGCTCCTCAGATCTTTGTTTAGTCCATCTTCCTGTATCCTTCTGTCTAGAACAGTGGAGACAGTGTGGCTGATCTGGGCAATTAGTGATTTTTGTCCATACTTATTTGGAGATGCGTTTTTCAGGTTATATCCTTTTCTAATACGTGCAGTAAAGTAGTATTTGCACTGACAAACTCTACAATAATAGCCTAAGCAGTGTGTGAGCTCTACAGAGAAGATGCCACTTGACTCCAAATGATGTCAAATTTTAAATTCATGAAAAGCAGGATTTTTTGAGTAAAACAAGGTAGTGCCCAAAATGCACACAGATCTCAAAGCAGAAAGGTGTAGTGTCAGGAAAATGCAGCCAAATAGAAATCCCAGGAATATGATAATAAAATGCTTCATTAAACAGAAAAAAAAATAGAGCAAAAAATCACAGCAGAAAAATATATGCTTGAATGTCAGTAAGAACTTCATTTCATGTTGATTTTAAACTTCCCCATCAGTTGAAAAATAAAACTCTTCAGTCATACAGAGAGTTTCTGCAGAGGAACCAGACGCTACAGCTGAATGGGCCATGCACTGCCAATCATGAGAGCAACCAGATTTTCACACACATGTTTTTACTAGGTGCCATTTCACCAACAGTTTCTGTAGGTCTTTCAGTTGAACCATGAAAGTAATCTCTTGTAACAGGAAAACCAGCGAAGGTGAAAAACACTCTGCTCCTCTGCTCAGATGGAGCAGTGTTTGCAGCCCTTGCTCCCCGGCAGAAACTGCACTGAAGGGTTTATGTATCTGCCGTGCCTTGCCAAATTCAGCCTATTTCTTACACTCCTGTCTTCTTGATGTACTAAACAGGGATCTAAGGCTATTCAAGTGTATGTTGCACTCTGCAACCACTGCAAGGATGTCAGGAATTGTGCGATCTCCTGAGGACTGGTCTCCTCAGGGCTCTGCGGGTTTTGCGCTCATTAGTGGAGACTTCAGAGCGTCTGGTGCTGACTCCAAGAGAAAGCCTGTGTGCCTCCGTGGTAAAATCATGGGTTCTTGCTGTGTTTCCAGCAGTTCTTCAAGAGCTGAGCAGCTCTGCAGTTTGTGGGGTGCTTTGGGAAGTTACCTGGTGTCTGCTTGCCTCTGCTCCCTGTCAAGTTCGGGCAGATGGGCAAAAGGCATCAAAGTAGGTGAGAAAGATAAAATTTTGCACCATGCTGTGCCAGTTAAAAGTTTTGGGCTGGAGCTGGACCCCAGCCAGCCACCAGGATCCCAGGTTGGCTACAAGGTGGAATGGGGCCCTTGATACCACTGGGGCCTCTGGGTTTGGTTCTGCACTGTGTAAACGCCCATGCCATAAATGAATAACAGCAATTTTTTTCTGGGTCTGAGCTTTGTTTGCTTTTGCTTTTACCTGGACAGCAAACCCGTTCCTTGAGAAAATAAGCGAAAAGTTTTTAATATCTGTGCCTCCAATGAGGCAACGGTGGCGCATCTAATCTTAATCTATATTGTTTTTACTTTTGTTTGATAAAGCAGCTATAAGAAATAATACATTTCTTCTTTAAAGTCCCTTCCCCGCCCCTTCTTGTATAAGTGTTACTTCCTGCCCTTCTGCTCTCTCAATAGTGCTTCCCTTTCCTGTTTTGGTTATAAGCCTTCATAGAGACTCCTGGCTTGTCTCCCTGCCAAATTTGTCTTCTCCTCAGGTGAAATAGACTGTTTGGATTTAGGCACACGTGCCGGATTTGAGTGTGTACTCCTGTGGGATTGCCTGACCAGATCCCCCTCGATGGCAGGCACGTAAGTATCTGGGGACCATGCACACTGGCAGGGAATTTGTTGACCAGACTTAATGTGACTGGATGGGAAGGAGAGCACATATCGTGATAAACACAGAAGGTCTGTGTTTTGGTTATAGCCTTGTAGAATAATTTATAATTGTATAAAATGGTAATTAAGTTTTTATGGCAATGCTACATTAATATGCATCCCCTGGCAGTGAGGGAGAAGCTGACTTGATGAAGCGAGCGTCCTTCATTCCTGGTCTGCCTCCATCAGCTCCAGGGGAGTTGTCACAGGTTTATTTGCATTTCTTCTGGGATTGAAGGGAAATCAAGTCAAAGCGATGCCAGCTTTAATGAAAGACCTTTATGCTGATTTTGTCTATTTATTTACGAGTCTGCCTCTCCTGGTCATTAGTTATGATTATGATCTTTCAAAGCCTTTTCAAAGCCCATGAGTGAGAGCTTTCAGCCATGTATTTTCACTTGACAGTCCAGTTTCAGGTTTTGCATAATGTGTATTTTACCAGATTAGTTACTTCTCATTTTTATTTCTGTCATTTAAGGGTAAAGAGAAATAGTTTGTATTAATAGCAACCTGGTCCAGTCAAGTTGCTTTTTTATTGTTTTTGCATAGTGTTTCTCCAGGACATTTACTTGACTAATTTTTAGGAACTTCTAAACATTTACTTGATGTTTATTTTTAGGAACTCCCAAAAGATATCTTCAAGGTGGTATGCAAAATCTGAAAGTGAACCACACTTCACTGCAGAAAGAAATGCTGTGTGAATCAAAGCATTAATGGAGCAGTAGAGTTTCTCCATTAGGAGACAACAGTGACACTGCCTTGTTGGAAATTGGAAGAGAAAGGTTCCCAGATCATGGCATGGCTCTGGGAGTCTGGCTACCCAGCAGCAGTGGCACTTCTCTTAATCACACCACTTCCTCTGTGAAGTGCCTTTTGCAAAGCAGATCTCTATAAGCATGTTTTAAGATGCTGAGTTGAGATACTGGTGACCAAAGTTCCCCTTATAGTCATTTGAATTCTTATGCTTCAGTTCGCAAAACCTACCAGAAGAGTGATGGGTTAAAATTAACAACACCACATAGTTTGAAAATCTCAGCAGCAAAAAGTAAGCAGATGTGCCAGCTTACAAGGGCATCAATCTGTGGCTGCTCTGCTGGCCCCAAATCTCCCCTGATTGGCAGATGTGCTGTTTCAGTGTCGCGGCGGACACCGAGGGGTCAGGGCTCTCCACGGACTTTCACCGGCAGTGCTGAGGACTGAGTTGTTCTGGACTGACAGTCAGGCCCAGGTGGAACATCTGTTCTGCTGCTTTAACATTTTGCATGCTGTATTTATTTTTTGTATTTCTACTCACTTCTCCTGTGCTCGAGAGCACTGAGGGGTGACAGAAGGTTATGCAAGTTTCTCTGGTCATGCCAGGATTGCGTGCGTGTTCCCAAATTTAGCAACTCATCTGCCAAAGTTCTGGCGTAGTGTGAGACCTGGATGCCTCATAAACTCTGGTTTCCAGCTGACCTGTCTGCAGCAGATACTGGACATGTCAATTCCCACTGGGTATGCCTGTGTAATAAGGGAGAATTCAAAATTAATGTCTTATTCCTAGCAGAAAGAAGAGTAATTCTTGATCCTTTTTCTTGTGGAGGTGAACTGGTGTTCATCATAACATTGTAGGTTATCAGTATTTCCATTTACTGCTCTATAAAATAAGGTATTTGTCTTGCAGGTATGTCGTGACTTTTTTTAACAGCATCAGTCTTTTTGAGAGCTGCTTCTGAAGGGAGCTTCGTGTTTTTACTATTTTCTTCAAATTATTTAATATTAAACTCTTTAGATGCTGGAGTTTAACAGTGGAGAAAGGTGATGGCCTTGCACCTGCAGCAGATGCTCAGTGCAAAAGGCTCATCTCCCACTGGCAGTGCAGCCAAACCCCAACACCAAAGGCAGATCTTCAATGTGAACAGGCAAGCTGAGCAGGAGACCAAAAAATAGCAGCTCCTCTGGGAACTGGACTTCACTTCAGGCTGACTGGGGCAAGGGCAGCATTGTTGTGTAGGTCTCTGCACAAGTAGGCAACCAGGAGTGAATGCAAATTGAGAACTTCTGACCACTGGTGCATGGGTTGGTTTTTCAAGGTATGCCAGGAAATGGACATAGTCATTGTGGCACCTCCATACTATATATGAAAGTGTGACTGCTATTATTCTAAATATCTGCTATAACATATTCAAGCATCTGCATGTCACTGAGGATTAAAAGCACCTATCTGGATGTAAAGTCCCTGTGGAGCTGCTCTTGTGTGATCAAGTGGCTAAATACTGTATTTTCTCTATGAGGTCTTGCATTGCTGAGGAAGTTCTTCAGTGCTCTGGGAGGAAGGAGGGTGTACGATGGTGACACCAGCTGTGCTGCAACTTTGGTTGCAGAGGGAAGTAGACTTTGAAAAGGAAGTCCCAGAAGGTGGGAAGTCACAGCTATGACTGACAGGGAGAAATAAGGCTTCCAATGAGAAATGTGGTCATGAGCAAAGCTGGCAGTGAACCTCTGGTGGGAAGGCTGGAGAGCCACTGCACTACAGCAACTTTATCTATAATGAGTTCAGATCTCAGATACAGTCTACATGGCCAGAGTGACCTGACTGCCTTGTGTTCAGAGGGTGTCTCAGGTTTTTTTGTTCTCTAAATCCAGTGGTCGGAGAGAAATGTCCACCTGTTTCAGATTACTACTGAAACACCCTGTCTCCCAGTCATTATTGTATTTGTTATAGTGAAAACAATTAAAATGTTTAGCAAATTAGACCATTAGAGTTTGAAGTACGCTTTAAGATACTGCAGGAACATGAATTGTAGCTTAGTAATTTTGAGGTGTACTGCACAGATCATACATCTCCATATGCAGGATTTTGAACTTATATTAGCTGTTTAAGCTGATATGGAGAATATTCTGTCAGCTTCTTAAATCAGCGTGACAGCAATTTCTTGCATGTCACGTTTAGCCACACAAGTGTGACTTCCTGTGGCAGCCTCAGTGGACAAGTAGAGTGAGATGTGTTAAATGGCTTGTGCGTTATCTCACACATTCTATGTGCTGAGGTTTTGTTCTCAAGTAGGACAAGCCTGGGGCTAAGTAATATTAACAATTTCTCACACCAATAAGAATTATTAGATCAGCCCAACATAATTTTTAATTATTAATCATTTAAAGGTTATGGGGCAAATGTATGGGAGATGGAAATGAAAAATGTTTGTGAAAATAGCTGTTTGCATTTCCTGTGAATGCCAGAAAAGAGTTTGTTTGAAGGTGAGAGAATAATAAGCAGCTTGAAACAAAGTAGATCCGTAATAGGTTCAAAGCATGAGAGCTTGATTTCTGTCAGGGAGCTTTCACAGTTTTTGCTAAAAGAGCTTCTGCCCCAAGGACACAGTTGCATCTGTAAATATGAAGGATAGTGGAAGTATCCAGATCCACCTGGCATGCTGGAATAGAGCCCACACAATTAGGTGTTTCATCCTGAAGTTAGCTGGCCGTGGATATTTGTTACACCTTTTGTGAGCATGATTTGGTGACCCTCCAAAAGCTGTATGACGTTGTCCTGGCTCTAGGAGAAAGTATTGTAAACCTCTCCCGTTATCCCTTGAGAGGTGACCTCTGGGTAGGTTGGTGCTGGACAAGGGGTCCAGGGTTGGGCTGGGATAACCCTGGTCCATGGCAGGCTCTGCACAGGCCAGCTGGTCAGAGCTGGGCTCAGTGCTTCAATACCATATTCTGCAAAAGTTTTGTTCATAAGAAGATAACCTTGTAAGTAGAGAAAACAGGTCAGTGAAGGAGCACATTGCAGCTTGGCCACTTGTCTTTTTCCCAGTCGGGGACAAGAGAGGAAAGTCTTGGATACCTTTCAGAGCCAAAGACTTGCCTCCAAACATTATAGTTTGCTCTCTTTTTCCTGTTTATTCTCTATAACAGGTTTTTTGTGGTTCCAACCTGAGATTTTAGCTCGTATGTTTGGATAACCCACTGGTCTAGGCAGAGTGAAGCAGGAGGATTTTTCTCTGGTCCATGGCTCCTCCATTACCAACCTCCATAGAAATTTCTGTCATTTGCTTCACCCTCCACCCCTATATTTCTTCCTGCTACTTAATCGTTTGTAGTCAGACAGGTAATGTCAAGCCATGGCACTAAGTCTCGTGTGATAATTCACAAAAAAACCCAGATATTTTCCCAAAGATTCCCTGTGTTATCTTTCCTGTACTCCTTTGTGGCTCTTTTTTGGCTGTAGTTCTTGGTAATCATACATTTACTAAAAGCCAGGAAGAAAGGGCTGCATTTTTTTCAAGTTCTGCACAGATGGAAGAAGAGAGGAGTGTTATTTCAGGATGAAGGCACCTCCTCTGCAGCACTGCCTCGAAGTGCAGCCTCATTGCTACTCCTTGACTGTTCTCCCCAAATACAGTAGTACCTTATCTGGTACCTTGAGTTTCACTTGACTCATTTAGGGCTGGCAATGCTGCTGACACCAAAGCAAGGGGGATATGACAAATCTCTGGGGCCAGCCCATGCGTGTGCTTGGCTGCCCACACTCACCAGGGTTGGGCAAAAAGGGTCAATGCTGACCCTTTCAAGAAGGGCTAACTCCAAATTGGCCAATCTGCTAATTTTTGAAGATGAACCCTAAACACAAGAGACGGAAGAGAGTGGATGAAAATGGGTTACACAGAATGAAACAAATTGTATAATCTGCAAACATTTTTTTTTTAATTTATGGTTTTGTAATATTGAAACAATATTCTGTAAATCTCAACAACGAACACTGGATTTTAGGTACCCGCTGTGAATGAAGGATTTCCCAGTGCAGCCTGCTTCTATCAGATGGGAAGTTAAGAAGATTTGCTTTAACTTCAGGCAAACAAGTGGTACTGGTGCAGATGTTTGCCATCCCACAGACATAAAGCACTGAGAGAAAATGCTTTCAGAATAAACAAAGGTGAATATTTGGATCCCGAGGAAGAACCCCTTCCCCTCTACATTTAAATAAGATATCTTAAAAATGGCTCAGAGTAAAGCGTAGAACATTGGAGTAGATGTTATGAGCAAATCTGAATGATTTTGTAATCAAGACCTATGTTTAAATTTTTATATTTTTTATACATCATTTCCTATGGTGGGAACTCAGGTGGATGAGTCTGACTGCACGTTAATGTAAAATAAAAAATCAGTAGGGGAATTAGTAATATTTGATGTGGTATGTGAAATTTAACGGACCTCCATTTTTCAGTAACTTTTGTGTATTAGGAAAATAAAGCAAGTTCTAGAAGTCTCTAATCATAATTTTATGTATAAATGCTAATATCTAACAAACTCTTCTCATGGAGGAGGAAAGTGACTATGCACAATTGTGCAACTAAGACCCATATTTGCTACCTGTCATGTAGTTGACATAAGTATAACCAAAAAAAATAATAAATAACCAAAACTTTTGCTGGACTTTTGTGAAACTACTGATGCTTGATTTATATTTAAAATAATGTACTCCACAGAGAGTAATAGAGAGATTCTCACTGACCTTTCTATGAGCAACATTTTCTGAGCTGTTTTCAGGGAAGTCTCTTAAAGTAGCAGTGGGACAGTTGTGCCTTTTATGTGTAGGAAGAGTAAAAATCTTCAGGATAAAGAGTTACATCTCCATTTAGAGTGAGACAGCAATCTAGCAATGGGTCCCTGGGAGCATTTTGGGTGTTGAAAAATTGATGAAGTGCTTTGCAAGAATGGATTCCCCTTGTGCTGTACTTGTTTTATGTTTCTTCCTGTTATTTCACTGGAGGCCAGATAACAGGCTTAATCCTGTTTCCATTTAAATGAATGATGAAAAACTTCCATTGACTGCAGGAGAGCAGGGATTGAGCTCGATGTATTGGTGCTTTATGTTACAGTAACAATTGGTCATCATGCATTAAATGTTGCTCCTGAGGTCTATATCTGTGTTTCAGTCATGGGGCAGTAGCAGGTTCTGTGCTGTCGATTTTAGTGACAGCAAAGGCTGAAGGCAAAGTTGCCATATCTACTGGAACCTGGATATGGCATTATGAGTAATGCCATGTTAAGGCCCTGCTGTCTGTATGGTTAGGTGTATTCTTGTTGTTGTATGGAAGGATAATTTAATTAATTTTGACTAATTAAGAAGCTAATGGTAATTGTAGGTTCCAAAATTCACCTGAAATGGAGACAACATTGGATCCAAGGCTTGCTCTGATTGAAGCCACTGATGTGCTCTTGCTTACTTTAGTGTACAGTGAGGCTTGTAGTGACTGGCGAGGCTTGAGGGGAAGAACATGGTGTCACACTGGCTAAGTGTGACTCTCCCAGGGATAATGTTTTCTGGGATCCCACGGGCTCACTGGGCAGGGGCTTACTGTGCCCTAGGCAGCTGATGATCCCCTCACCGCTGGAGCTGAAGATGGAACCTCATAGCACAGACAGGGGGTCACCATTCAGCCACACGACTGCACTGAGGATTATTTTTGGCCATTCTACTTCCACATGGCAAAGCTAATCCAGCATACCTGCCTTTTTGCTGGTATATTTCTCTCCCATTCTCCCCTTCTGTGAATCCAAGACAGACTGGGCATCCCCAGGCAGGTCTGGAGGATGCAGGCAATGCTGCCACTGCTGCCAAGCTGTGGCTCTTGCACCAGCTGGAGGATTAGGCAGGCTGGAGTGAGCTCAAATCCCTCAGCTGCTAGTGTCAGATATGGAGGAGCTGCCACAAGACATTAGCTTACCTTAAAAAAAAGAAGGGAGAGGTATTTGCTGGGTAAGTAAATCAACAGAGACACAGCTGTTCTCCAGGTATCTCTCGTAACAAAGCAACAGCAACTGGTGGATGAGCTGAATTTTATAAATTCTGAAGAAGAATATAGATAAAATAATGTTTAGTCTTTCTGATCTGAATATATTGCTGCAATAACAGAATTTAGCTGTTTCCATGCTACATAATAAAAATACAGTTTATCCTGAATTTTCTTACATTGTTCTTTATGGAGATGTCTGCCAGTGTCATTACTCCCTCTATAAATGCTGTGAGGAGTTTTCAGGCTCTTACCTGCAGCCTGGAGGAGGTCTGTGGGCTACCTGGAAGCTGTCTGAAGTGACTGATAAAACAAGCCAGAGTCAGTAGGCTTTAGTGTACCATGAGGGATGCATCTGCCTTGGCAATCTTTTTGAGACCCACAAATCAGAAAAGATCGAAAACTGCTGCTGTAATCTATCCAGATCCTCTTAATACTTGCAGTAACGTGCTCCCTTTCATTAAAATGATGACAGTGATGGGGTCAGGCGGCTTTGGGTGTGCAGCAGTTGATACAATTTACAAGTGGTGTAATTTGGCGTGGTGGCAGTGCAGCAATATGGTTTAGCATCACCCAGGAACTTCTCCTGTATTTGTGTGTGTATGCTAGGGAGGTAAAAGCAAACAAAGAAGGGAGGAAAAAAAGATTTGTGTGCAAAGAGGATTAGTGCTTGATATTGCATTGTGGAAAATTATTTAATACAGCTTGGGCTTAGGAAGGGAGGTATGTGTGTGTATATGTGTATATATATATACATATATACATATATATAGGTCTAAAGTTAAGAGGACACTCGTGAACTTGAAATTTTTGCAGGACATAAATCCTAATAGTTTCATTTAGGTCTAAGATCTTAGGTCTATTTGCTTGTCGAAAATCCCTGTTACATTAAAGATCTCACATCTTCAAAATTTGCAGGATTTGCCTTTTTTTCTTCATATTAGGAACTCTTATTTCCTCTGATATAAGAAAAGTGACTGGGATGTCAAGAGAATTGAAATCCTGATCTATATTGACATGTCACCTCAACAGCATTTGCCAGTGGCATCATTTCTTGCTCATGATGGGTGTGTTTTATTACCATTCCAGTATGTTAGTCAGGATATGCAAGTAAGAGGTAAAGAACTGAGGAATTTCTGTGAATCTAAAGGAGAAAAATAGTTATTAATGCTATATGAAGTGTAGGTACTTCTTTAATGCTGGAATGCAGACATTCATGGATTCCCACTTTTTCTTTGCTACTAGGATGAAGGAAAAAAGAGTTCTTGTGTGTTTTGCACCGTGTATTCTGGGACCTCTAAGTGCGTCAGCAGGTCTGGGTATTAGGCATCAGATGGATTAACTTAATTGATTTCTTCAGTTTACCTAACGTGGCTTCTGGTTCAAGGTCTGTTGCTTCCAGTTTTAAATGTATAACTCAGCTGTGGATGTCACGTTTGTTTTGTCAGGAAGCTGTAAAATATTGGTAGGTTTTCATGCAAATGTGAAAGGCTTCACTTGCCAATAGGTACATAAAATAAATGGAGCATTCATACTGTTGGATAGTTTTCATAACATTTATGTGATGCAGGTTCTGTCTCAGGGCTTAATGTTTTATATAAAATAGATTATCAGTTCAAAGCAGCAGCATACAAGAGGCTTTTTAAGTCTATGAACACATACATGTCAGCTTTAATTTAACAGATCACAAAGGATTCACAGATCTCTTACAAAACATATGTTGTAAGCAGTTCTGATAGTTTCTCTTGGTTTCTTCTCCTTTACAAGTTTGCGGTAAGAAGCAGCAAATTCACTGCCTTTTTTCTTGTTTTTGTTGTTTTCGCTCTCCAGTGAACAGAGTATTTGCCAAGCCCGAGCTTCAGTTATGGTCTATGACGATACCAGTAAGAAATGGGTGCCAATCAAACCTGGACAGCAGGGATTCAGCAGAATCAACATATACCACAACACAGCCACGAACACCTTCAGGGTAGTTGGAGTTAAACTGCAGGATCAACAAGTGAGTAACTGTATCAAGTTTCCTGTAAATTAACCTTTGATCTCCTTTGGTAACCTCAGTTCTACACCCAATGCAACATTTCCTGCTCCCTGCAAGGTACCTACAAGTCTGTTTACTCCAGTCGTTCAGATTTTGTACAATTTTTTGCACACAGAATGAAAATGAAAAAAATGAAAAAAGAAATTTTGGTAGATGCCAGAGAGATTTTACTGTTATTCTCCTCTTCCATTTTTTTCTTGTGAAATGACTCTTGTTTCATTCTGCGGATTTTGCTCTCAGCTCCCCCCAAATTACTTTTTACTTGGATTTAGTGCTCTAATAAAATATTATTTTATTTAATTTTCTAAAAATGTAATATATTATATTAAAATCCACTGCTGTCTCACTAAATGTGATTGTTACATTGCTGTGTTAAGTAATTAGTTCCTTGTAATGCACTTTAAAATCCTAGGTGCACACTGTGATCTGATTTACAGCAGCCTAATTCTGCAGGACCTCCTCGGGTATTAAAGGAGTTATATGGGATTTAGATTACCAGAACTGGGATCCGGCCCCCAGTCTGATCGGCCCCCAAAGCCCAGTGCTCAGCCCAGGGCTGGCACGGTGTAGCTCCGGGCAGCCTGACTCGTGGTGTGCCGGGCAGTGTGTGCTGTCAGAAGCTCCCTAACCAAATGTCACAATTATACCCTAAGCAAAAGTTTACTTGGGTGGAGTAGCAGTGCAGCACTGCAGTTCCATCTGCGTTTTAGAGCAGAAATTTCAGAGCTGGGGGCTCCCTCTGTGTATTGGCATGAGGCTGGTACGGCAGTGACAGCTCAGCCTGCCCAGGCTGCCCACCTCTTGTGCTCACCTTGAGCCCTCTGGCTGGCAGCAGAATGAGGAAGAAGTGGGAGATTGATTGATTGCCTGTTGGCTCAGAGAGTGTTGTTGCCTTCTGGGAAGGTGAGGTGAGCAGGGCAAGTCAAGCCAAGTCAAGCTAGTCCAGATAGCAGGAGCCAGGGCACCTCTGAGCTGCCACAAATGTTGAATTGATTGATCTGCTTACGGAAATGCAGGTGATCTCTCTCAGCTGTCAGCTGTAGTGATGCTTGGGCCAACGGGAAAAGTTAGTTAGGTTGCGTACTGGAAGAGGCGATGACTTTGCTACATTGTCCATATATAGAGTCACCACTCTGAAAAAGGAAAAGCAGAACAGAAATAGGTGGGTTTTGAGCACATTGGTTTTCAGCTCCTTGCAGTACACTTTTGAAACATCTGTCAGAAGTTTTGCAACTGCTTTTATGCTTCTCAGTAGAGTGAAGGAATCATATTAATTCTATTAATCCCATTCCAAAATAGAAAATATTTTCAAAACTAAATTAAATACAATGGCTTCTTAGGCAGTTGTGAAAGCCAGTACTGCTTTGTACAAAGCTATGCCAGCTGTTTATTTTACATAGCCAGCAGGTGAATGTAAATGATTTTCATGTGACTGCAATCTACGATGGGAGTGAATAGCTGGTGTATAACAAGCAGAAGTCATAAAGTCAACATGCATATGCAAGGGAGATACTTAAGGGAGACTGTGTACCAGAGTTCTGTCTCAATCAGAGTATACAATTAAAGAGTAGGACATCTTAAAAACTCAAATCTTGAGCTGTACTTTAAACATTGCATTAACATTCTATTTGCTTTCAAATGTTCCAACTTACGAAGAGCCTGCATGCTGTCTACAAATCATCTCAATTAAGAAGGAAGCACATAGAAGAATATATTTTTCTAAAGTTTACAGACTAAAAATCCTCCCTCAAACAAACAGAAAGTATAGGTTATTACCTTAGTCATCTAAAATGGTCTAAAACAAAGTGTTCACCTTATATATGATTGCAAAAATCCAATATAATGAATAAAATATATTCAAGACAGCATGTGGCATAGTAGTATTCAAAGGAACACTGAAAGTCTCAAGATTCAGAGTTTAATATATTTTATATAAGTCTCACATGGAATCATAAGCTTGCTAGACTTGCTAAATATTGGCATTTAGTGAGAAAAAAATGAATTTCAGTAAAAGTAATTCTCTGTACAAGCCGTTTGTGCTTGCTCTCAGGCTGTGTTAAATCTCACTGAAACTGAGGTTTTGGCAAAAGCTGTTGATTTCCCAGAAAAGACATATTTATCTGAAAAGGACCAATCTTCAGCTAACATGTGATTTGGCATATAGTGAAGCTAATGGAGCTACACAGATTTCCAAGAGTTGAGAAATTAGTTTAAAATCGGTAACACAACAATACCATGGGGGAACAATTTCAACTTTTATTACATACTGTTTGGCAAGGCACAGACTAGAATAATCTTCATGGCTTCATCCCTGCCTACCTTTAGTATTTCCCTTTTAATTTTTGCTCTTTTATATTACACCTATAATAACATCATTCTTTAATTTTCATCCTCTTTTTCATTTTTCACATATATTCTTCTGCAGACTCCTTTTTTTGTCTTTGTCTAGCTGCCTTTCTGTTATCTAGCCCTTTTTTGGTGAATGTGTTGGAATTTACAGCACTGTCTGCTTATCTGTGTTCATCTTCTTCTCTAGCTGACAATGTCTAAAAAGTTCACCGCAAAGAGATATGGCTTTTAGAGCAGCAGAACTGGAGCATCATTCTCACCACCGGGAAGTGGTCACCAGACCTCTTGTTCCCTTTATGTGTCTGGGTGACACGCTCATTACATGCTTTGCTTGTAGCAGCAGGACTGGGTTACAGACCAGCAGGACGTGAATTCCCTTTTCTGCTCTGCACAGAGGTGCAGGTTTGCACAGACTCATGCTGGTGTGAGTGGTAACCTTCAGAAAACCACAAGCAGACTCTTGAAGCTTTGGAGTAGCCACAGAGGCCAGAACTGGTTTGAAGCTAAGGCCAGATCAGTATTACAATCACTTAACATCATGATCTTTGATGTTTCCTTGTAGCCTTCATCTTGGACTCAATGTTCGTAGAGGTCTTTTCCAACCTTGACTGTTCTATTATTCTTGAAGCCCAACAGTCATAACCACATGCTTTACCCCCGTGTTGCAACTTGCCAACTGTTGTTGTCACATGGGCTGTTGTAAAGGTGACACGTGTGAGCTTCAGTCACCATGCAAGAAATTCACAAAGCTAATTGTTTGAGATATAAACTAACCACAGTTTTTGAAAAATAAAGAACCAATTAATCACTGCTGTAAATTACTAGAAGTTCATCAGGTTTGGGCCTTCCTTCAGGAGTAAAGAATCTGGCCTAGCTGTAGCAGTTTTTATATCCTTCCTGTTTCAGCAATCCTGTCTGCTCCCTATGAGATGAGCCTGAGTGCAGGCAGTGTGGAAGGGCCCAAGTCAGTAACAACCATCTGAGCCATTTCATGCTCTGGAGAAACAAACAATTTTATTGTCCTGGTTCAATAAGCAAGAGCACGGGGATGAGACTTGTGTGGGAGCTCTTCCCGTGATCTTGGCTGTGTTTACACCTCAGGTGCTGCCCTGAAGCTCATTTAATCCCTTCTAGCCCTGTTCCCATGAGTCCCATTGGCCACCACCATCATCACTGCTGACAGCTCACAACTCAGCAGCCAAAAGGAAGGGCTTCTCAGTTTTGAGTTTTTTATAGATCCTAAAATTCCCTGCCTGTCTTAGGGAGCCTACACTTTAAACTGAGGTGAAAGGGTGAAGGAGAGAACCAAGCAGAAGAGAAGCAAACCTTTTTTTAGCATTACAGCAATGGGAACATAGAAAGATGTCAACTTATTAATGCTGTGCACACCTGGTCTGTCCTTGCCATATTAGATCATTGAAATCCAGAACTTAACAGGGTTCAAAACAGCACAGACGTTTATAACAGTAAGAAGACTACTTTGTTTCAGGATATAAAATACCAAAAGGGTGTTGAAAAGAAAAAAAAAGGCATTTAAAATGTTGTGTTTCAGTTTTTAAGTCAAATTCTAAGTGAAGAGTTATAGGAAGAACTGTTTGTCATGAATAAATCCATTACTTATTTCTGCAAGATTTCTAGTAATCTTCTCCAATTCACCTATTGTAGATTACAACTGAAATTTAAAAGATGAACTTTTGGTCTGCTCCACCTGGCAGATGCCATCTTACTGACATATGAAGCTTTAGAGTAACGATCCCTTAGAAGCACCTGTAAAAAACCCCTATGCTTCAAACTGGGAGACCTTTATGTTAATTACTGCTCTGAAGCACTTCGTTATCATCATGTGCCTTGCAGAGTCTCCAGAACATCTGTACAAGACACCTTTGTGCACTCAATCTTAACAACAGCAGGAGAACCCCTTTTATTTTGTAGTATTTTCCATAAACATGAGCCAAAGGAGATAAAATGAAATTCTGGCTATTTTAATTTCCCAGTTTCAAACTGTCTGATTTGAGTTTGAAGACAAAAGTATTACAGGTGTAGGCAAGCTGATGATTACTGAAGGTCAACATTTGAATTCTGTCTTTGTTCGACTAAAGGGATCAAACCCTCAGAACAGAGCAGATTCTCGGAGTTCCTTGGGTCAATGTTCTGGGGAAGCAGGTTTTGAACAGTTTACCTGACTTCTATTACAGAATTTTTGGCATAGGTTTTTACAATTTCTGCCTTTCATTATGCAGCTACATTCATTGCACACTCTGGTGCTCTTTGGACTTTGATAGTGGCGTCCTTTGAAACTCAAGTTTCTTTTAGTAGGTGAGAAAGACTCACTTTGAAAGCCTTGTAGAAACTCACAGTCTTTTTAAACATTTCCTTGAAGATACTGACTGTGCCTTCCCTTGGTGAATTGCTCAAAAATGATTGGAAAACTTAAAAATTGGTCCATGTTAAAAATTTGGATTAGTAATCCAGGCATGAGTGTACTTGATGCTCCAGAAACTCCTTGAGTGTGACCGACATCGATACAGGCTCAGTGGAAGAATGGGGGTGATGTTACCAGCTTTCAAGAAAAAAAGGCAATCTAAGCTGTCATTTATAATGCAAGTACAGTGCCTTTGCTGAGACCAGTTTCCACTTCATTCTGGTTGGTGTGGGTGCATTTCCACACAGCATGCTGGCGATGTGGTTCCCATTTTCAGGGTACTAACCCTTTGGAGCCTGTGTACCAAATGTAGGCTGCATCTTCCTTTGGCTCACAGGTCAGGAATCTCTCAATGAAATGTGTCAAAAACAGCAGTGTAGGTCTGATTGCTTCCCAGTGCATTTGCATGAAACCTTAATAATGACACCAGTTTGAGTGCAAAAGTTGGGCTACCATATTTATGCCTAAAGCTAGACCAAGTATTCAAAGACTGTCTGCTATGTCACTGTTTAATGATGGCTCAGGTGAGTAAATTCATTCTAGAAATAAGAGTCTATCTGTAATTATCTAGTGGCGTAGTGGCTTCTTTGCTGGTTTCCATAATTTTTTGTATATTAATATGATCATGGCTGGGCTTCGCAAACGAAGATTTGGGAAGGGCTCTACCCACGTTTGTTGCAAGTGCGTTGGTGGCTAAAAAGGCCAATACCAGATAGGCATGACTGGTTGCAAAAGGCACAGCAGAAAGACTCCTTAGGTGGTATATTCCACAAGACACGATTCTTTCTGCATTGCCTTTTCTCCTCAAGGGTGATCCTGCGTGCTTTCTCAAAAGCATCAACAGCGTTATAGATGGTGTGTCTCCAGGCCTCCCGATTTGAGGCCAGAGTAGACCAGTTATGATGATCAATATGGCCAAGGCTGAGATGTTGTTTCAGGGAGTCCTTGAATCTTTTCTTCGGGGCTCCTCTCTTGCGGCAGCCAGTGGCAAGTTGACCATAAAGCAGGATCTTAGGGAGGCGGTGGTCCTTCATCCTTGAGACGTGCCCTGCCCATCGCAGCTGCGTTCTCAGTAACATGGCCTCAATACTTGTGACTGCTGCATGTTTTAGAACAGGTTTATTAATGTTTATTAATATATACATCTGTTAACTATATCAATGAGACAGTGTTATCCTTCAAAAACAGGAATGTGTGTAAAACAATTTGTTGCTTATTAGGTGTTCATCTAATATTTTTCTGCCAATTTAAACTGGCAATACACTGAAAATTCAGAACTCAGAGTTAGAAGTCATTAGTCTTTGAAATTAGTTTTAAAAATCTGCCTTTATAATTAAGAAGAATTGTCAGTCATCTAATAAAAATGTTGTTGGACTAATTAAATACACTGGAGCTTTTTAATTGCAACTGTAGTGTTAGTAGAAAACTTTCCAAAATGCTGATCAATTGGACTGCATAAAAAATGTATTGGTAGGTTTTCTGGTGTGGGGGATCCACCTCTAACATAAATATTGTGTACAAAGTTGACTCATTACTGGCTCTCTCTTCCCTTATCTTCAGTTGTTTCTCCCATCTTACAAAGCCCAGGATGGGAAGACGTGTGCTAAGAGTGAGCTCCTGGACAGCATGCACAAAAGTCCTCTTCCTACTCCTGTAAACCAGTGTCCAGCCCATTTAATTTACATGTGAGCCACACAAACTAGTGAGATGGAGGATTTCCATTGATTGACTTTCAACGAGGGTCAGAATATGTGGGATTGTTCTGGCTCTTGATAAGACTCCAGCCAAAATAAATCCATTTGCAGGGGCAATCTGGAACATTCAAGACCAGATTTGCTGTATTTAAATAATGAACTTTTCCTGCTCATAATTTCAAGGTTCTCTGTCCCTGGTTCCCTTCTGTCCCCAGCCTGTGTGAGCTGATGAAGGGGGAGCCTCCATCTCCTACAACTTCGTTGTTTTCTGCTGGCATTTTGTTTCTTAACTTTGTGTCACAACAGAGTACCACTGCCAGTGCACAGATGGGTATCTCAGGGATGTTGTCTGTGCCATCCGTCCTTCTGGCCTGTTAGTGGTGCAGGGGACACTCCTGCCTCTCCTCCTTCAGCTAGACCAGGTCACACTTTTAGCATTGGAGGTTTCTGGTTGGATCCCAGTTACACTGTGTAGCTGGATGTCCCATGTGCCCTACCCAAGGATAAACAGGGCATTGTATTTAGCAGATTAAATCAAAATATACAGAAACATCCTTCTGCTGCAGTCACCCCTTACCTGGAAAATATCACTCATACAGCAAGGGAGGAGGTGGGAGCGGAAATATGTGGTTGTCTGGTTTTGTCATTGCCTGTCTGATTCTAGAGGAAAAACTCTCAACACAAGAAGCTGGTGGTGATCAGGTGCATGGGAGGAGAAAAGCAGAGCTGGTGCAATGAGTCAAAACATTTATCTGCTGTAGGGCAGGGTTGGTGCCAAGAGCTCTGTCTGGCTCTTTTTCTAACAATTGTGCATGATCATCCTCCAAAAGATGGCAACAGCTGCTGGCACTGGCTCCTGACAGCTGTCTGCAGCATCTGCACAGCTGCATCCTGTGGAGGTGCTGTAGAAAACACGAGCAGGTAATAGATTTTGCAAAACTGGCTTGCAAGTCCCCGAGGCTGAATTGAACTGTCGTAAATCTCACCCTTAGATGTGGGTCTTCTGTCACCGGAACACGCTCTGCCTTACCGTACAGCCATGTAGGAGCTGCCAAAGGAACTGCCTCTACCAATTTAGTTAACCTTTACACAAGGGTTGGGTGTTTTTTTCCCCACTGTAAACAGAACTATTTTTAATCCTTATCCCTCTCTTTCAAACCACAGGTAGTGATTAATTACTCAATTGTGAAAGGATTGAAGTACAATCAAGCAACACCTACCTTTCATCAATGGCGCGACGCACGGCAGGTCTATGGCTTGAATTTTGCAAGCAAAGAAGAGGCTACCACATTCTCCAATGCAATGCTGTTTGCTCTGAATATCATGAACTCACAAGATGGAGGTAAATGAATCTGTATTAATCTGTGACATTTTACAATGTTTGTTATCAATCACCTAGTGCAGTTGTATTGGATAGTATGCCATTATAAAACATGTTATAATAAAAAAACTTAACCTCTGGTAGACAGCCTTTAGATCAGCATTTGCTGTAGTATAAATTGTACATGTTTTCAGGTTTTGTTTCCATTCCTTCTCATTTTTCATGGTGCCTTAACTCACCATAGTTATTTGGGAATGCCTCAGCAGGCAGGTAGGCACACTGATTTATGTGGATCTGTATATGTGTTACATGTAAAAAGGCAGAATATAACTTTAAATAAACAGAAGCTAGAGCAAAATTAGCAACATTTTATAAGATAGAACTTGGAGCTGGTATTTCCAGTGTGTTGAATGTCAGCTCCAGCCAATGCATCAGCTTTCAAAAAGAGGAATGTGTGACACCTTGATTATTTCAGAAGGTAAAATGTAAAGGCTTGTGCTCCGGTCGTTGATTGATATCCCTCAATACTACATTGACTGCAGAAAAAATTTGTGGTAAAGTTTGCTGTTCTGAGAATTTGTCATTGCACTAGCTTGAGAAGGGCCCAAAATAACATCCTGGTTTCTCAGTGGAAACCAGTTTCTGGTCTGTGGTATCTGGATGAAGTACTGCCCTCAGTACACGCTCATGACCTCTCTGCAGCTCCTGGGCTGGGAACAGAGCAGTCCTTGTGTGGTGTCTTTTTTTTCCCTGTAAAATACACACCACAGCCCTATTTTCCTTTTGCAAACACAGTGAGTCAAGGTTTACATCACCTGCTGCCATCCGGGTTTCACTGCAGTGTTCACTGGCGATGGACAGCAGCTCTTTAGAGAGAGGTTGTCGCCTGACAACCTTCAATGCACAAATATGTCTTACTAAAAGGTATATTTGTAATATAAAAGTTCATATTTTTTATTCTGCTATTTCTGACCTATTAAGCTGAAAAATGCAAAAGTCATCAAAAATCAAGAAGTATTTTAAATTCTGAGCTATATTTGGAAATACTGAGGACTTAATCCTGCTTTCTTCAGATTGAACATTTTCAGCTGTAGTTGTGCCACAGCAGGAGACTTCATGAGGAAATCTGGCCAAGATTCAGCAGTCCTAAATTTATGCAAATCTGCAGAGTACAAAGCTCTTTGGCTGCTCAGATGCTCTCAGCCCCTGTAGACCACCAGATAAGACTCCGAATTTGGATACTTTGACTGTGGTCTTGGTGTAGTGATTAGTTTAATGCCTGTGATGATTCTACCTTTCTTCTGAAAGTCCTTAAGTTTGGGTTGGGTTTTTTTCCCCATCTGTCTCTTCCTGTCAAAGGGAGTGAGGTTTTTGCAGGATTTTGATGTTGTTTCAGGGAGGTACCTTTTGGAAACACAGGGCTCAGGATGAGAATTTATTGCACATAGGCTAAAATGAAAGAAACTGTCTTATGGTTGATACTTTAATTATGTTAGCTACTCTTAGCAAAGAACAAGAGGTATTTTAAGAAAGTATTTTTGCGTACTTGAAAGCCTATTAAATTTCTGAGAAGTTTATGAATATACAGCAAATAATAATTTGCATTTTGCATTTTTTGGGGTATTTATTTACTTAGTGCACCAAAGGGTGCTTTAGATCCTTTACAGATTTAAGATGCAGCCTATGCTGAAGAGGTTGCGTTTAGAGTTCGTAGTTGTCACATACACAGACATGAATTGGGTCACAGATGAAAAAATTTCCTACTTTCTTTTCTGTAAAAACAAATGGTCTGGTAAATATTCTGTCTTCAACAACCCCTTTTCTCTCATACATAAAGTGTTAGAAGTTTCAAAGATTTCCAGTCGTCCCATTCTTTACAGCTGAGCTTATCAAAAACTGAAATTTGGTTTAAAGATAATTTCAGCATTTGAGGTTTTTTTAAAAAATCTCTGATTCTATGAAACAAATTCCTCAAATACTCATTTTTATTCATTCTTTTTAATTATGAAATTTATTTCTATAATTTATTTATGAAATTTATTTCTATAAATATTTCTTTTTTATTTATATTATCTACAGATTGATAATAGATTATATTGAGGACTTTTATGTCATCATAAGTTTCCCAGTTATTGCAATGATCTCAGCATGCAAGTTGACAGCAAAAGTCCATAATGGATATAAGGTATAAGACGTTTTTTCAGGTCTGCTCTTCCAGGCTCCTGTATATATTTGTGAGTATGAATTAATGCAAATAGGAATTCACAGAAACACACATATCCATGTATCTTTTCAGGCACAGCCACTGCCTGCATACTCCATCCATTCTGCTGCCTGCATACTGCATTAGAGTCTTCTTTTTCATATGGAAAAACCATTAGGAAAAAAATGCATTTATTATATCTGCGCATCCATGTGTTAAAGTTGCTCATGTGCTTATGCAGATGGATAGCAGCTTTAAAGGGTGCATTTGTATTCACAGAACTGCTCCACACACTAATAAAATGCTCTACCAAAACCACAGTGTTAAACAGAGATTCCCTCTGGCACATTCATAGGACAGCACACCCTATCTGCTAACTCTACAGCTTGAAATATGCTATGTGCACTGCTTGGGATGTGCTATTTCTAATGTTTAGTTTTTTCATATATTCCCTGCTGAGACATTATTATGTTTAGGAACTTCTGATCTTCCCGTAGTTGAATAGATTCTGGCTTCCATGGCTGCTTCTCCCTTCATTCTACCACCCACTTCCATAAACTAAAATTAATCATGGTAGACTACAGCAGAAAATGTGAGACTGCATCATATCTTCAGCAGACATGGAGTCAGGATCTGTAACTTTTGGGAAAATAACTAGTCTTGGCACAAAGCAATGGTGTGGGGTTTTGAGTGGTGAATTAGTTTAAGAAAATTATAGCAGTTTTGGGGAGTTGGAAATAATTTTTAGGTAGTGCTGACTTTCACATTACTGGGTCACTTTAAATGAACGTACAGTTATGAACAAGTGATGAGAATTACTGTACTGTCCCTCCTCCTCACAAGAGAAACTTGCCTTAAGCAGAGGGCTCTATTGCTGAGTTAATCATAGTTAGAGGTCAGCTTCCTTTTCTGACTAAGGGAGAAGTTGGAGGAAAGCATGAAATGGTAGGAGAGAGGTTTGAAGGAAATTATTAGTGATATATTTATTTGTTTATTTCTTGTAAGAAAGCAATTAATAATGTTCTAAGTGTCTTAAAGACCACACAATACAGACTCAGGTCATGGAAGGTGCAGAGTTCAGCCCCATGCCTCCCCACATGATGCTTCGCAGACCCAGCCTTAACTCTGCAGGGAGAATATTTTGGTAGTGAGAAGGATTGCTCTTCACCCTCTTCTTCTCATTAGAAGATCTGCTGGCTTTTGTTTTCCACCACTGAGGATTATTTGACAGGTATTTCTCTAGCCACCTTTCCCATAAGTTGTATTTTATGAAGTTCTTCTGAGTTTGAGATATTTTTCCATTCCTTCAGTCATTCTGCTTTTAGCCTTGTACAGAAGTGACAGCATTTCTGTATTGCTGAGAGGAAGTTCCTTGGAAAGCACTTTGATCTCACCAAAATAAGGGGATAAATAACAGAATAAAGCATTGATTCATCAAACAGCAGATAAACTGGCAGAATATAGCATACATTCTCTCTCTTAGTTAGATGCCCTAAGTATTTGCAAGATTTCTATCAGTGAAGGATGTGTGTGAAGATTACAGTGCACTGGATTTCAGATGAAAGTCTACACAGGTTTTTAATACATTTTTCTAATGTTATATTTAGTTCATTTTTCATTAGAATTTTTCCAACTAGTGCCATGTCTCTCGGTTTTTCAGTGGCACCAAAGTGTAACTGCTGGGAAACTCAGTCAGTTGAATTCATCTTCTACAGTGCAGTGCCTGTTTTATTTGATAATATTGCCCCAAGACTTCCCAGCACCACAGAGGGACACAGTGTGGGAAGACAAAAGACTGCATCTTCATTACAGTGCTGCATAATACATAAAATCACTCATCAATAATGGAAGGGACCCACCAGAGAACACAATGCCCACTCGCAGCCAGCTGGTTCCAAAACCATACTGGTGTGAAGGGATCTGTGCCCCATGCAAGATGCTTTGCATACTGTGCTGCAGACTTGTTTCCCCTGCTATCAGGTGTGTTGGTGCAGATTATAAAGCACAAAGATGGTATATTCTGTGCACATTGTACTTTTAAGTGTGCTAATAACATGTAAAGGCACGTGTAACTTCTTATTCCATAGGCACTGCAGAACTGTATGCGTGCATCCTGCTTCAGGTCTTTGAGCCAAGTCATTCCACAAGTTGTTCCTATTTATAGTTTAGTCATAGAGAATTTGTAAGTAACAAACTTTTGAACTCGCTGGTGTAAATATGATCCATGTGGTCAGACACCTAGTGCTAGCCAAACTAGCAGCCCTCAGGCAATGGTTAATTGGGTGCATGTGAAAAATACAAAGCACTTTTGCTTCTTTAAAAAACAAAGCTTTCCCGGGGGAAAGAATCTTTTCTGATTGATGTCTTTCAAAAACGCCAGAGAAAGGTTTAGAGAAACACAGTTTTTCCAGCCTCATGCCTACCCCGGTTTCAGTATTAACTTTAGAAGCTCAGAAAGGCTCTGCAGATAGGGCAGTTTCTGTTCTAAATTGCTGTGCTTTGTAAGTCAATGAAGAGGGAGGGAAAATTCAAATAAGATGATGAGCTTTTTCCTTTCGTCTGCTGCATTGCTTTATCACTGGAACTGTTCCAAAAAAATTCACCTGACTTATACATAATCTTTCAGTATATTGCTTACTATAGAAATAAATTCATACTTTGCAAACTGGACAGAGATGAGCTGTTACCAGCAAACCAGGGGTGAATTTATTGAGCAACCAGTGAAGGGCACCCCCTAGCCAGTGCCCCACAGCATTTTTGACCCTCTGAGAGCAAGAGTCCCTTGTGAACCCAGCTGAAAAACATCAGCTCGGCCCACAGGAGCACTCATCATGTCTAGCTCCCAAGGTGTTTTCTTACTGTGCTGGTGGGGATGACAGTCCTCATATAAGCCCACTGCCCATCTTTCTTAAACAATTTCTCCACCTGGAATAAAGGCACTTACCTTGCAAGCTTCCCCTGCCTGCTCAAATGTCCTCTTCTCAGGTTAACCTCGGTTTCCTAAGTTGAATATATGACATTTCTAAGAACCTGGGTACACTTCACATTAAGAGAATCATGCTTAAAACCAGAACTGGAAGAAGTTGGCCCAGCCAGAAGAAGCAGTGAATAAAATTGGTTAGTCTTCTGTGTTAGCTTGGCTCTGTCTGACTGGAGCACAGGAGGTGAATTGCTTCATTCATGAATAGATAAACTGGGATTACAGACTCCTTTCAGTGTTAGAACTGTAAATATAATTGCTATTATTCATCTGTCAGGAAGTATCAAACTGTTATTTAATTATTCTGCTCTATAGAAGTAGGCATTTTTTCAATTCAGTTTTTCAGTCCCTCAGATGGTAGGGATCCATGGCAGAAAGTTTTCCAGGGCACTGAAGTGCTCTCCAAACGATATGCAAATAAAAACCCGTGACATGTTGCTTGTACACATCTTAGCCACTTTCCTGCAGGACTCTATTGTATCCCTGCTCAAAGCAGCAGCAGCAGCGCCGGAGCTGCTGTCGAACGTCTAGAACAACAAAAGGTGCCTCTGTTCTTTGAAGAGCATAATAAATCTAATGGCTCTTGAGTCTCTTCCTGATGTTTTTTGCTGTGCTGAATTCTTCTCCACTAAATGAAAACCACTTCAGGAAGGAAACTGTGTGTAGGAAAAAGAATTGTTGAAAGATTTAAGAGAGACTTGCACACGTTGAGAGCAAAGACTTGTGCTAGCAAGATTCCCTAGCACCATTGCCTTCAAACCCTTGTTCTTCTGAAAATGGTGCAAACTGGCAAAGTTCCCAGAGCTCAGTGGTAGGAGATTCAATGTGGCTTTTTCACTAGACTACAATAAGTGGCAGAAGAATATATTCACTTAGGAAAAAAAAGTAATTATCAAAATTTAAGAAGTCTAGTAATTTATGTGCAAGCAGTGTAGGCCGGATTTTGGCTGGTATTCATTTGGAGACCATTTATAGGGTGTTTGCTTGCTGAATACACCCCTTCATCAGCAAGGGCTTCTTTTTGGGGGTTAGTCTGGACTGTATATACATCATGTCCTATGTCAGCCAATGGCTGTGAGTGGAGCTCAGCCTTGAGCAAAAGTGCAAAAGCTGGTTTGCGCCAGGAGATGCTGTGACTCAGGAGCAGCTCTGTGTCACTCTTCCTCCTTTCCTTCCTCTCCTCTCCCCAGGGACATGGCAGGAGAAGGAGTACCTGCCCTCAGCCTATGCCAGCAGTGCACTGCCAGCACCCTCAGGCTCAGCTCCTCAGGTGGGCAGTGGTGGGCTCTGCCCTGCCCCTGCCCCTCTGCTCTGCACAGGCAGAGAGCAAAGGGGTGGGTTTACGCCTCACTACCTTCTAAGCTCCTGCCCCTAGTCTGTGCTTAGAGTCCACAGCTCTTTAAAAATCTGAAGCATATTAAGAACAAATGGCTTTTTGTGATGAGAACAGTATTTTTCTCTTTACCTTTTCCAATGCCATCCTTTGGCATGTTGAGTCTCAGTGCATTTTGTTTTGCTCACCAGTTACAGTCTATGGGACATCGATTTATTGATTATCTGATTTCTTTCAATGAAAGAGAAATTGCTTCTTGGAAGAGATTTGATTTTTTCACAAACCTTCTTTCAGTTTTGTGTTCATTTTCTGTTACTCTTAAAGTGCTTTGATACTTGATGTGCTGGGGTGTTCCCTAAAATAACAATAAAATGACTTTGTGTCAGAACACGAATTGCTTTTTTAAGGGAGTTTGTCTTCCTTTTCAGACCCTACATGAATTAGAGGTGCTGTAATTCCACACAGAACAGTACTCTGTTTACCTCTGCACATACACTGATATCTCACCCCACTCTTTGGATTGATTCACACTGTCTTTAGAGCCAAATATTGGCATAGTTCATAACATATAATGTCACAGAATAAGTCTAGAAGAACATTCTGTGGAATTTTTACCACTAGAAGAGGAAAAAGAATATTGAAAGTAAGTAGACTTTTCTAAATACTGTGATGGATGGCCTCATTCTTAAACAAACGAAAAAATGACCAGGCAGTGTGTTGCGGTGGTAGTTACACAGATGCAGGTTTGCAAAGAGTGATAGATGTTGACAGGTTCTCCAAGCTTGAATCAGCCAGACTAGACTTAATTTTACAATGGTGCTGTGCTTCTCCAAATGCTCTTTATTTTTGGAAAAGTGAACTGCAGAAACTTACAAGAGATTGTACAAAAAGTGACATCTCCAGCTTTCTACAGCATTAATAAGTATCTGAATATACATAACACAGGAATAAGCATTGTATTCATTTTGAATCATCTTGCAGAAATAGCACATTCTGATAATGATAACGTTGTCTAATTGTAGTGTTAGCCCCCTCCCACAATTACTTATTTTATAGTGTTCACAGGTACCCTATGTAATTGTTGGGTACTAGCTAATTTTTTATCAGCATTTAACTTGAACAGAGACACACAAATGTGTAGGGGTTAAGATAGGTTTTGGTTATTATCACAGAATGGTTTGGGTTGGAAGGGACCTTAAAGATCATACAGTTCCAATTGCCCTGCCATGGGCAGGGACACCTTTCACTAGACCAGGTTGCTCAAAGCCCCATCCCACCCGGCCTTAGCTGCTGAGCTGGCAAGAAACTTGGTTCTTTTTTTTATTTAGAAGACTTTCTGCATTCCCAGCTAAGAACCAGATCTTGTAATAGTTTGTCTTCACACAGTAACGCACATACTCCCCTAGCTGTGATCCCACTCCTAACAAGTAATAATTGTGTGACCATGATCCTCCTGTTAACAGGAGTAGAAACATAGGAACAGTATCAGATGCTCCTGGGACAGTCAGTTATGTATTTTAGGTGTCTCTAAAGGCAAAATTCATCTCATTTTTCATCTCTTTTTCATCACTGACTGTAAAGGATTGCTGCTAAGAATGCTTCTTTGGTTCCTGACAATTTTGCTATGATCTTCTTCCAAACTTTCTAATTAATGAATTAATGATTTCTAATTATCATGTAATTAATTATTAACTACAATGATAATTACACCTCTAGTTTAATAATAATAAATCAGGGATCTGGAATATAATGCGCATAAGCTGTGTTTTTAGTGATGCTCCTGTGGATTTCCCTGTGACAGTTACAGAGAACTCACAGGAATTCGTGTGTGTTGTGCATATCCTTATGTGTGTGTTCACATGAGCAACACACATCACATTATCACTTTTCTAACTGCCTGAGCTCTGCAAACAGATGGGTTTTGTGCATGCAAATTTTTGGATTTTATACCAGAAGTGAATTCGTGAAGAAATTTATACATATATAGGTAGAAATCAAGAATAAGTTGCTGGGCTGAGAGGATTTTTCACACATAATCAAAATAAAATTGGTACTATTTTGAATTTTGTCTTTAAACTCTGCTTTCGTTATGTTCCGTGGTTCACTGAGCAAAAAACATTCACTAGAAACGTGTTTCTGGTCAAAACACACAGTGTTTAGGACCAGAGGACTGCGTGGGGACAGTCAGTGGTGCAGCTGAGGAGGTGGGGCACAGCTCTGCGACCCTCTCTGGCAGCAGGCTCAGCTGAGGGGAAAGTCTGCTTAATTCCAGCCACCGAGTGAATCGCCATATGCCGCTGCCAGCAAAGTATGTAGAGCAGCTTCTGCTGCTGGCTGGTAATCCCTGGGAAGCTCACAGAAAGTCTATTAATGGCCTTCTCCGGTGACTCTGTGCGGTCTCCCAGCATCTTATTTTTCACCAAGTCAGGGACTCGAAAGCTGTAGGTTGTGTGGCATTCTGCAAGCAGAATCTCAGACCCTTATGGCAATGACTGTTGTAATTTCTCCGGTTAATCCGAATGAAGCAATACAGCTGAAAATGGGATTCATTTAGCTGAACTTCAGCCATTTAAATGCTAGGCATCTAGTTTACAGTAATTGTACGGTTTCCTTTCCATGCCACAGAGCAAGGAGGGCTCACCTGGAGGTGATGAGTGTGTAGTCCTGCGCTGCTGGCTGGTGGCCCGGCAAGCTGCACAGTCCCTGCCACACAGCAGGGAGCAAACTGCAAGTGTGATAGAATGGAACAGTATCGTGTCATCCTGCAGTTCAGGAAGGAAGCAATCTGCTGATAGGTGATTTTAGTTCCCAAGGCATCCAGCCTTTGCCCTTGTACGTGCTCAGCTGCACAACTGAGCTGGAGACAGCGTGACTCAGGTCTTGAAGGTGCACTTAAAATTCTGCTCCACTTCTACTGACAAAATAGCCAAACCCTGCCAAGCAATAACTGTCAATCAGATTTGCATGGATTGCTTTATCTGTTGGTCTTGATTAGTATTCTGGAGAGCTCTATAGAAAACATCAATTTTAATTCGTTTCCTTTAGCGCTGGTTTCCAGGTACTCCCTCTGGTGGTTAGTGCAGCGCCTGGAAAGCTGTGAGAACATCATCTGTGTGAGACAGCACGCTCCAAGAGGTGGATTGAGAAGTGTCTTGGCTTTTTTCCAACCTTTAAAAATAAACTTGGGGTCACGAGTCATTGAAGTTATCGCGTCTTTTGACTGTTTGAACTTGTTAAATGTGAACTGCACATTCTTGTGAAGAAATTATGCATTTCCTGGAGCGTGGCAGAGCGAGGAGCAAGACTGCAGGTACCTGTGTGCTGGTCTGGTCAGGAGCAGGAGGCCATTCAGAAGGTTGGATATTGCCAGAAATCCATTTGAATATGGATTCTCCTGAGATTTAACAGATGTCACTTCTAAGGTGTTTTAGTTTATGGAATATATGTTTTTTCTTTTTTTTTTTGGAATAATTGACATCCACAATAGAAATTACTCTCTACATTTGAATCTGGGTCCTTGGGTTCTCCTTCATCATTTACAAATGCATACATTTCAGTTTCACTTCTCAAGATGCTTTTGACAGCAAATCTTATGGGATCCTTGCTAAATGCAAAAGGAAACACTCTGAATCAGCAGAACAGCAAGCCTAACTGAACTTGGACAAAAAGAGACTAGCCTTTTGGTGTCCTCCAGAGCCTGCCAAATCACTAAGTGCTGCTGATGACTAACAAGGGTGGTACATCTAATGCAAAGGCTGGCAAGAGTTAGCATGCACACTGCTACAGGAGGGGCACCCTTGATCAGGGATGGAAAGGTGGATGGCTGCAGGGAGCCAAAGGGCAACAACAGCATCCAAGCTGCTCCCTGCAGCACTCTGGAGATTTGTGGCTAAATGTGTGAACAAGTTTCCAGATCTGCAGTGGAGGCAGAAGGCACCAGGAGAAAGCTTTGTTCCTGCAGAGTCAGCAACAAAACTCCTGACAGAAAAATGAGTAATTTACCCCTAATTTGTGAAAGGAAGAGGGATTTGAAAAGTGTAACAAAGATGAGGATCCAAATGGAAGTATGCCTCGTGCTTCCTGTTGATTATTTAATTTCTCATCTCTCTGACCTTTCTGATCATTCTGAATATAATATTTACACTTCAGAGCTAAAGCTTGAAAATAGATATATGGCTCTTTGGGCGAGCTGGCATTTGATTTCTTTTTTTGCTATCTGCTGTAACATTCACATGAGCACAGAGTAACTGCATTTTTTTGACTGTTATTGCAATGATTTTCTTACAGACGAGATTGCCCCTGGGTGGCTTTGCATTATCTCATCATCCTGAGAGTGCACCCCCAAATCGCCTCCTATTGCTTATCAGAGTTTACTGCTTTGTCCAGAAATTGGCCAACTAGTGTCATGCTGTATATTTTTCTTGTCTTACATCACATTATACTGCAGTTACATCTGTCAACACCGCTGTATTTTTAAATAATGTTTTCCCTGACACTGCAAATGGTGCAGAACATTATAGGCAAACGAATTGAGCTGTTGGAGTTGGGGGCAGGGAATTTGGTCAGCAAGCCATAATACACAGGAAGTTATTTTTACAGTGATACAGTGAGAAACCATTGTAAAAGCCTCAACAGTGCAGAGATGTGTCCTTGGTCATGCTGTAAAGGTCAGCGTTGGTGTGTTGGGCGCATCGACAGGGGCTGAACATGCAAGTGCTGCACCAAAGTCTGTGTTGCAGGCAGCTTTTCTCATGCATTTCACTGCCATGGCTTATATTCATTCTGGTGTCTCTTCAGCTTCTGAAGTTTAATTGCAGATACAACACACAAAAGGTGTGTTTCTTCTGGAGCATTCTTAGGGTGCCTCACGCCTGGGCAACTCCCTGAGAGGTCTATGCCAGGCATGGGGCGGGTGCTTAAGTCACCATTTCAGCCATGATGGGAAAAATGTTTCCAAGGGTTTTCTTTTAACGGAAACCGAAACTTTTTCCCAGAAACATGTTACATCTGGTCGTACCTTTTATTTTACTAAAATCAAAATGGAACTTTTGACCTTCCTAAGAAGGTCATTCTTAAATTTTTTTCATTCTGAAATTACCTTTTGGTTCACTTTTTATTTCCAAATACACATAATATAAGTTACCATATTTGGTTATCATTAAGGCAATGACAAAACCTCAGCTTTCTGATTCAAAGAAAGAGGAATTCAAGCTAAACATTCTTTTATGTTTCCATTTTAAAGCTCAAATTCAAGGCAAATTACAAAAACATTTAAAAAATTTTTATTGTAAAGATGAAAGGAAACATTGTGATATTTTTAAAGAAAAGAAATATCTTCTAATGAGAATCAAAATCCCATACATTTCTGTGCTAATTCAGAACTTGTCTTAAATTTTTATAAATTTTTAATTAACCCCAACATTTTACCAAAAATTCTTTTTTTGTATCTGCACTAGAAACAGTAATGCAGCAATGAGTCCTGGTCAGCAGTATCTTGAATTATTGGATTTCACATTATTTTTATTACATTTATTTTTAGTGTTAAAATTCATTTATAGCTAATGTGAGAACATTAGCTATTTAAACAAAACTGCAAAACATATTGTCAGCTTTCACACTCCATAAATTAAACCAGTATTTGTTCATATTACATGAGAAACAGATACAGTAGGGTTTTTGAGTTTTTTATCATATCAAATCATTCTGAAAGTGTCTGTTGTGCTAATCAGCTGATTTGTGGGTTTCATTTCCATTGCTCTGCAACTCTGTGAAAGGGATGATCATGCCTTCGTCTTCTTGTACGTATGTGCTTTAAAATTGGGTGGGTTTGTTTTTTCCAGTTTAACCTTGGTTGGAGATTTTGAAACCTTTTTCCGTAGGCTTTCCTCACAGCTTTCTAACTGAGCTCAGTGCCCACGGAAATTACAGTTAAATCTTAGTTTCTTTCATTTTTTCAGCTGGAGAGTGTTCAGCCCCTCATGCAAGTTCCTGTTAATATGAGAACAATTAAGGATGAACTGTAGTCTCCAGGGTTTCTGCCATCATGACCCAAGTTGTTTGGGGTTTGTCCTCTGCAATGGGTTTATCAACGGGGGAGTTGGCCCAAGAAGATTTAAAGCATTTTTTTTTTCTTCCTGTCAGTAGTACAATGGTCTTCCAGTGCTTTTACTTGTGTTCTGGTCATGTTATCGATAACTTAGTCAATAACTTAATTTCAAAAAAAGAACAAACCCAAAATTCAACCTGAAGTGTAATGTCTGAGCTGACTTCATAGTGCACCGCCTAAAAAAGAAGAAACTGCTGGTTTGGGGTTGTATTTTTTCACAACATATGCAGTTCTCCTGAAAGGAGATGCTTCTGGAAGCACTAAGAATCAGGTGGTGTATTTTTATAGGGCTCAGTGTGCAGGGCTTGTAGAACATGGCATAAGAATTAAATCCCCAAAATCATAGTAATTTGGCCAAACAATCCAATAGCCAGGAGTCCTCAGCATGAAATTGTCTCTAGAAGAGGGCTAACAGCTGCACCTTGTGGGCTTGAAATGCCTTGCAGAGATAAGGGAAAAAAGCCCTTTGTCATGACACTGTCTTTCATTAAAGTCTTTCATTAACTGACTTTCAGAACTTATTGGTAGGGTTTTGTCTTATCAGAGTAGATCTTTATTTTCAGGTGGTAAAGATGAGGGCACGTTTACAATGATGACTATGTAGAGAGAGTATTATTTAAGGATTTATATTCATTTGCATGTCAGATTAAGGTTTTATGCCATTCTCTGTGTGAATTAAACACAGATAGCAGTTATGAGAGTCACAAGATTTTCTGATGGGTTTCTGTGCTGAATTGCAGTGAAATCTTATATTATCAGATGAAAGTGCCTACCCTCATACATTAATATCCTTTTGTATTTGGAATGGATATAAAAATAGATATCATACTGTATATGCGAATTATGCACAATATTCACATGGATTTGTATTTCAAAGAAATTAAAGGTCATTCTGTCTCCACAGGGAATAAAGTTTACAATTGATAAGACAAAGCAAAGATGCATATCCTTAATGTTACTGATCCCCTCGGGGAATGGTGCTTCATCTCCTCTGACTCAGGCAGCAGACAGGGTGGATCTAGCTTCCCATGCCACACCCAATCCCCACAGTTACAGAGTGCAAACCATGTGGCATTGCCTTGGCAGAGCCATCTCTCAAAACAAAAAAAAAAAAGTTAATCAAGAGGAAGATGACTAAGAGAGAGAAAGAAAACTCAAGAAAGGCAAGTGATACAAACAAAAACCATTGCTCAGCACCGACCAGATCATGCCCAGCCAGTCCTCAAGCAGCTTCTGCAGGCCAACTTTCTCCCTAGTTCTGTTGGTGAACATGACACCATACGGTATGGAATATCCCTTGGGTCAGTGGGGGTCAGCTGTCCCTGTTGTGTTCCCTCCCAGCTCCTTCTGCACCCCCAACCTGCTCTTTAGTGGAATGGGGTGAGAGGCAGAAAAGACGCTGCGGAAGTGCTGCTCTGCAACAACTTAAACATCGCTGTATTGTCTACATCCTTTCCAACACAAATCCAAAATATAGCCCCATAGTATCTACTGTGAAGAAAATTAACTCTATCCCAGCTGGAACCAGCACACCAGCCTTCTACAAAGTGATCATCACCCAGCAGTGTAAAAAACTTCATTAATTTCTTCCTGAAAATCTACTGAACATCAACACAATATATGAACATACAGAGATTTTATTCATAGAATCATAGAATAGTTTAGGTAGGAGGGGATTTCAGTAGATCATTCCTTCCAACCCCCTTGCTCTGTGCAGGGATATCAAGCATTGGAACAGGCTGACCAGGGAATTGGTGGGAGTCACCATCCCTGGAGGTATTTAAAAGACGTGTAGATGTGGCGCATAGGGACATGGTTTAGTGGTGGACTCAGCAGTGTTAGGTGTACAGTTGCACGGATGATCTGAAGTGTATGTCATGATTTAACCCCAGCTGGCAACATAAGTACTGTCTAGCAGCTGCTGGCTCGTTTGACCCCCTGGTGGGATGGGGGGGAGAATCAGAATAAAGGTAAAATACATGGGTTTAGATAAGAACAGTCTAATAATTGAAATAAAATATAGTGATAATCACAACAGCAGTTAAAAGAGAGACAGCAAAAAGAGAGAAATAAGACCCAAGAAAGACATGTGATGCGCAATACAATTGCTCACCACCCACTGACAGATGCCCAACCTGTCCCCTGGCAGTGATTGGCCCCCTCACGGTCAACTCCTCCAGTTTATGTACTGACCATGACACTCTGTGGAAGGGAATATCCCTTTGTCCAGTTAGGGTCAGCTGTCTGGGCCATGTTCCCTCACGGCTTCTTGTGCAGCTCCTCGCTGGCAGATAATGGGAAACTGGCAAGTCCTTGACTTAGGGGAAGCACAGCTCAGCAACAACTAAAACATCTGTGTGTTATCTACATTATTCTCATACTGAATCCAAAACACAGCTCTGTACCAGCTATTAGGAAGAAAATTATTCCATCTGAAGCCAGGATAGGGTCTTTTCCAACCTAAATGGTTCTATGAATCTATGACCTTTTGCTAGCTCATGTTGCTCAAAGCACCATTCAGCCTGACCTTGAACACTTCCAGTGGTGGTGCACCCACAACTCCTCCAGGCCACGTATTCCAGTACTAACTGAGTGCACTGAGCTGCAAAGTCCCAGTTGTCAATGTTGTTTTTTAGGATTCAGACCCTCCCCTGCTCATGCCCAGTTCAGCCTCGTCTCCTGCAGGAGGATTTTCTGAGGAAGTGTTTTAAGGGAAAAGCTATCTTGTGCAATATTTCAGTAAGGAAAGAAAATTTCTGTGAAGGAAGTGGATTTTCAGCTGTTGGACTTCACATCAAGAAGAATTATTAAAATGTGAAAATAATGTTCAGCCAGAGGGTAATGGGATGTCCTGATGGTATGAAGTAGGCTTCATGGTATTTCAGTGAGAGGCTAGCTCTCACCGGTAAAATGTGTTAGAAAAGGAGATCAAATGCTCCCACATCCCCAAATGTGAGTCAGTGTAGGGTTTATAAACATGATCAGAGCTGTTTTGGTTCTGACTGATGATAGTAAGAGACTGTTGTGACCCTGCTACTTCACAACATCTTTATTTAAAGTGTCAATGTATCACTTTTTCACAATATTGTGAATCTGTTCCCCAGAATTCCCTTGAGGTTTATTCATGGCTGCTTTCTCAGTTTTTCATCTCAGCAAATATGATTGATTAAAACCCAAACAACTGTCTTATAGGTATCCCTTGGCTCAGTTCTTTTGCTGAATTGCTCTTGCCTGGTCTCCTACGCTTGCTACAGATATAAATGATCCTGGGATGAGGTGTGCTGCTACCACGAGTATTTGCAATAGGGATGTAGCAAGGGGGCCTTCACTAGATATTGAGGAAAATTAGCACTGAGCTGGTAAACCCAAACATGTAGACAAGAAACCTGAACATAATTATTCTCTTCTAATATAGCACGGCACATGTTGGAAATATATATAAAAAAAAATTTACAGAATTTTTCATGCGAGGGTTGCAAAAGATGATTTATTTTTAAACTTTCTTTTAAGGGAAAACCTTCAAAAGCAACCAAGTTTTGACAAAAACTGTTCAGCAGGTGCCTTTGTATTTATGTATTGGAATATAGTGAAAAAGCAAACCAGTTATTAAATATAAAGTAATGCTTGTCTCTAATAATATGTTTTAAATATACATCATGTTATTACAGAAGACATGAATATTTGGTGCCCCTGATGTCTTGGGTTTAAAAGGGTTCTATTACTAAATTTTTAATACTACGTTACAATTTCCTCTCTGTTTGTGAGGTGATCATGTTATTACTTTGGCGTAAATAGTGAAAGGTAAATACCTACACAGCTGGTGTTGGTGGCTAGGGAGTGACACAAGTAACCCAACCTGCTGTTCAGAGACATCAGCTTGGACCTCAGAACTGCTTTGCTAAAATGGGTTGAGTGAATAAACCCTTCGCATCTCACCAACTAACTAAGAA
Organism: Chiroxiphia lanceolata; assembly: GCF_009829145.1. Lineage (NCBI taxonomy): Eukaryota > Metazoa > Chordata > Aves > Passeriformes > Pipridae > Chiroxiphia > Chiroxiphia lanceolata. Next base: position 53,010,755 of record NC_045642.1, read on the forward strand.
TTGCTGTAGAGGACATCTGACCTGAGTGAGAGGTTCAAAAGAGCTTCTGTTTTCTGGTTTTGTTGTGGCAGCTGCTGTGGAGCCCCACGTTCCTATGCCATACCCATATGCTCACTCCCCATCTGAGATGTGCACTTTCTAAACTTTCAAGAGGTACTACCCCTTGCAAAGTGATATCTAACATTGAAACTGAGAAGTTTTATCCACCACGTTGGTATTTCAAATGCTGCTTAGCAAATCTTTGATTGCGGACAGGCGCGATTCCCACCACTGTGCCAGGCAGGTGGGTGACTTGGGCTGTGGGCAAGGGGTGAAGCCATCTTCTGCTGCAGGCTCTTCATGGTCTGCCTGATCCCAGGATTTGTGTTCTAGGGGAACTCAGGTACATGACCACTTCTTTGAGCAGAGACACAAACCAGCCTCAGGAGACGTGAGATTTTGTGACAGATTTGAGGTGACATCCCATTCTTCACCAGAGTGTTCTTCATCCCACAGGATGTCCCTGGTCACACTGGGTTTCTCTGGATCTGTGTTTGGGTTTCAGCTTTTCCCCAACATCTCATTTGGACACTGTCTGACTGTCTAAGTTGACCCACAGGATTGGTCAATGTCTCTGTTCATGCTGCCACTTGGGAGGTGGGTTTTTTTTTAAATATTGGTCTGGCTGGCTCAGCAGCGTCATCTATAAGGAGTGAATTGGGCTACCATCAGCCCAAATACTCATTGGAAGAAAAACCATCATGGATTATGGTATTTACAAGGCACTTGGCACTACCCCTGCCCTGCCTTGAGCATCTGCTCTGGGATTTTCAGTATCACTTCTTCAAAATAAAGAAAAACTGGATGTAGCCCTCAACTGTTTATATCTTTAAACTACTCTTATTTAAAGTGTAGTAATGTTAGCTATCACTTAGACAGCTACATGGTTGCTAAAGCACCTGTCATTACTTTCCCTGGGAAGATTTAAAGAGGGGATTACAGAATCATAGAATGGGTAAGGTTGGAAGGACTACAGTGGGATAAAATATTTGTACATCCAGAAGAAGTTAGCTGATATTAATTCTGAGTTGTTGCATGATAGCCAGAAAGGAAATTGCATTTTTTTCTCAGTTGCTTTATATTGTAGATCCTGCAGGTCTGCTTCTCTTAGATGGCCTTTGTAAAATACACTGACTTTATGCCGTCACTTCTGATTTATGTGTTTGGTGGAAGCCAAATCTTTTGAGACTAACAGGTTTATAAAATGCTACCTATTCCTATTGAAGAGTGAGAGTAATACATGAGATGATCATAGAATGTGTGTTTTTCTTCTGAACGACCTGTTCTAAAGCTTCTCGCATGAAAGGCTTTCTCCACTTGCTAACTCAGCTGACCTGTCTGGTCACCTCCACCTTTCTCTTGCAGTTGAGCTTTGTGAAGAGATTCATAGAGCCATTAGAAAATTAATTTCAGCATAAAAGAAAGCAGATATGCAATTACACCTATATTTTATGTTATTTTCCAGTTGTAAAGTGTGTTATTTTTGCTTATTTCTTCTTTTTTTTTTCTGAGAAGATCCAGACACAAAGGATGACATATTTCAGCAAAGAGAATTGGTGATGATTTGTTGTGCCATCTTAGAATAAAGGCATACTGCAAGTTTAATGGTCCAAGTTGCATTTAATAATTGGTTTATTAGAATATTCTGATATTTTTGTAGCGAGCAGGCAGCAGAACTGCTGTGGGCTCTAGCAGCATTTTCTCTCCTCGTGCTTTCTTGAGAATGAGGAAAGATGTCTTTAGTCTGTGGTACCATTTAAAGCCAGCTTGGTCATGTATGTGTAGAATGTTGCTTAAGTGTATGTAATGTCTTATGGGATGGAGCAAGTAGCTGCTGAGGGGACTAGCAGAGGATGGGGAACTTTTCTTGTTTTTTTCTTCCTTTGCTCCCTTGTTAAAATTCCAGTTGGATGGAAGTCCAGTCCAGGAGTGAGCAAGTGATGGCTGTGCAACTATTTGAGAAGTCCTGAGCAGCTCAGCACTTTGCACTGCCTCAGGGAGTTAAAAGAGTTCCATGTCCTTCAAAAGCAAACCCTGTCTGCCTTTTTGAGAGCCTGGCTCTCCGTCTGGCTCTGGCTGGTCCAGAGTGTACATCCAAAAATCTGTCCCTGTTGGTCTCAGAAGCCGAAGTACCTGCCATGTGGATTGTCCTGATTTCTCGTTGTAGTTGATTTAAAATTTTTTTTTATTCTTATTTTTATGGGAAACGTGAGCAAAGTACATCAGCTAGTCAGGATGCAGAAATGTATGCACCTATTCCAAATCAAACCTTTTCAATGAGGAAAGGATAGGCTTTGGTTTCCAATCTTTCAATTCAATCATCCTTAAAACAGTAGACGTTTCAGAAAAAAATTAAAACATTTAAACAGATTTATTATTCTGCCAAGATTTATTTGAATTAAAATTCACCATTTGGAGGGGGGAGGAGGGAGGGAAGTATAATTTCATTTGCTAAATAATACTGAAAGATTCCTGGTGAATTGAAAAGAGACTGAGGGGAAAAAATTCCTGTCTTTCATTTGATCCTTTTTTAGGACAGTGAGAGATGGCAGGTGGAGAAAGTCTGACAGAACACCTTGTGCATTGGCACAGAAGCAACATAAAGTCTTTCAGACATCCGTATTCTGAAAGTTAATTATTTTCAACTGTTACGGTGGGAACACAATAGAATGATGTTTCCAGGCCTGCTGTTAAAATGCATCCCTTCTATCTGTTCACTGCAGCCCAGGTTCAGGACTGCAGCTGACTGTGTGCGTGGCAGTGACCGCTTCAGTCGTCAAATGTGAGGGCTCAGAGATTTATGTTTAAACACATGCTGGCCTACTTTGTTGTGGTAGGATCCCAAGTGGTGTTGTAGTATCACAGTGCAAAAGAGCAAAGTGTTGGCATCAGGAGCTTGGAGAGGACTCACTGTGCTGCCAACTCCTGTCCCAGGTTTCCTAAACCCCCAGGGCAGGAAGGAGATGAGCCAGGAGACCTTGTCTCCAGCAAGTCTACACAGCGTGCTCCTGACATGAGCTGGACCACTCAGGGCACGGTTGTGTTACCACAGGTAAGAAGTAGCTTATAAAAGTGTTTCATTGCAAGTGAAATTGTAGCCTCAGTGGTTGTGGTTGTTACTGAGGAGAGTGTGATCTCTGACAGGGAGAGAGAGACCTTTATCATCAAGGGAACTTTTGATTCTGTGTTTCCTTGTAATTTGATATTTCTTGTCATTCGCATCTTCAGTCAAACGCACCTTTGTTTATTCTTCAAGACATCATGCACCAGCATGACAGCTGTGTGTGGTGTGTTTATCCATCAGGAAAAAAGACCACAAGGAAGGATACTCTCAAGAGAGAGACAATTTGAGATCCCTCTCCCTGAGTGCAGCCACATCTGCAGCAGCCGGGCAGTCTCTCCAGTGCAGTCCTTCACCCATCCTGTTGTCTCTCCCTATTAGTGCCCCTGGCAGCTGAGAGCCATGACCCATTCACTGTTTTGCTCCTTACTTTCCCTCTGGGCGTAGAACCTGAGAATAACATCTCTTTTTTTCGCCTTTTCATCCTTTCAGAGCATGTCCCAATGTATTGATTCTTTCCTCTTATGTTGTCCCTGAGTCGGAGTCTTTCGCACGCACCCTCTCTGAAGCTCTTGCAGGGCTGCTTGGGGTGTTCAAGGCGGAGATGCCTGGACTCCAGCACTGCCAGCGACATATCCAGACAGGCTCCCAGAAAACCCAAATCAGTGGAACATCATCACAATGGCGGATGCCTGCTTCCTTGGCTGTCACCATTCTTGGCCCCGGACCCTGTGTCCCCTCTCTGAGCAGGCACATGCTTACCTCATCCTTGTTCATCTTCAAATGGGCAGCAATGTTACCCACAGTCAGCTGGGAGGGCACGCAAGGGGAGAGGTGAAGGACATCTGCCATTTCAGCTTGGCAGATGTTCCCCAGCTTCCCTTACCATGTTGCCCCCCTCCCTAATTTCAGAAACCAGAAGGGAGTGTAACTCACTTCATTGTTCAGACAGAAATCCGAAGCATGGCAGCCTATGGAATGCTATGAAGAAAGTGAACCCCATCCCGGTCAGAACTGATACACAACCCTTTGTGCAGGGATGCTCACAGCTGGTCACATCTGTGCCCCAGACAAGGCAGGGCTTGGGCAAGGCTAAGCACACTGGGCATCCAGGCAGGCACAAAGCACCAACAGATGATTTTCTGATGGCAGGCGGCCTATGCAGTGAACAGTGATGGGTCCTGGAGACAGCAGTGCAGTATGGAGATTTACAGAAGCTGCTGTACATTTCCATGGAACAGGATGTCATGCAAAGAGGTGGCAGGGGTAGACAGAGCAGCTCTGTGTTGTATTCAGTCATATTCCTTAGAGGAAGGAGATTTGCTATGCATACACACACACACATTTTTTAAACAGGCAGAGAGGAGGTATAGAGCATCAGCTGCTCCCTCCCCCTGTGTGGGTGGCCACTCATCGCAGGTCCTGAGCTGACCCCTGTGGAACTACTCACATTAATAATCTCTCACCAATGCGGACAAGGGATTTGTAGCTGATCCTATATTTTCAATTGGGAGTTTAAACTGGAAAAGAGCTATAGGATTTGTCTGATGTACGACTGTATGTAAATTGCCATGGTAACCACAGCATTTCATGTGCTCAGGGCATTTTCTGAAATTCTGCAAGAAGCCATAGCTGTGTTTATGCAGCTCAAAGTCAAGTTTCATTAAGCCGCTAGCTGCTTTGTTTCCTTAGTATCTCTTTTCCTTTTCTTACCACTATCCATTTTAACTGTGCATTTTTCTTTTCCTTTCCAAATATGAGTGATGTTTTGAAGGAGGCCCTTATCTGTACCAAATCTCCTTTTAATTACAAGAGCAATCACAAATTAGAACAACTCCACCTTGACAAAGGAAGAGTAGAGTAGCACTGGAGGAGTTGTCATCATTTAGCTCACTTAACCTCACTCAGAAATTTTGAAGTCTGCAGACAGTGTTCCAGGTCAAAGTTCCTTAGTTCTCACAGTCTCGTGAAATCATTTATTATTAAATGAACATAAATCTCTTAGCTTGGACTACTTTGCCATAATTATAGAATAGCATTGTGTCTTTTAGGGGTTTGGTGCTGCTAGGAATTTTAATACTAAGCCATCATCTTCCTTCTACTTTCTCGATCCTTGTTTCATACAAAGTCATTTGTAAGAGCAGAGTTCAAATTCAGGAAAGCATTTAGGAGATTATTAAGTATATTTAAGTATTAAATGCTGAATTATCTGTGAAATAAGTACCTTAATTAAGATCTAGAAGCTGCTCAGTGGACCCCAGGGCATTAACAGATAATTCATTTTGCAATAAAAACCATGGTCAGATGAAGTTCCTTTATTTGCTTTCCATATGCTGTGGATACTAGTGAGACCTGCTTCCTTAATTTCCCCAGTGTTTTCAGGCAGAGTAATTTAGGGGGCTCTGGAGAACATCTGGTCCAGGCACACCTGTTTAAAGCAAGACTAAATTCAGAATTTGATCAGGTCGCTCAGGGCCTTGTCCTAGTGAGTTTTGAAAATCACCAGGGATGGAAACTTCTCCACATGGCCAGGCCCTTGTTCCAGGTCTGTGCCTTTCCCATTATGAACCAGTTGAACATTGGCACCATAGTGATACTGGTCCTCAGCCTTTCCTTCTCTGAGCCGAACAAGGTGACTCCTCTGGCCCTCTTTCAGTCTGAAGCCATTCTCTCTTGTCCTGTCACTTTACACTCTTGTAAGAAGTCCCTCCCTAGCTCTCTTGTAGGTTCCCTTAGGTACTAGAAGGTGCTATAAAGTCTCACAACCTTCTTTTCTCCAGGCTGAACAACCCCAACTCCCTCAGCATGTCTTTGTAGGAGAGGTGTTCCAGCCCTTGGATGACCTTCATGGCCCTCCTCTGGACTCATTCCAACTGGGCCATGTCTTTCATGTTCTGCAGGCTCCAGAGCTGGACACAGTACGTCCAGCTGGAGTCTCACAAGAGTAAAGTAGAGGGGAAGAATCTCCTCCCTTGATCATGGCTCTATGTCAATAGTTCTCTTGCGTTAGTGTCTGGAGCTGGCCCCAGTGTTTCAGGTGCAAAGCTGACTTGAGGTCAGTTAGATACAGAGGAGTTATATTGCCTTCGACCTCAGCTGTCCTACTTCCAAGCCAGCGGTTAAAACATCTTGTCAGGGTGAAAACATCGAAATACGAAAGTTTCAATATTATGCTCCACCTTTTAAAACACGGGGGAGTCAGCATCTCCCAGGCTCAGTGCAGAAGTCAGCACGGGAATAAAGCACAGCCAGTGGGGTACTGTCCTTACCCTGCACCTAGCTCGCTTTCCTGGACTGCTGTGCCACGTTGACATGGCCCCACTGCGTTGGGTAGGCCCTAAGGAGATGAAACAATTGGCATTATTGCTTCATGAACAATAAATATTTCTTTTCATTTAGGCTGCATACTACGGCTCCAAATCACAGCTGTGTTTTCTGAGAATATGTAGTGTGAAGGGTAAAAAGTCTGGTATCTTAATCTAAGAACAGCTGCAACAATGGGAAAACTGCCCATTTCCCAAAGAACCTGGGAAGCAAAGAGCCTTGTAGTTTCTCTGCTCACGGTCAAAGTAGTGTTGATTATGTGTTGAAACTATTGAACTTCACGGTATTTTAGGGTCCACGGATTACATGCAAATTGCAAATATATTTTGATGATAACAATCCTAGAGGTTGTCTAGTTTCTCCTTAAGTCAGTGGAAGGATTTCCATTGGCTTCTCTTGAGGGTTTTGTGTAATGAGTCTCTGCCATTATTGTATTGACTTGAAGGTTATTTTTTAAGTAGTAATAGAGTTTTAGATAAGAAATGTCAGATTTGTTTATTTCTTTCCATCAGTGACATTTCATGTTCATTAATGATACATCTAAACCAGAGAAATAGAAAGGAGAGCAAAGTGTATTGTTAAACAGAAGCTGAGTTAGCTATCAGGAATATGTTGACACGTCTGCAAAACTCCACTGAAATTCAACAAGTAATTGAGCTTATCTCTTCAAACATAGGATACTATTATTAGCAAAGCATTTAATTAACTGTCTTTTGCATTAGAGCTGAAAGCCAGCCTCCTCTGGCATTTCCCAAGTAGCCTATCTGTAGTTTGCAGAGCAGCACTTCAAGACTGTGTGACTGAATAAGATTTTGCTGCAGAAATTTTTATTATAAACTTAATTGTATTATTATTAGCAGCCAAAAAAACCATCTTTTTAAAAAAATCATAAGGCAAAATTATGCTGATCTGGCTTTGACCATGGAAAGAAGGGTCTAAAAAATGGCCCAAGAAAGTGCAAAAGTAATGTAAACCTTCAGGACACTTTAAATTGTCCCATACCAGTGTTCCTGCCCCTGCTCCAGCACAGCTAATGAATGAAAGAGGGGCTTAAGTAAAGGCTCTTAAGCAACATCCTCCAGATACCAGAACTATTCTAGATAGGATTAAGTTGAATGATAAGGAGGACTTGTGGTGGGACTGATATAGTAGGTGCTGACTTCAGCACATCTCAGGAACGCGCTCTTGACTCCTTGCAAAGCCAGGAGGTTCTGGCACCTCTTATGCAGAGCTCAGCACTTTGCAGAATTGGGTCCACCTGCCTCTTGAAGCCTATCATCCCAAATCAGGCAAGCATATGACTATTTAATAAGATGTCTTAACTGTTGCCTTCTTCCATGAGATGAAAGCAAGGACTGTGATAGAGACAGGAATTTTGCTATGGTTGCAAAAGCACACAGCCAGCCCCAGTGTTGTTTTTTGGTTTCATTGAGCCATCCCTGGTGTATTTTGTGTGTCTGTCTCACAGATCAAGGCTCAGGACACCGCAAGGCTCAGGGTTTGGCAGTGCTCCTCCCCATCTGGCTGATGGAAGATTCTGGCTAATGGGAGTACAGCTGGAGGGTGTCCCTGCATCGTAAATGGGAGTCCCTTTATTAGAAAATCAAGACTTACTTGCCTAGATTACGATCTGTCTAGGACGGGGAGTAACTTCATTCATGCCTTTGTCAGCACCTGGCAAACAGCATCAAAAAATAAAACTAAGGCATTAGTGACAGTAGCCCCCAAGTAAAAGTGTTATTAATATGGATAAAAATGTTTATTTTCATAAATTTATTTTTTCATAAATTAGCCAAAATAACTGGCTTAATATTAATTATCCATATATATCCATATATATTAGTAATCTGCTTTTATTCAGTAGCATGATAACACTATTTGTAGGAGACAATATGAGAACTGAAATTCATTAGGGAAACGTTTTGCACTGCAATTAGATCTGATGTTACTCAGTGTGGGGTTTCAATTTGTTTAATTCACGTTAATGTGCAGGCAAGACTGCAGAACAAGAAAAATACAAGCATACATTTAACATTAGTTACTCTGCTTGTTCATGCATACTTTATGTAAAGTCTTGGTGCCATACAATTTCAGTTTCTTTCCATGTGTCCCTGATCAAATATGCATGGTTGTATTCACACTTACAGTATGTTTCCTCCGCTAAAGAAAGGATTCTGAAGACTACCTTGAAGTAAACACAGAGAATAAGGCATATGTTCAGTCCAGACTTCAGTCTTGCTTACGTACATGAGCTCTAGCAACAGCTACAACCAGGTACATGTGTGAAAATCAATGGACAAATGTTGCTTAGGCACAACGTTAGCCATGTGAACTTACTGGACTTTCTAGGACTAAGAACATGTGCAGTCTTCATTTGCCATTTGAGCTAGGGAATGAGAGAATATATTTACCCAAGAGGACAGATCCACACAGAAAACATCCATCTTCTACATCCAATTTAGCAGGAAATGATGTCTGTTGGGTTTGATGGAGTAACAGCTGAGGGGCTGGTCTTCAATAACAGGTTTCACTCTTCATTTCTGTTTGGGGAAGAAGCGCAAAAGTGACTATCTTAAAATATAGTACAAACATTTAATTCTGCTTATTTAATTATTAAGGAGTAATAAATATCACTAATATCAACTTTCACATTAATAAAACTGTAAAAGTTTACTAATATGCAAATATGATTTTTTTGTCAATGAAACAGGAAAATATAATTTGGTGTAGATCAAAGTAACTTCAGAAAGTATCAGTTTGAACATGAGGCACGTCTAAAAAAGACTTCGTAGCATCTGTCAAAGTTATTTAGCTCCCTAACTTTGCCTGTGTTGAGCACTTTACTCTTGTACAATCATTTTAATGTTTGTACTATGTTCCTATATAGGTTGCTACTGTAAGAAGAAGTAAATTTCTTAGTGCTTTTTATTATTTATGTGGCACCCTAAGTAGAAAGAAAGAAAACTGACAAGATCCAACCTTACCTTCATTTTAATTCCTCGGGAAGGACGTTTCATTATTTTCTGCCTCTTTGAAGTACCAGGTCTCTGAAATCTCTTTTTAATGATACAGATGAAAAATAAATACGTAGAGGAAGGAGTCAGTGTTCAGAATTCAAAGAATCCAAGACATTTTGAGGCTGTGCCATGCAGGGGGGTGGGAGCAGCATCTCGGTGTGGGAGGGTGTGCGTGCCGGGTCCTGGGCTCCCGACGCTGGCTCTGGTTCAGCAGCCAGGCAGGAGTTTCTCTCGTCAGTGAACCAGCTGTTATGGCAGATGATCGTGCTGAATTTCAGGTCATTTGATAACTAGGGCAGGCAGCCGTGTTTTGCAGTTCAGCTTGGGTGACATGTAGATTAAGACCTTCATCAGCACAATGCAGAATTGCTCACCTTTCTCAGGGGCTCAGGTGGGCTTGTTCTGGGGGCAGAGAGTGAGTTTTCAACCAGGTCCCATCCTTGGCAGCCAGACAGCGAGCCCTGTCTCCTGTTTGACACTTCTGCATGCAAGAGAAGTGTGGTATTATGCTAGTTTTTCAGCTTTATGATGAATGATATTCCATTCTTATTTCAGCTATCATTTAAATCTGCAAGCTCTTTGTAGGCCTGGTATGCTCTGCTTGGTCATCACTGTGAATTGTGGTGCCAGATTCAAGACTTTCAAAGAATGTCAGGGAAGGGCAAGGAAAGCTTCCCAAATCCTTTGGTGGCTTGGCAATACCTGAGAGCAGACTCATGGGCATGGGGGAGCCCATAAGGAGCCACAGAGAGGAACAGCAGAGCAGCCTAACCAAGCTCCTTTCTTAAGCTGCTCAGAAGAAAAATGGCAAGGCTTGCTTCGGGCCAGGGGGATGATTAATGTAAAATGCTGGGGAAAGCAGTTGGAAATATAATGGTAATTTTTTCTACGCTTGGCAAGCTTTTAAGCTTTAATGGATTCCCAGAAGAGTGAAGCAGATCTTTGGTGTAAAGAAGCTGATAACCAATGATGCTAGATTCCTAGACTTTTAGAGTCAGAAGAGATCATTAAAGCTACTTGCTCTAACCTCTGTGTTCAAACTTAGGGTGTTCTGACCACAAATTCTTTACCAAATTCTTTACATAATGCCCTGTTTGTGCTCAAAAGGTGTACTTTAGAAAAACCACTGTCCTGATTTAATAACTTCATGTGATAGAGAATCTACCACTTCCCAACTGTCTCATTACCATCACTGATAAAATACTGTTTCTGATGCTTGGTTTCCAAACCAGACAGTCTGGTCACTACAGTGCTGGGTGGGATGTGGGCAGCCTGTCCTCCACCTGGGCGACAGGCACAGAGCAGGGCTAAAAAGAGGGTGCTGGGGAGCTGAAACACCACTACTGTAAGAAATGTGGGAAGAAAAGTAGGGCTGCAATAGATTTCAAGAAATAACCTTGAAGAGCCTTTTTAGTGTGAAAAGGGCTGGTTTTAATGTAATTTAGAAGGTTGTATCTGCCCTCTCTCCCCCCAGGCTTCTCATAATGTGCTGAAAAGCATCTACAGTTTGAAATGGTAAAAATTTAAGGGGAAGAAGAAAGAGCAGGGCATTAGGTATTTTGGCAGAAAGCAGGCTGCTGAAGATGCCTGTCATATTAGAGGTGGCAGCTCAGACTTGTTTTCTGTGTTTCAAAGTGAATGCACCCTTTAGGCAAATCCAGCTATTTTTAACTTTCATTCTGGGAAGTCCTTTTTCTCTGTGGGAGGAGAGATACGTGCTCTGTTCCACAGCTGTCTCACAACCACTTACCTCGCTGGTCTCAATAGCGAGAGACAGATAATAGGACACAAAGTTGGTCCCCCAAGCTCAGTGATTAATAAACCTCCACTCCTCATTCTGGGGGATGAGCAGGGAGGGGGGAAGCCTGTTTGTCATGAGTTTTGTCATTATGGATGGTTAGGCAGAGACAAACAGGTATCTGTTACTCACTACAAGGAGCATTTGCCCGCTGTGCCCCGTGCAAGGCTCACTCTGGCACACCCAACAGTGAGTCACCAGTGGTGAGCCAAGATCCAGAATGGTATTCCATTTTCTAAACCCTCCCTGAATCTACGGGTAGTTTGGTAGAGTTTGTGGCTTAGTCTCTTGGGATTGGACTCATCCCAACTGTATTTATAGGACTGAAAGTCTGGCACAGAGTCTCACCCAGGCTTCTCCTGTAATCAGTGGAGAGACACACCACCAGGGAGGATTCATCCCTCTTTTAGATTGGCAACGATAACTGAGGAGGTTTTAGGAAATTGGTGATGCAACTACAAGTTTGCAAAGTGGAACTATTTTTGAATTGTGCTTGCTATCCTCTTTACAGGAGTTTGGGGCTTTTTCTTGGGTCTCAGACTTTCTGCATCATATGAAAAGTATGTCATGGTCTCCCGCAAAATGCCTGTTCATACTCTCAGGGAACAGAATGCACTTTCTGAATATTTTCAAGTGAATCATAATCAATTTGCAAGTTTAAATTAATTAAAGTCGAACCCTCTGAGAAGTATCAAATGCATGCCAGCACTTTCTTTATACCAAATGATGTTAATAGCAGTGTAGCAGACTTCAAATTTCCCCATCAGTTGAACTGATGGAAATTTTTTTGTAGAAGATGATTTAGAAAGCAATATACTGTAATATAGGTATTGTACTAGTGACTATTTAATTGTTACCATACTACAGCCTTCTGAAGACAGCAGCTTAAATAACTTGCAAATGGGACAACTGTCATGAGAAATTACTTGCTTACCAGCCTTCATCTTTCCTTTGCAGCTATTTTGCTCCTAGCAGTGCCTTGCAAAGAAAAGATATGTAAAGTGCGAGTATGTCTTTTAAATGTAGTTTAATTTAATACCACAAACACTGCCATGATTTAATCATAGCATATTATTAGAGAATGGCATCAGTACCAGATGCACCAATGCAGATAATTTTCTGGTAGCTGTAATCTTTACTTGAGCTGACGAGGGGTTTCTAGGCTCGGTCTGTGAGACTTGCATTTGCCTGGAATGCTTCATGCTCTCTATTTCTTGGCAGAAACTTATAATCTTGCATACTATTTAAAATTGTTTGTAACTGGAAATATATTTTAGGGTCTAGTTCTTAAATAGATGCAGTGCCAGGTGGGTCTTCTCACTTCCACGGATGAGCCTTGATTCAGGCACCTGAATCTGGGCTGTCTGTGCAAGCACTGAAGGATACGTGCTGTATTCCTAGGTTGGTCTCACTCACTTGTGCCCGTACTGAAGGCACTGAATTTCGGGAGAGGATCCATCAGCTTAAGAGTCCTGACTCAATATGGGCAAGTCTCCATACAGGGAGCAGCTCCAGAGGGACAAAATGTAGAGCTGAGCAGGCTGCTTTCTCCCAGGTCTTAAATCTGTTCCATACAGCCTTACTCCAACCAAATTGCTATGGTATGTGGATGTGGTGTCTGTAGACCAGCAGCCGTCCTGCAAGCATCATTTTCTGAGGGAAACACTTCAGCTCTTCTTGGCACAGTACCCAGGAGTACTTTGGAAGTGATGATGGAAATGGAAGTTGAGGATGGAGAAAGGCAATATAAAAAGATAAGCCTGGTTCAGTCTAAATGGCTTCTATAGGTGTAACAAAACATCCCATAATAAAAGAAACACTGACCCATAATAAAAGAAACTAGTTTCCATCTTGATAACTACAAAGATCTGGTCAATGGCATGACAGTGGCTTTTTTAGTGACTCTTGTCTGGCTGAGGAACTTAAAAGTTCATTGTTCTCCTTCTTGAGTGTTTTCCAGAGCTCTCTAGAGTACAAACCTTCTCTGAGTGCCAGTTGATAAAGACACTACTTAAAAGAAACCAAGCACTCGGTTCACTTCATAGTGTTATTTCAGTTTTGGCACCGTCTGTGGGTTCTTAGCCATCTAATGTGCTGTTAAGTACCTCCCCAAGCATGGATAATATATATTAGGAATCAAAAAGGAAAGCAACCTTTTCAATTAAGGACAAAACGTACAGAAAGTAAAATGACATGAGTTGTATCAGCTGCATATTGGCTCCTATGCACACAGTCTCCAGATACAATCAGTAGCTGCTCAAACAGATAATTACAGCCTTCCTGCAAAAGGCTTCATGTAGAAGAGTCACCTGCCTGCCTGCTACCACTTGCAGGATCAGAGCTATCCTTTATTTTTACTGCTGCAGATTGTGGAATTAGCTTTCAAACTTCCATTTAAAAAAGAAGCATTTCTCTAGCACATCTCCTTTCAGCAGACTGCTGCACCAGGTAAGTGCTGGGCATCAAGAGGGATTTATCAGCCTTTTTGTCAGTAATGATTTATATTTGTCAAAATGCAATTTGTCCAATTGATTTCCTGTTGCAAGGATTACAGGAGCAGTTATTTGGGGGAGTGTTTGCCTTCCAGCCAGCTGGTATTGGTTCATGCTCAAAGTGAGGTCAAGGTTGATTTTTATACAGGAGTAAGAGATGGTCAATTGAATTGTTACTTAAAACCTCTTTAGGTGCACAGCATCTGCAAGTGCTGCTCATTTACAAATCTTCTGTGCTGCCACAGGCAAGCTGGCCTGTAACCTTTGTGAAAGTCAAGTAATGATAATAAGAAATTATAAGATTTCGGGGGGGGGGTTATGCCCAGTACCCTGTGTTGCACGATATAGTATCCCTTTTAAGTGACTTGCATACAGCTGGTAGCACATGTACCACAGCTCAGGAATCCCAGTGTAGGTATTATAAAAACATTTTCACAATCCTTTTGGCCACACCTGAATTTTTTTTCTTCAAGCTTGGACCAACACTGATAGTGTCTGGCAAGTCATAACTTAGTTTATCCAAAGTAGAAAGCAAAGGTTATGTTGTACTCTCTGAGGAAACTGCTTTTCAGGGTCTTTAATTATTTTTCCTGAGGGCCATGCTGCTGTTTCCACTTTGAAGGGGTTTCTCTCTTTCTGATAGGACTGTGGGTACCAATCTTCATTTCAGTGTCAGAAGTGATGGTGGAATCCCTGAGGGAACCTATTTCCAGTTCATATGTGCTCTCCTTGCAGATCTGCACCACTTACTCAGTCACATGGTGGCCCAGGCTCTGCTGCCCTACATTGTGCTATTTAAAAATATTATGTTAATTTTAGGATTAGGGAGAGGGAGGAGTTAGCACACCCACTCACTGGTTTCCTGGCTCCATGGCAGACTTTGTTGGCAGGGAGTTTGCTGTGCAGGTGGTAAGTCTGCAGAAGAATCTGTAGGAATTTGTTAATCTCTATTAGATCAATTTGAGATTCCCTGAGATGCTGTTTGGCCTCGAAGGATGTTTTTCAGCTTTTTATTAGTCACAAGCAGATTTAACCCCTTAGAAACCATGACCTTAGAGGGTAAGAAATAAGTGTGTAAGACAATAATAAAGAAAATATGGGGTATCACTCTTGACCCAATAAGTCACTGGAAGAGTTAGAGGCATTCTTATGACAGAATGAAATTGTACATCTCTGAGTTTACATATTCCCTCATTAGTTTGATACGTTGCTTTAAATTGCCTACATTTGTGTAATATTGGGTTTTGGGGTTTTTTTTGAAAGAGCAGGTCATTCCAATGGTGTTACAGGATAAGTGAGCACTTTGGGGATCCGAGCTGATATTTTACACGCCAGGTGCTTCCCTTCAGTGTGAGATATAGGAGGAAAGCACAGGAGAACAAAAAGGATTTGAGGCGTCCTCAAAACTGAGAATGCAATGGTTTGATCATACTGTTTTCTCTAGGAAAAACTGGAGTTCTGAACACAAAACATAGCCTACAATTTTAAAATTTTGGTGCCATTTTTTTCATTTAAATATATTTCTGAATCTTCTTAAATCCTCAGAATGTAATGACCATTGGCATCTATGGCTGTGAGACCTTGAATTTACACTTGGGTTTGAATGTAATATTCCTGTTGCTGGTGTGCCTCTAATGGCTTTATAAGCCAGCAGGCAGAAAACAATAAGCATATGCAGAGTTTAGACCATCTGTGTGCCATAGTGAAAAAGATAGTTTGCTATTAACAGAGTTTTTGCTGTCTCAAATATTGATTAGCTAATGCTTGTTTCACTCCATCTGATAGTGGAGCATACCTGAGAGGTATTGATATTGTAGACTTAAAATGGGACATAAATAATTCATAGCAGCAAGCATTAGAAAACATACGATAAGCATCTTTGGTATTAGAATATCTACATATCACTCCATCATTCTGAGAATGTTGTGGGAGGCAGGTACAGAGAGTGAGCAACTACCCAGTTATGCTGCATAAGGATTGTTTGAGAAGGGTAGGAGTGTCTCTGATATATTGCAAGGTAGTTATGAACCTGCCTCCACGTGGGTTTCACCTGGTGTAACCATAGGAAGAGGCTTATAGTTCTTATTCAGCATATTCTAAAAATCAGATATTAGATAAAAGACTTACCTACTGAGTTCAGTGGGTCAAAATACTATTTGATCTAAATCAGAGTAGTGTCATTGAAGCTATGGAGATATATCTCCTAAACCAGCTATGAATTTGCTTGAGGAGTAGAGGATCGGGCTGTGTGAAGTCCCCAGTAGACAGAATAATGCAAAAGCAAGGAGAAGGGAAAGAAGTGGATCAAAGGTGATCAGGCAAAGATGAACAGGGAATAAATATTCTGTTTAGCCTCCTCATACAGACTGTCCATTAATTTCAACAGGATTGCCTCTGCAAGACCCGCCATACTTAAATATAGAAGAGGAAAGTGATTGGCAGGCAAAGTAGAATGGGTGAAGTGTTGGGACCAGAGGAGATCAGGAATGATGGGGTGATGAAGAGAACTGAAAGACAGTAGTTGGGGATTTTAAGCCATATGTGCTTTTTTCTCAATCCATCTTGTTCACACTTATATTTTAAGACTACTGCTCAACATTCATCACTGAACCCCTTTGACTTCAGAAGCTACACCACCAGTGAACTTGATCCTGCATGTTCATTTGCAGCCATTTTTTCCCCTTGTGCAAGCTAACTTTCTGCTTATTCACACTTTGCATATATTGTAGTTTCTTGCATGTAGGTGAACATATGGTGGTCTGACCAGGGCAGGAGGCAGAAAATGCAATTTCTTTCTTACTTTCACGACGTTTATTATGTGAAAGTCCAGACAATGGAGTCTGGCTTCAGACACCCCGAAGGCTTGTGATAGGTGAAGAAAAGGGTCCAATTAAATATTTAAGTGGCCGGGCCCACTTTGCTGCTGCAGCAGTGGATAGATTACACCTGGTGAAACCTGGCCTGCAGCGGGGCGGTCGGTAAGTGCTGGGCATGAGGAAGGTGCAGAGAGCAGTGCACTGAGGAGGCTGCTGCCATACTATGGTCAGCAGGGAATGGATTTGGCACTGCTTCTGCCTCTGCCACTGTGACTGCATCATCCTGTGCCGAATGTCTTGTAGGTGATGGAAACCTCCCTGCTACCTTGCATGCCGTGCTCCTCCTGCAGGAGCCCTCCCCGGCAGGGGGAAGGGATGTTTGTGCCAGGGAGTTTTTGCATGGAGATGTTCTGTGCCGCCGTCCTGTTGTGCTGGGAAATCGCTTGCAGTTGTAGCTCATTGATGGATCGTTTGTCTTTGATTTGCTTTTAATTCTGCCAGGCAGGCAGTAGGAGGCTGAGATAATATTTGAAAGAAATGACCCATTGGGTTCAGGAGATGGTGGCATTAGTCAGGGCTGTTAAATCAGGAGAAGTTTTTACAGCAAGAATATGGGATGATGACTTCGGAATCAATGTGTTGGATTACTTTTATCTTTACTTGCTGGTGAATAGCATCTATACATATGGAATAGATATTGGTTTAAAAAAACCAGATATGAACAAGGGCAGCATTTTATACCTGCTGTAGTTAACGGGACATTTACCTGTTTTTTCCTCCGTAATGACTTGCCTGTGACTGTCAATTTCTGTTAGCACTTCTGGAAATGAGGATTTGCAGAGATGAGTGGGCCTTCCTAGTTAGTGGGACTTTTGCTTCCCTTAAGCAGAGAGCTTGGCTTTTGGTGTGAGTGTGAATGGGATCAGGTGCTGTATTTGAATATTTTGTTTATCCATTGAGTTTATTAGACTGTGAGTTAATTATCAAGGAGTCCTACCTATTTCTAGTGATGTTTTTTCATGTGGATTTTTGTCATAAATCCCAAAATATATTTCCATTTAGTTATGATTCATAGAAAAGTTCTCTTCTGTCCAGCACTCTATCCAGTTACAGGTACCAATCTTTGCTGCCTTACAGGAGTGTTGAGATTTAAATCTTGGTAAAATGGATCTTGTCTGGATCTTAACCGTGAAATAGATGCAGACTGTGTGTTTATAATGTGATGTTTTCTATGTGTACATGTTGCTTCAATGCACAGATGGGGCCCTGCTGTTCTCTACATTGTGGAAAAGACTGCCCTGAGGGTTTTACTGCCTCACCAGTAGTGAAAAAGGAAGGAGACACTTAAAAATGGACAACCTTACCTTGCAAGGTTGTATGCGAAGTTGGGCAGAGAATAGACCATTGGGTGCTCTTGACACCTTGGGTGCTGCATCAGGCTACACTGTGCATATAAATATTTCTGATCTAATGTGTTGTAAGTCTGTTGTTAAACAAAACTAGAGATGACGTTTGACCAGCTAAGTGTGTAAATATCAGCTGATTGAACTGCTGTCCATGCCAGTGGCTTGGTTCTTTTTCCCCTGTGACCTCAAAGATTTTCAGAGATTCAGTTTGTCCAAAAAAAAAAAAAAAAAGGATCAAATCCCTGCTTTTTATTTGATGTAAAGAATTGTAAGTGTGAAGTGGGTATAAGCAGGTGTATGCACTTACTTGGATGCAGAAACACACACACTTAGCTAAAAGAAGGTGCTCAGTTTATATTTCAAGAACAGATGTGTGGGGCCTGAGATGTCCATGGGAAAGTGGTTTCTGAGCTCAGCAGTGCTCTCAGTGCAGAGCAGGAGGTCAGCATTGCCAATGCTCCTGTCTCTTCAAACCAAATTCAGGAAAATATCTTAAAAGATAAGGCATATCTTTAAATGGTGTATATTGATTTACAGCTTCTTTAGAGCACCTACTGCCTGGGCTCTGGCATTAACTGAACCCCCATACAGTGGTGGGGAGCTGCTCAGTATGGCAAATGCTCTTGATTTTAACAAGAGTCTGATGGTATTTGGTGTTTTTCTTAAAGCTCCATTACTGCCTAGAGACACAAGATTATGAGCTAATTTTAACCTTTATTGAAAAGTTTCAATCTTGGATGTTCAGGAAAGTAGGCTTGATGCACATTCTGGAAAACAATCAAAAAAAGGAGGAAACTGAAGTGCTTTGGAGCTTGTTTATTTGATACTAATAGTTGTCGAGTTTATTTACTTTTTTGTTGTTGTTTTACCTAATCTCATGGTTCTGAATTTTATGGATTACTTTTTCACTGCTGGCACTGATTGACGTCTTCTCCCATCATCTTCCCCGTGTGTGTTTATAAGGCCAGCAATATTGGAATCACATGCTTAGAAATCCAGTGATGCCTTTCTTTTTTGTAATTAAAAGAACTATAACTATTCCTATGGCTTTATGTGCACATAACATTTTTCTCAAAGCCAGAGGCAGTTCCCCTAACAGAAACAATTGGTCATGAACTAAGCTGGATGCTTACTTATCATGAAACTGCCTGCAGAAACAAGGCTGTTTCTCTAAAAGCATCAGAGCTCCTGCATCAGCCCCTGCCAAGCTCGGTGCTGCCTGGCAGGTGGCTGCCTCACCCGCCTCTATTTCATTAGCACATAATTGAGCCATCGCTGAATTAGTTCTTCCTTGCTCAGAGCTCAGCACAGCAAACAGAATCCCCCTGGGATGCTCCAGTTCCATCTTTTTCTGTCCTGCGCGGGGGTTTCCTGTGCTCATCTTGCCAGGTGTACTCTCTCTTTCTTGGAAAGCCAGCACTGCACAGGGTCTGGTCCTGTCCCGGCACATCCACTGGGCTCCTGATCCAGTGAGCTGTGGAGGCATCGCCTCCTGCTTTGCTGCCATCCTGAAGGTCTGGTGCTCGAAGCACTTCTCTGGGAAGTGGGGAACCAACGTTCAGCCACTTCCCTTGCCCAGGGGGAACTTTCCCAGGGAACAGCTTTTCTTGTCCACCTTCCCCCACCCCGACAAGCTCATGCTATTCTAGATGAGTGTGCATTTTGTTCTTCTGTTAGAGCTGAGCTGCTGAGAGGAAAATAATTCCCAGTTCTTACTCAATTTTTATATTTTATGTTAATAGATATAGTACAGGGAGTCCCATGCCAGACACGTCAGTGTCCCACCCCTGTTGCTTGCCCTAACCATGGGGATGCAGTCTCACCCCTCCAGGCTGCATTCTGGGGCAGATGCTAAACCCCAATAGCCCTGGAGTCATCTCACTGTGGAAGGTTTCCTGTTTGCATGGTCACCTATGCATATTTTTAAATCTTTTTTAAAGTTGGTTGTGCTGTCTTCTATGTGAGAGGTACCACAAGCTGTGTTCCTGAGCTGAGGCACTGACACTGAGATAAATGCACCTGAGCCACGTCCTTTACATATTTACTATGACCCATACTGCCAGAGTGCAGTTGCTTACTGCAGGAGCTGCTTTAGCACTGTCTCATCTTTATTGCATTCAGAATGAAAAAAAAAAGTTTTTTTTCCACCAACTCAACCGAGACACCAGCATGAAAAATTGTCAAATGCTGTACCAGTACCATGACAGATAAACAGCCAGGATGAAACAAGTGCCATCATATTTTATGCAAAGTAACTGAATTAACAGCTTTAGCAGCTGAGTCAAAGGCACGCTGGTTTCATGTTGGTATGCTCAGTAGCACTTCTGATTAACTGAAGATTATTTCTTTCTAATCATCTTGCAGCACTGGGTCTTTGCATGGCCCTTCTATTTGGTAACTCCTCTCTGGATCTCATGTCTTCCATCTTGCTCAATACACATGCACAGCTGTGTGGTTGTGTATACAGGGATGCCTGCAATTCCATTTGTTGTTTTTTCCTAAAAAAAAAAAAAAAAAGAAAAAAAGAACTGCTCAGTGTACACACCTGTATATATTTACTTGCAGGAGGTGTGAACTAATGCTAGGGTAGGGCACTCCCATGTTAAACACCAGGCTTGTTTTTCCAGCTCTGTCACTGTCCTTAAATCTTATCTACATCAGAAAGTTTCAGCAGTGAATGTTAAATCAGTTTTTAGTTCAAATGAACAGACTTCACACAGACCCCCTCTGCTCACACCCTTGTTTCACACTAAGCAGGGCCTGTTTCATGTTAGTTTAAAGTAATCTTAGAGGTAAAATATAAAAGCAAAGCAATTGCAATCTTGGGGATGGTGCTTTAAGAGCTTCTAAGCTCTTCTGCAATTCAGCTGAGAGTTGGTACCTGTATAAAAACTGCTCCTTGTCCAGTGCAGTACAAGGTAAAATGAGGTTATGTAAAACTTTGCTGGGGATGGTTTTACGAGGGTGTGTCTTACTTTGCAGTGTCACAGGCTTGCAGCACTGTTGGTCACCAAGGGACAAGGAAAGAAGGTAGAGAAGTTTTCTGGCCCACAGTTGGAAATGCTCCTTTTGCTGCACTGTACTTGCCTTAGGTCAAACCAGATTTTGTCTGCATCAGGAGTGCCTTAGGTGACCTTTTGCATAGGTTTAACTATGTCAGTAGCAAATCTCACCCGTAGGTAAATTGGTGCAACCAAATTTTATTTGTGCAGATATGGCCTGAGTGTAATCAAGTCACTTCTGCCTCACAGCATTGGTGGAGCTTAATTAAGGCTGATAAAGTTCTTCGCAGTTCTCAGAGGAAAAGTTTGGTTCATGTGTAAATGTTATTATAGAAAATATCTAACGTACTCTGTTATAAATGCTGCAGAGGCACCCAGCCTGTGAATAACACTCTCTGAAACTCTTTCTATTTCAAGTTAATGTGTAATAGGCATGAGGCAAACTGCCTGAAAGCACACTGTGTGACACTGTACCCAAATCGTCCCTTTGGTGGGTGTGTTCCTTCTCTCTGCCAGGCTGATTTTGCTCACAGTGATTCAAATGATCCAACAGGATACTGTATGGAGCAGCAGGCGCCCTGTCACATACTTAACAGCACTACAAAACCCTAATGGCATTAACATTTTTAAAGGTGAGCCGGTAGCGACCTGCAGACAAAACTGTCCCATTCCTCTCTCTGTACTTGGCCTCAGCCCCTGCATCCCTGTCAGACAGACCCTGCCTGCAGAGTTCCTAACACGTGAGCTGTTGCACATCAAACCAAAAAAGGCAGGACTAGGACCCCAGGACCAGGAGTCCCAAACATATGTCATGGGAATGTCATGGCAGTGTGGCACCACAGTTGAGGGGCCCGTGGCTCTGCCCAGCTGCAGCGATGGAGCACAGTGAGCAGAGCAATCCCTCTTCTCAGTCCTTCAACTCGCCATGGAAATTTAGGTGTACCTGACCTGCAGTGTCATCCAACTCTGGTTGTACTAGCTAGAGCTCCAGTAATGGTGTAGGCACCCTGCTTTATCTACTGGCTTTATCTAGACTAGGTAAATAGGCGCCCTTCTTTATCTCCGTGCTAATTAGATCCATGCTTTGTCCAGGATAATTGTCTCTACTAATGCATTTAAGGGAGCACTAGCACAGCACTGATGCTCCCGTGGCTCCCACTCCCTGGATAGGTGCTGCATCGTGGCGTATGGCTGTGCCAGGACATCTCCAGCATGTGCAGTCCCCACCAGGAGAGGGCAAGTTGAGGTCCTCAGGGCAGAGGCAGGTGTTTAAAGTGCTGACCAAGGCTCTGCAGCTGCAGCATGATTGCCCAACAGCGGCAACAATGCCGCAATAATACCACACATAAAAATTACAGCCAGGCTGTGAACAGGGGAAGTGGTGGTGTGTGGGGTCACAGAGAGCTTCCCGCTCTGGCTGAAGTGAGAACAGAACCCACTGGATTTCACATCTCATCGTGAGGCTGGTCTGCCTGAGGGGCACTCAGGGGAGTCAAGGCAGCAGCACAGCCAGGAGCAAGGAGCCCCCAGCTGTGTGGGGGTGAAGGGGAGGGGTTATGGTGAAGACAGCAAAATACACTGTCCAGCTGAGTCCCGGCGTGGGTTTGCAGGCTGGCCCTGGGAGCTCGTGGCAGCCTGGCCAGGACTCGCTCTCCAGTGCCCTGTGTGGGGAATGGTGGTCCAGGCTATACCTGAACAGGGACGAACAGGGACACTGGGATTAACATCAGTCAGAAATGCTTTTGACAACTAAGGGGGGGCAGGGTGTTCTGTCAGAAAATGCCAATTTATTTGAAAGATATTGCAGTGGGAAAGAAAAGCTTTGCAGAAACTTGTAGTCTGGAAAGATTTCTTCTATTCTCGTCAGGATAAGCAAGTGTTTATGTCACATTCCCAGGATATAAATGACAATGGGTTAGACCTGATGGCTGAACCTGGTTTCCCATAATCCAAGTATGTGCTGAAACCATCAAGCAATGAGAGAGAGTTGTTTGTCTGTCTCACACCTTTTTTCCTCCCACAGTCTGGTGGGGTTTTTTCTTTGTTTGGGTTTTTTTTTTTTTTTTTTTCACAAAATCATCATGTTCTTTTCATATGCAGAACAAAAATTTTCAATATCATGGATTTAAAGCCCATATATGTTTCTTATTCAGCTTTGACTCTGGACCCTTTCCTTAGTCCACCACATTCATCACACTGGTCCATAAGAACCATGGAGGCTTACAGGGGTTGCAGAAACCCCAACCAGGGGCTGCTTCCAGTGTGTATAATGAATGAAAGACCTGCTGTATTGAAGAAGCTCAAAATCCTGGTTGTTCAACAACATAAATGGTCCTGTTTTGGTACTTAAGTGTATGCAGTCAGTGGTGCTTGAAGTTGTAGGGTAAGTGAAAGAGGGAAAAGAAACATCATATGGAACTGCCCCAGCAGGAGAGAAAAGATGACATTGTTGCTGTTTATTCGTGCTTTCCTGCCACAGCTGCACCAGAGTGGAAGCCAGGGCATGGGTTTTTTCCTTTGGTGACAGCTCTGGTGCTATTTTATGGCCAGCTGTTGTTCCAGACACAGACATCTCTGTGCAGTGGTGCAGGAGCAGCCACCAGCACATGGAAACCATCACACCCACCGTAAAGCAGTGCCCTGTGCCAGGAGTTCCTCGTTGCTGTCTATAAGGACAGCTGGAGAAGGACAGAGAGGGTGCTGGGCCGGCTGAGCAGGAGGAGAAAAAGCAAACATGGAAAACATCTGTGTGCTCCCAAAAGCTGCTTTTAGCTGAATCACAAGATGCTTATATAAAAGTGTGGTTAATTATTGCAAAGCAATGAAGCGAGGAAACAGACATTCACAGAGTATCTCCTCCGTTAATTAGTTGCTAAAAATGTAGACCACAGCAGCTGTGGAGCTGCAAACGGGTCACTAGCAAAACTGTTTCTCCTGGTTATTGTGCTGAGGAAGTGTACTTCTCTGTGAACTGTTCCCAAAGGCTGTCAGGGTCAGAGGCAGCTCGCAGGGTGACTAGAGAAGCATGTTGAAATGAACCATCACCAAGGGCACTTACTGTTCGTGTCTGCTCCGGTCTGAGAAATATCTAAAAATGTGGAGAGGAATTAAACCCAGAAATCCTCTTGAATTTAAAAACCTTCAGCCACACAGATGTGTGCTGTATGTGCACTGCAGAGCATACATGTATGGAACCAAACATAAAATTAATCCCTGCCTTCCATACCTATGAGGATGGCTAAGCATGCTAAAAGCCATCCCTGTCTTTGTCATGTATAGTTTCTGAGAAGATCCTTGTTACACCTTAAACTCCCTTCACATGAGCTGCCTGGTCTCTGCTTCCCAAATACTTCCTAAGTTTTTTCCTGAGGCTTGCTTCCCAAAAACAATCACCCTCTCCTTCCTATTCATTGTTTTGGATGATCTTTACAAAATGTGGCGTTTCTGTCTAAATAGTTTGCCAAAGGCCTGTGATAAACAATATTAAGTTGTCAGTCATGAGTCATTAAAGAAGTGAACTGTCTTCACTTCATACCCAATCCTAAGACATTTTTGTCAGAGCATTTAGCTTAGTGGTTGTCACTGGCTTCAGTTTTGGGAGACCCAAAATTGGAACACACATGCCTGATTTTCAGAAAGTGCTCTATACCCTTTCTTCAAATGTTAGTCCTTAAACATATTTCAAAAACATGCACAATTTCTTCTGGATCAGTCAATGCTCTGAAATTTCTGACTACGATGCATTTCTGCCATCTCTCCTGTTTTCATGCAGTCATACTTTCTAAATTGGTTTTCAGATGACATTCAGCCTGGCAGTAACTTATAAAGAAAATAGAGATAAATATCCTTAAGAATTTGAAATTGATATATTTAGGTTTGTAAGTGTTTCATTCTGATTTGCTCTTGTTGGAAAACTTTTAAAAGGATGAAATTTTACATTTGAAAATGAAAAAAATAAAGCAGACATAATCATTTCCTGCATATAATTGATCTCCCTCTTGGTTTATCAGGAAAATTGTTGTTGGATTTAATTATTTCTTTCTGAAAATGGCATGTAATGTCAGTGTACTTGATACAGAGATTAAATGATGAATCAAGAGAGGAGATGTGACTTAAACGGTGACATTTGTTGGTGAATGCCAATGAAAACTCAGCTTGATGTGGATCTTGCAGAAGCAGAAGACTAACAACATTGTAAAAAGAAAAGCCACCTTTGTAAAAGGCTCGTTTAATTTAGAATCTCCTTGCACCTTCTATCAGGTAGCTTCTTGAAGCTAAGCCCAGCATCAGAGCAGCACTAGTTAGTATGTGTGCTCACAAACTCAGCAAGGTTCTTGAATTTCTGTGCAAGCACAAAATAATCCATGAGAGATAGATCTGAACTGTGTCAAAGCTTGAAATGCATCCCAGTATGATGGTCTGCCCTTCTATGGGACATCTTTTGCAACACCACACATCTTCACCATCACCAAGGGATTAGTATGGAGCCTACAGGTACCACGGTGCCAAGTTTCTGGACAAATCCGCTCCCACATTTAGCCATTGGGTTCTCCCAGTGAGACTAAAAATGTACAGGAGGCAATGATTTATCTAATAGGAAAAAAATAATTAAAAATAATAATAAGGCAAAGAGAAGACAATAATGCTTGAGGGCCTTCTGTCATAGTAAGACAATTAATCTGAGTGGCACTGTTGTTTGAAAAAGTCAGCCCCATTTGCTTTCCTTATAACATTCTCTCATTTTCCCTGTAGGTCCAGCTGCCCAGCGCCAGGTCCAGAATGGTCCATCTCCAGACGAGATGGAAGCACAGAGAAGGTGAGTAAATCATCTATGGCAAAGTTCTTGGGTGAACATGCAGTCCTTGTTCACCAATAAGCACTGTTCTTTTTACTCGTACCTCTTTTAAGCCGGTTCTGAATGTTTTGTAATTATTGCTAATGATTCTGTAATGATTTTACAGTTTTAGGTAAACTTTTTGCTTGATAGGGACTTAGGAGTCTCTCTTTTCTCCTCCAAAAACTATAAGGAAATGGTAGGGAAACTAGTTTCCTGCGCCTTTATGAATAACTATGAATGAGCTGAGGTTGAGTAGGGATTTGCCTATGACTGTTAAGTGGGTCAGCAGGTGATGATATTTCACCTGAGATTTGTGAGATTTACTTTGGGATAGCAAAGCTGTCATAAAGGTCAGAGAGCCCCTGCTCACCCAGGGGCAGGTGATATTGCCTGTCCCTCTGCTTGGCTGAAAGACCTGATCCAGCTCTTCCTTTAACCAGTGAAACTCCCTGATTCTGCAGACCATACGTAATTCAGTCCTCAAATTTGGATGTCTGTTCTGTACACATCAAGTGTAAGCAACTTAACTATGTTAGAATAAAAATATTTAATTTATTCCTTTTTGTTTAGAGACAGCCTTTTGGGTAGGTATTATTTGACTGCTACTGGGCACATGGTTCTGGGAAAGCTTCTTTTGCTCCACTGGAGTGGAATAAGCTATGCCAGTAGATGCACTTAGATATTACTGTATCTGCACTAGAGGACTTTCAGCTTTAATTATGCTGATGCATTCTTTAAGTCTAGAGCAGACCTAATTTTAGGCCTATGGGTTTTTTTAACATCTTGTAAACAGGCAAGGAAACTGATATGGTATCTACGATGAAAATTTGTCTGTTTTAAAGGTTTTTTAGAGACCTTTACACAAATGTTAATGTATTTTTAAGTCAGAGTGTAATTTGTCCTCTCTTCTGCTTTAGTCCTTGCATACTCCTTAAGTAGCCTTGTGCCAGTCTCAGGCTTTATTTAGTTTGACTGGAATAAATTTGACTTCGTAAGAGTTTAAGAACTTCTCCTTTTAGCTTGTGTGGGAGGGTGCATTCAGCACATGTAACCTGCTTCTGACCAAGGGCAGAAGGGGCTACTATGAACCTCAGTGACTTCAAGTGGCAGTGGTTGACCTTTTTTGGGGAAGCCCCCCACACCTCTATCTGTTCTGCAGCAGCTCTAATGACTTGGAGATGTTGTAAGACATATTTCTTTCCTGGTCTGTCAGACTCGAGTTTTCCAAGTCTGTTCTCTTGATAACCCTAGAATTTCCTCCAGGTTTAATCGGGAAAATGTATGTGTCAAGTTGATCTTCATCATCAAATTTCGCTAATAAATGCCAAGCTAAGTTAGGGGACAGTATGCTTGGAAAATTCTTAGTACATGTGTTTACAGTTGAAATTTTAGCAGTGTAATTGATGCTGTTGCATATGTATTCAGCCCATAACTACCAAGGAAGAACCAGGGTATATACTGAAGTAAAGATTTCTATTTGTTTGGTTTAAAGTGTCATAGCTTAAATGAAAGAGTTGAATCAACCAGCTAAGATTTTCTCAAAACTGTTTTCCTTTTGCATATATGATAATTTTCTAAGATGCCTCTAATGATTTTCTAGAAATTGCCTGGATTGCATATCCTGAGCATAAAAATCAGTTTAAGATTGATCCCTCTGCATCAAAGGCATGGATTTTCCTTTCCCATGTATTGAACTAGAATTGAAATATGGGAAATTTGTTTTGAAAACTAAGATATTCTTTTTTTCTGCGTAGTGTAACTTTATTTTTTTGGACATTTTTTCTAGAAAGCTTCTATTGGTATATAAATAAGATAGAATTATTTAACATTGCAGACTCTGGAAAGTACACGTGAAAATGTAACAGGGAGATCATATAAGGAGTTAAAATAGAAATGTTGCTTAGAGGTAAGCTTGCCTTAGTGTACAGACCAAGAAGTAAAGCTGTTGCAGAAAAAAGAAAACTGTGCAATTAAGACTGGCCCAAACATAAAGGAAACAAATTCAGGGCAAACTCAGCCTAGAAACTGTGGAAGACAATTGTAATAAACTTTATTACCAAGTGCTTCAGCACTAATTTCTAATTTCAAAACTGTGTTTTAATATTGTTGAAATCTTTAGTCCATATCCATGCACTTGGCAAAAAGCCTAGCAAATAGTCTAGGTTTTAGCTATCAGTCTTTTTAAGAGGAGCCAAGTGAGGGGGGGTTTGTGGCAGAGGTCAAGGAGCTGGAGTGCTCCTTGCGGCAGGAGCACTCCAGCGTTCGAGAGCAGACCCCTGCTGATGGGCCCTTGGAACTGCACATTCCCTGCGGACCAGCACCTGTAACAATCCTCTCCCCGGAGGACACCAGGCCTGGGTAGCACAGGAGCTGGCAGCTCCTGGGGTGAAAGGTGCCAAAAAAGCAGCAGTGCAGTGTTGTGATCAGCATTTGCAGAGGAAACACAGTGGCGATGGTGCTGCTGGGGGTGCTGGTGGCACGGGGGCAACTGTGCTGGGGCTGTCAGCTGGACTGGCCTGTGCCAAAAAGGGCTTGGATGTGCACCAGGACAACAGAGGCTTTGTACAGTCAGCCCCAAAACACAGATCAAGCTTTGTTATGTTTTCATTTTAACTACAAGTGCTTTGGGCTCCTGACCCATAAGAGGCTCGGGGCTGTGCCATTCTGAATATTTCCTTCCCTGGAGATATTCAGAAGCTGTCTGGACACAACCCTGAATAACATCCTCCAGGGGACCCTGCTTGAGTAGGGAGGTTGGACTAGATGGCCTCTAGTGTTTCCTTCCAACCTTACCCAATTTATGATTCTGTGATTTTATGCAAGATGCCACTTACTCTTTCCTTGCAGTGCTCATGCACTTCAGGTTAATGGCATGCATGGTTGCTGTGCTCTCCTGGGCCTTGGGCAGTGACTATTCCTTGTGCAGAGCTATTGAGGAGTTATCTTAAGTGGATCAACCAACCCCTGCAGTGTCTGGTGAATGCAGGGCAATGTCCTGATTAAGTTTCTCGAATGTATGAAATGGCACTGCTGCAGCCAAGGCAAGTGAAATCAGACCCATCTCCGCCTCACCAGATCAGGGTTTCACCCAAGACATACAGCTTGAGTGCTTCTCAGGGTATAAAGGTTGTACTCAAAATTATAAAGAATACATAATAACCAAGAGTTTTTTTCATTACTGTTTTAGACAAGTGATGGAGCAACAGCAACAGCGCCAGGAATCTCTGGAAAGAAGAACCTCTACCACAGGCATGTATCAAATCAGGCAGATACAGTCTTTCCCTGATTGTCTCCTCTTGCTTTTGGTGGGATTTGGTGGGGTGCTATACAAGAGCTACTCCACTAAAAGTGGTTATAGTTTTGAATAGATTTTAAAGCATTTTCAGCTAGAGACTTACATGCATTTGGGCATGGTTATGTTGTTTTGCAGAGGCTCAGTTCTGGGGCATTCAGGTGATGCTAGGCAGGTTTTGCACTTGGCAAAACTTATACAGCTGAGCGGCATTTTAGATGTACCAAGGAGGCCTGGACATGCTTTTTCCACATCCATGAGGAGAGCAGATAGCACAGCCACTGCTAGAGTGACTCCACGTTTCCAGGGGATGTCAGCACAGAGGCGTTGAAGTGCTGGATGTGCTCAGGCAGTCCACATTGTTCTGCAGCACAAAGCAAACTACAGCACAGAGGAAACTATAGCTCTAGATGCTCATCAGTGGGGATTTTGTGATCATGAAGTGAGGAGTCTTCTGTGGACTTTCTTAATGGAATATATATATATATTTAATGAGCTTACAAAAATCCTCTATAGCATATTAAGTTGCACTAAGCTGAGAGAAAAGATGACAGGAATAGTTTATAACTACAAAATATGGCTTTGCTTCTCTGAAAGAAGGCAGAGCAAGGAAGCCAAGATGGCCATCTTATGTTTGGGCTTTGGTTTTGGGCAAGTTTTTTCAGTTAATCTGAAAATCATGTTTTTCCTCAGCTGTTAAAACTTTTTAGTTTTTGACTTGAAACCATTTCAGACATACACACACACCTTCAGCGACAGAAATAGTTGGACTTCTCTTTCAGCAGAGATTAGTGCTATTCTGCATAAGAAACTTGGCCAAAATCCTGCCTTGGCATACACAAGGAGCCATACACATGGCTCCTAGGGGTTGCTGACTGTCCCCTCTCTGGCTACAAGGTGGCCAGCTCTGTGTTCAGCATATCCCTTGCAGCTGTCCTGGTGCAAAGGTGATGCTCGTGATCCTGACTCAGTTTCACGTGGGGCTTGGAGGAGCCTCACTGTCACCAGAGCATGCAGCCCATCCCATGCTGCCAGGGTTCTGCTCCACACACCCCTCCAGCTCTTCTGAAGGCTGGAAATCCCCAAGCTGGTGCCTGCACCATCTCCTCTTTGCTTTGTTTGAGTTTCTGTTTGCGTTTACTTCACGGTTCCTTTTTCTTCGTTCCACTTTGCCTTGGTTTCATTCCTTGCTGCATACCCACCTTATTCTTTGCATTTGTCTTTTCTGTTCTTTTAGTTTCCACCCTTCAATTAAGTCTGTCCTCTCCCCTCTCTCAGCCCCAGTCTCCTCCTCCCACCTCCAGTAACTGCGCTGCTCCTGCCTCTGGTGTTGTGCTCCCCCCACTACCTCATGCCAGCACTGTCTCTTCAGAACCCTTTGGCCCTGAGCCCGGCAGTCAATCCCCTTTCATATCCCAGTGGAGAGCCAGAGAGCCCCCGCAGTTCCTGCACAGGCACTCGGCCTCTGAGCTGCCAACAGCCCCAGGTTCCTCCCCTCCCTCCTGCCCAAACGGCAGGACTGTAATGCCAGGCATCAGGCGAACCTCGCTGTCTCCACCCCCTCTCCATCATTCCCATTTTCCCTTTGCCTCTTACCAGCCTCTTAGGGGCTCTTCTCTTTCATGCTCTCCTTGGTCTTCTGCTCCCTCTGCCACAAGTGCACCATCTCTGCAGAGGGGTGATGTCCTGCAACCACGTAGTTCCACCATCCTGCCCGCAATTCCTGTCCCACCAGACAGGGTCAAGGGACCCACAGATAAAGCAGGCCAGGAGACCTCAGCAAATGTACCCCTGAATGGCCATCCTGAAGAACAAATTGCTTTAGGCTCCTCTGGGACCCACGTGAAAAGCGTGGATGGGTCCTTCTTGCCACACCTAGGAGGTGCACCCTGCTCCCCGCTGCCCACCATCACCAGCCCCCCCACCTCCTCTGGCCAGGCTCCTTCCCCATCCTCCCATCCATCATCATGTCCTCCACAGCAGTGTTGTCAGCCCATGTCACACTGTCTTCCATTGCCTCCCCCCCACGCTGCTGTGTCTGAGGTGGCTATGCCCAGGAGGACCCCTCCTTACATGACATCACCAGCCATTGCCCACTTGAGTAAGTACTGATTCTGAGTGAGTTGTGACCTGTGTAAAGCCATAGCTGTCAGCTGTTTAAAAAGCCCTTTTGGCACTGCCTGTAACCATTAGAAAAAAGGCTGAGAGACCCAAAGCTACTCCTGCTGTATGTGATTTCTGAAACTGAGATGGAAAAGTACCCAAATCACTCAGGACTGGTCCAGGGACCAGGCAAAAAGTAAGCATTACAGAGCCAGGACCCTGTAGCTGGGTTGTTGCAATGCATATTCTTACTGTATTAGGCCAGATGGAGATGTCATTCAGCAGAGTCAAATTGCTTCAAAGAGCCTCATATAGAACCTGTTTTCAGCTGGTCTAAACATAGCAGATGGGCTCTTCTGAAGCTGGAGGCCAGGTCTGTGATAGACTTCTTGTCAGTGTAGGAATACTGGTAGAGGTTGTGATTTTTACTCTTTTTCTTAAGTGGTATTTCTGTTACCAGCAAAAGATAGAAGAACATGGATTTTGGTTGTTACCCAGAATCCCCTGTGCCTGTGTAATTTATTTAATTCTCTTCCTGGTGTAAACTGCATTTATAGTTGTGGGCTTGTCACTATAACTATTCCAGCAAACCTTTTTCATTGAAGACAGATCAAGAGCTCGGGTCTGGCCACTTTGCATATGGTTTTGATTTCTAGTGCCTACCTAAAGCCTGCGGAGTTAGAACACTTGCAAGTAGTGCCTATTTGCAATTCAGAGCATAAGTTTTGTGACTTGGATCTATTCATGTTTATAACCACATATAATGCTAAGGTGACATGCCTGGAAGAGGAAGAAAACTAAAACATTTCCTTTCACTTTCTGCTAAAAATATTACTGTGACCACTGAAGGCTCAGTCCTTCAGCTGATACAAGTCCTTGAAATCTACTTAGTTCAATAAAATTTTAGACTCACATCAGTCCATTATTTTGACTCAGTTCAATTTTTGCCTGAGGCTGGCCTCTAATTAGGTGGGTGTAGCTTTGCAATTACAATTAACTGTACCCACAATGAATTACTAGCTATTATGTTCATGAACGAAAGAGGGCTTGAAATGTTTAAAGTATTTCTAATAGCAGCTATGGTTCATTTCAAGAATGGAATTGGGAGTGTGAAATAATGGCAGAAGTAACCACAGAAATAAGGCAGTATTGTAAGAAAATCCAGATAAGAAGAAGAACAGGCTGTTAATGTTAAATACAGTTTCCAAATGTTTCTCGGTCAAAACCCACCTGTCTTTCAAAATAACACTTACTGAGCAACTGAACCTGTGATTTTGCACCAGGAGCAGCCTGTTCTGACAGAGTGTACATGGGGAAATACCCTTGGGATGGTGTATTTGTTCAACTGACCTGTTACAGACAGGGAAAACACTGCAACGGAGTTACCACCATCAGCCCCTCCAACAGGCTGCTGCTGCAGTGAGGAGCTTTGCTGAACCTCGGAGTGCTTGGAGCTTGAGTCTCCCCTGATTGTTTTGCAAAACTGGCTGAGGCCACACACCTTCTGTTCGACAGAAAGGAGGATGTGTCGCTGTAACCCACGATTCTTATGAAAAGCTAATGTTAACTGAAGTCCATGGAGTTTACTGATGTAGTTTTTTATCTCCATGTAGAAAGCTACGGGAGAAGCAGAAGGATATGCCACTTATGAATTGGAAAGCGTTGTCCATGTTTTGATTTTGACACAGAATAGAACACTAGCCCAGCCAGGGAGAAGAGGGAGAAGGCTAGTTTGTCAGTGGCAGGGTCTTGCAGGAGGACATACCTGTAGCTGACTGACCATTGATACAAACACCATTCCCATACCTCCACATGCATGGTGCTTCCTTGAATTAATCACTCGTCCTGCAGTCAGGTCATGGCCTAGGGGGTGGGAACATGACCTTGTCTATGGGCTGGAGGAGACAGTGCTTCATGTCTAATTCCTATTCTCTGCATTTCAGGCCCAACACTTCCACCTGGTCACCCCAGTGGTGCTGCTGTGATCCCTGCTTCATCTGGGGGGCCCCCACCTCCGCCACCCCCCCCAGTCCCTCCGCCACCCATGGGAGCTGCGCCCCCCCCACCGCCCCCGCTGCCATCGGGCGCCGGCCAAGGGGCTGGCACTGAAGATGGGTCAGTGTCAGGGCTCGCAGCAGCTCTGGCTGGTGCCAAACTAAGGAGAGTTCAACGGGTAAGGAGGTGCTACTGGGATTCCCCAAAGGGCTCTTGTCTGCTGCAGGAAAGCCTGGCACAGCTGGGTGTAACGGTCTGCAAATCCAGCTTGAAACATGGTGAAACACGCTTCAGCTGACCGCTGGGTGGACTTTTAAATGTGAGTTTGCAGTGAAAATAAAGCTGAGCAGGATTTGTCTGCTGGAGTTTACACTCTTCAGAAAATATTAATTAGCAAATGGGTGCACATTCTGACATAGCCAGGATTTCATTACTTCAGCAAAGTCCACCGTTGTACTGTTTGTTAGTGTTTTCAGTTTTTGTAAGTGGTTAGAACTACGCTATGCTTACAAAAACCAATGTAGACTTTTGAGGCCTCATGTCAATAGGTGTCCACTTAGGTAAGGGTTGCTTAACCATGCATAAACATAACCGTGAATAAACAGCACTGTGGGTTTTTTCGTCGTTTGCCCATATAATTGCCTCACCCAGACCATTTTTTTGTTTTAGTAAGGGTTCATGTGGGTCTTCTTCCCAAGGCAGAGCACATCTTTATCTCTGGCTTCAAGCTGTGATTGTGATCACTGTTCCTAATACTTAAGAAAATTAATCGTTAAGGGCGTGGTAAAGGAAACCTTTCATTAATTCCAGTGTTGATTTCTGTCTTAAGCCAGAAGATGGTTCAGGAGGGTCCAGCCCCAGTGGGGTCTCTAAGAGCGATGCCAATCGAACAAGTAGTGGAGGAGGTGGAGGAGGACTAATGGAAGAAATGAATAAATTACTGGCAAAAAGGTTTGTACTTACACTTCAAGTAAGCCCCATGAGATCTGCAGCAAATTGTGGAACAAAGTGCTATCATTTTGGGTTAGCAGGTGGGTCACTTTGGTGCTTCTTTGCAGTTTGACAGGTCCTGCATAGATGTTGGATGCCAGTATTACCTGGCCTTTAATATGAAAGGTGTTGCAGCAATGATACCTGGCGGGGTGTAGCTTCTGGCAGATCCTGCAGCATGGTAGCTTTCAAAGATGGTGATAAATGCATCCTCTGGGCTTTTGCCGTTTTACTAGATCTATTTCAAAGTTACGGTTTTCAGTAAGAGTAAACTGTGAAAGGAACTTAGACAAATCACTCTTTATGTCACACATTCGGGATGTTGAGCCCAAAAATAAAAACACAGTTGTAATGAAAGGACAAGACTTTGGCAGGTAAACTATTATTAATTCTCAGTGTGTTTCAGACTAACCTAGTTATTCTCCACTAAAGCAAGTTGTGATGTATCAAGCTACCAGCTGTTAAAAGGCACTCAATTTTTCTAATTTTTTTTTCTCTTTTCCCCTTATTCCATCACTAATGTTCTGTCAGACTCCCAAGTTCCTAGTGTTAGATGCTTTATTTTTAGATCTAATTTTTTTAAAGTTATGAACAGTGAAGGAAAAGTATGAATGAAATAGTGAGGGGTAGGTATAGTTGTAGAGTGTGCAGAGACGGAGTTTTTAAATAATGTTCTCTAGCATAAAGACAGTTCCCAGCTCAAAGAATTTGATTCCAACTTTTCTCCATGTCCTGTTCATTTCAGAAGAAATTCTGAACGTGGACTTCAGATATAATCCTTTGAAAAGTATTAATTAAATACACAACACTCAAAAAGTTCAAAGCAGTATAAAGAAGCAAATAGATAATTTTCTTTCTTTTCAGAATTAAAATAGCTTGACAACTTTTAATATTTTTTTACTGGTTCTTGGTCTGCTCCATATGAAGCAGTTGTCTGAAAGCAAAGTAAGGTTTGGTGACTAGATGCTGGGGCAGCTAGCTCTGTTCCAGCAAGCAAGCTGAATGGACATCTCATATGTTTGGATATAGAAATTGTACACACTTCTGTGGTTCTAGTCAAAGGTGTATGCCAGTATGGCTTTTGGCAGTGGGATCTCGTGTCTTCAGGTATTCAGGGTCAAATTTCCCTGATACCTTAACAAAAGCACTCGCACTGCTGTGAGCACTCTGCTGCTTCTACACTGAAAATAACTGAGCTGCAAATACTTTCCCAGGGAGTTGACAGCAGCAGAATTGTCCCCTAAATTTTGCTTCACAAAGCCGTGGAAGTAATTGGAAATATGCAAGTGTCAGTCAAGGGTGCAATCTGGGCACATGATGTTAAACTGATACTGACAGGACTTCTTTTGGCTGCAAACCCCTTTATATGCATGATGACATAAAGGAAGAACCTGGCACTGTGTTTCAGGTTGTTCTTACCTGCCTTACTAACCTACTCTTATGAGGAGGTAAAAAAAATGTTTTTTAAGCTGAGCATGTTCAGTACAGAAATCACAGAGTAATGAGCATGGGATCTCAGGGGGCCTTTTCTGAGCAGTAAACCCCATGCTCAGAAACAGGGAGTATGTCTAATGCTCAATAAGTAACTGAGGAAAACGCTTTTGAGAGTTCAGGTGCTATAAAATACCACTCTCTAGATTTAGTGGGCCCCCTGAGAGCAGCCCTTTGCCTCAGGACTAAAGTGCAAACAGCATAATGAACTCACAAACCACTGTCATTTCCAGCCCAGTTAAGTTTGTTGCAGGACATAAATCTAACACTGGTCTCTCACCCTGGCAAATATTTCTCTCACTTAGATTTGTAATAACTATAGTTTTTTTTGTTAGAAGAATCAGGTAAATATTAGGGAAAGACTACAAAAATTATTACCAATCTAATAAACTTATTAATGCAGTTGAATATCTGGAAATAATTCCCACAGAGCACAGTGTCCTACAGAACATACTCATCTGTTTGGGTTTTTTTGGTCAAATTTTCATCAAATCCTCCAAGTTGTGTATCCAGTGTGGCTTTTCTCAGAAACCTTTCTTAGTGCCACTTGGGATTTTTTTTAAATATGAGATGAATATTGCTCTCTTCAGAAGCAAGACTAAATGAAAAACCTGTCATATTGGTGTTTTAAAAAACATCTGCTAAGGGTAGTGTTCACAGGTGGATAAGGGTAAAGTTCAGCACAACCAAAATCCATGTGGAGGCTTGAGCTGCAGTTCCCCTAATTATCTAAAATGGAAAATTGGATATCTGGAGCTGACTGAGAACAGTGTCATCACTGCAATACCCATCTGAGCCACCTGGGAGGGGCGAATGGGGGGATGGCTGGTCCTCAGAAACCCCTGTGGGGGTTTGAGTTGTTCCTCCGGTGTAAGACCCAGGAGACACAACTTCCTGAGTCCTGGGGAGAAACCATCCCTTTCTCACCCAGTTTCATACCCAGCTGTGCTTCCTTCCTCCACTTCAGCACATTTCCTTCTGCTCTGCACCCTGTGTTCCTCTGTTAAACACTGCCTCATAATATTGCCCCTCTCCCCAAGTTGTATCACTGGGGCCTGGATTGCTCACCTCCACCCCAGACCTACACAACCGAACACATCCAGCCATTCCCTAGGATGAACAATATAAATAGTAACTCCCACCAAAGCCTGAATCAGTCCTCCCACACGGATGTGTTTCTAGTGGGTTGACTGCGTGTTCTCTCTCATGTTCCTTTGCAAAGGAGGAAAGCAGCGTCGCAGTCAGACAAGCCAGCTGACAAAAAGGAAGAGGAAAGCCAAAACGTAAGTGAAAGACTCCTCACCATTGTGCTCTTGCAAACTCCTTGTAAGCCAAAGTCCTGTGCTCATTCACTGTGTGTGATCCAGGAATAGATATACACATGCAATCAAAAGCTGAATATAACTGCTTCCACCTTTCCTGGGAACAGCACCTTATAAACAGGAATTGTCGCTTTATTCATAGGCTAAATCCAAACCAGGCACTTTCTCGTGGTCTGATCCGAATGTTGTAAGGGGTGGTAGATTCTTGCCCTGTAAGAAGATGCATTGAACCTCCTGGCAAGTCAGCCCAAGATCACGTTCAAGTTTCTTATTTTACGTTTGAGGCTTCAGCTAAGCTGAAGTGGATCATCAGCCACGGGGTGTAACTCTGGATTGCCAACCTCCACACAAAGTGAGAATCAGCTCACTTGAGACCTGAGTGCACAATGAACATGTCTGGGAGGGATGAAGGGTAAACAGTGTATTAACTGTTAGACCATTCAAAAGTCAAAATACATGTTTATGATACCTACAGTACAATGACATCGAATTTGGACAATTTCAGGGAACTTTGATTCATTTCTATTTTAACTATTCTGTCAGTATATTGTCCACAAAAGCAGTTATACAGGAGGCTTTATTTGATACAGTCTGTAGGCTGAACTTGATACAGCAATTTTGAGTTCAACATGCAGATGAAAACATTTTTTTACCCATGGAACTAGTAAAGCATGAAAGATCTTTCCTGTTTCAAGAGAGGGCAGGATTTGCACTGTGTCCCTTCCCATGTGGTGCTTTTCTGGGCTGCTGCTCATTCAGCATTCCTGTTGCTAGCCAGTACCCTCATGAAGGCTTTCTGCCATGGCTGTGTGCCTCAATTGCCTATATAGAGATGTTCCCCCAAAGACAAAGTAACAGCTGCTCAGTAGAAAATCCATTCGGAAAATGTAGGTCTCGCTCCAGGCTGAAAGGTTTGTAGCAAGAGCAGGAATAAGGAGTTTGCTCTGTTTAGGTAGAAATGCAGAATGTTTTGCATGTTCCTTGAGGGATGCTTCAAGCATGGAATTTGCCTGTTGAACTCACTATGCAACCATTGCTCTTAATCTTGCCCCAGAGCTGGTTTTGAACCGTATACTTGGAGATGAAAGGCACCATTTGGCCTCTAACTATTCAGCCTCTGCTGTCTTTCTATCCCTTCTTCTCTCTCCTTGAAGCTCTGCATTAGTTTATATCCCCAATCAAACTTTTCAATAGCACCAAACTGTTTAGAAAGGTGGTTTAGAGTACATTTTGTGGTCAGGGTATCTTCTATCAGACTGGGTGCAATTCCATTTTACAATGCATGTTTTGAGGGCTGCTAAATGATCTTGTTATGTCAAACATATGGATGAATTGTTTATGATGTCACACATAAATCCCAAACAAAAGAGTACAATTCTGTGATAAGTGTTAAATCTTCTGCTTAAGAGTAATACTGATTGATTTAGTTACATTCTGCTAGTACCTGCACTCCTCTCACTGATACCAGTGGCTGTCCTGGGCTGAAAGGCTGGGATCTGAACTATTGTTCCTTCATATGGCTCATTATCAATATCTCAGAGAGTTTCTAAATTTGGGAAATGGATGGTTTGTACTTAGGCAACAGCAGACAGCACTTTAGAGTGATTTCAGCCTGGTTTGGTATATAGAGATAAGAGTGATCCTGAAAAGGTGTCCATATTAGCTAAAATTAAAAGGATGTATTTTGCCATTCTAAAGGGAGAGAAAAGTTAAAGTTTAAATAGCCTTGAGTCCATACCTTGGCAGCAGTGCCTGTTGGACATGGTTGGAGGAAACTTGCTTTTGTACCACACATGCTACCACTGATCTCCAGAGTAGAAGAGGACTCTGTGCTTCATCTCCAAAATTCAGTAATGTCCTGTTTTTCTCTTTATAGGATGATGCTAGCACCTCTCCTTCAACCAGTACACGAGGCTCTGCCCAGCAGCAGCAAAATTCATCAGGTATTAAGTCCAACTACTAGTGTCGTAATTGTCTTCATAATGCAGTCTTCTCCACCACCTCTAGGCTCTGGATTCATTGCCCTACTTCTGAGTGCAGCAGCAGTAACTAACAGAAAAATTCCTGAATAGTTATTGTTTTAAAAACTGTACTCAGCAAGAAATTATGATTTTATATGCTTCACAGCCAAGAAAATTGCAATACAGCCAGTTTAGTTATTGGGGTCCAGTCATGTAGCTGAGGATCTGTGTCTTCAGCATTGTGCACCTAAATCTTCTAAGAGAAAAAAGCTATATTATTATTTTACTTTCTGTAGGGTAGATGCCTTGATTGATACAGTTGAGGTTTGGATCTCAAACTGCTATCCTTCCTTAGCCTAGTAGCTTGTTGCAATATGGCTGATCCTGAGAGTTACTAGGTTAAATTAAGGAGCCCCCAAAATATGTTTTTCATGCAATTAATTGAAATAACTGTATCTGAGTAGATGAGCTGCAAGCAGTCACATTCATCATTGCGTCAGTCTTGGCTTTTATGCATGCTGAAAGAAATCTCTCCCAAGGGAATGAGTATTTAACCATTCCAGCTTCCTTTTGGAACAAAACCATGACTTGCGTGCTTTGCAAGGGAAGGACAAGAAGCCAGGAGAAAGGTGCATGTAAATGAGGAACAAGATCTAGAGATTTTATGGGAGTACCCATAATTCTTTTAAAGGCTTTTTCAGGACCTCACAGAGGAGCAAATCCTTGTATATAATGCTGTATGTTACTCAAGTGCCTGAAACAGTTCATTTTAGGAGGAGAATGGGACCACAGTAAGCACTTTCAGTAACAAGGGTTATGTAAGTGCAGCTTCTGGGAAAGTTCTGTGAATTAGAAATGAAGTCAACATTAACTAAATTCTCTGTGGAGATTTGCATAGTGGGATCTCACTGCCCTGTTTTTAGATACACCCGCATTTTCTACCAACTCTGAAGCCAAAAAACTAAGACTTTTTAACTTAAAATATAAATAAGTCTTGTACTGAATAAAATAAGTCTTGCAGCAAGTAGCCTGTATTTCCTCATAGAAGTGATTTATGCTTTTCCTCCTAGTGTTCCAGTATCGTGTCTTTTTAGTACTGTTTCACTATCCAGTCCCTAATTAAAGGGATCACTAAGCAGATTTTTGCCAATGCTTTCCCTATAATGTAGGCAACTGCACTCATTCAGCTATCCCACTTTCCTGGTTTTTCTAAGTCACTCATCCTAACTGCAGGAAAGCAGCTGTATAAGACAATCAACTTCAAGACATTTTTGTCGTTAGAGCAAAATAATAAACTAATTTTTCATGTTTGTTTTTCAGACTCTGGGAAGAAGCCATGGGAAAGGAGCAATTCTGTTGAAAAGCCTGTATCTTCATTACTTTCTAGGTGAGCTGCATGGGTTGTCCCTGTGGCTGGCTAGCAGTCGGGGTGGTCATGCTGTCCCTGTGGCACGTGCACAACTCATGTCTCGTTTCATTCCATTGCTGTAGAAATCCATCAGTGGCGAAGAGCTGTGAAGCTAAGAGCCCCACACAATCCCACGTGTCTTCTAGGTACTGGCTAACAGCCTGGCTTCTTAACTGTCTTGGCTTGTCCTTTGGCTAATCCCATCATTCAGCACTGATGTTCGTCTTCCCTCAAGTCTTTTACTCAATCATTTACAATGTGCTTTGTCTGTTGCTGCACAAAGTGTGAAGGTAGAGTGTGTTGTGTCAAAGGCTTGTTCCATGGAAAGAGCCCCCTGCTCAGGAGGGCACAGGCATCACAGATGTTAATCACACTGAAGCAAGTGCTTAAACCATCTGTGTGTGTGAATCAGAGACATGGGCTCAGTGGTGCTGTGCCATGTGGAAGGCAGGTTTTGGAGCATCTTTTTACAGCCGTTTCAGGATGACCCTGCCAATAGGTGAAGTTCTCATTGCCCAACCTCTGCAGAAGTAGAAATGCAAAAGCAGAAATGATCTGAAGAGTCTGCAGATGGGATAAGGGAAGTTATTCTTCCACCCATGCAACTGCAGTCGGTGCATAAGAAAGGAGAGCAGGGCTTGGTGCAGTAAATCAATAAAATCAAGCTGTAAAAGGCACAGCAACAGATAGGGCATTCAGACATATGGGGTTCAAAAACTAGCAGGTTTCAAAAGCCAACAAAACCTAAAGTAGGACTCCAGAAGTCCTTTCAGTCGGAAGAGCCAAGCTGCAGGATCAGCACCCATGTTTTTAGTCACAGAGATTGACTAAAGTTTGATGTTGGACAGCTAAAGAGAGGCTTGCTTCCAGTGCTGGTTGAGGGCCACCCAGTGTTACTGGACACTGAGATGGATGGATAAGCTGAATAGGAAGGTAGAACACAGGCTTAGATATGTTTAGCATTTACTGCAAAGAGATGTAAAATTTTATGTTATTAGGTATATGCTAGTGCTGACAGTCTGGAGAGAAAGTTGCCAATGGCAACTATCTGCATATGCTTGCTGCTGTGTTACAAATGCTGTAACACGCCCTGCCTAAACATTCAGAGGGATACATCCGTGTTACTATAGGAAAATACAGTTTTGCCAGCCCTCCTAAAACCAATGGAACATGTTGGTTCTAGGAAAATATGAGTTTCAAATAGATGCAGAAAGACTGTTCTTTCTCCTTGCAAATGGGAATGAAATGTGGGCTATTGAAAGCAGCCATCATGTTTCACTAGCTGTCTTCCATAATGCTATTCCATCCTGAGAGGAGGAGTTCAGTGGGAAAAAATGCTTTCCTAATTTAGCACCTGGAGTAGTGCTCAGCAGTAGTAGTGCTTGCTTGAAAAGATTTCTGTGGGGGAAGTGGGGCAGGTTTCTAAAGGTCTCGGTGGTGACCTCTTTCTGTTCCTGATCAGTTTGATGGCAATTGTATCTGTCTTAACTCCCAGCTTAGCTGTGTCGTGGTAGGACACATGTCAAGGTTTCCCAAGAAAGGGTTGCAAGACCAAGCAACCCTCAGGAGTAGCAGCATCTCTGCCAGCATCCATTTTAGGCTCAAAGATGATGGCAAAATTATTTGAAGCCTTTGTATAGTTTCATGGTTAGTTTTTAAAATGTTTTGGAGTTACTGATTAAATGAGAAAGGCAAGCAGCTTCTACTTCCTTAATTTATTTTATCAGATGTCATGAGAGTTCAGCCCACTGACTAATATGTTGAAAGACCAATAACACTCACGTGTACCAGTCATTAAGGCCAAACTGGCTTTGTTTCTGGGTCAGTAAAAACTGACTGTGATACATAATGCTATCAAGAAACCACACTTGACTAAGTCAGGTCTTCCAGGGAAAGGATTAGTGGCTTATTATTTTCCCTATTATATTTTTCTAACCTGTAATCTACTATTACTTCAGCCCCCAGTTAAAGCCTAGGTTGCCAAGACAGGGTTGCTGTACAGAAAACAGACTGTGAGAGAAATCCAGACATGTAGCTTGCAAATTGCAAATGCTGTAATAAAACACATTGTTCAGCAGGTTTTATCCCCTCAGCATTTTCTAGTCTGAAATCATTGAGATTCCCCACACCAAAAAAAAAAAAAAAAAAAATCGTTTCAGTGCACTCTTTGTGCTCCCTCCAATATGTCTGCAATGGGAGAAATTTCACAGCATCTCTGAGGGTCAGGTTGTGCATATGGGAGCAGTGCTGCTCCCTGGCTGCCAAATGCTCTTGAGCAGCATGATAAGGAGTCTCCTGCCCAGCACTGGAACACAGGAGCTCCTGCTCATCCACACCATCAGGTACGTGTAGCTTAGCACACATCACAAGGAACTTACTGGGTTTTTTAATGCTCTTCTTCCGTTTCTCAAGGATGAAACCAGTGAGCAGCAGCAATGATGTGGCTATGGATGCCTTAGATTTTGATCGAATGAAACAGGTGAGTGAAGAAGCCATTTGCACTTAAGAGATTCAATGAGCTACCCATTTTCCCCCATGCATGCGCTGTACAAGCAAAACAGCTGTTCAGTCTTCTGATTTCCTCTATAACTAGGTGCTTAGAGAAGGGCTAGCTGGTGAGCAGCAAGAGAGCACAATCTCACTGCTATTTCATCAATATGTCTGTACAGAAATGTGCAAATAAATATGCCAGCATCTTCTGCATCCGTGCCTGGGAGTGCAGAAGTAGCTGTTTGTAGTGCCAGGCTCTGATCGGCCGCGGAGGCGGGGGACAAGCACAACCGTGTTAAACTTGCATTTTCTTCCACCAGTTAGAAGGAAATTCTGAGCAGCTGACTTGTGTTTTGTCTCATCAGGAAATATTGGAGGAAGTTGTAAGAGAGTTACACAAAGTGAAAGAGGAGATAATTGATGGTAAGAAAGAGAAAAATTATTATTTTTCTCATCTTTATGACTAATTTCCCATAGATAAGATGATAGGAACTGCAGAGAGTTCCCTGGTGTTTTCAGACTTCTCTGAGCAGCTCTGATTTATACGACATTTGAAGAACAAGCATCTACCTTATCTGAGCTCTGACCATAACATTGTGTTTACATCCTTTATTGTGCTGTTGATGAGCATTTTTACCACCAACCTATGAGAAAATCACTGGCTGGTGTTTCTCACAGGTGGGAGGGTGAGAAAGGGCCTGCCCGTAGCCCATGGCACATCAATTTATCACAATTAGCAAGCGTGAAATCTTGTAACTAGCTGGCCACACAGGTCCGGGATGAGGAGGGTACAAAGGCAGCTAACTGAAAATCCTTCCCAAAAATCTTCTGTAGGCTTCCTGTGCTTGAAGAGCTAGTTTAGACCTTCATTTGGTCACAGCTTTCCAAATAGCCATGCATTTTTATAATTCATTGAAAAATACAGCAGCTGTACCAAATGTATCAGTACTTTTTTTATGAATTGCTTTGCGATATACAACTGAAAGTATTTTTCAGGGCCACTGTTGAAATGCTCAGTAAAATTCCCATTTGAAGCCCACATTAGGGCATATGAAGGATGCATGTCCACACACTGTACTCCCCACCTTAGATTACACGGAAGGGAAAAAGAGGAGACTGTAAAACAGCTAAAATCCATTCCCTGTCCCCTTGCTCTAGACCTGTGTGCTCACAAAACTCGGGGCAGTTTGCAGTTGAAGAGGCCCTTGCCCAAATGCTACCGTCCCAGCAGCTTGGCCCTCAGAGCCTCCCTAGTTCATTCCAGT
Source organism: Chiroxiphia lanceolata (assembly GCF_009829145.1). Taxonomy (NCBI): domain Eukaryota; kingdom Metazoa; phylum Chordata; class Aves; order Passeriformes; family Pipridae; genus Chiroxiphia; species Chiroxiphia lanceolata. Next base: position 53,054,864 of record NC_045642.1, read on the forward strand.
GCAAAATAAGGCATTCACATACACCACAGATGCAACTTCTTGAAGTAGTACTGCAGTTTGCAAGCCAGCAGCTGACTGCTTACCCTTACTCATCCTTTTACCCTCCACTCATCCTTCTACCAGCGTGTACTTTCTGCAACCTCTATATGTAGCATTTTCCATCACACTGGATGTAACATTATGCACTAACTTTTTGGTTTGGTTTTCTAGCCATACGGCAGGAGTTGAGTAGAATCAGTACAACATAATGATTGCAAAGCATTTGGACGGTACTAAGAATGCTAGGAAGATCGGATCATTTCTAAGTGTACCAAGGTCATGCAAGATGGTGAGAGAGGACACCGGCACTGTCTTTGTTCTTACACCCTTTTTATTAGCAGACTCAGCACACTTTGAAGCTTGCTGCTGCCTTGGATTCGCTTCATTTTAAAAGTCTTAATCTAAAGATTATTAAATTTTAAATTTTCGGATTTTTTAGATTTCATCTGACACTGCACATTGGATTTGTCAGCCTTTTTTGTATTTTGTATTTGCTTATTTAAATGTATTACCTTTCTTTTTAGTAGTAGATAAGAACACACGTGAACCATTTGCTTTTGATAGGTGACTTCAAAGTAATTTTACTAGTAGTCTGCAATGTAAATGAAGATCCTTTGCCAACAGAAACATATTGAGGCATCACCAGAAGAAAGAGAGACATGTTTAGTTGTCAGCCAACAAGTTCTTTGTCTCAGAGTTATCACAATATTAAAAAATGGTACGTCAGTGCATCACAGTATCTGTGTTCATATTGGTAATAAACTGTTTATTGTCCACATGGCCCTGCCTTTCTTTGTTTCATTTGTCCCTTGAGCTCCCGCGCTTCTGTGTCGCTTGAGTTAATGATAAGGGGAAGGTGACTGAAGATCACTGTCGGGTGGCAGCTCTGCCTGGCCAGTGCTGCAGAGCATGAGGAGACAACCTGAGTGTTCATGGCTGATGCAGTGGCCACAGCCCTGCCTTATCTCACGGTGAGACGTGGCTCTCACTTGCCCAGCCCTCTTGCATCACTGGCTGAGCACCACCTCCTGCAGCCAGGCTGCCACAACCTCAGCAACTTTTTGCCAAAGTCAGTGAGGGACAGCGGCCTACAGCTCTTCTCAGGCCACCACCACCTGTCCCACTGCATCTTCAGCCATCACTGAAAAAAAACACAGGTCCTATCACCTGCACCTCCTTCAGGCTTCTAGTAATAAAAGTGAGGTGTTTATGCAGAATAAGGCTACCAAAGGGATTAAAAGGATGCAGGCTGAAATCACTGGCATAGCACTGCTGAGTAGAGGCATAAGGGGAGTCATTTGTTAATCTTGTGCAGGTCTTGAGCATTATCCAAGATATCCATACAGGACACCAAACACTTAACAGTGCATACCCAGTCATATCTTTCAGGTTATACAGTTTTTTTCTTTGCAGCCATTTTTTCCACCAGCACAATCTTAGGAATTTCTGCTTAATTTAATTTGGCGCAAGCTTTACGTGGCAGTCTTGATACCATCTTCTTGATAATTTTGTGCAAAAGGCAAGAGATTGGAGTTCAGCTACTGAAGTCTGTCAAATATTTTCCAAGCTCCTTTCCTTGCTTCAGGCTTTCATGAAGATTTTGTTTTAAAAGCCAGGCCCCAGAAATGGTTTTGGGAGCAGAGCCTGGTGCAGCAGCCCAGGAGGGGCTATGTTTGTCCACCTGCTTGAGTCCCCCAGGCCTCACGGAGCAGTGCAGCAAGCAGGAGGGACTGCTGGCCAGCTACCAGAGACCCAGGAGAGGAGGCAGGATGGGTTGTGCTTGGTAGTTTGCTGTAAAATGTTACCTGTGTTCTTTTGGGGACCATGGCATGTTCTTCAGTGCTCTTCAAAGCAGCCTGATCTGCCTTTTAGAAATGAGTCTTTTTTACCATGTGGTTGTGCTGTAATTAAATATGGGAGAAATGGGAGCAATCTGAGTTTAATGCAGTGATGAGCTCGAGTCTGAGCCTGATGTTTGTTAGATGTTTAATGCCAGCAGAAGGCAAGAGATAGGTTAAACAGTGGGATAGAGATTTCCACGTGGGAACTAAAGCAGGCAGACACCCTTGTGCACGAGAGTATGGGAACCCCAGGACCAAAAGTAGGAGTCTTTCCAGTATGAAGAACACAGACAAGCATCAGTAACAGCAGAGATTAGAACGCTCTGTTGTATAAATCTCTTACAGTAGCTCATGTGTTTACTAATTATAAACCCATTAATGGCATACCTGATGATGGCAAGCCCTTTTCAAAACTGCTGCCTCTTAGATCACAACCATTCTGTGAAACTGTCCCATAATCCTAATTAAGCTGCAGGAAGTTGGTGCCTGGCACAGTTCACATTTTCCCTTGGAATGTGGCATTATGCCTAAGGTCAGTAATAACCATGTTGTAATTTGGGCTGAGTGTGCAGCCTGGATATGTTGTGCCCCTCTGTTAACATCAGCCAGCTACTGTAAATGGTTTTTTCTTTCTTCCTCCACCTTTGCAGGCCTCGTATAATTAAGACATAATAAGCTGAAGTTTGCACAAGGCCACTTAATAACAGTGGGAGCAAGGTGTGAGGGGTGGAAGGGGAATCTTGGCAGACGGGCAGGGGAGTAGTCCTGGCATCACAAGCACTGTGCTGGTCACCAGTGACTTACAACTCCAATGTGAGGGATGCACAAAGTGGCTTATTTTCAGTAGTGGCACTGCCAGAGGACTTCCCTCTCCCAGACAGTAATTCGGTTTGCCAGTTGCCTCTGTAGAGAAGGGTGTCCTTTTAGAGTGGGTTTGTTGAGCCACTGCTACAGGGCAGAACAGAGGCATTTTACATAGCAGAAATCTAAGGGGAAATTAATCTCCACTCTGACCTGTCATACAGTTCCTTCTTACCAGAGCATTAGTGTGCCCACACCGTGAAGGAGATCTGGATCAATTTTTAAGCAAAGGGAATAAAACTATACACAACCCTGATGTACTTTTTACACAGACCCATATGCCCTGTGGTTATGGAAAAAAAAAAACTTCTGCCAACATTACTGCCCATGGAGAGGACAGGATCACAGCCTTCTCCAGCAGTACCCACACACACTGGAACTCAGCTCACACTGCACATCTGCAGGCACTGCAGCCACTTCAAAGTCCTGCTGAGATGGACAGTGACAATCAGGAGGGCTGTGGGGCTGCCCAGGCTAAGCAAGCTGGGACCATGATGGAAATACTGATGGGAGGCAGGTTAAGAAGCAGTTGACAATTTTGGTTGGCCCCTATTTGCATCACAGCCTCTGCGCCAGGCTAGGCTAGTAATCCATACACCACATAAGTGACTGCATCATGAAACAGCTGAGTAAGGGAACAACAGCATAAGGTCACTCATCAAAGAGGATAAGGACAAAAGTCAAATCAAAGAAGATAGCATAATCTTTATTGTGGTTTTTATATTAACTTGCTACGTTGGACAAGAGAGTTGAGGAACGGCTGCTAAGGACATGGGAAAGTTGAATACCTGATCAGAGTGCCAGCAGCACTGAAGTAAATTAATAAAAAACTAAGGTTCCCTGACATAAGCACTGATACAAATAAGGTAATGGAAGTTCCCACATAAACACCTCTTCCTTTGGGAGAAAAGCAGCTTTAATAATTAAGACATAATGACAACTATGTTCTTCACTGAGGAAGCCCAGTTCTTCTTATCCAAAAGCACAAAACCATATCTGTGAATAAACTGGTATTCAGCCCTGTATTACAAAGGATCTTGCTCTGCTGAGCATATCAGGATATTTATTTACCCATTTGCCAAAATCAGATGGGTGAGAAAAATGAAGGAAGGGGAAATGGAGGAGGAGGAACCCAAATTGCAGCAGGCTAGCTTGGCTGTATGCCAGGCTAGTGAATGGACACTGGCTCACTGGATACAGTGCTTCTGGAGCAGGGAACAAAATTGTGTTTATTGAGGAAATCAGGCTTTCCAGGTCTAATTTGAGAGACTGATGAGACTGCACAATAATCCTTTTCTTTGTTACAGCCATGGATTTCCAGAAGAAAAAAACCCAACTGTTAGGGGGCTAGAAGGCAAGAGCACCTATACAGATCTCTCTTTTAACCACTTAGTAAGGAAAGAAATACTTTGCCAGCTTTCCAGGGTGATGGGAAGATACTAGATGGCATCTGAACATCTGAATTCCTGACTCCCAAGATATCGTTCTGCTTAGAGAAATGTATGTTGATTAAGGTTTTTGATGACAGGGAATTATTGAGGATAGCCACAAGTTTACTGTTGGAGAGGACAGGCAGGAAGATTCGTGTCTTCCAGTGGGCAGAAATGACAGATGAAGGTCAATAGCACCAAGTAAGAGATGTAGGGAGATAAACCGCCCCATCTCTGCATTCCATCCTCTTAACACCATCAGTGACAATTTTATATAGCTGGAGTATCATATGCTTCCCAAATGCCAAGTCAGTGCCCCTTGAATGACAGAGGAAAAAAATTACCATTGTTACGAAAGCAGTTAGGAACAAATACCACCATAGCATCTCTACATCTTCACTGACAGACCTTCCTAAATCCTATGCACAGAGAGGGGTATAATACAGAGCAGATCAAGAAGGGTGATCTGGAGTGCTAACAATCTTGACAAGGAACAATTAAAACTAGAAACTCTCCATTCCCAGAAGGACTTACAGTGGGGAAATGCATGAGAAACATGAAGTTATGGATACAGTTGAAAAGGTGAATGAGAAAGGACCAGGCAGTTCCTCCAGAGGCACATCCATGCTGCTGCTCAGGGCAGCGGGTGGAAGACTAAAGGAAGGATTTCTCCCTGCCACAGTTCAGATCTGTCAGTTTGCTACAGTGAGTATTAGATCCTCATGGAAATGCATTCAGAAAAGGTTTAGACAAATCCCTGGAATAAAGATCAAAGAGCAGCTACTAAAATAATGATACAAATATACAAAAATATAAACATATTTCATTGCATATACAAAATCTCTGTTACTAGCAATTATCAGAAGATTATTAGATTAGACAAGACATTGAGCAAAAGGCACCCTTGTGTTCTCCAGAGAGTGTCATTTACTACTGCATGCCAGTCCTCCCTGCTTCCACAGTCCTGTGCACGCAGAGCATCCACTTCTAATCTGGCATCGAGAGAAACTAGTCCTCAACTATACACACACATGGTCACATGTAACACACAGCAAACATTCTCCACTGCAGACCAGGCCAAAACTCAGGCTTGGGCATGTGTGCCCCAGGAAGTTAATTCAAAGCCTAGACCAGAGGTTCACCTGATCATAATTCACTCTAACCTAGTTTCTGAGGGTTACATATACAAACATCCTTTATTAAAAAGTATCAGTAGTCTAAAATAGTGCATTCAATTGCTTAATTATCACACTCATCCTCTTGGTCTAAGCAGCATGCACCAACATTAATTCACCACACACAGAGATCCTCCTATTTCCGCAGAAAACTGAAGTCATGTGAAAACTGAAGTCAAGTGTGGAAAAACACACCCCACTGCCACAGGCGGACCAGCCCGTTAGCTTTCCTTTGCCAGCTTGCACAGTCTCTTAACCCTTGAGTAAGGACCAATAGAGTCATCAAAAACGAAGTCCCACAGAACTCGAATCCAGGACTGGTGATGTGGGAGGTTATCATAATACTCCGCTGCAATCTTCTTCACCTGGAAGAAGAAGAGAGAGAACGAGCTGTTTAGTTGCACAGTGTCAGATGTGTTTCAGCCTTCACATTCAGATCTGATAGCACAGCCATAACCTGAAGTTACCTGTTATTGCTTGTGAGCTTCTGAAGTTCAGCCAAATGAGATGTAGTTAAATGCATTTAGATACTTGCAGATTTCTGATGCAAGTTTTGCCTCACAGTGTCAGAATTTGAAAGATGTGGGATCGCTGCCTTCAGTCAGAACTATTTTGTCTCATTTTGGAAGTGGTGGGATCTCCACAGTGAGATGCCTCATCCACCTAATCAATTGCCAAGACTCCAACACACTGTATTTAAAGCCCTGTTTGCCACTTGTAATAGCCTTCTGTTGAGGGTTCTGGGTAAGAGAGAATTACCAACTGAGAAAATACCAGATACAGTCTTGCCTACACTTCATTTTCTTCCCTCCATTTTGCTACTGTGATGCAAATCCAAGACAGGTTCCTCCAGCAGGCAGAGGAAATCACAGGGATGGTCTGTTCTCCTCAGTTTGGCATTAAAAATGCTGCAAGATTCATCAGTAGATCGTAAATCTAATAAAATTTCATCCCTGTTACAAATCCCCAAATGTTAAGACTGCTGCCATCAGAGAAGCACTGTGCATCATTGGACTGGTGCTTGTAGTGGGAGTAAGGCCAGAACCAGAGGACAAAGAGGTTTCAAAGTTGGCAGGTTCAGGGGACTATGAGGATTCCCAGGTTATCAGTTATTAGTTATTATTCCTGCTCCACCGAGATGCTCTGCTTTTTGAACACACAAAGCAGCAGTCTGTTAACTATCATACACTTGCACCTAACTGCTTGGGCGTGTTTTTACTGCAGCTCCACCTCCTAGACAAACAAAGCTCTAGAATAGAGTAGTTTGTCTTGCTGGACAGCGTGACTTCTCTCTTTAAAAACCCAGCAGAATTTTAAAGCCAGCTATGCCGAGCACAGTGCAGAGTTCCAGTGAAGACAAAAAGGGTTACAGAGAAACTGTCACCCGGCAGGAAGGTCTCATCAGCACCCGAGGTGTAATGGTGGAATCTTAACACAGAATTGTGACTGCTTGTGAAAAGGTAAGAATCCCAGCAAAAGTTAAATTATAAGCCAGTATGGCTCACTGCTAATTATGTCATTAATTCAGCTTCCTGGTAGACACTCCTCTGTGAGGTAGGTTGGGTAACATACAAGAGTCATTAAGAACCTCTGCCCTGCACACTCCTTGTGCTGGTGGCATGGTAGTGCTGTGCTGGACATGGAAGATTCAGTTCAGGTCTGACTGTATTCTGTCTTTCACTGAATACCTCTGACTTCCTAATAATTCCCTCTGTCCTGCTTTAAAGTGTTACTTTGTACTTCAAAAGTAATTAATTTTCAATGGGATTCAGACAATATCAGGATTTCCCCTTAAAGGTATTTGTTAATGACTGGAAGAAAGGTGACTTCCAGGCAGCAGGTAACATCTCTGGAGATGCAGATTTAGTTCCCTGTGCTCCTTCTGTAACCACAGTCAGAAATAATTTATTGTGGGTTTATATCCTCCCTTTTCCCAGGTGGCAAAAGGAATAGCCAGAAAATTAGAGGGAGCACTACTTAACAGTAAGCTCCCTTGAATGAAGGCCACTCAGGAGGCGTGATGCAACCATAAAGGGGGTCTCAGATACCCAGCCCCAAAAGCTTCACTACAGCTCTGATATGGTCATTCCCTAGCATACTGCTGCTTGGACCTTCCCTCCTACCTCCATTTTAGAAGTTCTGCCTGAATTTTGACTTTCAACAGTAATTCAGCCCTCACCTATGCTAGTCAAGTTCATATGGTGAGTCTACCATTCCCCTCTTCTCCAAAGCCCCCATATATTTCTTGCCTTCTGAACCAGACATGTTTTCTCAGCTATTAACATTATTGTGCAGAGCTCTTGATGTTAAATTCTGACCACTACAAGAGCTTCAGCTTCATGAAGTGTTTCTGTATTGCCCCTTGGAAGTGGAAGGCTGGAAATCCATAGGAACCAATTCACTTCCTAGGAAAAATGTCTCAGGCAGCAGCTGTGTCCTCTGGCTCCACAGGCTAACTAAAAATGACCCCAGCGACAATGTAGGAAAAGATGGCTCAGAGAAGAGGCCAACAAACAGCCTGCCTACATTCAGCCCAATAGTTTCTACAAACGTGAGCAGCAGTGTAGTCTGGGCATACTCCTGAAGAGCTCAGGTGAACACAACATGTATGTCTGAAAACTTGCACTTCAATATATTCCATACACATATCGTGCAGTTGTATTACAGATTTAAAAGAGGCACCTAGAATACAAGTATTCTTTGACAATTAAGATGATTAATCAAAATACCCAGCAGTAAATTTTAAAGGAGATCCTACACACCATATGCTGGAGGCAGGCAGCCCAGCTATGGCTGGCAAGCTGCTGGCCAGCATCAGGTGGTGGAGCAGTTGTTTGTTCAGCAAGGGTACCTGTTCAGCACCTTCCCACAGAGCGTGGTGGTAGCTCATTTTGAATGAGGAGGTCACAAGAGATGACCAAGGGCTTGCACTGGAGCGTGTCACCCCAGATCAGCAGTAGGACAGTGATTCACACCTACATGAAGTGTTTCTTGGCTCTGCTTGGCTTCATGTCCAGCAGCACCTTGTGCAGCAAGGCAGGCACCACTTGCACCACTGGCAAGGTCCCTGTGCTCTGGGCAGGACAATTGTATGAAACATTCAGAAACACTGGAGAAGAGAGGGTAAACTGCAGTAAGGATTGGAGAAAAGAGAAAATTTAATGAATGCAGTTAGAGGGAGGACTTCTGAAAGATTTTCCTATGGAAAAGACAAGGAAATTTGTTCCCATTTTGCTATCATGTGGCAGAAAAGAATTTTAAAAGTGGTTTCTCTTGTATAATGGATCCGCAAAAGTTTCCCAACAAAAACATCTCATTTGTTGTAATTTCTTTCAGCATCTCCATATGTAAAACAGAATTATCTCCTTATCTGCCAGAAAATCTGGGTGGTGGAAGGGCAGAAAGTAATTGGGGTTTAATGCAGATTCCCTTTTAAATGCAATATCATATAAGGAGTGGCTGAGGAAGCTGCTGTTTGTTTATCCCGGAGAAAAGGACGCTCAAGGGAGACTTTATCACTGTCCACAACTACCAGAAAGGATGTTGTAGCAAGGTGAGGGTTGCCCTCTTCTCCCAGGCAACCAGCAACAGGACAAGAGGAAATGGCCTCAAGCTGTTTCAGAGGAGGTTCAAGCTGGATATCAGGAAGAATTTCTTTGCTGAAAAAGTTCTCAAGCATTGGAACAGGCTGGCCAGGGAAGTGGTGGAGTCACCATCCCTGGAACTGTTCAAAAAATGACTTGATGTGGCACTAAGTACTACAGTTTAGTTGATATGGTGATATTCAGTCCAAGTTTGGACTCAATGATCTTGGAGATCTTTTCTAACCTTAAGGATTCTATGATTCTATGACTTTATATCTATTAAGTATGTTTGAGGCTGGAAAAGTCACCCTTTGTGTCAGATTCTGGGTGCAGTACAAAACCTGAGGATGGCAATTTTCAGGTAGCAAGTGTTGCAACCAGATCATAGATTGTCTTAAAAGAGGATGGCACTGTGACAAAGTATTCCTAAATCCTGCTTCTCAAGCTCTCTGTATTGTACTGTAGATGGTCCCTTTCCTTCAGTTCCTCCCATCCTTCCTCCTTACAGATCTCAGCTGTAAGTCTTAAGTGATTGCTAGTTTGTGAATGGAAGTTATCAGGGAAGGATAACAAGAGATCACAAAGTCTGCAAGACAATTACTAGGCACTTAGCACCTGGTATATTGAGGCTTTTCTTCAAATAAGTCAAGGTGGTAGGGTAAGAAATCACATCTTTTAGACTGAAACTTTGCTTCTGGTTTTGTGCTTGTAGAGCACATTGACAGGACCCCAATCCTACTCCATCATATCTGATAGGCACAAAAGTTAAACCTAGCCTAGTATTTCAGCACAGTTGTTATAGACTCTTTGTCCTGGGGCTATACAGAAACTAGAGATCCATACAACATGAAACTGTAGAATTATGTTTAGAATTCTAGAAGGCATATTACAGGAGTTCCCTCTACAGTCCTATAACCCCACCAGGGGCTGGAGGGGCACTCAAGCCAGCCCTCCTGGGCACTGCAGGGTTAATGAAATCTGCAATTCAAACCCAGCACATCTACCATGTTTTCCAGTCTTGTCTGTCCAATAAATCTGGTTTCATACCATGTCTTTTCCTTTTCCCACAAGCTTAATGAGTAACTAGTTTGCCTCTGGTAACACTGCCACTTTTATTGCAGCTTCTAAGATCAGTACTGAGTTCCTGCTCCGTCTCCAATCTCCTGTCTCCATAAGTATATTCAATCCTTCATATAGTGAAGAATGGATCTTTTGGTGAATAATGCAATGTTTTATAGTTATAAGGCTTCATGCAAAGACTAAACTAGTTCTAAGTCTATAGGGGTAGGTTTTTTTAGAGCAGGTCCTTCATTACCATGTTAAATTTCATGGTCTCTTGTGTAATCTCTTATTATACTAGAGAGACAATTTCTTACTGCACACCCATGTCACTCATCTTTAATATCCATAAGCTTATGAGAGCAGCCTGATTATTCCTCTTTCAAATCTGTCATACTCCTAGGGTAAAGGTCTTTCCAGCAGCAAACACATTACTCAGAATGTTCTGAATGACACACCTGTAACAAAGGACAAAGCTGAATTTCCTTTCTTGATAAGCAAGTTGAAGAGCTAGTTACTTTCCAAGATTAAGATCCAGTTATTCTCTAATCCTATTTCTCCCCTGCTCTCAATCATGCAGGAACCAAATAAAGATCTTTATTCTTCTTTCTACTTGTCAATGATTAAAAATAAAAATAGCCTCACTGAGAGGTCATCCATATTACACAATTCAATTATTACAAGTTCAAGTGCCTAAAAGACAAGATCTGAAAAAAACTAGACCTTTGCTGAGCGAAGAATTTGCTGGGAGGTTAAGTAGAATAGAGCAAGGTGAGGTTTTTTACCCATTATGAAGTTCAAGGTTGAAAGCTAAGCAGCAAGGATCTGTTTCCTTATTTCTTTCCACCAAAGAGGTAGAGATTTTTTTTTTCTCATTTTGCAGAAAAGAGTAATCAACTTATTTTAATGGACAAAGGATTTTCTACAGTAACTGTTTTGCCAAAGAATTTTCACTTTTTGATAGAATATTTAACTATAATTAATCACTTGTCAAAGACTTCTAGTTTTCAATATAATTCTAGAAGGTAACAGTGATTGACAAGTCTGGTGTGTCCTCCAACAGCAGGACAAGCCTCTCTTTCTCCAAAGAGCAAAACACACATGAACAGAAGCCCATGAAATTCAACTAGTAGCTCTATCTTCTTTACATGGGAGGGCAGATACTTCCAGCTGCTGCACTGCCTCAAGGAATTAGGCTGAACTATTTGTGGTGTGGGTGGAGAAGAGCTTTTCAGGTCTCAGTCAGGTCTGGAGCAACAGTCCCAGCAAGTTCAATTAGTCACTCACCTCCCTTGTGCAGGATACAGAGCTAACCTTCTTCTCTTTCTCTATTTACATTTCAGTAATCTAAGGATCTAAGCCTATCTGATAAGTTTGAACATTTGAAACTAAAGCTAAGCCCATGCACTTCCCAGCTGAACTATCAGGTGTATCAGTGATGGGAGTGCCTGACAGGAGAACTTCACATCTGAGTGTGGGCTGCTGTACCAGCTGCTCTGTGCCTCACCAGGAAGAGGCAGCTCCTCCAGGACAGACCTCCAGCAGCAAAAATGGTGAATGAAAACAGAACTGCAGGCAGAACTATAGAGGCTTCCCACTCTCTTCTACGCCACAAGAAAACCTCCCCTTGATTTGAATCTCTTCTCAGACAGCACTTCTGTGATGAAGAACGTTACTCCGTACAGCAGGGTTTGCCTGGATATACCATCATACAAGTTGTACATCCTATTCAGTAGCGGGGAGGTCACAGCTACTGAACCTCAGACTCCCCAGCTCTACCTCCACCTCATGAGGATACTGCAGTAGTAGTCCCCAGCTTTGCATCAGCCCAGAGACAGAAGATGTTTCCTTCCTACCATGCCAGAGAATTTATATGCAGGAGTAATACTCCGAAGTCACGTACCTCTAATCCTGTGAGCACCTGCTGTGGAACCCTTGTATTAAAACACACAAGAGTAGCTACATACCTGGAGGGAGATTGAAAAGCTTTCCTAGACACCTGGGCTTTGCAAATTTGATTCCCACAGCTGATAAAACATACGCAAAAAGGGGTTTGCCTTTCAAAGGAGGAAAGCCACAGCACTTTCCCAATGACAGACCAGGCCTCTTCAGTTTCTGTGGGTGGGGCAGCAGAGCTAAAACGACTCATGGAGAGCAGGGCTTTGTTTTCTAGAGCCATTTGTGTCAGGCTGGAACATGCCCCAATGCTTATGTCATCTCAAAAATAGAAAAGCTTCTCTTTGATGTTAATCAAGCAATATAGGTAGCAGATTGATTATTAGACAAATTTCAACTAGTAATTGCCACCTGTCTCCCTTTAGATGGGCCTTTAAACTTTCAGAGTTGCAACTTCTTGGTTGAGAGATGTAAATGGAGAAATTTAGAGCCTTGTTGGAGGATTTTATCATGCAAAAAGTATTTCTCAAGCCCTCTGAGGGTCAGATGTTCTAGTTTGCATCAAATAAACTAAATATTACAGCAGTTTGACAGCCATTTCTCTCAATCTCTGGCTTAAAATTAATTAGAAATCCAAAAAGCTTTCTTCTTTTTTTTCCTTTTTTTTTCTTAAATTGATCAATTGCTATGATTTGGAGTGTTTTCTTCGGGGTGGTTTAGCAGCTTTTATAAAAATCTAACTCATGCATACTTATGCCACACTTACCATGGGCAATCTGCATCCAGGAATGCTGGGGAAGTCATGATGCTCCATGTGGTATCCTACATTAAAGGTGAGCCAGTTCAGAGGTCCATAATAAGAGTATGTCTCATACCCTTTTAAGAACATGTAGTGTTCTGCTATGAAGTGCCCAGAAATGGGATGTAAACCCAAGCAAAGAAGCGTACCTGCTATTAAATAAACAACAGGTTTGAGTCCCCAAAGGTTGTAAATGATAAGGTTTACAGAAAACTGTACAAGAGCATTGAAAATTTCCATCTGTGTAATCGCTTTGGGGTTCACATACAGTGGCCTCAGACTGTAGAACAGAGGTTGGAGGATAAGCCAAAGCAGTTTCCGAAGGGGTGTACAGAAAAACCAGCCTTCAAAGTCCGTGGGAATGTCCACATCCAAGCTGTCCCCTCCCAGGTACCGGTGATGGTCAATGTGGTATTTCTTGAAGGAGGCAGAGTAAGGGATGCCAATCGGCAAGTTGGCAAAGATTGCGAACCACCGGTTCCACTTGGCCTGCTTGTTCCCAAAGGCGACGTTGTGTGAAATATCATGGATGGCTAAGGTCAGCGAATGGTTGATGCAACCCCCAAAACCATAAGCCCAGAAGAAAATCCATTTCCAAGATAAATCTTTCACCAGGTAGCATGCCAGAAGCTGTACGAAAACCATTCCAGATACAATCCACTTTAAATGTGGATCAGGTCCCATCAGAGTCTTGATCTCCGGATACTTTGCTAAAAAAAAAAAATGCAGAGAAAAACTTCAGTAGATCATGGTTAGGTAAACACAATCACCACTGGGACTCTCTGTTCTTATCACACTATATTTCAGGCTCTAGTTTTATGAAATCGTAATTCGAAAGTAGAGTTGCCACTATGATGAAGGCTTTACTAACATATGGGCTCTATTCCCACTTCCAGCATCATGTCCAATTGTGATTGATATCGATATATATAGATATATACAGACATATAAAAAAAAAATACCCTGATGGTCAATCTGTGGCATCATGTGCCTTCACCACAATGAGTATTTCTTCACATTATTAGTATGCCAAAACCCACATGATTTAAGCGCTAAGAAGCACCTTCTGTCAAGTTTATTACTTCCTTTTGTATTTTGCTCAGATCAGATGTTTTTTTCCACAAAAGGGATACAACTGTCTTCTTCATAGCCCTTTTCACACTGCTGCTTCAAACATATTAGCAGAGGAAAGACAGCCAAGCAACAGGCTCACCAGGTTTTGCTCTGTGGTTAGATGACAAATGCAGCATTTAAAAAAAAAATTCCTAATTATTTGAGTGTTTACCAGTGCTCACAACACGTACAACTCTTCACATATGGTAACATCACAATAAAGTCAGTAATATTATCAGGATTTTGTAAGACACAGAAAATTTTTCTCTGTTCCCATTCCTCAGCCTGTTCCCAAGTCACATACCAAAAGCAGGCATAAAAGCCACAAGATAATCACACAACAGCTTCATGAGGTCTCACAACTACTGCAGTGTCAAAGAGACATGGGCTAGGCTTGCCAGGTCTGACTCACATCAGGCCAGGACTAGCTTACTTATCTTTGGTTCCAGCAGCCATTCATATTCCTTTTAAAAGAAAGAAAATACAGAGTACAGCTTATCCTCTAGGTGCTGTTCATTGATACACATCTCCTCTTTACAAATCCACACTTCTCACTCCTAGTATTAACTTGCACATAATTTTTTCCACTGTTTTATGACTTTTACCTACCTACTGACCTCCCTCCTTTAACTCATACTCTGCATTTCTCAAAAATTACGCACAGATAAGTGCGTAGACAAGTCACTCGCTCTGAACCCTGAGGTTACACAGTGTGTCCTGTAAGTTTGATAGGCCTGTTTTATGCATAGAAAAGTAAACAACATCTGAGTGTCACAGTATAACACCAATGCAATAAAATCAGATTACAATGACCAGCATCTATGCAGCTGTATATGCTATAAACAAATGCTGGAGACAATACACGTAGTTTATGTGACCTTGAAAACAGTGGCAGGTATGGAGTGCTGAATGCAGAGAAGACTTTTGTAGAAGTGAAACCTGAGAAGTTTGCTGAAGTTTCAGAGAGATGAAGTACTACTTAAGGAAGCAGATTGATGTGGTCATGCTTTGTAACCATTCCAACAACCTTTGAGCCTGTTAGCCAGCTTCACCTCAGCGTGACAGAGATTAGGGACAATAAAGACTAGACAAGTGCTGTGGAAGATGGTGAGAAAAGAGATATTCCCAATTCTTCTTGTGAGGACAAGGGGGCCAATTCACCATGAGGAGTATTCAGGCAAAAGAGAGATTTTTCTAAGTGGTGGGAAATCTCTAGTAAAAGTTCGTATCTTTCTAAAGTCAGTCAAATTTTTTTGATAAAAATCTCAGGAAAGTCCAAAGGGTTTCTGTTTTGCTGTTTTGCTTTCGTTCTTGTTTTCACAGTTTTTTAAAATTATAGCTTTCACACTAGAAAAATTAACATGCTAAAAATTGTTCCCTAGTACCTGAATATGTACCAAAATTCTACATGAAGTGCTGCTTATTCAAAGTCCACTCTAAAGAAACACTTGATATAATGACCTGGTCAGAAAGACTGTTAAAGATATGCAATTTTATATAATTAATTAATCTCCTGCTTAGGGGCCTCTGTCCAGAACCCAGAAAACTCTTTAATAAATCAAACCACCTCAATTGTTCAGTTGCACAGCTGGTAGATGTAAGTTACTGAAGTGAAAAAAAGAGATGAAGAAATGTAAAACAACCAGATCTGTTGATCAGCTTGGTCAAATTAAGGCTATATGGTCTTAAACTCTGGCAGGGAGGTTTAAGTTAGATATTAGGAAGAAATTCTTTACGGAAAGGGTAATCAGGCATTGGAATGGGCTGCTCAGGGAAGTGGTGGATTCTCCACCCCTGGAGGTTTTTAAGATGAGACTGGATGTGGCACCTAGTGCCATGGTCTAGTAACCGTGCTGGTAGTGGATCAAGGGTTGGACTTTATGATCTCAGAGGTCCCTTCCAACCCAGCTGATTCTATGATTCTATATTCACCAAAAAAAAAAAAAATAATTAATGGAATGGGAAAATTGCTTAGAGATGCTTTATATTGTCATTTGAGAATAATGGAAGTTTTGGACCTATTTCTTTCTGTAGCAGTCAACAAGGACCACAGATTCCATTTAAGAGATTTCAGAGCAGTTGCTGCCAACAGGCAGCAACAGTGTGTGCAGGCAGCAATGCAGGCAGGTTGCATTTGTCACAGGTGACAGCTATTAAGTAACTTGCTAGGGTTTAATATTAAATTCAACACATGATTAACTCCTCTCCAATCTTTCCTCAGTTAATCTTTGCATACTAGTCAAACCACAGTAGTGTGGCTATTTATCATTAATACTGATAAACCTGTCCCATTTCCACGGCATGGAGAGACCTCAGGTTTCTCCCCATGAAGAAATCATGGCTTGGGCAGGGGTGTGGTGCTCGTAAGCTCACTGGAGGCTAAAAGCCCTGCTGGTGGAGTAGCCTGCCAAAGATCTGTTCATTCAGAGGTGCTTCAAATGCAGAATGTTGAATACTGACCCTGTATAGAATTGAGGCTAAGCACTCCTCAGTGAGACACATTTATTCTCAGATTAAGTGATCCTGATGACTGCAGTTTATGTATAACATACTGACACAAAGATGTGATAACACAAATATTTATCTCCTTTTTCCCTCACGTTCATGCCTTGCAGTTAGCTGAAAGACTGTAGGTGCTGTACAAACCAGTCATAACCTATCTGCATGTCAAAAAGGAAACAGAGAATCAGAGGCAGGGTTACTGGCAGTGATGAACCAGGAGGCACAAAGGACTATCAGACCCCTGGTAGCCAGCCAGTAAAGACCACCTTTGTTTTCTACACATTGCACTTTGCAAAGTAAACAGACACCTACTCCCCAGTCTTGAGACTGCTGGAGTTTCACACGAGGAAGCATCTGAAGTGAGCTTCTCATCATGCTGCTCTTTCCTGTATTGCTTCCATTTTGGTCTTCCTGAGAGCTTTTCCATTATAAGAATGATGAGCTTCTATATGGCCAGAGTCCATTGCTTCTCAACAAGCACGATGGCAGGGCTAAAACATGATGTAATCTAGAGCTAACTCTTCATTATGCAAAATCATGGCATGGAGAGGACACAGAAAGAGGATAAAAAAAACAACCTCATGATTCAGCCCTTCTAGATAAGGCAGCTGGAGTTCATGTGTGGACACATGCCCTGTGACAGGGCATGACACCCACAAATTTATATGACTATATGGGACCAGGTTTTGCCCTTTAGAGTTCGATGAGAACAGCAGAGCTCCAGCTACTCTAGTGTCTACACGGCACATTTTCCAGCCTCTGGCTTATTGAGAAAGTCCATTAGCTCAGCCTGGCCGACAGTTTATCCACGTGTGCTGCTTCTAGTTGTCCAGACAGATCCATTGTACTGCCTTTTGGAGGGTGGGGATACTGGTGTAGATAAACAGCAGTGCAGAAGCAGGACTTTTCTGTCTCCCAGGTCAGCACACTGCAAAAGCAGCATGGGAACTTTAGCAGAGAAGGTAAGTGTAGTTAATAATTCTGCTCAGCCACCTCCACAGTCTCTATACATAACCTCAGAGCAGCTGAAAGCTGCTCCATGATGATGAAAGACATTTCCCACTTGTACAACAGTGTGGATGAAAGAACAGCAGTCAAGAGAGAATAAATGCTGCAAGAATATTTTCAGAAGCGTTCACAATTCTGAAACAACCCATTTACTGAATTAATATTTCAGAGAGATCACACTGTTGTGTGTAAGCATCAGTCACATTTCTAGAGGCAGGTCACACTCAGCACAAGTTTCTAAACTGACAAATTAGTCTGACTACATGTTTTTGACTTGATGTTTTTCTCTGGAGATCCAGGAACACTCACCATAGCCCTACTGTGATCCTCAGTTAGTGCTGGATCAGTTGTTCCCGGAGAGGCCATTGGTTGCCAGGTCCTGGTGTTCCTCCTCTTCAGGAGACAGCAAATATCTTGTTCTGAACCCTCACTCAACCTCCATGCTACTGACACTGTTCCTGAGGTAACTCAGAAGAGCCCCAGTGATGGTACCAAACACAGTTTCTTGTTGATGTGACATCACATACTTTATACTTGCACATTTTGGCATACATGGGATCTGGAAGTGAACAAGAACAGGAGCTTTCCATAAAGACAGTGATAGAGGTTTAAAGGAGCAGCAGCCTTGCCTACATCCACAAGAAGCTAGTAATAACAAGAGAAGAAATTTAATTTCTTGATTTTCCTTTATTTTGACCACAAGTGCAACATACAGATATAGTCAAAGTGGAGATACCATTCAGTATAAGGCACTTAGGAGGTCTGTTAAAGACCTCTGTTAAAGAGAAGAGTTAAAAAAAACCTCTGTGACACTGCTGTCCTGGACTATGTTCTGTTGACTATGAGTCCCTGCCAGAACAAATAAGAGACACCAGGCACAGGATGTAAGCTTTACTACCCCATGTCCTATACTGGAGCTGATATTTTTACCAAAAAAATTAACAAACCAAAAGAAGACAGTTTACTGGCAGGACCATGTTTTGCCTCATAATAGCTCAGCTCGTGAACATGCTCATAAGCAGGACAGCACACCTGAGTCCTCAGTGAAAGACATGGAACTGTTGGAGCAGGTCCAGAGGAGGGCCACAAAAATTGTCAGAGGGCTGGAGAACCTCTCCTGTAAGGAAAAGCTGAGAGAGTCAAGAATTGAGGCTCTACCACCTGGAGAGGTGAAAGCTCTAGGAAGACCTTATTGCCTTTTAATATTTAAAGGGGGCTTATAAGAAAGATAGGGACTGACTTTTTAGTAGGGCTTGTTGTAATAGGACAAGGGTTTTGAACTAAAAGAGGAGAGATTCAGTCTAGATATGAGGAAGAAATTTTTTACAATGAGGGCAGCGAAACCCTGGCATAGGTTGCCCAGGGAGGTGGTGGATGCCCTATCCTAGGAAACATTCAAGGCCAGGTCGGATGGGGCTCTGGGCAACCTGATTTAGTTGAAGACGTCCCTGCTCATTGCAAGGGGGTTGGACCAGGTGACTTTTAAAGGTCCTTTCCAACTGAAACTATTCTATGATTAATTCAAACCATACGTGGACCAAGACACAGGACACACAGAGGACAACAGGCATGACAAAAGCTTCTGGCTCTGTATAGTCTCCTAATCCCTCCAGTAGGCAAGCTAATAAGAAACCTTTTTGCCCAGCTAATTACACTGAAGTTTTATATATCCACTGTGCAAGGAAAAATGTCTTAATCTTGTACTTGCCAACCACAAGCCTCTGAATTGCTTAATGCTGGCTGGTCCAAGGGAGGAGGCTCACTCAGAAGTGCCACCAGAGGGAAAGTACCCAGTGGTGCCACACTGCTGGTGTCAACAGAGATAGATGATGTCAGCACATCACTATGTCAGCACATCACTATGACAGCAGCTATAAACTTGCTTACACTTGTTTGCTAGCTAGTTCAGAGGAAAGGGATGTAGGAATGCTAGGAAGAGGACTTCCTAGCTGCCTCTGAAACAACAACCCACAATATGGAGTAGGCTGAAGCCTTTGGTTACACTTAATACATTTTCAACAGAGGACTACAAATGCCTAAACCAGTGACTTTCTGCTCATGTGATTTATTTCATAGGTGATGCCCACAGGGAATTGGCATGAGCACTGAGATAGCAGCTATTCTGGATGTGCTTGTCAGAGAACAAGCACACATCAGTGGCAGCACTGAGCCCACATACTGCAGAATAAAGGGGAAACAAACTCAGTTTCTTTGCCAGAAGCACATGTAATTCAGAGCTTTCATTTAAGCTAAGGAGAGATGCCTATGCATATTTCAGTAGGTACAACTTATCAGAATTTTCATAAATGTGAGGTTTAAATAGGCAACAGAAGAGACAGCTGAAAGAAACAGCAGATTAAATAAGGTACAGCTGAAAGCTATACTCAGACCAAATAACTGCTAAAACAAAATGTATTTTTTGCTTTTTTTATTGTGTTTTACCCCTCCTCATAGGCTAATATCTCAGCCTTCCTACAGAATAAAGCACACATAAAATGCTTGCACCATCTTCACTCCAAAATAACTTGGCAAAGAATTAATTATATCATTATTAATTATTCTTATATGTTAGATCATATTCAGATCTAACTGGTCTACCCTGAGCAACAGTGAGTAAGCCCTCATCCTCAGCAGCAAACAGGTGCTTCCCTAAGGATCCTGTGAGGCAAGACATTTTCTGACCAACAGAACTTTACTACAGTAACTTTAAAAAGTTAGATCCAACCCATGGCACAAATATGATCGCATGCTTCCCATGTCACAACATACTGCTCATTGCTTGCATTTAGGAAACTGTTTGCAGGTGAAATAACCATACATTTTGTGCTTATGGTGTTACCTGCATCTGAGCAATGCTTTTTTCATCTCTCAAGAGTGACAAATCACCAATACTTGCCACTGTGCAAGACTATAGTTCTTCAAGTGTTTTGATCCAAAAAATCCTTACTGACGCTAAAGTAGAAATCCTATTTCTACTAGAAGTAGATATCTCCTCTGTGTTGTACCCTATATCTCCCTCTAATAGCATTTTTATAACTATACAGAAAGGCTAAGCAGATCTAGATGAAAAAACCTTTCTTCCATCAGGAAGTTTTTAGCCAGGTCTTTCCCTAACAGAGCTCACTGCAGCATTACACAAATCTCAGCCCTGACACCAGGCAGTAACAGGCTTTTCATAACCAAGAGGGCGAGAGAATAGCAATGAAACAGTTCCATTTCATAAACTGAAAAGCGTGAATAACGTGTTCAGGAACACGTACAATGTGATATGGGTCGAAGTGCCAGCTTGGCAAGGGACCTCCCCCGTAACTTAGAAGCAGTTGGCACCTAGACAGTACCAAACACAAGCTACATTTTAATACCTAGATTCTAAGAGTAAGATACGACAAAGAGATAACAGAGAAAGGATTACCTCTCCCTTGCACAAAACCTTGATCTATTTGCTGGTATAATTATAGCCATTAGGAGTCACACCTCTGGTAGGTTCATCTAGTGCAACAAAGTCCTGCCACAAGCTACCTCCCAGCCAGCCCAGTTGATAAACACGGCTCACAGCTCTGCAGCTCAACTGGAACAAGGTGCCCACAGGAGTTGTGGATGGCTCATCCCTCTTAAGTGTTCTAGGTCAGGTTGGATGGGGCTGTTAGCAACCTCACCTTGCGAAAGATGTCCCTACCCTTGGCAGGGAGATTGGACTCACGGAATTCTCCTTCAGACACGTTGTCACTGACTACAAAAGTCTTACAGACACCTAGGCTACTAAGTCACAACTTTGTGATGGACCATTTTTACCTCTCAGTTGTTCTATCGGAACATTGAGGCAACAACCCAAAGAAAGAAACTGCCCTACGTGTTTGTCAGTTTGCTCATTTTATTTTTCTTAACAGATAATTTCCACTTGCATTTAAATCCAAGTAGCCATGCCTGAGAGAGACTAACATTTCAGAAAGCTGCAGCATAAACAGAGAACAATCAAGTTTCAGTGCTTAGCAACTAAATCATTAACCTATTTGGAGGGAAATACTTCCTTTACCAGCATGGAATGTTGTCCCCAAGGCATTGCTGTATAAAACAACAGAAAATACATGGACTTTTACAGATATTTGTTCATATGCATGTAAGATTCTTACGGTGTTCTCCAGCTCAAAGGACACTAGACATTTCGATAAGTACATACTTTGGGTACTAGGGGTTCGCTGATCCTCAGGCTTTGAATAATACAAGTGAGGACCATGATACCAGCATCATACAGGATACCATGACAGCTTCAGTAACTTTTGGTAACATTTTGGTATCATGACACTAGTGTCATGATCCATTCTGCCTTGATTGTTCTGCCCACATCTTTCATGTCTCTCTTCCCATGTTGTATTTCTCTATTCCCCTCCTTCTGCTCCCACAGCTGGGACAGCGGGGGCTGCAAGGATGGACCTTGATTCCAATCACTTGTTCTGAACCCAAAGGAGAGGTGGGTAAAACCTCTGCAAGTGTGCAGTTGAAAGATCCTAAGAAGAGTTTGTTGCAGCAAGGGTAAGGGTAAAGTACTCTTTACATAATACAACTTCATTGTGGTCTGCAGTCCCCATTCTACAGCACAACCAGAAAAGTAAAAGATTAGTAAGGGTAGAGACCCACCATAGATACTTCTACCCACAGCTCACAAAATGTAGTGTCCTTGACTAAAAGGATGAGTAGCACATCAAGAAGCATCATTTTCTATAATAATATAATTTGACTCTCTACCTTGATTACATAGTAAAATAATTATTATTTTCCTGGGTGTAATTCAAACCTGTACCAGGATATTCCACCGTGCAACTATACAGGAAATGTTTTTGTAATTTAGATTAATCCTGGATTAATCTATGAGATTGTGGAGGACTTAAAATACTGCACCTAATTAGCATATACCCTATGCATACGCACCCTGAGCTGCTACTCAGTCACAAGTTTTCCAGTGCCCTTCTTTATAAAAGTACTTTAAAAACTTTATCCTACTCATTAGAGGGGGAAAAAACAGAACAACCAACCCATCCAAATAAAAATTGAGGAAAAAATTAAAAATTTTATTTATTAATAAAAGGTTGGAATTGTACTTTCAGGAGACACGCAACAATACTCTGCAACAATTCTGAACTATCAATTCTTCTCTGAAACGATCTTCAGAATACCCTAAAGCCCCAAAGCAGAATAAACCTCCCGACCCAACACACTCCTGTGCGCAGTTAACACGAAAATACAGACGCGCACCTTGTCCCTGACAAGCAGCGGGAGACTAGCGATTGTTCTCTAGCAAACCTCACCCACACCCCCGTTGACTTTATTGCGCTCCCAAGATACTGGGAACAAGTGCCTTCGGGAGGGCTCCCAGCCCGCAGTCCGGGCAGCCTGGGAAGGGCTGGCACCCGCCGGGATCCCCCGACGGCAACCAGGGCGCGGTGCGGGCAGGTGGGCGCAGCTCTGCCCCTCCGGTGAGCCGACTTACCGCTGCGTCCGGAAGGCAGAGAGTCGGGGGAGAGCTGCACCCCTCGGGGGAAACACCCCTCCGAGCCCACCGGGCCGTGGCTCTCCACAGTCTGGACACCCGCCCCGAGCCGGTCTCGGTACCGACACAGGCGGACCTGGCGCCGATCCCTCGCCCCACCCGCCCCGTCCCGGAGCGCAGCCCTGCCCGCCCCGCCGGCGGCCGCTCCCGAGCGCCCCGGCGTACCCAGGATCTCCTTCCTGCGCTGCGTATGGGGTTGCTCCGTGTAGACCCACTCGAAGTCCTCACGGGTGACGCGGTTCCCCATGGCTCCCGCTGCGCCCCGCGCTGCGCTGCGCTGCCCTTATAGAGCTGCGCTGTTCTTATAGCTCCGCGCCCAGGAGGGGCGGCTCCCCTGCCCGCCGCCGCCCCGCAGGTAGGCACTGGGGCTGCGGCTTCGCTCGGGTGTGCAGGAGCCGCGGGAGCTGCACAGCCCCGCCGAGGTGTGCAAGGGAACCCGGGAGAGAGAGGATGCCTCGGGGCTGGCTCTGGGTGCAGCGGACGGGCGGCCGAGGTTCGCTCTGCTGCAGGGACCTCGAAGGCAGGCGGGAGAGGTGGGGGGGGGGGGTGGGCGTGTTCGCAGGGCAGCAGGTTCCCCATCGTGCTGCTGCCACCACCGGAGCTCAGCACAGCCACTGCATCCATCCCCGCCTGGGACGGCTTCAGAGCAAAAGGGGAACTGCAGAGCTGCAGGTTCCCGGGCGCTTCCAGACGTGGCTTTTGGAAAGCAAAGGTAGTCCAAACGCCATAAATCCAGAGATATGGCCCTAAGCAGAACGTGGCTTAGGGCAAAGCCCAGTTGTGTGAGCTCCTCCCAGGGGTGGAAGACTTGGGACGGCACAAATGCGACCAACGCCTGACACACATTTCCTTGCCGCCCTGACACATCTTCATGAGCTGTCCCGGTAGAATCCAGCCCTTGGCTGTGTCACACTTCACCCCTGCAGATCGGCGGCCCATTTCCCAGGTACCGTCCCTGCTGGAGCAGCAGGAAATCACACTGCTCCCTTGGTAACAAAGCCAGGCAAAGGACTAGCTAACCTTAAAACTGACATAACCTTACTTACCTCTCTAGCCATTCTGATTCACAGGCAGAGTTACACATATTATATAGTGATGTTTCTAAACACACACAACCCAAAATTAAAGTGCTGCCCTTGTTCCCACTATGTTCTTTTGCAAGTCCATACCTGACCTGCTGTCCATCTTCACTCACTATCCCTGTCATTAGTCCTTCCATCGACAGCATCACATATGGATCAGCTGCAATGTTGTTTCATTGTGTTTCAATATGAATGTCTCTAACACCCTTCACAGCCTCCTACCCTAAAAAAATGCCTATCACAGCTGGCAGTTAAAAGGGGGGAAAAAGCAGCCTTGAAAATGTGAAATATCAATATTTTTCAGCAATAATTGTTGCCTACAAACACAACTTACTTTAGTCTACTGGAACTATTTAAGATTTTTTGGTAGCACAGTCCCATATGGGTTAAAAAACAACAACCACCAAACAATCCACAAACCCAAAATGCCGTAGGAGGCTTTTTTGAGTTTGGTTTTTTTTTTTTTTCCCCCTGAAATGGTCTAAATGTAAACCCCTGAATAATTAAAGGTCCAAAGCATTTTGAGTGGAAGGACTACAGTGTAAAGGAAAGCAGCTTTACCCACAGCAGGAGCAGGAATTTAACCACTTTACTGTTACAGGTCAGCTCTCTGTAAGAACAATGTTTTTTTCACCATTACTCCAGCACGAGGCAGGTGCTCTCCCACAAAGTTGCACGGTCCAACCCAGTAATGGACTATTAATCCAAGTGAAAGATATTACGCATTTCTAGAAGAAACTGATTGTTCAGAGAGCAAATGCATTGGTATCTCAGCCTAAACTTTTAATTGGCTCAAACGTTTTGGCATGTTGACAGTATCGGTGGAGAAGCCAAAGACATTATGAACGTGATGACACCCTTCTGTCACTTCCTGCTCAGGAGTGCTTAAGGTGACTAAAAAAGCAAATTAGAGAGGCAGTCCATGCAGTTACAAAGAAAACAAATATGACTTCATCCCAAAAGTTTGTCCAATAGGATAGTGCTATTGCATATTGCAAGTTACGCATGGGAACTTAAGTATCTCCTTTGTAGGCAACAGCATCTCCTTTATGTAGCTCATTACTATAGACTCGGCCTGACCACATGAGAAGAACAGAAAGCTTTTCTGTCTCCAGTGAGCTGGCATCTGTTTTTGAGAATAGAATTTCACACTTTCTATTTCTATAATAAGCCAAACAAATCATACTAATTCAAGAGTAATTGTGGATGCCAGACAAACAAGAAACGCCAGCTTCAGACCGTCTTCTAGAACTGGCAAAAGTATTATCTAGTTCTGAACCTTTGGCATCCTTAGCTTTACAGCATCCTAGTAACAATCATTCACAAAGGAAAAGTAGGGATTTTAACGTCACACAGCAATAATAGCCCTTTTAATGAATATCATGACTGTGAACTCTACAGATTCATGCAGTCACTACACTTTATGGCAGTTCAAATGTGCATGGTCAGGTTCTCTCAGCTGCATCCTTCCTTTCTTCAGCAATTTCCTATATTTGTTCAGGATTTCTAAATATTGGCAAGCCTAGCTGAGAGAAATTCCAAACACACTCAAGGGGAAGAGCACAGTTGCTGATTCTGTGCAGGGTACCATCAAAATATCTTGTTTATATAGTTTTAAGTATGCATCACACTCACCTCCAGCATCCCAGGGTAAAAAAGACAAAAATCCTTTGCTTCACAGAGGACATGACCTAGGATATACAGCTCTGAAGCAAGACATATTGGTTCCTCCTTCCACACACCCAGGCAGACTCATACTTTTCCACCCAAAGCTGCTTTTCCACCATGAATGTATTTCTGCTACACAACCCAGCTACTTCCTCCTTCTGCTCATTGAAAGAAGAGGTGACAGAATAAATACAGCAGTAACACCTGCACACGTCTCCTAGTGACTACTGCCAGCGTGCAGACCAGGCTTGTGTGTTTGAGGTTATCTTAATTCTGCCCTGGTGTGCAGGCCTTAACTTCTCTTCTTCTGATTTTCAACAACGAACCTTTGTTAAAGTTGATGTTCTGGAACTAAAATAAAGTTGTCTGGCAATTTTATCTCTAAACAAAGTGTTTTCTCTTCTGCACTAAGAGCTCCATATCCCATGACAGACTTGTACTTTCAGCTACTGCATTACCTGCTTTCTTCTCTGCCTGTATAAATTGGACCTTCCTTCACTACTGGAAGAAAACACAGCTGTGTATTTGCTTGTTTATAAAATATTTTGCAGTCATTTTGAATTGGATGTCATGCTCTGACTTCATGTAACTAGCGCCAAGGTTTACAACCTGACATACTTTATCGAACAAAGTCAAATTTTCATAGGCAGCACAGTTTGTAGATGAGCCATGTCATCAACACACACACCGAAGTTAGCTTAGGGGAAACAATCTGCCAATAAACCCTACTTGCTGCTTCCCCCTCTCACCTGTGCTGACCCTTCCTGGGATCATTCTGGATTTCTCTTTCTAGTGGGTTAGCTCTATGCCAGAGGTGTGAGTTGAACTGACCAAACAAAAGTGCTGAGGAGCTGATGCAAAAGAATATTAGGGCGATAAAACCATGTTTCTTTTGGCACTGGTAGGTTATTAGATAGACTTGTTTGTATTATGCGTAACTCACCTTTCATACAACATGGCGCGTTCAAACCAAGGCTGCCCAACAGCCCCGTTTGCCCAGCGCTCGGCGAGCTGGCTCATGGCATCTCTGCCTGGGAGCTCCCAAAACGAGAAGTGAAGTTCAAAGAAGCAAACAGCTCCCTAGGAAATGAGCTCACTGCTGCCCAGCTTCGCCCCTCCTCCCCTGCCGCCAGCTCTGCCAGCTCTGCCAGCTCCCCGACTTGTGCGGGGCGCGCATCGCTCACTCCTCGCCTCTCGCAGCCGGCCCCGCGGGGCTGCGCACCGTGGGAATGACCACTTCGCAGGCCAGGAGCAGCGGGGAGCGCTCAGCAGAGCAGCACGGGCGGGGGAGGGCACTCGCGGCATCCGCGCCCTTCGCCGTGCGGATGTTGGGGCGGGGGGGCGGCTGCGCGGCCCAAAGGCTCCACGGCACAGCGCCGCTACAGCCGGGGCTCGGGGAGCGCCGTCCCGCGGCAGTGCCCGCGACAGTGCCCGCAGCGACCGCGGGCGCGCCCGGGGCGGGGAGCGGAGCCGGGATCCCCCCGGACCAGCGCCCGCCCCGCTGCTGCGAGCGCTGCGCGCCCCCTGCCGGCACCGCCGCACCGGGCTGCCGGCGGGGAGGGACATCCCCGGGGGCACGGACACCCCCCGCCCCGCTCCCCCGCCCCGCTCCAGGGCACAGACACCCCCCGCCCCGCTCCCCTGCCTGCCCCAGGGCAGGGACACCCCCCAGCCCCGCTCCTCGGGAGTGGCCGCTCGCCTTGGCCTCGGCTCCGTCCTCGCTTTGCCTCAGAGAGCGACTCTTTGCTGTTTCCTTTCATCCCAGCAAGCCCGACCGTCTCTCTGACGTAAGGGCAATCAAGGGAAGGATGGCTGAGGAAGCGCTCACTTCGGTTGGTTTGGTAGCTTCCAAGTGTTCGCGCTTCCTTTAGAAATATGTCCTTAAGGAATTTAAAAATGTTTTTCAAAATGTTTTCAAAAATATTTTGTCTGAAGACTGACAAATGCAGCGCTTCTGTAACTAACGACGCCGCTGTGATCCGGTACACAATGTATTTAGACAGACCGCTCCCGCAGAATTCACATGGAAACAATTTCCTCTTCTACGTAAATATTTTTTCTCGTAATACATTTGACCCTGCTTTTCAGCTTTTCCAAAGAATCGCAATCTTTCTGCAAAGTAATTTATTCCACAGAGTGCTTTATGTTGTTCAGAGGATTTGCAATTGCTTTCTCTCACGAGATGTATTTGCTGTTACACACCATAAATACTTATCCCATGGATAAGCTTATGCTGCCCTCCCTGCAATCTTGGCATTTCAGGAACAGTTTTACTAGGATCCTGGTACAAACACCTGTGTGGTAACTAGACTTCTATTCCACAGCAAGAATGTTATAGGCAAAAAGCAGCAACGCTTGTAATCTATCCAAATGTGAGCATCTAAGGGGTTCACTGTCGACAAGTGTCAGGATTATGAGAGAACTTGGGTTCTGTGAAGAAAGGTACCAGATTACACTGGAATTTCTATCTTATCCTCTAAGCATTGATGCAACTCTCCTCTAAAAGCCCCCACTACTGTACATTGCTGGTCTGGCAGTGCTCTCTAGACTGCAGCTCACCCTCGCAGATCTGCTTTTTCCGAACGTATTTCCCGATACTCAGGTTTCAACCTAATGCACTTAAAACCTTTCATTTCAGGGCTGCTGCTCACTTCTGACAATAGAAGTCACGCGGGGTTAAGAGGGGTACTTTGTTCAGCCTCTCGAAGTCAGAGACTAAACTTTGAGTGGAGGAAAAAAAGCCACTTGAAAATGGCTCGCTCTGTGTGTGTTATGTGTGTATGTGTGGACGTGTAGGGAGAATTTCCTCTGCAGGGAATAGCTGGAGAGCAACTTTGATAACCAACAGAGCTAAATTCCAAAGATATGTCATACAGGCTCTTTTCACTTTCGAAAAATATTTTTAGTTAGTATTTATATTGTAGCAATATGTAGAGACCCTCCAAGATGGACTAGGATTTGACTATAAAATCAAAAAGTAAAATTACAATTTTTCTCTGATGAGTTACAAACCCTTCTAATATAAGCACGCTACAAAATGGATTAATCAGCTTTGATTACACCTAAGGAGGATGAGGTTTTACACCCATAGTTTATCAAACTCTCAGTTGAGTCACAGTATCTATTTCCTCCTCATGGAAACCTAGCTAAGTTGGTTTAATAAACAAAATAGCTGCCCTTGGGCTTTCATTGAGACTGTGGCAGTTTATACTTCTTATTTTTTTTATGTATTTAGCCTTGTTCATTTCAATCTGAGACTATTTTTCTTTTAAAATGTAACATTAACTTTAGGGATAAATCTTGCCTAGTGCTACTGGGATCTGTCCGGTGACTTCAGTGGAAGCCGAGAGCTCAGCACTTTCCAGCATCAGGTCTAGCGTCTGTAACCCAGGGAAATGCATATGCAGGAGAGCTAGAGAAGCCCTGCTATTTGTAGGACAATCGGCATGAATAGGAGTTGCAGATTTGTTTCCTGGCCCCAGGGAGCAGTGAGAGCAGTTAGGACACGCATTCACAGTCATTGCCTGTGCTGGCAGGTGTGAAATCGTACCATGCTGGCTCAACTAATAGGTATTACCTCCCAGAAGTTTCTACTTCTTGTGTTGCCTATAATTCGCAAGATACGGACTACTCAGATGTCCACACACATCCTATGTTGATAGGTGTAATGTGACTCCTTTGTAAAGGCTGAGGATTTTTGGAACGGTAGTTTCATACCCTCAGCCATGAAATCGGGAATGAAGGAGAAAACCTTCATTTATAATCATCAGCTTTAAAACTCAATAATAATAATAATTTGTATTTTCCGTGCATAATTAAAGGGCTAAAGATTTCTAGAGTGAGGATTAGTCCCACTGATTCATGCATCCTTTCAGACAGTAAGAAAAAGAAATTGTATGATCTTGTCCTAGCAACAAAACCTGTTTAATGAAATTGGGGTGATTAATGACCATAACTTAGAAATTAGTTTGGAATGGTGGCAGTGCAACTCCCTCACTCTGCAAAATGACTGATGAGAGAAAATCCTTCCTTGCTGTGCTCAGTCTCAAAGACACAAGCAGATGACAAATGGAGGAGAGCACTATAAATCTCACCAAATTAATTGGTGTAGCTTTGTTAGCTGTTTGGTTTTCTATTCAGTGGAATCTGAAGTAGGATGTGATACAGCAAAGAAAACAATAATTATTAAAAATACCAGAAACTGAAACATAAAAAAGAGGTGTATACAGAGTTCATTGCTTGTTCCTAGTCAGGGTCAGCAAGAAGAACCTTATGCTCATAATGAAGCTTTAAACGCCTTTTGTAGGAGTCCATACACAAATTGGGATCAGGGATTTCACTCATGTTTAATTGGCAATCTAAGGAGAGAGGACAACATTTGTGGCAGAAGCTAGTGGGCCGTAAAGGCCAGGCATGGTGGCAGTTATATTAGATCAGCTGGAGATGAGGAGGCTAAATTATGAAGGAGGCTAAATTATGAAGGACTATAAAGGTAAAGTTAAAACCACATTTCGTGCAGAGCTGCAAAGAGCTAGGACAAGGACTCTGGGAAAGGATGACACAGCTAATTAACATTTTAGTGCATTTTACTTAGTGAATTACTTTAATGGAATTGTAAATCCCAGTTTAGATTTCTTCCTGAGTTCTTTTTTTTTTTTCTCTTCAAGACCTCACCTGTTTTAATTGATTAATAAGGCATTCTAAATGAAGATAACAAGGAAAACCTGATATCTTGAATTGGCAGAACTCATTCATTAGTCCTAGATAAGTCTTTTACAGGTGTTAGCAAGAGAACCCTTTATTATCAACTACTGATTTTCTTTTCCTCTCCGGTCTTCTTTACACAAAAGCAAAAATACCTTAAAAGCAATCCATGTCACATATTTAACTAGATATGTAAACATTATCAGTTTAGCAATCGGTGTTGGTTTACAATGGGAGGGCTAATCTTTCTTCTTAAACATTAGACAAATAGTTTGTGTGAGAATGAGAGGAAAAAAAATGGGATATCAGAAGTTTCCAAATCAGTGAATTTGAAAGGCTAGGTGAAACAAATCAGGAAGAGGGTGTGTTGACCCTGCTAGAGGCAAGAGAGAAGGCTGTAGATGTTGGCTGTAAAAAGCACATTTGTTTCACAACGTTCACACTTCAAATTTCTTCCTCTCATTTTAATGTAAACTGGAGAGGGCAGGAATAGGACTAAAAAATCTATCCAAGATTTAGAAAACAAGCGTTGATCATTTTGTTCATTCATTTGTACTTTGTGAAAGATTAACTTGTTTTGTGTGACCTTCCTTTTCTTAAAATACAGCACCACTTTTGTATTTGCTAAATAATTCTTTTTAAAAGAGCAGTTACTTAGTTTTGGCTAGATGCAACTGAGATAAGGGTCAGGACAATTAGTTCTGTTGTACAAAATGAGAAACAGCTCTTTATATAAATATCATGCAACCAAATACTATACACGAAGTTGGATTAGTACAGCAATGAAAACTACGGTTCCTGGAAGCTGCTAACTGTAGGAGCCGTGTCCCAGGGGCAGGGGAACCAGGGGACATGCACAGGGATAGACAACCCCATTGGTTAGAAGGTCACATGGTTTTAGGGGATAAAAGGAAGTGCCGAATTTGAAATAAACCTCTTTGATTTCCACCTCACAAAGAGCAGACTGCATTTCTTTATCATATAAAGACTGCGACCCAACTAGTTCATCACAAGAAAACAAAACCCACACAACAGTAAAAAGCACAATATTGATTGAGTGGCTAATGATCTTGAGTACTGACCATTATCTGCTGATGTTATATGGAGCATATCTGAGAGATGGGTTGCAAGAGTTCTCCAAAACCAGGGTGCTACAATGCCTCAAGGATCCTGTGTCTTCCTGTGCTATAAGCAGCACTGCTGATTTCAGACTGCATTAACAAATACTTGAAGTCTAATAAGGACACTGAACATCCCAGGAATTGCAAAACAAAATTACAAATAAAATTTAAAAAATAAAAAAAAAAAAAAAAAGAAAGAAAAGATGGAGCCATGCTCTTCTAGTGGTGCACAGTGAAAGGATTTGAGGCTACAGGCACAAATTGCAATACATGAAGTTTTACTTAAATATAAGTAAAGAACTTCTTTTGGTCAAATATGGGAATAGGTTGCTCAGAGAAGCTGTGCAGTCACCATCCTTGGAGATATTCAAAGCCCAACTGAACACAACCCTGAGCAACATGCTCTATTTGACCCCACTTCTCAGCAGGGGTTTGGACTAGACCATCTCTAGAGATCCCTTGCAGCCTCAGCTCTTCTGTGGAACTGAAAAGATCAATGTCTCTCATTCAAGGCCCAAGTTTAGTATCCTTTGGGGTAAATTGAAACAAAATGTGATTTTTCAAACTATCCAGGTATGTCACCTCTGTCGTGGTGGCAGTAACCTGTCTGCAGAACCTTCTACTACTTACACTGATGTAACTCTTCACCCTAAAACAAGTACCCAGCACATACAATCTCCTGTAGTACCTGGCACTAAGTACACAGAAAAATTAGAAGCTGAAGGAGGTTCAGAGGAGTAAGAAATGTCTTAGAGAGCATGCATCTTATCTTGTCTTCTTTTTCCTTCCTCTTCTTTACCTCCTTCCTTCTCCTTCATTTTTCTGTGCATGGTACTGATGGCTCAGGTAAATGTGGACGGTGCTGCTTTTTTTACAAGACTGCACCAAAATGAAAAGAGCTGTCAGTAACCTATAGCTTTATAACTTGTCCAAATGACTTCTGTATAGAATCACTATACTTTTTGAGCTGGCTTTGAAGTTGCCATCTCTTTGAATCCTGAGGTTTTCCCTGCACGCTGAGGTGCTGAAGAAAGGCAGATGCATGAGACAGTTCAATCCAAAAGAAAGGAAGGCTCTGAGGACAGTAGAAGCTGGGGTTGTCAAGAGAAAACCCAGGAGGTTTTACTCTTTCAGTTAAGTGTGTTCAGGACCTGAAACTACCACCAGGAATTTTGCAGTGGCAGAAAAGGAGAGTGGAGATAAAACAATGCTGGTGGGTGTGTGTGAAAAGTTAAAAACAGGTTGTTGCAGACTGATGATGGACTACAGATTCCTGCAGTAGATTTTATGGAAAGAACCAGAGGAAAACACCCCAAAACAGCTAAATCTGAGGCATCTAGAGCTTGTTGAGCTTGTAAAATATATTCTTTAAAACTTACTTGTTATGGATGCTTAAAAGTATCTTTTATTTCCAATGGAAGGTTTAAAATTTTTAAAATTCCCCCTCACCACCACTTTTTAAATGTGTCTAGAAAACAAGCTGGAGCTCTGAGCATGGGGAGCAAAATAGGGTGCATAGCAAAACCAGGCAGGAAGATAAGACATTATCAAGGGGGAAAATTTTGCTGCTAATTGGACAGGAGACAAAGTTTTCTTTTAAATACCTTTTCACCAGGCAGCTTTCACATCTTTATTTTTCCTTATTGCTGTTCTTGTCAAGTAGTTAATGAAAAACAATGTTAGTTACGCAAACCATCTCATTCAGGATAAAGAGAACTGTATAACGAAAAAAAACACAGAGATGATGAAGAATATTTGTATCATGTAACATTTTTCACAGAAAAATAATGAAATATGAATGTGGCAGCAAAACATTAAAACATTGGCTTTAAGCCAAAGTATAGGGAAAAAGCAGAAAACATTCAAAATAAGGTGGTTCTGATGATTAAAAACTTAAAAGTGCCTTTTCTGTCTGATATTGTATAATTGTTTGCAGAAAAAAACCCAACCGACAAAAAAAAAAAAAAAACCAACAACAACCAAAAAAAAAAACAACCCCACACCACAAAAATGAAATGAGATTGTGCAAGATTATTAAACTATTATCATTGACCTGGGCCAAAAATTTTATCTTGATAAACGAAAGAGACTCGTGACTTTGTTCCTATATTTGACAAATACACTAACACCAAAATAAAACCTTCACCCTTCACCCTGAGGGCCTAATCTCACTTGCTCTGAAGGCAATGTCAGTTCTGGTGGGAATTCAAGAGCAGGACTCAGTGCAATATGTAGGTGACATTAATATTTTCCCTATGCAAGCTTACAATACAAAGTATAACTGAGTTGTGCTTTTTTCCACCCCCCCAAAAAAAAGACAAGAAAAAAAAGAACTCCATAATGACTCACCGTGTTTTTTATTACATTTAACTTTTATGGAGGGGCTAGGGAGACTTTATTCTAATTTTGAAATCTTATTTTTAAAAGCTACAGAACTATTTTCCCCACACTGTTATACATGTCCTTCCAACTATAAACAGAGGGGCAGAATTTACATGTAAAGCTCTGGAAATCTCTCTAAAGGAGCTAAAAACTGCCTTTCAGTTTATGCGAATTTTACAATGTAAACTACATCTTGTAGTTTTCTTAAAATGGGAGTGCTAAGTATGACCGGAGAGAAGGAATTCCGAGATCTCCACAAGTTATGTAAATTTGTTGCTATTTCTAATACTTAATAGGAAAGTATTTCCTAATCTCATCACTAGGCCAAAGCTATTGGTGTCTTGAGACTTGGGCTAGACTAACTTTGAGAACACTTGATGCTGAGGTAGAAGAAGAAAGTGTTTTTTAGCAGGAATCTTTGATCAGTTTTTATATCGTGGCAATTTGGGATATGAGCAAACAAAGCAGTGGTGTAGTGAG
Source organism: Chiroxiphia lanceolata (assembly GCF_009829145.1). NCBI lineage: Eukaryota > Metazoa > Chordata > Aves > Passeriformes > Pipridae > Chiroxiphia > Chiroxiphia lanceolata. The sequence goes on from NC_045642.1 coordinate 53,089,153, forward strand.
AAGTGAAGGTAAAAATGGAATGTATACTTGCAGCAGCCTTGGAAATACTTATGAGGCAAATCTGTACTTGTAGTTAACCTAAAACAGGAAGGAAAGCTGATGTAACAGCAGAAAAAAAAGAAGGAATAAGGAACAGGAGAGGATCTTGTCATGAGTACAGAAGGGCTATGAGACACGTTTTAAAATCCTCACCTTCAGTAGTACTTATTTTGTATAACCCAAGACTTTTTCGGTTTGGGGTTTTTTTTTAGACATACATAGTTGTAGAGCTACCAGTACATTAACCTCTGACTGAAGATAATATACAGTCCTTTTCATCACTACCTGTAGAGAACATTTTATAATTACTGTAGCTCTGCATCTCCTATTTATAACACTTCCACATCTGCTTGTTCTATCAAGACAGAGATCAGTTTCTTTGCAAATACTGCTCCTGATTCATACGCACACAGGCCTGACCCTTACAAAGCCAATAACCAAACGAATGCAAAATACTAACGAGTGGTACTTCTCCCTTGGCACCTCTGCAGGCAGGGAAGTTCCTTGGCAGGGTGAGGAAGAGATGTCCTGCGGCAGTTGGCAGGAGGGGAAGTCAGTGGAGTGTGACTGGAGCAGGGAGCTGCTGCATTTGCAAAGCACGTACGGCTGTGCTGTTCGAGGGCGTGAGGAGTTTGGGGATGGAGCGGTGCCTTAATAATTAAGGTAAACACCTACACCTGATATTTTAAATGAGGGGATCGCTTCACGTACTGGAATTCCGTGCAGTGACTGAATAGCAACGCATCGATTGTTTTAAACGCTGTTCTGGGTGACCGAGTTCGCGCACTCGGCTGCTGATCGCCGCCGCCGGCCGTGAGTGGGGGCCGGGCTCCCGCCAGCACTGGGACCCGGCGGCCCGCCAGCTACCGGCGTGTCCAGGCGCATCCCGAGCCCGAGCGCGCAGGAACACACCGGGACACCAGTCCCCGGGATCCGCTCGCAGGCCCCGCCCGTTACCAGCCGCGCTCCGGGGCACCCCCTGGCGGCCGCACGGCGGAGCACGGGGCCCCGCGCGGGCCGCGGGCGGTGCTCCCGCGCGGGCAGGGGGCGGTACCGCCGCGAACCCATTGGCTGCTCCGCGTCCCGGGGTGCGCCCCGCGCTCGCAGCGCCCCACGATTGGCCGGCGGCCGCCAAAGGAGGCGGGGCGCCGCGGCACGGCGCGCCCCCATTGGCCACTTCACTGGATTGGGCGAGGCGGGCGCGGCGATTGGCTGTGCAGGTGGGGAGGGGGCGGGGCCTGGCCGCAGCGCCCTCCCGGGGCTGGGGCCCGTCGCGGCGGCAGCGGCGGAGATCTCGCGAGGGAGCGCGGCCGGGATTTGGCGGCGCTGCCTCCCTCCCTCCTCCCTCTGCCTGTCGCTGCTGCTCGTCTCTGGTGTTTGTGTGGAAGGGGGAGGAGGAGGAGAAGAAGGGCAGGCGAGAGGAGCCCGAGCCCCACCATCCGCCGAGGGGAGCGGACCGGAGCCCCCTCGCCGCCCGCGGAGCTCTCTCTGCGCCCCCTCGCCCCGCCATGGCCTCGGGAGACACCCTGTACATCGCCACGGACGGCTCGGAGATGCCGGCCGAGATCGTGGAGCTGCACGAAATCGAGGTGGAGACCATCCCGGTGGAGACCATCGAGACCACCGTGGTGGGCGGCGAGGAGGACGAGGAGGAGGAGGAGGAGGATGAATGCTGCGAGGAGTGTGGCCCGCACCACCCGCCCCATCACTACCACCACCACCAGCCCATGATAGCGCTGCAGCCGCTGGTGTCGGACGGGGACCCCAGCGGGGCGGGCGGCGGCGCGGCCGGCGGCGGCGGGGGGCAGCTCCACCTGCACCACCACCACCAGGAGGTGATCCTGGTGCAGACCCGCGAGGAGGTGGTGGGGGGAGACGACTCGGACGGACTGCGGGCCGACGACGGGTTCGAGGACCAGATCCTCATCCCGGTGCCGGCCCCCGCCGGGGAGGACGAGTACATCGAGCAGACCCTGGTCACCGTGGCCGCCGCCGGCAGCAAGAGCGGAGGCGGCGGCTCCTCCTCGGCCGGCGGTGGAGGCCGCGTTAAGAAGGGCGGCAGCGGCAAGAAGAGCAGCAAGAAGAGTTACCTGAGCGGGGGAGGCGGCGGTGGGGCCGAGGGCGGCGGCGGCAGGAAATGGGAGCAGAAGCAGGTGCAAATCAAGACCCTGGAGGGGGAGTTCTCGGTCACCATGTGGGCCTCGGGTAAGTGCGCGCCGGGACCCCTCCCTCCCCGGGCCGCGGGCCCCGCCGGCGGCCGCACGGCGCGGCCGGGACAGTTTTGTTTTGAAGGGAGGCCATGTTTTGGTGTGTGCGATGGGCGCCGCCATGTTCATCGCCAGGGCAAGTATGGCGGCTCCCCGAAAAGATGGCGGGGTCTGCGCTGCCGCCGCCGCTCGGCCCGGCCGCGCCGGGGGGAAGGAGGCAAACATGGCGGCGGCCGCCAAGATGGCGGCGGCGGGGGGTGCGCGGGCGGGCGGGCGGCAGCGCCGTCGGCTCCCGGGCCAGGCCGCAATGGCGTAGTTTCTGCAGCAGGGGGAGGCGGGGTGCGGGGCGAACCTCCCCGCGCTCCCCCCGTCCCCGCCCCGCCGCCGCTCCCCGCGGGGCCCGCTCCGCGCCAGCCCCTCGCCCGCCCTCCCCTCCCCCGGCCGCCGCCGCCGCCCTCTGTCCTCGTTCTCTCCCCCCGCGTTCCCCAGCCCGCCGCCCCTCCCCGGCTCCTCTCCCTGCCGGCCCGCTCCTCTCCCTGCCGGCCCGCGGCCCCAGGCGGAGCGTGTGCGCCGGGCCATGACCGCGATGTGCGGGCACAGACCCGCCCGCCCCGGCCCCGCGGCTCCCCCGGCGCGGGGCGGCGAACCCCGAAATACCGTGCACAGCTCGCCCGGGGGCCGCCCGGCCCCGGCCCGCTGCGGTGGGTGGGGCGTTCCCGCCCGGAGCCGGCGGTGCCGGCGAGGGGAAGCGGCTCCTCGCCCCCGCGGGGCTGCCCGCGCCTCCCGCCGGCTCGGAGGGGGCGGCCGCGAACCACCGTCCCTGCGGAGCCCGAGGGGAGCCGGGGGTGACAGCCGGGAGGGGCGGCCCTGGGGCTGACCTCCGTCCCTGCGAGCCGCGGGCAGGAAAGGGGCATTTGCTGCTTGGCGCTCGCAAACCGTCCAGCTTTTCCTTCGCCTAGGTCTGAAGCTTTAAATAGGCGCAGAGAGTCCGTGTCGTGTGAGATTGTGTTTTTTTGAGAAGGGTTTTTTCCTTTTTTTCCTTTCTTTTTTTTTTTGTGGGAGTGTCCTTTAAAGGGAATAAAATCTTGTTGAAGGGGTTTAGTATCTGTGGGACTTGGAGTGAACCTGACTTTGGTACCTGCCCTGCCCACTTAGTTTTATTTTATTTTTTCTTTTTACTAAAATATATTGCTGGCAGTAAGGTTCTGTCATCAGTAGTTCTGTCCTTAAGTTATGTAAATGCGGAAAAAAAGCGGTCAAATAGTATGAGTTCATGTAACGTTTAAATTGGTGCATGCTCTTTGAATAGTGGGTTGGTAATCTGTTTTGCATATTGTAATTTTTGTGCTCTTTTACATTTTTAAAAGTGTGTAGTGATGTCTAAAATGTTTGCACTCTGTGATGTTTGCAAATGACCAGTTGTTGTTAGAAAGGCAAGTGTAGAAGAGAAAACGTATTGGATGACTGAATTCTCCTGCCTGAAAAGGTGGCAGGCATGGTGGTTCAGATTTTTACTCTCTTTTTAAATACAGGTGATTACTTTAGCAAGTGTTTAGTCAGTTGGTAGCCCGGTCAGTTTAATCAAAGTTCTTTGCTTCCTGATGAACAGGAAAGAACATGCAAGAGTTTCCCAACTAATGTTTAGTTGGATGGTGTTTTGTATGCTTCTGTGTCACTGTGTGAAAACTGAATAAATTCCCTTGCTGGTATTTTTCTTAGAACTCACCATCCAAGAAACATAAAAGATAATAGAAATTAATATAGTTTTCTGACTTGTGGATGCTGCCTGAGGTAGCTGAACGCAAGTGGCTGTATGACTCATGAACTGGCAGGATATAGGACCTCGCTGAGATCAATTGACAATTTCTAGCATGCATTTACACTCGGAAATTCAGAGTGCCTGATAGGATGCTTCCTTAGACCTTCTGCATGCTGATTATTACTTGGCTGAAGTGAAGCATGTGTGTAATCAATAAACTTGCTTCTCTTCCCGTGTACACAGCTTTTACATTAGGGATAGCCCTGTTGATATCGGTGGTTTTGTTCTTTGTGAGCATGACCATGCGAGCTCAGTGGGAATGATATCTGCTTATAATTTACTGGAGATTGAATTGCGTTGCTGTATTCAACTCAATTATATCCATGGTGCAGGAGAATGAATACCTAGTCTGATTTCAATTCCAATGCCAAAAAAGCCCCTCCAAAAGCAAAATCAAATATATGGGCGAAAGCAAAGTCTTAGAGTTTGACCTCCCCTCCTCGTGTGTGTGCATGCACACACCCCCAGCTTCAAACAGCCTGATCAGTTGAGATCTTGTGAAATTTTGCTGAGCATATTGGACAGGTTCTTACGCCTCATATGTAACTTACTTAATGTTACAGAAGTGGCCTGAAGTGGTTAAATGCTGTGGCTTTATCTTTTCTTTCCTGAAATTTCAGAGGGCAAATCCAGAAAAATTTCCAGAAAAATTGCAAAAGAAACAGTGCTTGGGACAGGGGGACACACACACATGCAAACCCCAAAAAACCCCAAGTACCCACAAAAAACCTCCAGACTAAATTAATGCAAAAAAAAAAAACCAACCAAAACTACTGACTTGTAAAAAGGTAGTAGTACTAAAGTTTCCCTGCAGAATCAGGCATACTTTATTTTGAAGAAAGATAGCAGTTTTGCATCTATATTTTAACATAATTAAAGACTTGCTTGCACACTGATGTAATGGACTGGTTTAAATGCTTAGCAAGAAGTTCATCAAGAGACAAACAGTAAATAAGACCACGCATTAAGATACAACAATGAGCCCCATATTGCTGTGCATGGGTTTTTGAATCAGGAACCAAGGGCACTTTGCTCACCACAGTGTGGGAAGACAATGTGAATTAATTCCTTGTTACTGTTTGCTGGTGCTACTGTATTAGCTTGTACATGGGTGGTACCAAATTTAACCAATCATAAATCTTTGTCCAGAAATTGAGTATAACGTGTCTTGTAACACCTTTTGAAATGTGTAGAAATAATCTGTGAAATATATAGCAATGTGACTAAAGGGGACTACTTAGTCCTCGTCTTGTTATGTGGTTATTTAGAAATTGCAGTACTGTTGTTGGCAATGATTTAAACTTACCATAACTTCTCTTATCACCTTGGTATCTATAGTGATATCAAACTTGTGACCTATAATTAAAGTGTTTAGTTTGAAACAGGAATGCTTTGTTCTAGTTCAGATCAGCTTTTCAGATCTTCAGAATAGAATTATTTGTTTTTCTTCATGTGTGAAAATAAGAAGTGAACAAAGGTGCTATATTTCGGAAAGAGTTGAAGAGGTGTATCTGATGGATACTTCAATCATGTTCCTGTAGTGTGTTTATACTGTCCTAATATTTGTCAGAAAACTGTTTAAGCTTAATGGTGCTCTCTAAGAGAGACATCCCAATTTGTATTAGAAAAATTGTTTTTATCAAGTGGAATTTATTTGTGCCTTTGCTGGATTCAACTTGAATCATTGTCTCTAGTGACTTTCTCCAGGTTGGGTGCACAATAGCAATGGGGGTGGGGAAGGATTGTGAGAAATCATTTTGTCAGATGGTGCTTGGGAAACTGATTCTTACATGCAGGAGCATTTGGAAGGTGGTGCTTAAATGCTGGCTGCACCAAATACTGAAATTTCAAGCAGTTGGGGCTTAATTTTGAGTGGGGAAAAAGTATTAGTGTAACTACATCTGCTTCTAGGTAATGACTGTCAAGCTTTCAAACCTGAAATAGGTGTTGGCTTAAACTATTATTGTTAGCATAGTCTGCAAGTTAAAACTGAAATAGCACAACCAGACATTGTCCACAGATGTTAAACTGCTCAAGTATCCTATCCCTAGATGGGAAAGACAAAGATGCAGAAGTTACGTGCAGGGTTTGAAAATTATTTTTGATCATCCAGGAAGACTGTGCTGTGGACCCACATTTGGAAGCTTGGGGAGTTCATGTTGGATTTCTAGAAAGTTTTTCAAAACCTCTTAAAAAAACCTCAATGTCTCAAAAAATATAGGAGGGTTTTCATTTTACTTCATCAGATGGCAGGGGTGAGAAAAATAGCCATCTGCTGTCTGACCAGTTGTCTTATATAGTATAAATGATAGATGACTCATTTAGTTCAGTTGTGGACCTGTATCAAGGATGGCCAAAATGCTTTACGATGACAGATAGGTAATGAGATTCTTATATGAAAGTTTTTCATAATGGAGGCAGAAAGTGATTGATTCCTTTAAAATATTAAGATGACAATCTGTTTCTCACTCTGATTAAGACTATGATACAGGCTTCTGGTATCTGTTAGTACTGAGTCTGCCCTGATGTTTTTTCCAGTGATAAGATGGACCTTTTCCTGTATCTATTTTAAATGTATTTTCAGTTTTGAAAGTGAAATACATGCATGTGTTTCACCATCTAAAATAACTCTATTAATTTGCCTCTTAGCCCACCTTTCAAACTAGAATCCTCTAGCTTGCTACTGGATCCTTCCCTGGGATGCTTGAGTTGCTCATATGCTGACCATTCAGAAGGTCATAGTGCTTCGGCACAGCGTCTCATAAATGCTGAAGTCAGATGATGACTATTGATATATGCACTGTTTTTGTCAGTTCATGTCTCCGTGGTGTGAAATAAGAGATGGGTGACGGGGAAAGAAGAACCTGTTCTCCATCTGTATTCAAGGCACGTCAGAGGGAAAGTAACCTAGCAGCCGATTAGGTTAAAAAATGACATACTGTGCAAAATAGAATTTTAACGTTCAGAAGTGTCTGCTAAATAACTGTATTATTTAACAAGCTAATTACAGTTCTTTGCCTCCAAACATGACCAATGAACTAATTTGCCTGGGGAGATTGCAGTGTGGTAGCAATAACCAAGCTGTTATGACAGTGCCTTGGTACTGCTCAGTTGCCGAATACATCCTTTATCATGTAGTTGCTTCTCAACTGTTCCTAAAAGCCAATGTGTTTAACTGTGTGATCATAAAAAGAAAATTTAAGCTTAAATGTTGTTCATCCTTTTAGCTGGTAAGTAGAATGTCTTTTAACTTGGTACCTTGAGGAGGAAGCTATAGGATCAGGTCTCATTGCTTTGCTGCCAGGTGTACCTCCTGAGTTCCCTTTGGCACCCTGTTTTCCACAGTGGAAAACTGATTGAATAGTAGTGCTTTCTCTCTGCTTGGTAATAGAGGAGGAGAAGGATGGCTCAGGATTTGGGGATCTCAAAGTGGAGTACGATGGCTAAAATCAAGAATAACTGAGGCAAAAATATTGACAGGGCTCCTTGGGTTGAGAGTTAAGAGCGTCATCTTAGAAAGCTGGGGAGTTCCAGAACCGTCAGCTGGAGCTAGCTGTTAGTCTAGAAATGCATGAAATAGTGGGGTTCTGAGGTGTGTGGATTTTCTGTGCAACAGAAAAACTGCAAGAGATGGAGAAAGCATGGTAATAAGAGGCAAAGCATGATCAATAAAGTCTTGGGAAACAGATTCTGCCATGTTTTGTCATTGAATCTGCAGTTACTTGTTTTATCCCAGTAATCTTGCTTCTTCCTACTTCAGTTGATACTTTTAGTTCTCTTAAAACCTCTGACTGTTTCACCAGTAGTCAAAAGACATGGCTTGCTAAAACAGTGAACTTTCACTGATCTTAGTAAAAAAAATGTTGGAAGTAGTTGCTTTGAAGGACCTAAGTGGATCCGGTTCGACATGTGTACTGCCCGTATGTACGGCATGAGAGGAGTGCAGGAGGAAGGACACAACATGAAGACGTGTTTGGGTATGTGCTCTAAAAAGGGGCATAGAAAAACCCAGTTTAGACTAAGTACCTATCTTAATGTAATTTGGCATAAAAAGATCTAGGGGAATATCTGTGGTGTCTCTAACAAACCAGTGTTTTACAGCTTTATGAGGTAGGTGAATATTGGACGTAGCTGTTGCAGTGACTGGTAGTGAATGTTTCTGTGAAGATGGTGATTAGCTAGTTGACGTGTTCGGATCCTCTCTGTCTTTCAGAAGAGGGGGACTAAAATTGTGTTCCAAGTTCATAACAGAAAGCTGCATTAGATCTGTAAGAATAATGCTAGATACACACTTAGGCAAAATGCCTTATGTTTGAGCTTGCTCTGCTCTTAAGTGGTTTTAAGGGACAAAACAGTGGATCAGATAGTACATAGCAGTTAATTTCCTTTTCCTGACTGGCTCCATGGCTCTGTCCATATTTAGCTTGCATGGGTGGCATCCACATTAGGTTGGCTTGGGCATAAACTGCATGGAATTACTATGCCTTATTTGTACTGCACTTATCCAGGGGTGTCACTGTAATTTCAGGGTTGTGTCTGTGTTTTGCCTTGCTTTGGATGCAATATATTTGATTCTCCAGTGCTTCGTGAGAGGAAAAGCGGGAAGTAATTTGCCTGTAGTGGGCATCAGGATTTACTTGAAGGCAAAAAACATCAATCAACTTACCCAGTTTACAGTGAGAATTATTGGTTAACTTGTCAGCCTGAGTGAAAGTTTGCTTGCACTTTACCCTCCAGACTTTGAGCTGCCTAGTCCAGATTGGTAGGGCATCACAAATAAACTAAATTTATGCACAGAGGACATTAGTAAAGTTTTTCCATTTCCAGACTTCCTCCAAAGGGGAGTTTTTGTGTGTTGTTTTTGTTTTGTTTTCCTAGTGAGTTGATAATGTCATAGGATGGTCTGGATACTAAAGAGCTATTGAAGTCTGTTGTTACTTTTCAGAAGTATTAACCTGACATAAGACTTGAAGGTAACTGTTCTGTATTTTATTGCTTTGGTTTAAATTCATTTTTAGAAGTGGAGGTGTGTGCTGCTGTAGAGATGCAGTTTTTTAGTATAGAAAAATGTACTTGTTTTTTTATTTTCACATAACTGTCAGTATACTAAACAATAGTTTCTCTTATTTTCTACTCTATCAAAGCAGTATGTTCATAGTTTTTTGTGTTTTGCTCCAATAGTCTGTGGAATTAAATAGCTGTAGAACTGATTTCTGTTGGCAGGCTTTTGGGAAGTAAAGACACTGAAGGCTGACTTTCAGTTTGGTCCTCAAATAGCAAGGAAGCACTGTGGAATAGTGAGCCTTTACAGTAGGGAAGGAAAGAAGATCTTTAGGAATGTATACAAAATTTCCCTGTTGACTCGTGCATCTGATCTAAGGCAGGAAATGAAAACTTGTCTATGTTATGAATGTCATCAAACAGTCAAACTGCAAGTTCTGGGTAGCTGTTGAAATGGCTACATTGAAGGCAGCTGATCTCATTCTAGTCTACAGCATGGAGAAGGCATTGCTTTTAGCTTTACAGAAATTCTGTGCCCTTCTGGGCTCCATGTCTTTTCTGCCTGTATAGGCATTGATAATAATCTTTTTTCAAGTTTCTGTTAAGGAGAAAAAAATGTTGCCAAATTGAAGGTTTTTTGACTTGAATTTGTAACTCCTTCAGGTGCTGTAAAATTTAAGATATAATCCTCGCTTAAAGTAAATTCAGTTGCTTTCTTTAAAGCACTGGAAGAGGCTGAAACATAGTGTGGTGAGAAAACTAGATGAGAATAAAAAAGGTTCAAATAGTCGATTTTGAGGTTTATTTTGAATTTAATGCTGCAGAGAGTATTTTCTTATTTACACTTCTGTCTTTGCAGCGTTGGAGTCTGTTTTCTTCTTTCACCATGGAATATACATGAACTGCTATTTGATCTGGTAGATCAGATTAAACCCCAAACTAGCAGTAACATTTCTAGAAATAGCTCGGTGGCAAACCTTAAAAGCAGGCATTACAAATTGAATACAAATTTGTGCTTAGTATATGTCCTTTATTTGCGTATATCTTGTCCTCTCTCTCCTAGCCTAAGTTACTGAGTAATGACTAATGTTATTTCCTGTGTTTCTGTTTAGGGGAAAAGAACCCAAAACCTTTCCTCTTTTGTTTTCTGTCTGATGTTTTCCTATCTCTTAATAATTGGTGAAATACTATTTCTGTCCCAGCACCTTGTGTTTTCATTGCTTAAACACTACCCGTAAAATAAAACTTCCTGTTATTTTTGTAAAGCCTTTTGTGTATAAAATAATTTTCAGAATCTACCTCCCATACACGTAGTGGGAGAAGTAATGTACTGTCAAGTTTGTTACATTGAGCTGAGCAGTTACAACCGTATATACATCTCTTGCATTAGGTGTATTTGAGGGTGGAAAACAGGATAGGTGCTGTGTATGTCTTTCTCCTGGTGTGACACTTCAGTGAGGAATATAGGTGGATGTTTCTGTTCTCTATAATTTTTGTGTATTTCGATTTCTGTTACAAAAGAAATAGGAGAGAGAAAAGATTGTGTCTTGTATGTTCTAAGGTCTAAATGTGAGTAGACAGCAACAGCAGGTCTTCCACATGATTTCACTGCAGTCCTTGAGCACAAATTCGTAGGAGGAGCTCTAGAGCAGAGAAAATAGCAGTATCTTAACTGGCTTGTAGATCAAAGCTCTGAATAATTCCAGCCTGCTGTTTGCATAGTAGAGTGGGAAGGACCTTAGGCTGGCCTTTGCCACAGAAGGAAGAAGCCCCCTTGGGAGGGAGACACAGGATTAAGTTTTTGTTTTCTTTCAGACCAGTCTGCAAGTGTTTAAAAACCTTAATTTTACAAGCAGGTGCTGATGCACATTGGCAGTTATTTTTAAATTTCTTGTCCCTCTGTGACACTTCTGTTGGAGGTCAAGGGGTCTGAAGACTTGAAGTAAAGATCAGTAGTCCTGACATCATAGGGTGTCTGACACTCCTCTGATAGAATTCCAGAGTTACAGACTGCTGTTGAGTATCAAAGAGGGTATGGTGAAGATTAGTCTTGAAGAGTTAAGGGAATTGAATATTTAGGCACTGTTTCAGGAAAAGTACATTATCTTTCAAATGCGACCAATATTTATAGGATTGTTCTACTTATTTCTGTATTTGTATATAAGTAGATATGCAACTTTTGCTTCTTCTCCTCACCCACTGTATTCTTCCTGTGTTCTTCATGCTGTAACTGTCTTTTTGTTCTTCACAATTACGATGGAGATCTGGAAGTGGAGTGTATTCTTTTAAATGTGCAGCATTAGTGAATTTGTATTGAGATGCAGCCTAATAACTTATATGCTGTTTTGATCTTTAGTAAGTACTGAATTCAATATTTTGTATATTTCAGATGATAAAAAAGATATTGACCATGAAACAGTAGTGGAAGAGCAGATCATTGGAGAGAATTCTCCTCCAGATTACTCAGAGTACATGACAGGGAAGAAACTTCCTCCTGGTGGAATACCTGGCATTGACCTCTCGGACCCCAAGCAACTGGCTGAATTTGCTAGGTAAGTAGGAAGAAAGGAACTTTAAACTAAAATGGCTTTCTTTTCACAGGTTTAATTATGAAACTGTTAGGCAGAATGGTAGATTTAGTATGGCTTATTGTTCCATTTAATTATCTTCTAAAACAAGGGACTTAGCATCAGCTACTCTCTGAACTGAAGGAAGTGGGGTTTATATTCAGCAGTCACTTCTTCAGTGACTTCTGATCTTTAGTTCTGTTGGGCAAGACAGGACCTAAATACATTGATAGACTGCATCACTCTGGGTGAGCCTTCCTTGGCACAGGGGTTAGACTAGATGATCTCCAGAAGTCCCTTCTAACCCTATCAAGTCTTTGATTTTACATGACAGAACGTTTTTTTGATGTGAGTAGCCTTAAAATCCTGAGCACTGAAGGATCCAGTAAGTGAAATGCTACATTCAGGTTATTCAGTACTAAAAAGCTAGACTACAGTATTTAGTTTGTAAAGTCACTTACTGATTTTTTTTTTACCTGCTTCTTAAGCTCGAGGTCTTTAACAATTTCTTCAGAGTCAGGTGTTGTGCACTTTGAAGTGCCACTGATAATTGCGGTCACAATTGGTAACTGTGCTGCTTGGATTTTCCTCTACTAAGTCAGTATTGTCCTTCGTTTACATATCAATTCCTTGACCTGAGTGAGAAGGTGACTGACTGTCAAATGGAGGTGGAGTAACTTGTTCTGGGGGTCCCTAAAGTGTCCTCTGCAGGGCCCTGGCTCTGGTACCGGCTGCTCGGGGCCACCCGTGGCCACCAGAGGGCAACCGCGAGGTCGCTCCGGCCCCTGGAAGTGCCACACAGGGGTTGCCTTTGCAGCGCTGGCTTGTTCCCCTTCTGCTCTGCTCTGTGCAGGGGCAGCGTTGGTGCTGTGCCTCTACACATCTGAGCCATAGCTTTCTCTAGCTGCTGCTACGAGTTTTACCCATGTTGAAAGCAAAATGTACGTGTAAAGCCACACTAATTTTCATTTTTTAGCAGCTGGCTGTTCTTCAGAGCTCTGGTGCACAGTTCTGGCACTTGGAGCAGGTGGTATTTTTACTTCCTAGGTCACCTAGTACTGAAGTGTGCCTTTTTCCTGGTAGTTACTAGATGGCAGGAAATGTTGATACAAGTTCTGGTCTGGCTTCATGGATCTTGGTGTGCACTGAAACAGCATCTATTCCTGTTTCACCTTTTTGATCTTGCTGCTTTTCTACAAGTTTTTTCCTGTTACTCTGTAGTGTGTTTGTGCCAGAGGAATGACAGCACAGCCTCATCCCACAGTTATTTTCAGTATAGCCATTGAACAATGAAAAACAACTGAGAACAGGGTTCTAGCTAAAGTGATGGGTGGTTCTAGCTAATGATACGGCTCTTTCTTGTTTTACTGTTGTTCATCAAAGTTAATGTATTTTTCTCTCAAACCTGCTGAAAAGTTCATACACTTTTTTTGTGAAAGCAAATGTTTAAGTGATACTCCTGAGTGTATGTAGTGTTCTAATTCTAAAACGTTCCATATTTCTACTTATTATATGTTATTTTAAAACATGCTGAAACTCTTGGTTTTGTTACACACTGAAGTATTGAATAGCTGTCTTTTGTTAGGAAGTGGAAATAGTTTCTCACAAACTGTTCTCCATGTAGATACTGAATACTTTTTCTCCAGATTGGTTTGAATACTTGAAATGGTTGCCAGGATTTGGGCTTCTTGAAATGACCAGACTACTTCTATAAGATCTGTTAACATATTTCTGAATATTGTAAAATGTTGTAGTTAGTTTTCTAATTAAAACTTTCTAGTTTTTTTATATTCATAGTGGAATGTTCTAGGAATTTCCAGAGCTAGAATTTGTAGCAGATGATGGAAAGATTGAGGTCTGTGTGTACAGTCCCTTTTCTGTTAATCTATTTCTGTGCAGCAGATAAAATGTAATTCACTTCAGTGAGAAGTATATGATGATAGAACAAGCAACTTAGGGGGACATATCCTTTAACAGTATCCCCAAGTTGCTCAAAACCTAGGAAAAATTGTTCTGATAGCTTAATTTTAGATAAATGAAAATTTAATGCATTTTCTGTTTTAAGAAAAGTTTTTTGATTTCTTGGTCAGAATTGATGACTGTCAAACTTTCACCCTTGTCTTAACACACAACCATTTTCTTTTTAATTTTTTTTATGTTTTAAATTATTGCATTTGTTTATTCTTCTGAGAATAAAGAATATGGGTGTATTAGAATTTGAATATTGTTTGGATCTAATAAGATGAATTCAAGCACTCATATCTCCAAACCTCTGCTCAATTGTCTCTTTGATCTTCCTGTGTGCAATATCACTAGAAACATTGCATGCCAAGCTGGAAGAAAAAATTGGGTTTACATGTGTGGAATTGGGTTTGGAGGTTCGAGGAACCAGTTTTTCATGCTAAAAGAATGTGTTTAATGTAAATTTATCTGAAATTGTCAAGCATTGCTGGTTGTTTTACAGTTCAGAATTTCAAAATTCTTAGTAACTGTATTCTGAAAACTTTGAGCAGCACATGAAGTTGAAAGTTGTAAACCTGTTAAAGAGCTTCATGTGCTTGAGTAAAGTTTTGAATAAAAAACTTTGATTACTTGGAAAAAGAATTTTGACAGTCCTCATATAAGGAAGTGTGAACTGGCTAGTAAAATTGTATGCTAAGTGTGCTTTGTGTAGTTGAGAGAAAGTTATTTTGGGTTGCTTTCTTGTTTTCGTTAAGGTGGTTTAAAGAATCTCACCATACGTTTGTAGAAATTAGCTACTGAAAACCAGGCATCAATTATTAGGAACAAATTTCTGAGGTTAAGCTTAAACAAAGCTTGACTTCTAGTGGTAGTAGATTTTGGGCACGGTTTGTGTGTTATGATCATGATCTAGTAAGTGAAAGGTAGTGCAGGAATGGACTTGATGCTTGAAGTCATCTGTAGCTCTTCAGCCCTTAAAAAAATAATTTGGAACTGTAGTAATTGAGCATCCTGCAGTGACCATCAGTGCTCAGAGCTCAGTGGGACTCCAAAGCGAGCTGTTGACTGTCTGTTGTGATACAATTGTCTTTCACCACCTGGTTTAGTGTATTTGTCATTGAGTCACATAGCAGGAATCTGGATCTTTTAACTGGAGCTCTTACGGTTCTTCCTGGAAAAGCTTTTATGCAATCTATGATTCCGTTGGAAACATTGTGAATAAACAAGCTGTGTCAGAACATTAAGATGTGTTCAGTAATGCACAGATGAATTACCATAAGTTATACCTAGATGTGCAGTTTATCACCTTTTACAGATTATTTCATTCTGGTTTAGGAGTCATGAATTTTCTCTAGCATGCTTTAAAAATGCAGTTTAAAAAAAGGTGGATTTCTCTGAGACAATCATATCAAAATGTGAAATGTTAATTGTGAATGATGTGCTCAGAAACACATAAAGCCTAATAAGTTACCATATTTTCATTTCATACCTTTGACTGCGACAATGGAAATTCTTTCTAGTGGAATAAAATGTTTCATTCCAGTCTAAATTGATTACAAGTAATTCAGTAGTTAGTTGTGAAGAAATCATAACTACTTGGTGTTAAAAGCTTGGGAAGGTAGCAGGGATATTTCTAGTGGGGGCATGTGGCAAATTCCCTCAAAGCAAGCCACTAAGGACAACCGGCTGCACCCTGATTGCCCCCTCCCTCCCTCTTGTTCTCCAGGCAGATCCATGCTATAGAACTGGCTATAGACAGCAGGAAACAGACATCAGTAAAACTAAGAAATAAGGGAATATTCTGTAGCTGGGAAATTGGCACAGTAATGGGTCTTGATGGTAAAAACTTTATTCTCCATGGTTTTATCTTCTGGTGCTCTTGGTATCTTTTCTGAGGGAGAGCCATTGTGAGAACTGCCCTTCCTTTCTATCCACTTTCCAGACAGTTAGAAAGCAAAGGAGAGGAAACTGCGTTAGCGTTTGAAATCAGACACCCTTCTTAAAACTGACAAAGCATTCTGGTCACCCAGATTTATGACTTAGGCCTCTTTATAAGGTGTATGCTTTTGTGTTGGTTTTGTTCTTGTTGCAGAGAAGCTTAAAGGGCAGTAAAGTGACAATTGCTTTACCCAGAGTGCTCTTCTGGGGGAGGGGAAATCTTCTGCTCTGTACCACACTGTGAAGGTCACTCTCCCTGTTTACACATATGATATCCTTCATAGCTGGAACAAACCTAGTAATTATTTTTGCCAGAATGACGGAGTGAAAGAACTTTTTATGACGTTTTTCTGCCTAACTGACCGAAGCAAGGTTAAGACACTGGCTGTGGGTTTTTGGGTTGCACATAGATTGCTGGGACACCTTATGCCACTCCTCTTTTATCTATTTATCCAAAAGCCAGTCTAACCAGTTTCAGGAGTTCTTCAGCACAAGTGAACTCTTGCAGTAGCGCAGGACCATGATGCTCATGTTAGTTCTGCTCGGCAGGGCAGCACAAAGGGAATGGCATGAGGAGGGAACAGATCAGCAGTGGCAGTAACACTGCTGAGAGAGAATAATTTCTGCCATGTCTGACTGATATTCTTAGGGGTTTGGTCATCAGCACGAGTGAATATCACTACTTGTCATCAGAGACCTCTAGATTGTGTCAAAGGAGTTGCCTGAGAGAATGTAATGCTGTTTAGGTTAGATTTATGTATGGAGGGAGAAGAAGAGATGTGAGAACGCAGAGCTCTTAACAGTGGCAAAAAAAGAGATTTTGAAACAAGGAGGAAATTCTATACTGTTATTTGTTTTTTGAATTATATTTATTTTATTCCTAGCCTTAACACTGTTCCTGTGGTTAACTTTTAAAATTGGGTCTATGGACGAGCACATAGGTTGTGGAGATTGACAGGGGTGGGGATTGGTTCTGTCAAGGTACAGTACTTTCAGTTCAGATGTGTAGATGAAAGGAGGTGATTAGATATAACTTTCACATACTGCACAGTGACAATGTTGCTTTCTTTATTTTGAGAAACTGAGTTGTGATTTCACTCAGTCTTCCTTATGCATGGATAGGAGTGTGCACTTTTATGAAGCTTATTCTGTAAAGCTGTAAGGTTGCACATCTTCCTTCTCCCTCTGCTGTCACCCATTCCTTCCCTCCACCCACCCAGTACAAGTTAAGACTCAGCCTTTAATTGCAGTGTCCCACTGCCTTGATCCAAAAGGTACACTTCCTAATTTTCACAGTTAGCTGCTACTAGCATGGCCATGTAAATTCACTGCAGAAATTAAAATTCTGGTCTTGCCATGTAAATTGATTTTCTGCAAAGGAGAGTGTTTCAGAAGTTCCACCCCAGTATTAATGTGTGGGTCTGTAGTTGTCTTAAATAGTTATATTTGTTAGAGTTCTCTTTATGATTAATGTTTCAGGCTAAGAAAACTTGGATGGAGCTGGCAGAGATGCTCTACTTGGTGGGAGCCAAAAGTCTGACTGCCACCAGCAAGAGCTACCTGCAACAGTGTAATTAAGATCAACAGCCCAGATTCTAGTCTGGTCTCCTTTTGCAGAAAGTTAATTTTAAAGTAAGACCAAAATCTTTTTTTCTAATATGTTTGAGTTCTTTGAGGGATTGTCCATATGGATTCTGCAGCCTTGTGAGCAAGATGACATTGCTAACACAAGGATGTATCATAGCTGTGCCTGTGGTGTGCGTGCCCTCATGCCTTTAATCCAAGTGTGTAAAGGGCTCGGCAGTTTCTTGCTGCCTCTGGCACTGAGGTACAGCCTGGACACCATTTGCCACCTCTTCCTGTCAAAGTGTGTGCTTCTGTTTTGCTGATTAGCTTGGCTGTCTATGGAACCCTGTGCATAAGCAAAGTCTTGTTGCACATTTTAGGCTTAAGTTGCCCACTCGCCATGCTTCCATGAAAAATGAGGTGATTTAAAATCTGCTCGTTTATTAGCTAGAGCTTTTTGTCATTTTGTGACTAAATGTTCAAGTATACTGGCTGGACCGATAATCCTGAGTTTAGAAACAAAACTTGAAAATTAGAAAGTCATCTTATTCCAGAATGGATGTTTATAATGTTACGTACCTGCTCAGGCACTGAACTGAAAAATATAAGGTGTATATTGATGCTCCAGTCTGTCCCATGTCTGACCATCCAGTTCACCTGCAGTTGGTTCTTCAAGCTCCCTGACTACACTGGCCCAGGGTATTTTTCTTCTCACTCTACCTCAGCAGCCTGTTAGAGATGACACTGTTGCAACATCTCTTTCTCAAAGATTGACTTAATACCAGAGGCAAAATGCAAGAGTCAGGAATAGGATTTAACACAATAATCAGTGGGATCTTAGGAAAAGTGTAAAAATACGGGTGCTGCCCACTAAAGCTATTTGCCACATCTGTTGTTAGCAATCCTTTTTTGGTCTAGTCACTCCCTTTAAAGGTGGTCAGTTAAGACTTCAGAACAATAGTGGTTTTAGTCATTCTGATCAGTCATGAACACTGACCTTGGGTTTAGGAATTTTTTGTTTTTGAGGCTGGGGGAAGACTCAGACTATATTTAACAAGTTAATAGAAGGAGATGGTTTTGGCACCAACTTTGTTTCCTAAGGGTGTTTGTTCTCTAATCATAACACTGTGTTCTCTCATGTCCCGTCTTGTCAAATCATTCTGCTGTGTGACCGTTTTGACATTACAGATGCTCCTTTCTGTGTCTTTTCCTGTTTTTAAAATACACAGAGATGTAATAAGGACAATCCCATGCAAAGGGTAGTTGAAGCTTTCTGTAGGGGTACTGTAAAGAAAGCTTTTGTGTGTATTTTCCTATAGTCTCAGTACCTGCAGTACTATGAGTGTGGAACCTCACTGGAGAGTGTAGTCAGTTAATCCCCATCACTTGCTTGGAGTTAGGTATTTTAATACTTTACTCAAGCAGACTGTAAACTAAATGCAGAACAACCATTATTCCAATTGGATTATGTGAATTAAATCTAATCAATAAGATCAACTGAGTTGGTCTGTGGTCTTGAAAAAAGTAGTTGGAAGATTAAGATAATACAGAGGCTGGTGTACAGGAGCAGATGCAGTTTGCTGTGTTCAGAATGTTTCTGCCCTCAAATTGATGAAATCTTAGGTATGCTGCTGGTGATGGTGCAAGAGGAGGTTTGTCAACACAAATACCTTGCACACATTTTCAAGTTGCTGGTAATATCTGTAAATGTATTTTTAACCCTGCAGGGAACTGCAGAGTTCTCCAGTTAGCTCTGTGCATAGTCAGTGTAGTCTGGAGATGCTGAGCTAGCAGGAGTTTACCAAGTGTCCACTTAGAGAAAAGAACAAAAGCAGCCTCTAAACTCTTGCTTTTGAATGTCGTGTCTATGAAGTGGCTGTCAAGTGCTTTAGTCTGCAGGCAATCGCTGCACTTGTAGTAGTGAAAGGAGTCAGATTGAGGGACCAGTGATAGCTGGCAGAGCCAGAGGAGACTAGTCCATCACATATTACTCCACTGGCAATTCTAAGAATATTTTCCTGGGTCTTCAGGACTTCTCAGGTAGTTTTTTCACTGCTTTTGCCTTAATTCAGCCTTTCAAGACCTTTCATTGCTGTCCTCTCTCAGCAGTCCACGTGAAGGAGGCAGGTGAAAGAGCAGATTTCAGCCGTACACATGGGAGTGTGACAGTACCAAAGAAGATAGACCCTGCCTGCAAAGAAACAAATGTGGCCAGATTAGAGGGATTTTAGCTTATTTTTCCTACAGCTCTTGAGTGTTTTTTAAATGTTTAGAAGTTGCTGCTTAGCCAGGCTCAGATTAATTAATAAAAATGCATGGGAAAAAGTACATGTATACATTGCTTGGAAATCTCTTCCCCCAACCCTGTTCTTCAATATCAGTTTCCAGGAACTGAATTCATGGGGCTTAAAACTGTCTTGGGTAGCAACAGACACTTCTCCTTCTTAATGTTAAGAATAGTGATTCTGATTAATTCCAATTATTTTTTTTAATTTCAAGCCATTCATCTCTGTTTAGTTGAGACTAAAGTACACCAGAAAACCTTTTGTTTAACTTACAGATGTGATATGTAACCACCTTGTCACACAGAACTATCTTGTACTGTATTATCAGGAAAAGTTGTTCAATAACCCACATGAATAGACTAGCTCTGCTTCTACAGCAAGGTTTGGGAATGTGCAAAATTCATTACTTACCTAAAGCAATCTCCAGCTGTGTGGGGTGCATTTATTTACACCTACCTACCTCTACCATTAGGTGGGGATAAGCCTTCTCTTTTCGGTTTTTTTGGAGACAGCACTACAGGTTTGAGAAATAAAGATAGCTAAAAGTGCAGTTCAGTTCACTTCCCCAGAGTGATGTCACACATCTGGCTCTTCTGAATTCTGACAGGTGGTTGTTATGACAACACTGTTCTAAGATTTTTTTTCTACAAAGAGTCTTATTATGTATTAAATAGACCTAGCACATACAAGCAATAGTTTGCTGGGCTCCTTATGCAGTGAGTGGAGATCAGTGGCACCCAGAAAGTAATGCTGAAGATCCCTGTCAGCGACCAAGAGTAAGTAGGTGATTGATTGTCGGTTGCCAAGAGTGGAATCCGTGTACACAGTAACTTAAAGTAAGAATAAATGACTATTCCTGTGGTTGTAATGGTTGTCTACATTGTCTGTGTAGATTCCACAACTTGCCTGATTCCTGCTTTCCCCACGTCTGTAGAGTTTTCTTCTGAAGATTTGTGTGTGGTGAAAGTTCTGAAGAATGATTGCATCTACTCTCTCCTTCATGTCCTATGGAGAGGAGGTGAAGCTAAGCAGGCCACATGGGTACTGGCACAACAAAAATGGAGTTTTCAAACAAAACCTCCGAATTACAATTAGTATGAGTCAGGGAAAAACCTCTATTTCCACATAGAGGATTAAGAAAGCAGCATTAAATGTCTTATTCTGTATTTGAGAGGTCCTTCTGGAAAAGCAGAACTTTGCAAATCCTAAATTATACTGTTAGTATTATTATGAAGGTTTTAAAAATGTTAAAGTGAGTACCACTGATGCATGTAACACTAAGGGATAAATGTGCTCATTATATATGCACTTAGAGGAGAAGAGCTGTCTACTAATGTTTTTATACTGATGTTTGTTGGTTCTCTTTTTTATCTTTAAGAATGAAACCAAGAAAAATTAAAGAAGATGATGCTCCACGAACGATAGCTTGTCCTCACAAAGTAAGTGAAGTGCTCAGCTTATGAGTAGACAGTAATTTGTAGATCAGAATTTTGTATTGATGTTTTCTCTTGAGAATAAAAAACTAAAATATCTTTCTGTTAATAGACTACACTCAGTTAACTGTATTTTAGTTATTATTCTCTAGAGGCTTCCTTAAAAACCTTTCACTGAATAATATATTATTCCCATTCCTTGTCTTAAGGTTAGTGCATCCCTAATCTTCTGGTAACCATGATGCACAGCCCCTAACATGCTGGTTTTACTGTTGTGATTTCCCGACACCCAAGAATACATACTTGAAAGAATGTTCTGAAAGCTGTTCAAAGTACGTTCCTAAGATCTATATATCCTCTGCTTGGAAACTATGACAAATTTGGAGTCTAGATCAGGAATCAGCAATTTATGGTGCAGATGCCAAAGTCAGCGTTATTGGAAGACTGAATTACATTCCACAGAGCTGGAAGGTGCATCATCTTGAGAAGCAGGCATCTTGGAGATAACGATTCTGAACCACTGTCCTATTATTCCTTTGACTGCACATGGCTCATAGTATTAAGTGAGGAGACAGTTTGAGATTTTTATGTTTGGGATTGTGTTTAGGTATTTTTATCAGCTTTTCAGTACGATTCTGAACCACATTCAAGCTTCTGTCTTGAATAAATGTTGCCAGTCACCTAGATTGGTAGCATCTGTCTTTACTGCATTATCCAGCTTTTGTAGTGCTTCTGTTAGCTGACTTAGCCTGTCACAAAAAAAGACAAATACAATCTTGCTGACTTCTGGTCTAGATTAAGTGTGAGCCTAAGCAAATAATCAGGGCAGATAGCTACCTAATAGTACCCATTAGCATGAATAGAGGGCTACTTTCTGACTGCCATGGTGTAAGGAATTCTGAATTCCTCTTTGTGCTTAAATTGATTTCCAGTTCTCCACATTCTACAAGTGTCATGTTTTTATCGTAATACAGTATTCAGAAATACAGGAACAGTTACTCTTTACAATACCAAGGAATGTTGCCTTCATTTCTTTGATTTACTCTTTCATAGCTTCAACTTCATCTGAACAGGGGGAAAAAAAGAATGTTTTATCTTTCCATTTCCTCTCTTCTAGTGTATCTAGGCTTTGTGCATTTATGACTGCAGTTAAAAAAAGAAATGTATATGTAACTGCTGCTCTTGGAGGCAAGCAGGGACTTTGAAATAAATACAAGAAAAGTTGATGGTCTGTTAATTTTGATGCTGCTTTGCCACACCCAGTTCTGCTGCATGCAACAAATGATGGCACAGTACTTCAAAATTAGCCGAAGAAATTCTAGTCCCTGAAGGGAGAACTCTTCTTGAAAGTGGCATTTCACATTTTTTAAGAAATAAGGGATATTCAAATGTATTACTTTTGAAAAAGAAGCCTGCAGAATTTAATATGAGCAATTTAATGTTCCTTTAGTTCTGTTGTTAAATTTTATGCCTCATAACACAGTGATGTTGGTAGACTAGTTTTATGTAAGTCTAAACAGCATCACTTGTAGTACAAATAGAATTTATGGTTGTTAGTAGGATTTTATGAGGCATTTTGAACCTTGAGGAAGACGTTTCTAAAGCATATGATAGATATACTTATTGATTGTCACTAAAAGGTGAAAAAAAACAAGTAGAAGGATTAAGTAAAGAGAGCCCCGGGTCACTGCTGGCTTAAGCACACTCTGGAATCAAAAGCAATATTCCTGTGTTGATGCAGCATGGACCACAGGTTAAGACTTCAGATGCTGTAGCTGAGTTAATGTATTGTTTGCTTTTAGACTGAGTTGGCACTAACTCAACAGATTCTCTCACCTTATTCAGTTGCCCAGTATCATGCTGTAGGTTTAAACTGTAGTAGCAGTGGCACTCTGTCTTAAGGTGCCAGTGATCAGTCTGCTGCTGCCAATTTGGACAAGGTAGTTTCTCTAAGTTATGTGCTGGAAACCAACCCTCTTGCTCCATTTCTTCTCAGAAATGAGAAGGAAGACAACAGAATGTTGGGAGATGGAGTGGTGCACATACAAATTGGTACTAGAGAATAATTTGTAGTATATTAGATACTCTATAATATGTTGTAGTAGTACTCAGAACATAGCACATTGAAGAATACACCGTAGGTATCCATGAATTATCATTCTGTCTTTTTGGGGTTTTTTGTTGGGTTTTTTGTGTTGTGTTTGTTTTTTCCTCTAAAACAGTTGTGTGCTTTTGTTTGGTTTATTCATTTGCTTCTATCAGAGCTGCATTTTCTTCATGAGACTGTCCTATTATTCCTTTGACTGCACATGGCTCATAGTATTAAGTGAGGAGACAGTTTGAGATTTTTATGTTTGGGATTGTGTTTAGGTTTTTTTATCAGCTTTTCAAATGATTAATTTTCTTGTATTGCTTTTTTAAAAATAAATGTAAGGGATGTTCTTTTCAGGGCCAACTTATATAAAAGTGTTCAGGATATAAAAGCATTTTATATGCTTGTACTGTAGCAGATAAAACCTTCTTCATGAGAACTAGCTTATCTACTAATTGAGTTTCACTCTTCTTTTTAAGGGCTGCACAAAGATGTTCAGGGACAACTCTGCCATGAGGAAGCATCTGCACACTCATGGCCCTCGAGTACACGTATGTGCAGAATGTGGCAAGGCCTTTGTGGAGAGCTCAAAACTAAAGCGACATCAGCTAGTTCACACCGGAGAGAAACCCTTTCAGGTATTGTTCACCTCCAGGCATAAGTACCACCGTTTATACATGTAGGCTGTAACTGTAACCTGGCTTCCGTAGGACTTCGGGGATACTGTGTCTTACCTAAAATCAGATGAGGCAATGAATGATCACCTTGGAAACTGGAAGTCCCCTTCAGCTAATTAGTCTGTCATGTAACTGTTTCCATGGACTTCTCTTAGAAATTGCCAGATCATATGTACATGGGAGATGCCTTTCAAAATAAGATGTGAAGTTACTTTAACAATGAAGGTTGCAGTTACTGCTGAATTAAGAAAATGTCTCTTTCTCCTCATTGTCTTTTCAACTTAGTGCTTGTGGACAACTGAGACTTGGAGCTGTTTGCTCAGTTGACTCAGGATACTAATTTTCAGTAGAGGATATTAATCAGTTTTCAGCAAAATGATGGGAGTCACTAAATCTCTTTCTGTTTATATCAAGTCACGTGGGCTTCTGCCACCAGAGGTCCCCTGCCCTCTTCATATGATACTGTTTATAAATCTTTTCAGCTGTTCATAGGCTTGAGCATATCTCTGTTCTCCAATACACATTTAAGATATGTTATTTTTTAATTATTTTTAAAAATAAATTATTTTATAAACTTGATTTGCAGTCCTCAGGAATTCACTTAAATGTGTACACTGGATATCCTCTGTAGTCAATATAAGTATTTACTACTGAACATGCCCTCCTTTTTATTTCAAGCCCATCTTAAAAGTAAAGTGGGTAAAATGAGTAAATCTTTCAAATTGTCACTGGAAGGGGGAAATGCTGATGTGAAACCTTGTTTGTGTTTTGTAGTACAGTGTAACAAAGTCCTGTTTCAGATGCACAGGTGGTTTTAGTGAAAGCATTTGCTTGTAAGCTGGAAGTTAGTTATCTTCCTCTTTGAAAATAGATATACTTTGTATATATAATATACATAGTATACTTCAGTATCTATACCTAAATATTGCAGTTTTTGGTGTAGTTCGCAGATGATACTCACAGCTTCACTATAATAATCTTCAGCATCTGGCTTCATGTTTGTGCAGTCTAATGATTTGAAGAAGAATATTGCTCTAATCAACGATGGAAACGTGTACTGTCTTGTTAGCTAACGGAGTATATCTTTTCCTTTCAACAGTGTACATTTGAAGGATGTGGAAAGCGTTTTTCACTGGACTTCAATTTACGCACACACGTGCGAATTCATACTGGCGACAGGCCCTACGTTTGCCCATTTGACGGCTGCAATAAGAAGTTTGCGCAATCAACTAACCTGAAATCTCACATCTTAACACACGCTAAGGCCAAAAACAACCAGTGAAAGTTGGAGGAGAACATTCTTGAACTCAAAAGCGTCTTGCAGGAAAATGAATTGGAAATAAATACGCCTCCCCTTTGTATATTGTTTCTAGGAAAGAATTTTAAAAAAAAAAAAAAGAACCTTACAAACTAAAGGACGTGTTTTGATAAGTAGTAAATAAAAAGCAAAAAAAAAAAAAAAAGAGAAATCACACAAAAAAACTTTAAGGTGACATTGTTAAGATGCTCTACCTTGATATGTAACCCCGTTTCAAGAACACGGTGTTTTGTAAAGTGCGTCCCCAACTGGCCGGGTCAGCTCATGAACTTGCATCAAAAGAGACAATTCTTTATACAACAGTGCTAAAATTGGACTTCTTTTCACATTCTTATAAATATGAAGCTCACCTGTTGCTTACAATTTTTTTTAATTTTGTATTTTCCAAGTGTGCATATTGTACACTTTTTGGGGATATGCGTAGTAATGCTATGTGTGATTTTCTGGAGGGTGATAACTTGCTTGCGGTAGATTTTCTTTAAAAGAATGGGCAGTTACATGCATACTTCAAAAGTATTTTCCTGTAAAGAAAAAAAAAGTTATATAGGTTTTGTTTGCTATCTTAATTTTGGTTGTATTCTTTGATGTTAACACATTTTGTATAATTGTATCGTATAGCTGTAATGAAATCATGTAGTATCAAATATTAGATGTGATTTAATAGTGTTAATCAATTTAAACCCATTTTAGTCACTTTTTTTGGAGAAATACTGCCAGATGCTGATGTTCAGTGTAATTTCTTTGCCTGTTCAGTTACGGAAAGTGGTGCTCAGTTGTAGAATGTATTGTACAGGCACTGACCGTTTATTAACACCTGATAATATGTACATCCCCCCATGTAATAGAAAGGGCAACAATAAAACAGTGGTCCTAAAGAAAGAATCTGGCAGAAAATGATCTGTAAGCACAGTCTATTTTCTTTTGTTGTCCAGAGCAGTTCTAGTTCCTCTTGACCTCCCAGAAATTGGAAGCTTAATAAACTCAAGTTTCATTTACTTTGCATTCAATTACAGTGATTTGTGATGCAATTACATAATAACCACGTCAGGTGGTATATCTAAACAGAATTGCCGACTGTAATTCTGGTTTTGAGTGACCTAGACTTCCATTAACTGGAACGGTGGATTTGGTGACTTGGCAGTGTAGTGGGGAGTTTTCAGTGTGCCTGGACAGCAACTAGGTAAAACAGTGCAGTAAATAACTAAACAGAAACCTTTATTTAGTCAAGGTAAAGAATGTTGGAGGTTTAAATGCAGTAACAATAGAAAGTGGAGGAATGGTAGGGTTTGAGTGGTCATACCAGAAAAAAAAAAAAAAGTTGTCTTTTTCTTTTGGCTAACTTCTTTGACTGAGTGTAATGATAAAAATTCTTGGAACCTTATTTGACGCCTTTTGCTTCAAAACAAGAACTCTTGTTTCTAAGAGAACTTAAAGGAGTTGAGTTTTAATGGTCTGATAAGAGTGGTTACTACTCATTTGTTCAAGTGTTCAAAGAAAGAACTTAGCAGAGACTATAGTAAAATGTGACAGATTAATAAACAGGAGAAAATGCACAGAAATGCATAAGTTATTTTTTAGAGACATGTAACATATTTTAATGCAGTAAAAAGTGTTGTTAATCTTTTTCTGAATTCTCTTCTTACAAGGTTCATCAAAGTTTTTGTTGCTAATACTGTAAAACTTAATTTTGAGTCCAGTGTTGGTGGTAGTGCAAAAAACATGGGTAATAAAGAAACTACACTTATGACCAAGGAAATTTTCATCCAGACATAAATCAATTTGAACACTGCAACTCTAGTCTGAGGTTATTAGGGGTAGAAAGAAGGTTGGGGCATTTAATTGTAAAGTATGCGTTAGAATTTTGGCAGTATTTTTTCTTTTATATATAAGCAGTTTTTGAACAGGACAATATACTGAAACTTGTATAGTTATAGTTAAATTAAATTCTGTATACAGTTAAATTAGTGTCTATTCTTTTTGGAAGGAAATAAAATTAATTCAGTCTAGTTCTAATTGACCCTACATTTTTTCTTAAACAGTGTCTATGATGGTTAAGCTTGCACAGAAGTTTACTTTCCTGTGTTGTAAAGTGGTACCCGTTTTATTGAATTGCAAGGTGTCAGTACTTCATCCTTGAACACATATTTGAGGCTAAACTATGTTAAATATTGGTTTGAGGACCAACTGGGAACTATAACTTATTATTTCTGGTTATATTGTATCTGATTACAGAGAGAAATTTTCGTCCAGGCCTCAAATCAGTAGCACTCAATATACTCCTGAGTGTAAGTAGCAACACTTAGTAGCTTGAAAGGTCTTGCTTTGTAAGTAGTTAATTCCATATTGGATATGAATAAATACTTGCATCGAGCAGCTTCTATAAGTTATTTAAGCTTTTGAAGTATAATTGCCACACTTTGCTCTTAAAACATCATGCTTAACTAATCCCAGAGTTTTCCTTAAGGTTTTTCACTGAAGCAATTACAGGCTTTGAGAATAGGAAGAGTTGACTTTGAAACCACCTTTCCCAGCCTACTCTTCCTGCATTACACCACCAGTGTGTGAGCGAGTTCAGGTAAGGGGAGGAGAGTCTGAGGGGTGGTGGAAATGTAGCCGGTGGTTTTAAAACTGGCAAAAGATTTCAGTGCTTACTCATCTTGCACATTCTACTGCTCATATGATCGCACGTTTACCTTACCTGGTTCTGCTGCTGTCAGAGTGCAAGGAGGCAAATTCTGTACTCAGACCAACTTTTTAATGATAGAACAGACTACACTTCTCTAGCTGTGTCTGTTTATGGTCTGTCAGTAAATACAGGACATTGAACTTAAATACCTGTTAGTCGTGGAGAGTGTCTCTTGAAAAGGTGGTAGGAGGGGTACAGGTTCAGATTTGAAATCCTAAATGAGTAAATTCTTAATGAAATAGAACATCAGGGCCTCAGCTGCACTTGCACTTAATTTTAGTTATCTTCTGTTCAAAAAGGTTCGCTGTTGAATTGAGGTAAAGCATTTTAACTTCTTTTTCTTCTCCTTTGTGGCTGCAAATTACCAGTCAACAAAGCCAAATACTAAACACATTTTAACATTGTAGCTTGTCAGCAGTAGTATAAAGGCAGGTGGAGATCCTTTCCCTCCACTGATTCCATAGTAGGTAAAAAGCAAAAGTAGCAATATTTACCAGAAATGGCAAAATTATTGAGGCTTTAAGATGTTTGAAGAAAGCTAATCCCTTCAAAGTGCAAGATGGAGAGGCATGGCAGTGGTAAACAGGTGTTTCCACTTGGTCATCACCTGTCCCAAGGCACTCACAGAATATTTTGTCAGTGCGTGCCTTGGAAAAACAGTTTGATTAGACTTTCTGCTCAGTTAAAATGAAGAAATTCGAGGGCAGTATGTGCTGAATAGCATTCTTCAAAATATTTCCTTAATGCCCTGAAGAAATTGAGAAAATGTGGTGTTTTTGTTGGGGCTGCTAGACAAATTGGTCTAGGAAGTCTAATCAGTCAAGTGGCAGCTGTTACCGACATTAGTTGATGTATAATGTGTGTCTATAATGTATCATCTATAATTTTGGCACTTCAGAATAACAAGTTTTTCATCTGTACAGCACCCTTCTAAAGTCTGCTGTGTTACAGTGGCCGGAGGAGGGAAGTAAACACTGTTTGTGTCAGCACTGAGCTTTACTGCACTAATGTTCCTGTAGTGCTTAAAGCTGTTGAGAAGAACCTAGGGTTGATTTCAAAACTGAATTATGGATGTGAATTTTGCAGGCAGGAATAAAAATAAGAGTTGGATTTCAGATCTGTATGCTTTTTCATGGCTGTGTAAATGGAATAGTTAAAAAGTAGCACTTGGAAAGAGTCCCAGGGCAAAAGAATGGGAGAGTGAATTAGGACCAGAGGGTATGTGACCTTTCTGTTGAACACGTGGAGCAGAAACGTCTGCAGTGTTCCATAAAGGTAGAAGCAAAATGGAGCAGGAATATATGTGCTTGTGTAGTGAGATTGAGTATTCCATTTGATCATATGAATTGGTCTAGTGTGAAGATGGCTTTACAGCAGTGCTTAAATGCCAACTGGATGGCACTGGCTTAATTCTGTAATTTAATCAGTGGTCTTTTTCTCAGTTTCATTCTTTTTGCCTAAAATAAACCAGCTTAAGTAAGTTTATGTGTATTCTCAATCATACTATATTATTAAGGACAGTTTTATTTAGGATTTTTCCAGTCTTTCTCTCTGGAAATAGTCTGGAGAGTAGAATTTCCTTCTGCAGCAAGCACATCAGATTCTGTATAAGAGTTAATGTGAACTTTTCAGGTCCTGGCTTCCCGTGAAGCAGCAGAGAAACAGTTTTGCTCTAGGTAAATGGATAAGATCACTTATAGCAGCAACTGGGTTTTAGACAACTTCCATTTCAGGGTTTTCCAAATCCTCTGTTACTTTTTTCTAACAGAAAACTCTAAGATTGAGTACTGGTTGGGTACCGTGCCTTCTATTGTGTGTTAAGATATGGATGTGATAACCTTCTTGTGAGCTGCTGTTCTCACTAGGTTCCTGTGAATGCTGGAAGCTCTCTTCAGGAGCAAGCCTGAAGTTCTGTCCAATGTTGGTTTAGGGAGGGAGAGAAAGGGACAGAGAGGCAGTGGTGTCCCTTGCAGAACTTCTGTGCGCTTCTCTTGCCACCACTTATTAAGTGCTGTTGCAGGTTTAAGTGTGGTTTCTCTCTGATCGGGCTGATACTGGGTGACATCTATGTCAGTGCTTTCTCTCAGTCTGTGCAGAAACTCCCTAGTCGCAGTTTGCCAGGAGATGGCAGTGAATTACCTGTTTGCACAGCATGACCAGCAGACAGAATGGCAGTGTCAGGGTGCCCCTGTGAGGTCAAGTGTGTGTAGGGTGTCCTGGGGTGTTCAGTGGACCCTGACAGACTTGGAGCGTGCCAGTGTCAAAGAGCAGATTTCCCACACACCACTGCAGAAGAATAAGGAGTACAATTCTGAGCTGATTTCTGAGAGTCCCGGGTGTACTTGTGCATTCCTCAAAAGCACCAGCAAGGCAATGGAAATAAAGACTGTAAATAAAAACTGTCGAGTGTGACATGGGTCATATATGCATGCGTACATCAAATATTAATACTAAATATCTTTAGAGAGAAATGTGGAAATCTAATGACACGTGGTGTTAATGAATGTGCTTTCAGCTGTGAGTGGCTATTTTGGTTAGCTGATAGACCTGTAAAACACCACTGCTTCTCTCCAACAGTGGCTTCCTGGAAAGTCCAAGCTTGCCTGAGGCAGTTGGGGCCTTTGCTTCAGTCGTCGCTGCAAGAGCATTGCAGAGACTGTAGATTAGGACAGATGTTGCACTGGAGTCTTGCATTGCTGCTCTTTAGGGAATCAAAGATCTCAAATAAGTGAAAACGCCTGTTAGAGATTTTTTCCTTAAGTGAAAATACCTCAGTGCGCAAGGAGTAATGTGTATGACCTGGTTGATTGCAACACTTAAGTACTCCTGATCTACAATAAATCTCTGCTTAAGAGAACTAGATCAGGTCCTAGAAAAGGAATACTCATTTCATACCAGCATTAATTTGGCCAACTCAAATTACTCTAGCAACACTTCTTTCTATTTTGATATATTTACCAAACAGTGCAGACCATGAGGTCAGGCTTCATTGCGACTTTAGTATTTTATCAATTGACACATAGTTACAGCTAAAATGGTACAAGTCTATTTTACTGTTACTGGTACAAGTTTTTTACTGTTAGTAAAAAACAGAGTGTTTCAGCGTGAAAAAGCAATCGTAATGAAGTGTGAATGATACAAAGAAGCAATTTGACTGTGTTAGTTGTTAGGTTTTATAGACTGAAGGACCATTTTGTGAACATCAGAACTTGCCTTTCTTCAATTTATATCAGTCTATAGGGTATTAGTTTTCACTGCAGACCTTACCTTGCTCTCACTTTATTTATTGATGAACCAATATAACTTTAAATCACTTTCTAGGTCAAATCAATTAAAACTGGTAATAAACTATAAGTAGAAAAGCTTTTACTGTATATCATATGTATTATTGTGCATATTATGTTACCTTTTTTTTCTGTTAGCAATAACCATTTTTGCAATTAGTGAGGACAACACTAATATAAAAATTGCAAAATAGTTGCACTGGGAAGATAAAAATGGCTCTGCTTTGTTCCCCTGCTGCCCATGGATATGCATAAATTCCTGAACATTGAAAGGAACAGTTTTCTTCCTCTTGATTTCAAAGCCTATCTCCACTAGGTTTGGCCCAGCAAGTTCTCTGCTTCCCTGCTCTCTTGTTGTGCCTCCCAGAGTCATATAGTCCCTCAGATCCTTCATCTGTTTCCATGGCTGTCATGTTGGGTAGGGCATGTCGCCTTGGGTAAGCTTCTATTTTCTCTGCCTGTTGTTTTTTAATTGCACATTCTGCTAATCCGATGGTGTTTGGCACACTTTTGGGCTTTAAATTGTTCTTTAGCTGTCCACAGATTAAAGGTCTGGCTAACAGCAGTTGTTAATACCTGTTTTCCAGCATAATAATAAATATATTTAATTTCAAAGAACAAGCACATTTCTTCTTTGCAAGGTCAGTTTTTTACATTTGTGTCTTAGCCACTTTCCCAGTGTGCTACCTGTACTGCAGCTGCAATGGACAGGTTTTCATCCCTTGAATGTCTTGCTACTTTTTCATGTAAAATGTGTAAAGAGCTGTATCATAGAATCCTAGAATGGCTTGGGTTGGATGGAACCAACGCAAAGATCATCTAATTCCAGCCTCTCTGCCGTGGGCAGGGGCACCTTCCACTAGACCAGGTTGCTCAGAGCTCCATCCAACCTGGCCTCAAACACTTCCAGGGATGGGACATCTGCTTCTCTGGGCAACCTCTTCCAGAGCCTTATAGTACAGAATTTTTTCCTAATACCTTATCTAAACCAACTGGCAGCTCAAAGCCATTACCCCTTGTCCTCTCACTGCATATATGCAGAGAAAGATAAAGAGGGGACAAAAAAATACGGTTGTGTTACAGTGGTAGGCATGATGAACTGAATTTCACACTGCTAGTTCTACTGCAGTAACTTCTGTAAGAAGTACTATGCCTGGGTGTTTTTTTCCCCTCTTGTCCTAATTGGGCATGTTTGTGGCTGTAACTTGTAACAGTGTCATGACCCATCCAGTTTAAGAAAGAGTAGAGCTCTTGATAGTGGGTTTTACTTTCAGTGGGTTTTACCTTCTTAGTCCCTTCAAATGTTGGGGAATAATAGAGCATCTACTGGGATCATGATTGATGATGCTGTGGGAAGAAGTATCTGAAGAGGCAAGACATAGTTCTGTTTGAATTGTCTGACATCTCAAAAATCTAACAGGAAGGAACTGTGTTATGTTTAAAAAGGCTGAGACTATTGTCTAGCTTGATTTAAGAGTTAGGAGCTGCACAGATTCCAAGCAAATGTCATCAGACTAGGCTGAAAGCTGGCTTTACCCTCCTCTCGTGCTTGTTGAGTAACATCCAGTGTCTGCTACTGATTATGTCTTAAGTTACAGATGGATGAAATTCTGGAGAGAATGCTTTAGTAAACACTACAAGTAAAATGTTGTATAGCCTTTTTCTGTTTTAATAACAGTCTTTTAGGGATACACTGTTTGCTCACTTCAGGTATTTGTGTCTGTTCCGTAGTGCAGTGTTGTTGTTCCTGCCGAGAGAACAAAAAGTACTTGACTAGAACTGACCCTGGTCACAGTCAGTTGCAGAGGTGTGGGCCTTTCCTTTTCTGATCTGGCAAACTGATGCTTGACAGGGTTTGTGTCGGTCACAAGAAGACGAAGTAGCAGAAGCAGGACCTAAAATAACCTCTCAACAGTGAGGCTGGAGTGAGTTCAGAGAAGGTCACAAAGATGCTCAGGGGGGTTGGAGCACCTGTCCTATGAAGACAGGTTGAGAGAACTGGAACTGTTCACCCTGGAGCAGAGAAGACTCTGGAGAGACCTTAGAGGACCTTCCACTACCTAAAAGGGGCCTACTGTAAATCTGGAGAGGGAGTTTTTGCAAGGCCATGGAGTGATGAGGGATTACAGTTTAAAACTGAAAAAGAGTAGGTTCAGATTAGATATCAGGAAGAAATTCTTGGCTGTGAGGGTGGTGAGGCACTGGCACAGGTTGCCCAGAGAAGTTGCTGCTGGCCTATCCCTAGAAGTGTTCAAGGACAAATTGAGTGGCATTTTGACCAACCTGGTCTAGGGGAAGGTGTCCTTACCCGTGGCAAAGGGGTTGGAACTAGATGATCTTTAAGGTCTCTACCCAAACCATTCTATGATCAGCAAGGAGAGGCCTTTTTCATAGGTCATCATCATCCTGCTTTTCCTGTGTGGCTTTTTATTTGAAATACCGATGGTCTTTCTGGGCTAGTTGCACTGTCTAAAAACAAAAAGCTACAACCTGCAAAACTTTTTGCTAAACTGTGCATCACAGAGCCAAGTATTCTTCTGAGTCAGGTGTGAACAATTCTTGATTCTATGTGACTCCACAGAGACCCAAGACTTGTCTTCAGCAGTTGTACAGCCTTGGTGCTGATCAGCACTGCTTAAATCAAAGAAATGCAGACTATGAAGGGTTTAAGCATAGCACCAGCTCTTTGGCTTTAAAAGCAGGACTGTTCTCTTAGCAGCAGAAAGGTCAGTTTGAAGAAGTGAGGCCAGGCAGTTTCCTTTCTTTGCTCCAGTGAACTGATTGACTCTGCCTTTCCTGGTAGTGAATGGAAGGCAGATGGGAACAAGTTTCTGCTGGGAAAAAGCAGAAACCCCACCTTCTTGCAAGCTCTATTTGATACAGAGAAGTATCTGAGTAAAGCATAAAAAACCCCTGAGAATCAAAGTAAAAATTTTAAAAAAATTTATTTCTCCAATTTTATATACAATAATTACAGTCTACTGTACAAAGGTGTAAATGGTCTTTACTGTGAGTTGTTGTGCATATGCAGCTTAGTAGATAGATTTAACATTCAATTTGAATCTCAGTGCAAGTAGGCACTAGAACATCCATCATACCTCCAAGGTATAAAGAGACATACCAGTTTTACAGGTTTCTCCAGCATATTTTGTTACAGTGCAAAATGCTATGACATAAGGTTTCTTTAGAAAATTCATATAAATTAAACACATATTGCACTTGTCCCAACCAAAAGTGTAACAAGTTGTACTTACTGAACTACTTTGATATTTTTTAAAACATTGCTCACACACATGCACTCCTTCCTTCTTGCTATTTGTGCCAAATATGTGTAGGGTTTTTTTCAAATCTTAAATAACTGTTTATAGCTCTTTGATTTATACAATCTTTCTTGAACAGACTGCTAAAAAAAATAATCACAGCAGATTAATGTAACAAGAAAATTCTCCAAAACCCTTTCCAGTCTTCTTTCCAGTAGCACTGTAACTAAATACATAAAAATCAGTATTGTTTCAATTCATAATGCAAGTGTATTGAACAGCAACCATTTCAGACACTTACACCTCTATTTTCTGAAAAGATATGAAACCTCTAGTTCTAAATATGTATTTCTATGGTACTTGGAGCTGCTAAGCTAACATTGCACCCACAAACATTTTGTGCAATACCACAAGCAGGACTTTGACATCTGTACATCACTGGCTGCTATGGGGCATGTTGGGAGAAGTGGTGCAAAGTTGCATTAACTTTGGAGAACAAAGTCTACGTGGGCTGAACTAACTTAATACGGTCCATGCACCCACCAAAGGAGAAACGGAGGTGAAGGCAAACAACATCAATCTTACTAGATTTGAATTTCCCTAAATCCTTACAAGCCTTGAGATTTAAAGGAACAAGTGCATTTGAGTGCAGATGCTAACTTTGTGCTTAAGATATTTATTCAAAGCTGAAAGGTAAGGGAGTAGCTTAAATACAAATATTTTCTCTCTTTTTTTTTTTTTTTTTTGCAAATCAGTATGAACAAAGTTGCTACTAAAACCACTGACGTATAAAAGCAGAGGATAAGTAAAACACATGACTAGCTGAATGCTAGTCCATGTCTTAAACAGTTCGGGGTTACCTGCAAAATGCCTCCAACATTTAATTTATTCCCCCTACTTCACCTTAAGTGTACTTAGCTCCTGTCACAAACAAAATGAGTATTTCTTTCATGACAAAATTTCTGCATTCAGCTCAACTCATTCATTCAGAACATGAGTGGAAGAAAACAATTTCTGGTACTATGGCATTCTCCAGATCCTCTTCTGGAGCCACAACAATAACTTTCTAAAGGCAGGTCCCCGTCTGACTTGAATACTACTAGATATGGAGTCCTGAATAAGGCAGGATGCTGTTTATACAAGTAGTGACATGAAATCCTAATTTGACATTTAGGAATTCTTTATACACATAGCATACATCTACACTACTTGTGCAGGTCAAATGTTCATGTTCAACAAAACCCAACCAGCTGGGCTTTGGATGAGGAGAACAAACAGATTAAGTTTGCAAATTGGAAGGCTGATGGATTACTAGATCTCGTTCACATTCAGGAATGTTGTCGTCTGACCTCATGTACATTAGGAACACAGTGACAGTAGCAAAGGTAGCTGCATTGACAGGAAAAGCACGGAGAAGTGTGGAAGTGAGACCTCTCGTGAACACCCTCCAGCCTTCTTCATGGTAACTCTTTCTGACACAGTCCATAATGCCCTTGTATTGTGTAACGCCTCCGACCCCATCGGCCTGAAGTCGGGATTTGATCACATCCATGGGATAGGTTGAGAGCCAGGACACAATTCCCGACATTCCTCCAGAAAACAGCAGTTTGGGAATAACGTAACTGTCTTCAGCTTCACAGCCTAAATATCTAGTCATGCAGTCATAGGTCAGGAAGTAAAAGCCAAAGCTTGGAGTTTCTCTTATGAATGTAGAGACCATGCCCCTGTTGATTCCCCTCAGCCCCTCCTTCTGATAGATTTTGATCAAACAATCCAGAGAATTTTTGTAGTTCTTCGTTTTCTGTTTGTATTCTCCTGTTCCTTGAAGCTGCATTCTTGTCTTTGCCAACTCCATGGGACAGCAGATGATGCACTGGATAGCCCCTGCTGCTGACCCTGCAAGGAACTGGTTTAATGGAGTGTCTTTTCCCAGAGCACGAAGTGTGTTTCCTTGTACACCGAACACAAGCGCATTAATGAATGTAAGTCCCATCATTGGTGACCCAATACCTTTATAGAGTCCAAAAGCCTGATGGAAAAAGGAAGGAAAAATGCTTTTTAACAGTGGTGTTGATAACCTTCTGAAACTGCAGAATGTGGCCTTTCTGGCTCTCCACTGTGCCCTAACTTTCTAGCAGTGGCCAGAAGATCAGAACCACCTTGCTTTGTAATAGAAATTTCATCTCTGCCTAGGGCACAAACAACTAAACAACTCAGCAGTACAAATATATAGTTGAACATATCCCTAAAATAATCTTAGTCCATCAAGAGAAAAGTTTTCTGGCAAATTTTATACTTTTTTTTTAAAGTATCTTAAAGCCTGAAGCCACCCTTTTAGCTGAGATCTTAAAGCTTCAGCAACACCTCACTAATCTCTTCACTCGTTGCTCTGATTGCTTGGGTTCTCAGAAAATTAGTTATTTAAATAACTTATTATTTTATTTAAAAAATTAACTTCGAAATACCAACTTAGTAATACTCTTCACAAAGTTTCTGGCAAACTTCTGATTACAATATCTCCCCTAGGTGAGGTTCAGAGTAAGTTTTATCTCTTGATCTTCAACATCTGTAATTTTGTTTTGGTTTTGGTTTTTTTTTTTTTTTTTAACAGCTTTCCGACCCTTTTGAGTCAAAATATACAAAGATTAAAAAATATGCAAAACTTACAGATTCTTGCTTTATGATGGACTGAAAGCAATGGAAAGTCCCACGGTAGAGAGGCTTCTCTACATTTTGAACTTGTAGACGAACCTATAAAAAAGTTGTGTGAGATACCGATTTGTACATCAGGAGCAGCCTAGTGGGTAAACTAGTGTCTTGTACCTATGTGGAAATTTGCTATTGCAATGGATATACAAGAACACGGGCTGGATACTAGATATGTGGCAAAATCATTTCAAAATCTTGTGTAAGTGTTTTGAATTAATTTGGGGGGGGTGAAAACATTAAAGTAAGAGGATTATTAACTTCTTGTGAATATCAGAAAACCAGTATGTGGAAAGGTGCATTGTTATCTAGAATTTCAAATAGAAGTTTTCCAGTACGGGCTACAGTAGGGACTTTCTTTAGCTGCCAGGAATAATTCTGTTCACACTAAGGAATATCTGTACAAACCTGATAGAATTTTATAAAAAAAATTATTTGCAAGTCAGTCGTGAAATAAGGATAGTTTTAAAAGAATGGAAACTTTCAACAACTCCCATGGTGTATCTGGTTACCAGATTTGGGCCATTCATTGAGATCTGATTTTTTTTTTTTTTATTCAGAGGGTAGCTGGGCAGTGTCTCTTAAGATGTTTGTCTTTACATAAGAGAAGGAATAAAAAGCCACTAGTCCTTTTAAATTTTAGTCTGTTTTTTTTTTTAAACCTGCTGAATACAAGCAATTGATGAGGGTGTGGCTGCTTCAAACCTTTAATGCTAGTAATCAATTAACTTTTCCAAAGCTGAAATAGTACATTCTACTGGACAGATAGATGCTGCTGTAACTGGTGGTCTTAGGAGACAGGCCCTTTTCTGGATGTTTTTAAACCTTTAATGGAAAAGACCAATTCTGTTTTTTCATGCTAATTTGCCCTCAGTATGGTTAAAAAAGTGTCAATTGTACTTAGCTTATGCAAAGCCCTACACTGCAATAAACTCAAGAAATTGGTTTCACTGCATTGATAAGGTTATAAATCTGTCTTTGATCTCCAGCGTGGAGGGCTGCAATGTTCTTCAGAAAAGATGCTTATCAACCATTTAATGCTGCTGCAACTCCAGGGCAAAAAAACTTCAAGACTGTTGTTCTGAGCAAAAAAAGAAGATTATCGTATCTGTGTGAAAGATTCCTGAACTTAAGATCTTTTTTATCTATTTTTGCCTAAGGTAATGAAAACCACCACCAAAACAATGAAAGACCTGTAAGATGTGAGTCTAGAAAAGGATTGTGGAGGTGGTTTTTCAGGATGCTATATTCATGGTAGCTTTCTTGGAAGGAAAAATAAATTATTTTTTTTTAAATATTCTTATCCATATTTTATGCTTTGTAAATCAAAACGTTAGTTTTCAGTATCTTTTTAGCATACACATTAGTGTATGCTAGCATACTGGGAGGCTGAGATCCTCACAGGTCTTACAACATCTTAGGGTTAAAAGCAGTCTTATGGTAGGATTCAAAGAAAATAAATCCTTTGTTATTTAAAGGGACGTCTGGGGGATGGGCAGATTGTCAAAACTGTTAAAGAAGCAGGTTCACAAACAAAGTCACAAATCTTAACAAGCTGTCACAATTGCACAAATGAAGGTTTTACTCCATTTATAATTTACTACTATTGTTTCAAACCCCATCTGTGAAGTTAGTGGGCTTCCACATGGATATGCTCGGGGAGATTTGCAGCTTCGGAACCTTCTTACTTCATCTTTTCTACACGCTTGTGTTTAGTAGTTTAGAATTAGTAGTTTAGAATTAGTCATATTCTATATATGGGTTGAATTTCCCACTTTTGCCCAAATAATTTGTGAAATATTAACAGATTAAGTCCTGTTGTAGGATGAAATATATAGAGAGTACTGACTCTCCAGGTCCAAGAATGAAAAATGTCTCTTTCTCTTGAGCACAGTGCTGGTCACATCGAGGTACCCTCATTAGCAAGCTGCACATAAACTTTATTTCATGCATATTAATGCCATATTCAACAAGCTCTGTAGTGTGTACAACTACAGGAAGGATGAATCATGTGCAAAGTTTAGCCTTCTATTCCATTCATTGGCCTATATTCTTGCTTCCTTCTTATTGGAAACGACCATTTCTAAGGTTTTAGGTTGAATAGTAATACACACTAATGTCATATAATTTAAGACTTGCATAAGGGTACTGAAGACTAAACAAACCACTACATCCCCCAAACAGTCCAAGAGTTTAATAATGTGAGAAATAAGTGACTTTAGAAGTGTTTTAGCAATGAAAACATCCTCCAAAGATATGTGGTGGCTAAGATCTCAACAACAGTGTGCCTGAGATTCAGTTTTAGAGGCACTGTGTGTGGAACTGTATACAGCCAGAAATGCATAGCAGAAAGAATAAAACTACATTAAAAAAGAAAAAAAAAAAAGGGATACTCAAACCCCGCTCCCTCCATGCCATAGCTGTAGAAGAGGGATACATCAATTTAAAACTAAAAGGGGAAAAAGCTTTGTAAGTCTTTCAGATCTTTACTTGAACTAATACATTTGGGAATAAATTAAGACTGAGAGAAACAGAAGTGTTCACCTGGGCTATACTTACTAGGTAACTCTCCCGTGATGAGGCTTATCTGTCATCTACAACAAAGTAACACTTTTGCTGTTAATGAAGACAGCCCCTAGCTCAGAAAGTAAAGGCAGTTAAAAGCAAAAAAGCAATTTTATACATTACATCAACAAACCAGGGATAAGCAATTTGCCAGTTCTGAGATCAGCTCAGTTGCAGGTTTCGCAGGGTGACTTCACCGGCTTAATTTTCTCCCTGTGTGTCCCACCATCCCCCTCCCCGCTCTGTGAAACATGAGCACCAGCCAAAAAAAACCAAAAAAGAGCTTAAATGCCAAGACAGAAGTAAAATTCTGGCTTATCTAAGCAGCTTTCCCATTGTTCAGTTATATTAAAAATGCACAGTTTAAGCTGACTACCAGCTAGCCCTTTAAACACTGCAGAACTATAACAAGAGTTAATTTTTGACACATATACATACACAAGTTATGCAATGTTTTGTTTTGTTTGTTTGTTTTTTCCCTTAAAGGCTGGTTAGTTTTCCCACTACAGTGATGACTGTGCCAGCTAATAACACAAATATTAGTATTTACTCTAACAAAAAATAGATTGCTTATAATACCTTCAAGTGGATATAAAAATATCATGTACCACACTAGATTTCACAAAACATGGAGAGTCATCCAGAAACAAACTATTTGCTCTATTGTAAAGCAAGATGCTTTTTTCAAAGCCAGTACATCTATTTTGCAATAATACATCTGCTGAAACTAGCATGGGAGCCACAGTTTTTGCAGACAGTTAAATGTTTAGTTTCGTGCAGTAGAAGCTGTTCCACTTCAAAAAACAAAACCAAACCAAACCAAAAAAAAAACCCAAAACCCTACACATAATTAACTTTAATTTGAGCATAGAATTTTTGCAGTTTTGCAGGATTCAGTGAAATGACCCATCACCTTCAGTTACGTATGTGAAACTTGGCAGGTTGGGGGTGAGAGAAAAAGACAGCTGGCCCTGTACCATCATAAGAAAAATTGTGCAAGTCTGGATAATGCCATTCCGGAAAATAAATACTAGAATTCAACTGAGTTACTTAACAGTCAAATTTATCATATTCTGAACGACAAAAAGACAGACTTTACTATTTGAGCAGCTTCCACTGCAAGCTTGCAAAGAGAAGTAATGACCACTAGCTCGGGAATTCTGTATTGACTTAACCATGTGCTAGGATACAGAACATGGTGATGGCTTTCATCAGCCCACGACCTTTGCATATCTAAATTCAGCAGGGTAAAGGTATTCCAAATATAGGTATAGTGCACAGCAGGCTGTCTGCTGAAGTTAAGTGATCAGGTATATTAATTTAGCAGGGAATATATTGATATCCCTTCTTCTATTCTTCCATCAGGGGACTTTGGACAAGGCTGCCAAACAGTGACTTAAATTGTCATTCCATTCTGAAAGATGGGTTTGGACTCCCAGGAGCCCTAGTTGGAGGACCCTTCAGAAGATCTCAAATCTTATATTTGAAGTAGCTGAAGTATGCATAAAACACACAATTAACAGATCATCAGAAAATCAATTTGAACTTGGAAAGCTATAAAAATAATACTTGGAGGAAAAAGCCCCCAGACAAGCTTCATACTTGGATTTTTATTCACTTACACCCTTTGGCTAGTGCTACAAATTAAGGAGTAAGTAGCAGAGCTTGAGGGGACAACAAAATACAATCTTTCAACCTAATAACAAAGTATGTTTGAGTTCCAAATGCAGGGAGAGGCAGTTCTAGCAGTTAGTGTTAATCAGCTGCAGAGAAGCAAGCTTAGAACAAAATTTGGTTAAATGTAAGATTGTATTTCCAAATACAATATTGTTACTGCACTGATGAACTTGCAGTTAGGTCAAGGTTTGTCATGTTACTGGGTTTTCATTTCTGAGGAGCTGTAGATGGAAAAATCTATAAACAGGTTGTGGAGGCTTGTTCCAAGCTTTCCCACACAGATTTATGCTCCTACAGTGTCTGGGGAATTTTTTTCCTCTCCCACTCCTTGGAGAAACTTTAAGTTTTCTACTTAAAGGCAAAAATGTTTCATAATCAACCCACCTTAACAGTGTCAAAGGGATGTCCTACCAGCACTCCAGCAGCACCTGAAACAAAACAAATGCCATGATTATTACTCTGAGTTTTCTTCCTGGGTCTGGGGCTACAGTAGCACAAGCAGGGCCACCAGCCTGAGCTCTAAGTGCACAGTATTGTTGACAGACCAGGTAAAGAGCATCCTATCTAGTCAGAAGATAAGAAATCTACAATTCAGTCCTTCAGGCCAGTACTAGGTGCCTTTATGCTTCTCTTCAAGCTTCTGAGCCCCAGGCAGGGGTTGAGGTGTGTGACTACAGAGCATGCCACATCATATGGAATGTGCAGCTGTGACTCCTGGCCTCAGCCCAAGGCAAATCCAGCAGGCAGAAAATGCAGGTTTCCTCTGAAGCACAATGTTTCAGGTACATGTCACTCTTTGCAGGCACAGAAAACATGTAAGCTTCTCTAAAGGCAGAAGAACATTCCTGCTCTCAGCCTTTCCAGATGTGATAGTAGCACCTGCAGCAGGACCAAGCCTGACCAAAAACCTTTGCTTTATTCTAGCATTAAAGGACTCTACAGAAGTCACATGCAGGCCTATTAGTTACACCAATCTGAATACAGGCATTTTGCACACAGGCTGAAGGAATGAATCTTCTAGCTCTGTATTTCTGTGACCCAGCAATCCTTAATGACCACTGACAACAGCGAGAAGTACAAGAGCTTCAATGTGCCTTCCCACGTTTGCAGAAAAATAGCTGCCGTCCCTCTCCCGAGGAAGATGTGGCAGCAATACGGTGCCCACCCCAGGATGGTGCAGTCCAGGTTGTTCAAGGCCAGCACAGCAGCAAGATAGCCCAAGATAGAAAAACAGTGCTGTGCACTCTGTTCGGCATGGAAAGGCCACTGGTACAACTGACCCCGCAGGATCCCCGGCAAGGCAAGGATCACTAGGATGAAGTCAGAGAGAGGCTGAAAAAAAGAAATTAAAACCCAAAAATCTCTTCGCCAAGTTGGCAAGAAGAACAACAAGCTCAAATACCCGAAAAGAAGCGAGAATAAATCTCCAGAAGATAATTTAACAGCTGCTAAAAATAGCAGGCAGCAGGCCGGCGGCAGATGCACCGGGAAGCGCAGAACGCGCCGCACGCGTTCTCTCCTCCTCTCCATCTTAAAGCTCCCCGGCTGTCCGTGTGTCCAGATCAGGGCTCCCGACCGCACCGCTGCCCCTGCGCTCACCCCAGGCCCCTCTTCCCACCCCCGCTCCTTCCAGGTCCTTTGGGCAAACGCCGGTGCTGCGGCGCGGTCGCGGAGGGGACGGCCCGCACCCCCCCCCAGCCACTGGGGAACCACAGGGGAATCCCCCAAGACCTTTCCCGACCGTGCTCGGCCCCCACCTGCAGCGGGGCGGCCGCGCTCATCGCCCCCGCGCCCGGCACCATCCTCCGCTCCCAAAATAACAGCGCCGCGCCCAGCCCTCCCCTCCAACCTGCCTCCCTTTCTTCCGCATTAAAGAAAAAAATTCGCTTTTTCCCCATTCTCCGCCTTTTCTCCCTTTGCCACCTTTTTATTTTTCGCACCGTACTCCCCTTTTCCTTTTGCGCTAATTTTTATTTTCTTCACTCCCCTTCTCCTTTCGTTTCCTTTTTCATCCCTTTTCCCCCTTCCCCATAATTTTTTTTTCCTGCAGCCCCCCCCCGCGCCGCCACTCACCGCCGACGCACCCCGCCAGGAAATCCAGAGCCATGCCGGCACGATGTGTCCCGGCGGGGTCCAGCCGTGCGCGCCACCGCTCCGCGCTCTGTCTCCGCCCGCCCGCCGCCCGCCCTTTCTATCGTCCGCCCCCCCGCCCGAGAGGGGCCGGGCCCCGCCAACAGGGGCGGGAGCGATGGGACAACTCCCCCCCCGCCGCCCCCATCCACTGGTGGCCGCGCGGGGGCCGCTCCGGCCAAAGGGCGAGACGGGGATGCGGCTGCAGGGAATGGGGGAGGTCCAGCGCTGCGCGCCCCTTCTGCATTTCTGACCCCTTCCCTCCCCTCCAACCTACAACCTGTCACTTCTTTTTCAGCAGCAGCTGCGTTACTAACCAGAAGTAAAGGCTGGAAAAAATTTAGGAGGCTGCAGAGGTGGTGGTTGGGGGGTAGAGGGGACAGAGTATCCCTCCTGCAGAGCATCAATATTGCCAGAGTTGTTTTGGGTGGTTTGGGGAGGCACTGGTGGTTGGAAATCCTGTCGACTGATGTTGTGAAGACTTTGGAGGGGGCCACCTTTTAATAAGGATGAAATGCCTGTAGCATCCCTGCTACAGGATGAGAGAGTCAGGGCTGTTCAGAAGAGAAGGCTCTTGGGGAGACCTTGTTCACAGAATCACAGAATGGGTCAGGCTGGAAGGAACCACAGTGGGTCATCTGGCCCAACCTTCCTGCTCAGGCAAGGTCATCCCAGAGCACATGGCACAGGATTGTGTCCAGACAGTTCTTGGCAATTTCCAGTGAGGGAAACCCCACACCCTCTTTGGTCAATCAGTTCCAGTGTGTGGTTGGTCACCCACTCAGTAAAGAAGTTCTTCCTCATATTTAGGAGGAACTTCCTGTGCATCAGTTTCTGCCCATTGACTCGACCTATTTCCTGTGGCCACCAAGAAGAGCCTCGTTCCATTTTCTTGACACCTTCCCTTCAGATACTTAGAGACATTGATGAGGTCCCCTATCAGTTGTCTCTTCTCAAGACTGAACAGGCCCAGCTCCCTCAGCCTTTCCTCATAAGAGAGGTGCTCCAGTCCTTTGATCAACTTTGTAGCTCTTGGCTGAACCTGCTCCAGGAGCTCCATGTCTCTCTTGTACTGAGGAGCCCAGAACTGGACATAGTAATCCAGATGTGGCATCAGCAGGGCTGAGTAGAGGGGCAGGATCACTTCCTTCAAACTGCTGGCAATGCTCTTCCTAATGCATCCCATTTATTGTGGCCTTTCAACACTTAGAGGGTTTGTAAAGTTGGAGAGAGATTTGTTACCCAGGGCCTGTTGTGATAGAACAAGGACTAACCATTTAAACTAGAAGAGGGCAGGTTTAGATTAGATATTAGGAAGAAATTCTTTACTGGGAAGATGGGGAGGTGCTGGAACAGGTTGCCCAGAGAAGTTGTGGCTGCCCCATCCCTGGAAGTGTTCAAGGCCAAATTGAATGGGGTTTTGACCAACCTGATCTAGTGAGAGGTGTCCCTGCCCATGCAGAGGGGTTGGAACTAGATGATCTTTAAGGTCCC
This sequence comes from Chiroxiphia lanceolata, assembly GCF_009829145.1. Lineage (NCBI taxonomy): Eukaryota > Metazoa > Chordata > Aves > Passeriformes > Pipridae > Chiroxiphia > Chiroxiphia lanceolata. The sequence continues at coordinate 53,133,859 of NC_045642.1, forward strand.
TTCCAACCCAAACTGTTCTGGGATTATATAACCAGACTCCACCTCCCTCCAGTGTTGTGCCAGAGAAGGAAGGAAGGGTTGCACCAACAGATATGGGCTTTGAGCCAACTGTTACCCCCATGGTACAATGGGAAGTTTGAGCATGAGACCCTTTCTCTCATAGTCAAAGCCACAAATCAGTATCTTGCTGCCTGTGGAGCTTGGCAGAGTCCTGGATCTCAGTCTTATACAACACTGCTGCACTTCACCCTGCAGAAGAGGCCTCTCCCCTTCCCACAGGCTTTTCTCGTTCTTTATTAACTCTGTTTTCCTGCTAACATTGCCTGGTTTCATGGTGCCCCAGTGCCAGAGCCTTTAAATGGGGAACTCAAGTTGCTGACAGTTTCGAAAAGGGAGCCCTGTTTAAGCTGCTCGTTATTTCTGCAGGCAATGTCTGAGGAAGGGGAATACCAGTGGCCTAGAACAATAAGTAGCCTATTCCAGCTTTGCTTAGAGTAACATGATCTTCAGGGCCTGCATAGTCAGTTTTTAGAGGGTAAATTCCAGAAACAGAATGGAAAAGCAGATGGATTTTTTTTTAATTGCTTCCCATGGTATGGCAGTTATTTTCTAGGTGTAGCAGCTCAATACAAAGTCAATAAAATCTTGCAGTGGAATAGTATACTAAAAATCAAGCCCAGCTTTTACCTTCTGTGCAATGAAAGCACACAAACAAATGAACAAAGACAAGGAAGCTTACAAAGTGGTCTGAAACTACTACAGAAAAAAACCTGAGAACCTGTCCCATATTTAACAGCTCTTGGACCATCATTACAATAAATAAGCAGACAAGATGGAAATGCAAAGCACTCAATGAATCCCTAACCTTCCCCATATCTTCTTCCAACCTAGTGCTCCTATAGGTTCCTTCTCATCCCAAAAAGCTGCCAAATCAAATCAAGAACTAAGGTGTCTCCAGAATGCTTTGGGATTCCTGATTCACACACCTGTCTTACCTGGGAACAACCGTTTGGTATCAGGGAGCAGGTAGGTCGGCTGGTCCTGCCCTTTGCCACAGCCAAATGGCCTTGGGGGCTGCCCACTCCTACTCTATCATCCACCTCCTAACAGAAACCTTAGGTCTCACTGAACTCATACTCCTGCAGCCAGTACTTCAGATCAGACAAGAAGTCCTCATCAGTCTGTTTTTCTTAAACATTTTATTCAAGTATAAGTGGAAGTGATTGTCTCTCACTGAATCTTGTCTGCTCTGGTATCCATGGGAGGAACCTGCCATGTGCAGAGCCCTACAGGTGAAAATCTGGATGTTATATGCATCTGCCTTGCAGCACAAGTCTTGGAAGGATCAGCTTGGACCAAAACATTCCTGGACAAAGTGTTTTTAATCTGTTATTCAAATCCTCTGAACTCTCAAGCAGTCTGCCTCAGAGGAATTACCTTCTCCACTGGAAGTGTTTTGTAATCAATGTTTGCCCACAATGGTCAGGGAAAACATTTCCTCACTCTTTGTAGGCACTTCTTAGGTTATCTGAAGATAGTTTCAATCTTAGTCTTTTTTTCTCTGAGTGATATTAATTAATATCCTTTGATCTCTGAATCCTCTTACCCCTCTCTTTCTTCAGCTGGAGTTCCTTGAACTGAGCTCTAAGGCCTTGCTAAGTGAGTGCCGGGAGATTACCTTGGGTATTTGCAGACAACATGGAATACAAGATAAGATATTTGCAGGAGTCATAACATAATATAACATAACATAGCATAGCATAGCATAACATAACATAACATAACATAACATAACATATAACATAACATATAACATAACATAACATAACATCATATAACATGATATTGTTCACTTATGGGCAGCCTGACACATGATGTGCTCCAGATCCTTTCCAGTAGATTGGCTGTGTGCCACAATATTCCCTACTTTGATCTTTCAGCTTTTTTCTACAGTCATTTGTAGTTGTTCATGCTAAATTGTTTTTTCCAGATTGTATTTCCAGTTTGTCAAGATCACTTGAATTCTATTCCTGCTGTTGATGTTTGTGAAGCCCCTCCCAGGTTGCTGCAATCTCCTAAGGCCTGTCTTGTTCCTGTATGCTTGAGCTGTTCCTAATAAGCTTTATTCAGTGTTATGGAATGGATTTTTTTCAATGCTACTGAGCATTGGAGTGCTTCAGACAGGGCACTTTATATACTAGCGCAGAGAACATCAAGAGCTCATTGGTATAAAGTCTGAGATGTCCAAGGCTGTTTCACTAACAAATGAGCATGGCTTTAGTCTCACTGGGGAGTGTTTCTCTTTTGTTAATTTTTTCTTGCTTGGAGTTTTGTTTTGTTTTCAGTTCAAGTTACACTTGTGAGGCAATGTTGTGTAAATGTGGAGGAGTTTATTAAGTTTGTGTGTGGGGTGGGACAGTGAGTCAATTTAGATGTTTGTATTTGTGTGTGGCTTCCACAGGAGCTTTGTGATTAAGGAAAGGAAGTCATAGAGCTCTTACAGTTTGATAGTATTTCTCAGACCAGGCATTTTGCCTGTTGATCCAAGGCCTTATGTGTGCGGTACAGATACACTTTTGGAGAGAGGAGACCTAACCTGACACGGAAGGAAACACAGATTTAATGGTTCTTCTCTTCGCTGAGGCTGTCTTTTCTAGATATTTCAAAAGCTGTGTCTGATCTTGTGTCCGCTCTGTTGATGTGTGATGGCTCTGTCTCAGAGCGTGACTCAGATGCCTGTTGGGACTCTTATGCCCTTCAGGCTCCATAGATTTTTCTCAGCTGTGACTGCCTTTTTTTTCATTCTGCTGAGGCTGTTCCAAGTACAACTTACAATTGCTGGGATGCATCTGCTAGAGTGCTGGAGTGAGGGGTTGTGCTTTCCCTGCTTTCTTCTTCTTTGGGAGCATTTAGCTTCCCTGTTGGATGGTGAAATGTGTGGGCTCCTCAAATAAAGAAGGTAGAAAAGAAAGAGCTAATGGCAGCTTGGGAAACATGTACAGTCTACCAGCACTTACTGCAGACGCACTGCCACAGGTCTGAGAGAAAAGCTTATAATTTAATGTTATCCTTAAAGAACCTCTTCCTTTTGTTCCCTTTGTCTTTTAGGTCTGAGGGGTGGCAATTCAGGTGGAAGAGGCTTTGCAGAGGATGCTGGAGGGGTGAGATAGCCAAGAAGGTTTCACTTCATTCCTGCGACAGGAAGTGACCCTGTCAGCTGTCTGCTGCCCTTGATGGCACCCGGAAAAGACCTGGGAGAGGGTAACCCCAAATAGAAACCTGGGAAAGAGAATCAGGAGACTAGAGAAGGGAGCATAATAAGGCAGAGAATAAGCAGCAGGGCAGAATAAACACTGCTGGTAAACAAAACATGAAGTGAAAGGGCAAAGGCAAAATGAAGTAGGAAGGGAACAGAAATGTGGAGTTGTGATAAACTCAGAAAATCCGTTGGCAATGACTTGCAATCAAATATACATTGTTGGCTCAGGTGTCTCAAAATCTTTCTCTTTGCTTGTGAATTTGACATCAACAATTGCCCATGTCCCAGTAGAAACATCCCACTAGAATGTGGAGGGTGGTGGATGAGGGAGTTTCCCCCTTGCTCCCTAGAGATTCACTGGGGCTTGGCCAGCTCTGGGACTACCCTGCAGGAGAATTCTCTTTCATATAGCCTTCTGCCTGCAGCCCCTTCCTTATCTTCTAAGGTAGTGCATGGCTGCATCATCACAACTTCTGTACTCACCATGTTACCCAGAGAAATGCATCAGTTTCTCTTTCTGTTTTATCTGTGACTGGATTTTGAACTTCTCCTTCCTATCACCTGCTTTGGCTCCCTGAATTAATCTTCAAAGACTCTGGGGCAGTAGCTTCTCTCTGTGACCTGTTAATTATGTGGACCTGGGTGGCATTCAGACCACATGCATGCAGCCATGTGAACGCTACATTTACAGCAGCAAACTGCTTGCAAGGAAAACCTTGCACTTTCGAGAGACTGCAGTCCAGCACAACTAGGCTTGATGATCATCCAGTGCTTTACAGAATAGTTGACATCTAAAGCAGTGATTAATAAATCCAAATGGTGAAATGAGAGAAATGTTGGGACATAATGCACATAAGAAAGAACTAGGCGCTGCGCTGCTTTGCTCTGTGAAAACACTCCTTTGTCTGAAAAATGATCTTCTCTAGGTGAATTCACTGAGTACCTTTGTGTGGATTTGGGTCCATTTTCTTTGTTTTCCTAAACACTGCTGTATTTGCTACCCTGCATGCTGTTTACATTGTCCCACTGTTGAGTCAGGTCATTGGGATTCTCCAGATCCTCAGGATGCATCTGTAAATGAAGACAGAGCAGCTAAGGCATTATTCTTAGGGGACTAGATGCCTTTATTATCCATTAACTTTATGACCTTGGGTGGCTTTAGGGTATTCTCTGACGTCATTATCCTACTGACTTCAAAGGTACTGTATATCAAGTGTTGAAACTTCCTAGCCTGATAAAATCCCTTGATAAGACTGATGTTTCAAAGCATGAAATGTAACTGATGCAGTTGTACAAGAGTGGAGTGCTACTGAAACAGGGTTGCCTTGCTTACAGATCTGCTGATGGGTAGGGGCTTTGTGATCCCTCCAAATGTCCTGGTCAGCGTCCTGGGATGTGAGATCCCTTCTGTTCCCAGGCAAATCAATGCAGATGAACAACTGCCCAAGCTGCTATCTGAAATGCTGAGCTTGCGAGAGGTGCTGCAGAAAGGGAGTGGCTTAGTGTGTTCTAAATTGTGAAGTGCCCTGAAAAGTTTGGTGCAGCTCCAATTTTCCATGCCTTATCCTGGTTAAATGGAAACACTTTTATTACTGGGCAAACATAACTTCTGGAAAGCTTGCCCCTTGCTATTTTAAGCAGAAGTGGCCAAGTTCTGACATGCACCTTGTGCTGTTTGTCTCAGCCTCTGCTCCACGTGATGTCATGTATGTGTTTAGCTTGGGTTACTGGTTTGTTGGAGAAGGCAAGAGAAAGAAGCATAACCTGCACACGAAACAGTCCACAACATTTATGTTCACTCTGAGGAAGAATCTGTCCCTGTTCATAGTCAGTTGTCTTGTGCTTTGTTTGAAATACAATACATAGCCAACCCCTGGGTGCTTCCCTGGAAGCTGATGAGAAATGAACAGACCAAAAAATCATAAAAAGCTGCCTACAGGCATTAGTCCAAAGTCTCTTCCTTGCATTGTCTTTAATTTTGAAGATCACATATACTTTGGGCTTTGTTAACTAAACTACTGAGTCTTTTCCTTTTCTACCTCTTTCTTGTCAGCAAGAAGGCTAAGACAGAGCAGACCTACACAAACACATCCCCATGCTGGGTCTTGTCTTTTCTTGTCATAGGTCCCATCTTTATCTCTGGCCTGTGCTAATACTATATGGCTAAGAAATGATAATTCCTCTTTTTTGTATATTTGGGAAAGGAGCTTTGAGTCCAAAGTACCTGAAATACAAGGACTATGTTCTCTTCTGTTTGCTGCAGGTGGAGCAAGTTTCTTTGCTGCTGGCCTTACTTTGAGAAGACCAGAAGGCTTTGCATGTACATGCAGTCAGTAATATGGAGAGCAGGTCTCCAGCAGAACTCAAACACTATTTAGCAACACATTTTTAAGATGCCAGGGACCACAAAGAGGCAAACTGAGACAAGAGGGTGGGCACTGAATCCAGTTATCTGAATTAATAGCTATCTATCTACTCAGCAGTTTTACCCATCTCTCCCTCTGCACATTACTGAGTCACTCAAAAAGTACATTTGTGACCCTGAGATTAGCTCAGTTGGTTAGAGTATGGTGCTAATTAGGCCAAAGTTATGGGTCTGATCCCTGCATAGGCCATTCACTGAAGAGTTGGGCTTGATGATTCTTGTAGGTCCCTTCCAGCTCAGACTATTCTGTGATTCTGATTCCCTGGTTGGTGACAGTGAGCAAAAACTGTTGGGAAATTCAGGAAAGGAAGATAAAAGCTCAGTAGCTGGCACCTTTATAGCATTTTTCCAGTTTAAATTTGCAGACAGTATAACCTAAGCCTCAGGCTGTTTTCATGAAGTAAAAGGGTGCAATTATACCTGTTTTATAGATAAGGAAACTGGTAACACTGATTTGTCCTCGGGGAACAGGAGGCAGAACTAGGAGGACAACCTCCTCTGCCTGCCTTGTGGCTTTATCTTTAAGCTACCATGTTCTTACAGCAATATTTCTGTGAGGTTAATGGTTCTTCACTGCCAACAGGTATACAAATACAAATATCAACATCATGTACTTGAAATCCTCTGGCACAATTTGTATTCACAGGCCAAGTTAATGCCTGGGAGACCAGGTCTCCAGACGAATCTAAATACTAAGCTGTTGTAACAGCATAGACACACAGCATTATGCACCAGTCAGTAATGAATGAGAGGCAGCAAAAAAAAATGATAATATGTTGTGAGGCAATGCCACTAAGGTTTATGCACAGACTTTGAGGCAGCTTCCTGGTAGGTTATATGTGGGCTTCCAGCTGTCATGTGGAATTTCTGTTGCAATAGTCTTACGGTAAAGACACCCATTCTTTAGAAACTGAAACAGGCTAAGCAGGATGACTAATGTGCCTCTGCAGAAACTTCCTAAGAAACCTGTGAGATGGATGCTCGCATGATTCCTGAACTAATGCCAGGGAAAAGACAGGGGTGACAAGTGAGCCTGTGGACCTCATATGATATTCAGAGACTGGCACTGTTAGTCCTGGTGTCTGAGTATTCTTTGCTAAGGCTGGTGATGCTCCTGAAAAAGCTATGGAAACTTATGGTTTTCACCTCAATTTTTCTTGAGTTTGAGCCAATGGAAGAAGTCAGGTTAATGTTGAAGGCACAGGACTGAACACTTGCTGCTGAATTGGGTGTGTATTTGCACTAGGACAGCGCACACTGCTTGCAGAGGTTTTTGACAGAGATCCCTGAATTAGTATTGATCAAGACAGGATTGGTGTCAGAGGCTCTCTGCCTCCAAACAACATGGGGCTCTTCTCTGGCATTAAACTCACTTTGTAGATGAATTTTTAAGGGAGATGCTTTGGTTTTGTTTGAAACCTTTAATTAATTCACTGTAGTTTCACTTGTTTTCCACTTCTGCAAGATAAAAAGTTTTAAATTCCTTTGTATATATCCCCTCTTAACATAAGCTCATAATAATGCTGGTATTTAGAAAAAGTTCTCTTTTCTGAACTCCTTAATGCCAGGTTTGTCAGTTAAGTAACTTTCCCATGTGATTTTAGCAGCTGATATCAAAGTCCCAAGTAATAACTCCTGAACTATCCCTGCAGAAAAGGTTGAGGCTTGCACATTAACATCATCATGACAAATAAAGAGTACATTATTGCTTGGTGGTTGAGAAAAAGAGGCCAGGAAGGTGAGCGCCTCCCTCTGCTCCAAGTCTGCTGCCAAGTCACTGACTATATCTTCTGTTCATTAAAGTGCCAGAAATGTGCAAGAGGTTGGAAAGCAGCTCAAAGTGCAATCAGAAAGTCAATAACAGTCCTGACATCCTCTCCCTTCATCACAGCCAGGAGTCCATCTGAAGTGCTAGTGATGCAGGCTGGCATAAAAAACTTTCTCAGAGCTCACTGCGGTGGTACACTGTCAAATTTCCTCTTTCTTATTGTAAAGATCAGGATCTAATCGTGGCCTTCTAGTGTCTGCAGGGAGCTTACAAGAAAAAAGGAGAGGGACTTTTTACAAGAATATGTAGTGACAGGAGAAAGGGGAATGGCTTCAAACTAAAAGAGAATAAGTTTAGATTAGATATTAGGAGAAAGTTCTTTGCTGTGAGGGTGGTGAGGCACTGCAACAGGTTGCCCCAGCGACGTTGTGGATGCCCTGTCTCTGGAAGTATTCAAAGCCAGGCTGGATGGAGCTCTGAGCAACCTCATCTAGTGGAAGGTGTCCTTGCCCATGGCAGGGGGGTTGGAACTAGATCTTAGGGTCCCTTTCAACCCAAACCATTCTATGATTTTATGATTTTGTAGGAAGATTTATGTAACAGTCTAAATTTTTAATATATACATATTTTCAGAGGGGTGTTTGTATAGGGTGGGTGCTAGTGTTGCTACTTCCATATTTTCCTGTACTTTACTCCTGAACAGAGGCTTGTGGCTCTCTGAGAAGTGTTTGGATCCTTGCAACGGCTTCATGGCGGTGGACATGCAAGTTGTGCTGATGAGAAGATTAAGTATAGGGAGATTCAGTGACTTACCCCAAGTCAGAAAATCTGTCATTTCTTAAATTACTGCAATAATTTTCAGTTGTCTTGGAAATGTATTATTTTCCTTTCCCTTGGGAATGCATGTAGAAACATTACAACCTTATAACAGCTTTCCAGAGGTGAAATCACTGATCATTACACCTGGCTAAAGCTGATGCTGTTCTCAATGCTCAGGGTGGTTTCCTTACTGCTTCTGTTTGTTTCTCTGTGAAATTCCTGCTGCAAATGCTTAAGTTTTTGGTTAGTACCTGAGAAAAAGGACAATGAGCTGCTTTGATTTGAAAATCCATAACACAGCTGGAGCCAGGAGGCTCCACCCCCACTTCCACCCCCTACCACACAAGCCAAGTGCTGGACTGTGCCAGCTCAGCATTGCTGGTGTCACTCTTTCCTGTTCTGCAATGTGCAAACAACCTGGTGGCATAGTGGGGTAATGCTGTTTGAACGGTCTCTTCAGTCAAGGATTTTTCCAAAATAAATTGGATAGAAATTAATGGTTATGTATTTGAGTGTGATATAGCCTAGTGCTAGTGGGATAGAAAATGCAGCATGTTATGGCAGGAAATGAGGAAGGATTGTTTTCTCAGCAAATCTGGAATAGCGAGCCAGCAGGTGGTTGCAGAGTCAAAAGAGGACAAGCTTCTCTTTTGCTTTTCAGGATGGATGGAGTTGGTAATGTCCTGGGAATGAGCTGTGGAAGAAGAGGGGTAAAGGGATGCCCCTGCTGTTTTGTCTCATCTAAATGATGCTATTTAACACTGACTACCTACCTAAAGTCTCCCTCTCCACCTTTCCTTTTGCTCCATCACTTTTACCAGTCCTCTGGACCCACTGCCACTTTGCTATGGAGCAGTCCTCTCTGCCTGGGTGGGCAGACAGCTACCTCCTCCTGTGAAGCAAATGGAGTGTTTCATCCATCACACACTGTGCAAAATTACGGCCTTCCTCAATTTTTATCACTCAGTGTCATGATTTCCTGCAGATTGTTTCATATAGCCAGATCTGTCTTTTTCTCTGACAGCACCTTCCATGCTCTGCTTTCTCAAAATCACCCATGAAGTTCACTCATTTTGAACAAATCACTCTTAAACAGTTTACTACTGGAGAAAAGGACTTGTGAGTTATTTTCTGTGGAATGCTATCCCTGTGGAGGCTCAAAGCATGCATTTTCTGAGTCGTTTCCTAGGGCATGCTTTGAGAAGACCACCTGGGTTGGGACCAGGCACTTTCTCTCAGCGGTGCATAGATGGTGTTTATTTGCAAGCTGGACTAGCAGTGATCTCTGGATCTGCAGTCCTTGGACATTGTGTCAAAGGGTAACAGGAATGACTCACATTTCATCAAAATCTTCCTGATAACTCAGGAGTTCTTTGAGATGGATTTTTTTACTGTTTCTATTGACCTGTAGCATTGAGGGTCTGGGTTGTGGTAAGTTAATGGTATATCTCTGAAAACTAGTGAAGAGGGGATGAAGGAGAAAGCTCCTTCAACAAAATGTGAAGAAAAATGAGACCTAAATGACTCCATGTCTCTGGGAGGACTCCTGGTAAGGGAGGCTGAATTGCTGCCTTGAGTGTCACTCTCTTCAGCATTGAGTTGGTCTGTGCTGTGTGGAGTGTGCTAGCAAGTAATAGCGAACACAGTACCACAGACTTCATTTCTCACCTAGGGTTTCCTTCATGCAGAATTACACTTTCCTCAGTACATGCTCTTGTGTGAACACTTGAACTTGTGTGGGGCTCTCTTCCAGAAGGCTCTTGCCTTGCTGTCATCACATGATGGCTGGGGAGTGTGGCAGTGGATCCTATTTTGCCCTAAGTCCTGATCAGACATCAGAAGCAAAGAACTAGAGACCACCACAGTGGCGACTGTGTTGCCTGGGGCCCACGTTACTTTGCTAAGCCCCTTTTGGGGCAGAAGTCCCTAAAGCAGTGGTGTGAATTTCTCCAGAGATGGCTGTCCCACTGATACCTTCATGGGACAAGGTGAAATGTTTCAAGCCCCAAAAATATTCTTCTTTCAGATAGGTGCCTTCTGAATGACCTCTGTTTGCAAAGGAACTCCAGCAAAATAGAAAGCCCAGTATACCTCATTGAAGGGACCAAAACCATTATCAGAAGGTTATCAAAATGTCTGAATCTGGAGTCAGCCTTCTGCTGTATAAAGCAAACTAAGATTTTGATAAAAGTGTTATTGTGAATGGAGGTTAAAATAATAAATACAGGATTACTTTTCTGTTGCAAAGGGGAGGTTTGGGTTGGGTGGTTTTTTTTTCTTACAATCTCAGAAGATTTCATGAGGAAGATTCCCTTTGAGCTGTTCAGCTCAGCTAAAAAAGGTAGGAATTTTGTTTATTTTGTGATATTTCATGGGAAATACTTACTAGCCCTGATGCTTTAGTCAACCAGTGTGACATGACAGCCAGCCTCTATTTTCTTGATATGGCAGCAGTCACTTCAACATGTAGAAAAATTTCCCCCCACATGACACCCTCATCCATGGTGTGACTTTTCATTTCGAGAATGTAGTGAATCTTGTCACTTTGCCTGGAAGCAGTTCCCAGAAGAACAATATTGAACAGTGGTGTCCCAACAGTGACTCTGAAGGTAGCTATGACTGCAGCAGCTTGGGCTGAAGCAGGTCAGCAGATTGACTGATCCCTGCAGGAATCAGGAGTCTGTAGGCTCCAGGGCTGCCCTTCCACAGAGGACTGTGTCCTTGTCCCTGTGTGTCACCAACACACCAGAGCCCACTCCTAGCTCCACTGCTGGAGGGGTTCTGCAAGGACAGAAGCAGAAATGGATGATGGGGAAAGAGGAAACAGCACCTTTCTCTGCATTTGGCATATGCAGACTGTTGATGAACCATTAATAACTCCCCTACAGACACCAGGTGTAACAAGGAAGAGCTACTGAATAACCCAGTGTGTTTTAGCCGCTACATTGCTAACTCTCTAGATAATATTTTACTTCTGGTTTCAAGTACTTGCTGTCCTTGCAGGATGTTACACTGGAATAATCTGTTCTCTCCAGTGCAGAAAACATTCAGGGAACATAGGAAATTAAGTGGGAGCAATTTAATAAAAATCCTTTCATTTTCAGTTCCCAGAAACTTTGAGCCCTCACACCAACCTGTGCTATGTGTCACTGGCATATCAGACCCAAAACAGGAACTTCAGTGAGAAATAGGTTCTTGTGAAATGTGCAGGAAACAGCACTGGGTACTGAAGTCCTCAGCTCCCCTGTAAAGCTGATCCCAGAGGGGCAACAGCCATGAAATTTTCTTTTCCCTTTGCTGCCGACGTGCCTTGGCTCTGACCCAGGGAAACCTCTTCAAGAGGAGTACAATTCAGGTCACGACTTGGCAAGCCCTTCACTGCATCAGGACTTTGGTTTCCAGGTTCACTCTGGGCAAAGATTAACCTCTCACACATAGATGTGACACTCTCTGGTAACAAGACTGTTGTGCAAAAATAGGCAATATGGCATTTCCTTGAGCTCTTGGTTCCCATCGACCAGCAGGTCTTTCTCTGTGCTTTCCTCTTTCCCCTGATAACTTCACCACTCTAAACTGGGGGTTAATTGTGAAGGAAACAACAGGTTCTGGACTAGTCTCCTGGCAAAATTCATCTCACATCTCCCCAGCAGCGCTGTCCCTGGCAAGCAGTGGTACCCACCTTACTATATGCATAGGCCCTACTGGCATCATCCACAATATTCCAACCCTCTCATACAGGGAGAGATAGTGGAGGGTGCTGACAACCAGGGTGCACGAGATGGCAGACCAGTCAGGCAGAACATGTACAGGGGTTACAGACCATGATTTCGCAGAGGTCCTCTTCATCAAAGACAACCTAGAGAGAATGAAGAAGGTGAAGAGAACCAAGGGGATGAGACCTGAAGTCGGCAACCACCTCAACGTCGGTACCACCGTAACTTCAGCTGCTGATGCAGAAGCCCAGAGAACCCTATACCACAAGATGGCAAAGAGACGACAGCTGAACCACCAGCTGAGAACACGTCTGCTCCTGAGGCCGAGCAGGACGCTGGCCATGGAAGTTGGAATCTGCTAAGGAGTGTGTAACAACTCACCTGCCAAATTGACTAGCCCTGGAAATGGATGGTGCTGGAGCGTCAGGCCCGCACCCGGCCATCACTGGCAGTGTGAAACCCGGGGGGTCTGGGCCGCCACGCGTAGGAGGGCCCCTGCAGTGCACCTCCAAGTCTGGGGTGTGAGCCCGGGTGGAGCTGCCGCAGGTGCAGATCTTGGTGGTATTAGCAAATATTGAAAGGAGAGCTTTGAAGGCCGAAGTGGAGCAGGGTTCCATGCGAACAGCAGTTGAGCGTAGGTCAGGCGGTCCACTGCGGGACGAGTCTGTCCCAGCCCCTGCCTCTCGGAGCCCCCTTGATGTTCTTAGCTGAGTGTCCCACGAGGCCTGAAGCATCTACTTTGAGAAAATTAGAGTGTTCAAAGCAGGCCGGCTGCCAGCATAGTGCAGGTAGGAATAATGGAGTAGGACTCCGGTTCTATTTTGTTGGTTTTTGGAAATGGGCCCATGATTAAGAGGCATGGCTGGGGGCATTCGTATTGTGCTGCTAGAGGCATCACCCCATCAGGGCAAAACACTGGAGTGTGGTCAGCAGCAATTGTGATTCCTGCTCTGCCACTGAAGTCAGAAAGGAGATGGGATTAGAAACGGGATTGAAAAACTGAGCAGAAAGTGAAAAAGCAGAGCTGCTGCAGGGGCTGGGAAAACTATGCTGTTGTCTGAAATAGAAGCAAATACTCTGGATGTGGTTGGATTAATTTCTGGGCTTCACCACATGTATACATAATGAGCAGGTAATAATCCATGAGGATCTGGGTAGAGGTTTGGGGTCAGCTTCGTGGGTTAGGAAAGTCAAAAAAAATAGCTTAGGAAAGGCACAAGGAATTTTCATTGATGGAAAGGTGTCATGAAATTCTCTGTGGTGCAGGGCAAGAGTGTCCTGTGGCAAACAAGTGTGCACAGCTGTCTTCTGGAGCTAATAAGTACAGTGGGGAATGGCCCCTTCACAGCCAGTATTACGCTGCCAGTCACCACCCCTCGTGACTTTCCAAGCAAAAGGGCACTGGGAACAGCAGCTTTGGCACAGCATTTCAGGGCTTCATGGGATTACTTATTCACTGTGTTCCTGGATCAGTTCCAGACTACCCGGCTCTGCCTCCAGTGTACAGATTCATCAAGTATCCACAAGGCTCACAATCCCCAGAGGCAAGAGAAGACTGTAGGAAGGTTATTCATATTGCAAATCACACTGTCTCCGCAGGACCTGCAGGGCTCTAGGAAGACTGAACTCCTTCATTCTACCTCCCTAACACTACTTCAGGGTGATTAAGGCAGCAGACGCACTCTGGATGGATTTCATTGCTGGGGCCATTGGAGGTAAATACATAAATTAGTGGTTGTTGATGAAAGTAGATTGCTCTGTTTCCCTCTTGTTCAGCTAAAGGGCAAAGTCTCAATAGCAGAGCTGAGAGCCTTTCAATGGGGGCTGCTTGCTAACAGTGTATTCTTCCTTATTAAATGGAAAATGTCATCGGAGTAGATTCACAGAACTGTTGGAGAGAGAGTGACGCAGCTTGGTCATCTCAGGTCACTGCTTGCAATCTCCTCTGATCTGATTGCAGCGGGACACGGTAGAACTGTAACAGGAAGAGACAGACTGTAATACCTTGTGTGCTGATACAAACCAGCTCATACTGCCCAGACAGCAAACCCTCACGTGCCTTGTGTCTGGGGGTCCCCGCAAACTGCTGGAATCATGGCTCTGGGGGGCTGAGGATGTGATTTGTGAGACAGGAGGGGAGGAAGCATGGTGTTGTTGCAGTGAAGAATGTCTGAATGAACGGCCTTTGCATTGTCTGAGGTTAAGATGTATTTGCAGTTGTGAGGGTGATAGTGCAGGCATGCTACAGCAGGCTCTGATCTGGGAGAAAGTAGGTTAGCTGTATATAAAAAAAGTAACAGGAGAGAAGTGTGATTAAATTTGAGACGGTTTTAGATCATGTACTGCTCAAACCCAGCTTTGTTTTAAACAACAAAGTATACCCATCAGTCTCATTTCTTTGCTGAAATCTTATAAGATTTAGTGGAGTATCCAAGATAATATATACCAATAAATAGCAAGAGAAAAGCCTTGGGGTCACCACTGACAGAAAGGCTGGGTAAATCTGCCAGGTGGCTGAGATATCCAGCCCAAGCCTGCACATCGGATCTCACTTTGAGATTTGCTGAAATTTGGCATTTTCCCTTACCAGGAGCACCCTGTGGCATCACTGCAGATGTGCTTGTCCTGGGGAGGGCCATGATGAGTTTTACCCTACACCTTTTAATTGCTCATCATGAAAAATGTGCAAGTGGGGTGAGGTTTGGCATCTCAGCAGCATCTGTCTGAACCAGGAGGTGCCTGTTTCTCGCAATGTTGGTCTTCCTGGGGTGTTGAGAGACCCTGCTTGGAAAAGACCCTTCATGGGAGAGAAGGGTATAACCAAACCTCCATGACAGCTCGTTTTTCTCCTCCTCTTTCTCTCCTGTAGAGAAGGGAGCCCTGTGCTGGGGCTGGCAATGGGATGTCCATCCCATTGGATTCACCAAACCTCCTCTAAGACTTCATGTTCATGGTAGGGCAGAGATGGTTGCATTTGTTGCTTGGACTCCTTTGCTTTTTTGGCACAGTTTGAGATAGGCCACTTAAGGACAAACTTCTTCTGCGAGAGAAATGAAGAGCTGAAAACATAGTTTCAACATGACTGTTCACCTCAGCATTCTGCCCCGGCTCCCATGAAAAGCTGTGGTTTGTGTTGTAACCCCCTGTCCAGGCACCAGCATTGTGAGCTGTCCGACCATGAAGCAGGGATCTCCCATGGGTGCCCTGGATACAGACTCAGCCTGGATCCAGCTCAGACCATAAACGTCTTTGCTTGTTTTAAGGCACTTTACTGACCTCACAGTGACAGAGAGCAAGATTTTCCATCCTGTGATCTATGTCCATCTCAAGGCTTTATCTAGAAGGGATAATGCAACTTCTCACTGGCTGAGAGAGGTGTGTTCTGGCAGGCTGTTCTCTGCTGGAGGCTTGCACACAGACATGTACAAGGTACCTGGGTAGGGCTTCAGGGCCAGCATCCTTACCCTTACATGGGACAGCTTCCAGGATGGGACAGCTTTTCTGCAAGAACTGGATGGATTTTGGTGCTGAGCTTGTTTCTTGATTTATGTTTGTTGGAGCTGAAGCAGTTTTCGTGTTCCTAAGGAGGCTGCAAACCCAGCTGAGGAGCATCAAGTAACTCAAGAGGCAATATAAAAAATAAGAGAATTTCTGTTTAGTAAATTACATTCTTGTAACCTTGATCTGTTTTCAGAGTGTTTTGGAGAAAGCATGGCTTAAGCACCTCTGAAAAACAGCAGAGGTGCTGACCATTCGAATTCCGTGTAATGATCCATCCTCAGGCTGCCTCAGGTGGTTGCAGATATCGTGCATCTCCTCTGGGCTATGGCTTCTGTGGTCATGGGGTAAGCTCATCATCTTCAGCCCAGGAAACAGTGATCTGCTGTGACTCCAGATGGAAAAAACATGAGAGAAACATGCTTAATGACTGTGGAGACTTTCAATAACCAGAAAATGTGGCTGAATGATTTGGGAAGTAGCTCATCTGTAAGGATGTCTTTCCTGGCCAGTAAAGCTGAGCAGGAGGCTGGACTAGAGACCTCCTGAGGTCCCTTCCAACTTGAATTTTCCTATGATCCCATGTATGCTTTCTAGCCCTACTACAGTGGCAGCCTGGGCTGTGGCAGGGGATGGGGATTGACAAATAGGGCTATTGATGACTGGGGGATGACTTGACTCTTACATCAGCCATAAAGATTTTGGAAGGAGAGGCTGAGATTCACCCAGCAGGGGTAGAGCAGCAGAGTCTGCAGCATGCCTGGGCTTTTCCACAACTGTGAGGTCACAGACAGTCCAAGGGTAGATAAAATAGTCCCTCAACAGAACATGCTGTCAACTTGTTCTCACAGATAAAGCAGCTCCTGCTGACCACTACCAGGGTCATGTTACTGTATAAAGCTCAGCTTGTTTAGGGGATGGGACACTACACAAAACAAAGGTCTTCAGAAGTTGTTTTCTACTCGTACAGTGTATAGACAATGACTCCCTGGGTCTCTCAGCCAAGGATTTGCCAACAGCTTGGAGCTGTTGCAGCCTGGTGGGCTCTGTACAGCTTGCTCTCTGGTGATTGTCATCCCACCAGCATCCCTCCTTAGTTAAATTGCCTGGTCAGAGTGCCCTGACTTGTGAAGAGACTGTGAGTAATCCCTTTTGTACCCGCACTCTGTGTGGGTGTGTAGGACGAGATGCCACAACCTCTGCACAATACCTGGGAACATCTCAGATAAAGTAGGCACAAAGAACAGCTCACTAAAATCAAAAAAGGTCATTCAGCTGGTTTTGCTATTTATTTTTGTCACAACTGATGCAGTGTTACTCAGCAGGAGTCCCATAGGAATCCTCTCCTGTATGCATGCTATACATTGCTGGCCTTCTTAGATTCTGCTGTGCAAACAGGGCATGTGTGGGTCATGCTATCTTAGTCCCAGGCTATTTATATTGTGTGACAGTGTACCCTTCTTTGGCCTTTGACAGACTTGGCTGAGCTCTTCAGCTCTGACAACTGCTTGGAGTGTTTCGGCTCCTAAGGAATGCAGTTCATGGTAGACTGTGTTTATTTGGAGGTTTCGGGGATTCGCATCTCTGGTGGGAGCAGTGAAAAATTTACCTTTATGTCCCCCTTCCAAGTGGAGATGCTTGGTCCTTGTTGGAATCAAGTTGATTGGGAGCCCTTAGGACTGAGAAACCGTGGGAAACAATCTGTTTTGGGGCAATCTGCTACGCTGTTGTCTTTGCATTTAAATGTTTGAACAGGGCAATTTCTCCAAAGGGAGGTCAGTTCTTGTCAAACTGACCCAAATAAGCCTTGGTACATGATCTGCATGAGCTCCTACATTCCTGAGCCAGTGCAGCAAGCCAGGACTTAGGTGTGCATGCTGCCTCCCCATGTTGCTAGCATCCAGTCAGCCTATGGCCACTGCCTCTAAGGTTCAGGAACTCTGAAACCGATGTGATGCCAAATCCTCCCAGGCGGGATGGGATTCTTCAGACAGGGGACTGCAGCTCTGAGGTCAGCATTGTCATGTTGGCATTGACCTACATGTTGCTCTTCTCTGTCTGGCAGTGTCCATGTTTACTCTGTCCAGTGGCCAGGACAGTGCAGGTGTCCCCAGGTGACTTTGTGCATTGTCACACTCTGCTTGGACCAAAGGTGCTGCTTCTTCAAGCCATAATACTGCCTGTGTATTCCCCCTTGTCCTCTCTCTTCCATCCTTCCATCTCTTCCATCTTGGTCCATTTTTCACCTTCATTTCTGGTTAGCTGATATCAGAGTTGATAGATATTTTTGAAGAACAAACCTCATTTTTCTGCAAGTGAGATGCTGTTGGCTGTTTTCTTTCGAGTAACGCACTTTGGGATTGTCTCCTGGTGAATCACAGTAGCAGCAGCTGCTTTTCTGCAGAACATAGGAGAGATTTCCAGAGCTCCCAGGCAGCCATGTAATCACAGGCGAACATGCCCACAGCAACTAATACATATTTAAGCAGCTTGGTTTTAAAGTCTTTTTAAAGAAGCACTCAATGACAGGCAGTTTCCAACCTGTGAGCCACCAGATGTGCCCTGTACCTCTGACTGCCTGGCTCCCTGAAGGGCTCATCAAGCACTTGTATGAACTCTGTCTAAATAAGTCACATGGATACAGCTCCATGATCCTCCAGCCCAATTTCCTCTCAAGTGACTTGGCATTAGATGCACTGGAAGGAAGTTAGCTGGTCAGCACCTTTATCACTTGCTGTGTCTGCCACCATTTATATCAGAGCTGGGAAATGCAGTGAGGTGAGGACAGGCGTGGGGATGATCTATTTGTTATTGCAACCAACAGAAATTCTTGTTGGAGCTCTTTAGCCCTCCTTACATTAAGTGACATTAAGGCAGTTACTGTCTCATAGGATTATTACATTTCCAACTCCAGTGGCTATTTTAAGGTCTTTGAGTGAGCCTGGGCATTGAGAGAGGATTGGCAGCTCCCCCCACACTCTGGACATGCTGTCACAGCAGCAGACGAGGAGTCACAGTCAGCTGGTGTGTGGGGAGGGCTGTGGAGCCCTGCCTTTGAGCACACCCTCGCTTTCCCCAAATCCTGCTCTGCTCCAAGGGGTAGCTGGAGGGTGGTCTCACTGCAGAGCAGTGCTGCTGGTTGTGCTGTGCCCCAGCACCACAGCAGCCTGCCAGGACTCCAAGATTCCTGTGCTTTCGCTCCTTACCCTGCTTTGGCAGCAGTGCTTGGCACAGGTAGGAAAGGTACTTCAGAGGCTTAGTCCAGCATGGTGCTGTGGACCTGAATGCCTCAATAATTCCTCACCCATGTAGATGTGCTTTGCAAGCTTCAGCCAGGACATGTTAGTCCCTGGAGGCAGCAGGATCACCTCTCCTGTCTTCAAGATAGATTGCTGAGAACCTCTAATGTATGAGGACCACTCTTATATATATCCTTGTGAGCGCTGTTTTTATTCCTTAATATTTCCAAGTCAAGCATGGAGAACCAAAATTGCTCCAGAGACTCACTTATGTGAGTGGGGATGCTTACACTGCCTATGAGGGTGCTTGATCATAGTTCAAAGACGCCTTACTGCCCAAGCTGAAAGGGGAAACAAAAACAGTCCAATATCATCCCTTCAGTCTTCCTGGAGCAGTGCTATCAGTGTTTCTTGCTGTCCCATCTTGCACCGTGGTGTTATTCCTCCCTGGTAAGTTTCTCATGATGTTATGATTCCTCCTCTGAGTGTGTCTTGGTAACACAGAGGAATGTGCGTGTTTTTCTCTGTCATTCTTGGCTCAAACGACATTACCAGAGCTCAAGAGAGGTTTGGTGCCAAGCATGGCAGGACTCTGAAGCTGTGTTTTCTGCTGTTGACCAATGCCCTTCTGTGATGTGTGAGAACTTTCTGTCGTGACATGTGTTGTAACCATCTCCAACGCATTCTCTGTTTCAGGTGGCCTAAGCACAGCCGTGGGTTATCCACTGGACACAGTGAAGGTACCTGTTGGAGCTTTATTTCTTGACCATAGAACAAAAACAAGTAGGCCCTTTCGCTTTCCTCCTCCTTTCCAGAATACTAGTCCCATGAGAATGCTTTATCTTCATTACATCTACATATTTCACCATATTTGGTCATATTTGTCTCCTTCAAAGAAAAATTAAATTGTTTGGTGATGCTCTTTTATGATTAATTTCTGGTTTGCTGCTATGGCATTTGTTGATTTATTTTTTTAAAAATCTGATATCTGCATTTTAAAGTTGCTCCTGTATTCCTAGGTGAGAATTCAGACTGAGAAGCATTACAAAGGGTTTTGGCACTGTGTTCAAGAAACATACAGGACAGAAAAAGTAGGTACCTCTCATCAGAACTGCTGATACCCATTGTGGATGACTTGTTTCAGGGAAGCAGAGCTGTTTCTGTCAGTTTGGGGAGGGTGGGCACCATTTGCACACAACCATTTGTTGGAAGAGAGTGAAATTTAGCTTTGCTGATGAGCTGTAAGATGGAAATGATGCTGCCTGACAAACATGCATGATCCTGGGACAGGGAGGTGATGCTGGACCCAGGAGCAGTTTCCCACAAGCCAGTGCTTTCAAGAAAATGCTTTTCCGTGCCATTCACTCTTAAAAGTTTTTTCTCCCCTGTTTCCCACTAGATTTGGGGATTTTACAAAGGTGTGTCTGCATCAGTCCTTGCCGTATCAGCAATTTCTTCTGTTTCCTTTGGCACATACAAGAACTTCCTCTGTACAATCTGCAAGCTGCGATATGGGGCTGCAGATGCAAAGCCATCCAAGCTGGATGTTTCCCTTGCTGGAGCTGTTGCCGGTGCTGTCCGGGTAGGTAAACAGCTGTCAGGGAAAGCACAACAAGAGATCTTGTTCACAAACACAGGAGGCTGGAAAGGCTGGGAATGTTTTTGGTCTGGGAGGCCACAGGGGAACATGCAACAAGTCTGGTGAGTTTGTTTTTGCAGGGGAGGAGGTCATACTTTGCCCGTGCTGCCCCCTCACTGGTTGGTCCGTGGGATGGCCAAGTCCTGCTGGGCAGCTGATGCTGGATTTGGTTTAGAACATCAAAATACTTGAGAACATGCTCTTAGAATGACATGGACCTTGGCAGCAAACACAGAACAAGGAAGAAAAAACCACTTAGGCAGTAAACTTCCCAAGTGGCTCTGATGGTGTGTTTATGTAAGAAAAGAGAGAACTCTGAGTCGAAGCACAGGTTGGTCCTTTCCCAGTGGCCCCACAAGCCCAGCATGGTATTGCTGCTGAAATGGGCAGTGCACAATGTTGCCTTGCCAGGACTTAAAACTCAACAAGGCACTACTGAGAACTGATGCTGCCTGGCAAATGTGTATGATCCTGGGACGGGGAGGTGAGGCTGAATCCAGGAGCAGTTTCCCACAAGCAGATGGATCTCTGTGAGCATCCAAAGGTGCTGTGAATGTGGTGGAGCTCACCCCATCACCCCGGTGGCATGCTGGGTCACAATCCTCTTGCAGAGCAGATGGTCAGGTTTCCAGGTGTTTCCTAGCAGTCAGTGACTCAACACAGGCTAATTTTTTTAAAGTCTTTAAGGTCTTGGTTCAAATGCATATACAAACAAGAGCCCTGATGTATGCTTCCCTATAGCTGAGGACATAGCCTTTTTGTGCCCATCTGGTTTAGCAAGTAGTCACAGGTATTTAATATCTGGTGTTGATTTCTGCCTTGCCTTCCACTCTGCCCAGTGCAGCTCACACACGTGTCCTGCTGCTGCTGGGTGGAATGGCACAGGCAGAGGGGAGGAGGCTGGAAC
Source organism: Chiroxiphia lanceolata (assembly GCF_009829145.1). NCBI lineage: Eukaryota > Metazoa > Chordata > Aves > Passeriformes > Pipridae > Chiroxiphia > Chiroxiphia lanceolata. The sequence goes on from NC_045642.1 coordinate 53,155,126, forward strand.
TTGCTAGAGTTTGCAGACAATATTACTGCCTGAAAATTTGGGAGACAACAAGTTTTCAGGAAGGGGATAATACACTGTTTAAATGAGAAGGGTTAAAACACCACCCTCTGATGTTACAGGTTGTGTTGACAAACCCCAGCGAAGTGGCAAAAGTTCGGATGCAGACTCAGAGAAACCCACACCCTTCTGTCACATCTCAGCCTGTTTCCAAACCAAAGTACCAAGGGTCTCTGCACTGTCTGAAGGTGATCACCAAGGAGGAAGGTTTTGGGGGTCTCTACAAGGGCTGCTCTGCATTACTCTGCAGGGATTGCTCTGCTTCTGCAGTATATTTCCTTTCCTATTCTGCTCTGTGTGACTGGCTCACACCAGCTGGGGAGAATAAACCAGGTAGGTATCGGAAAGCATCTGGCATTACCTGCAAAAATGGCTTATTTAACACCACTCTAAGAGGGAAATGGCTCTTGGCAAACATCACCCAGTACCTATAAAACCTCACCCAGATCTGATCCTCAAGCAAGGTTGCTGTGTGTGTGTTTTCTGGTGCTGCAGGGCTAGTTTTGGGCCCCAAGTATGGGTGCCAGTAGCCTCCCGGTGATGGTTTCACTATTACAACCTTGTCCCTGAGCAGCTACTCCTCCTCCTGCAGGAGGGGTTTTTACAACATGCTCTGGTGCCTCGTATGTGGATATGAAATCCTGTTAATGCAGAAAGAGGATATGTAACTAGAAATGAAACATGGACAAGCCTCCCAAGAGCCATCACAGAGCACAGATAAGGGTCAGTCCAGGACTTGAAAATAAAGTCCAGTTTCAGAACGTAAAGACATTTCAGGTTCTTAGTTGTGATTTTGCTCCAAAAAGCAACTACTCTCTTCGAGAAAAGATTGAATAGGTAACATTCAGCGAAGAGCATCTCTCCGGGAATTATAAAAATAAGTAGATCTATCTGAGTGCTCTCAGGCTGCACCACATCTAGTTTGCGTGGTGTTCAAAGTGCCATGTGTGCAAAAACGAGTATTTTGTGAGATCACTGGAAACACACAAATGCAAGAGCTGGACAAAATAACTTCTGAAAAAACATGAAAGTTACCCAAGTTCATTGACAAATCTGAGATGCTTGTAGCTATGTGAGACTCAAAGTGAACTGCTCCTCTGTTCACTCTCTCCTGCAGGTTTCCTCGTTGTGCTGCTTTCTGGGGGTTTTGCTGGAGTCCTGGCCTGGGGATTAGCTACTCCCATGGATGTCATCAAATCACGGATGCAAATAGATGAATCGGACCAGCACAAGTACAAAGGCCTGATCCACTGTGTTAGGGAAAGTGTGAGAAAGGAGGGTGCAAAAGTGCTTTTCAAAGGACTGGGTTTAAACTGCATTCGTGCCTTTCCTGTGAACATGGTAGTATTTGTAACTTATGAAGCTGTACTGAGATTTACAGATCATTATATAAGCAAAAAATAGCTCGTTCTATTCTTTTCAGAGGTGTATCTTGTTTGTTATTCTTTTTTGTAATACAACATCCACAATCAACTGCTGAATTGATGGACAGCATAAGAAGCACGGACATGTCAGCACAAAGCTGATGACTGATGGCTTTGTTTCATTCCAATAGGATTACAAACTCATCAGGGAGTCTTGGATTCATATACAACCTCCCTTTTATCTCGTTAAAATATTTAGACTGTAGCTGCTGCTTTGGCCCTTGAAAGATTTGGGAATATTTATGTTCTAAAAAGCTGCTTGTCTGATCAGAGGTTTTGGTAAAGTACTTAATTTTGTTTTCTACTGGCCCAGAAAATGATCCTCATGACCAAAGCAAGAGCTGGGGGGAGTTTGTGTAAGATTTAACACTATCCAGCCTGCGCTCTTTACATGTAATGCCTGCACTGCATTCACTGAGTGACTTACATATTTGTGCTTCAGGCTGTAACTTCTCTTTCCCAGCTGTAATTTTCCCAGAGTACTCTACAGTTATATCCCCTTGGCAGCAGCTGAAATATGAATGTCCTTGCTTTTCCCTGTTGCTATTTAATGAGTGGCAGGCATGGTCTGTTTACATAACCAGCTAATGGCCTCACTGCAGTGACGCCAGGCACGGGTTCCCGGCAGCCACGTGATTTTCTCCCAGAGCCCTACGCAGCATCAGGCCTCTCATGGAGGCCTATGGAACAGCATCTCTCTGAGCTTGGCACAGCTTTGGAGGCAATCTGTTCTCATCCTGTAGGGAGGGTGGGAATAGATGCAAAGCCTCTTTGCTTTCTCAAAGGAAAGGCTGCTGTAAAATCCGCGCACTAGCAGGGTTAGGCAAGTTAAAGGAGAGTTGCAAAGCTGTAGAGCATAATTAAGATTTACAGCTTTCAAAAGTGCATACTCTTCTCCCTTTAAATGATGCTGTTAGGAGCAGCCAAATGTTATTTTGTCAAAGGTATATTTTGAAAGAATTTATTACTTCTTTCTCATCTTCCTACTACTTCTTTTTCATTACTTTTTTCTACTTTTCATTAACATGCCAATTGAAAAATACAACACCCATGCTATTTGCTTCAGAAGGAAAACCCCTAATCCCAGAAATACTTTAGTTTGCTCATCCTGCCTCAGGGGCCACATATATGCTTTCTCTCTCTGTTTTAATCCCTGCATGATAACACTTGGAGTGGACTGGATCCAACCCCTCTCACATTCAGCTAAAAATGCGTTTCTTGGAGGGGAAAGGGAGTACTATATTTTAAAAGGAGTACTCATATTCAGGACCCTTCTGGTCCACAGACACTTTCATCAGTTGATGGCATGGCTTTGACTACACTGACAGTAATTTTGCAGCAGACTTGACAGCTGCCCTGGACACACAGAAAACGATCTTGTACTAGAATGACAAATTTAAAGATTTCAGGTGCTACTAGACAAGAATAAAGGGGACCTCTTCTACTCCAGACAGGAGACCACTAAAAAGGTCCACAACTGTACTCTTGAAATCTAAGCCTTCAACTGGCCTTTTAAACATGTTTACAGTCTTGCTATCATAATTCTTCTCTCAAGTCTACCCAGCTTTTGCAGTTGGTCCAAGAGCAGAGTTAAAAGACCAGGCAGGTGCACAGTATGTCACCTTAACGGGGAGCAAAATTAAAGACCCACCACTGAACTGGATTTTCTCCACAGTGCTTATGGCCCCAGCAACCTACCACCCCTGGTTACAGCTTTGAGTGTCAGCACCAAACTTCCTTTAGTCAGAAAGTCCTTACAACTGAAGATTTAATTAGGTCCTCAAGGTCTGGAAATCCTCTTAAGATAGCTCTTAAGAGTTCACTACCCTCACGTTTTTATACAAGGGACGCATTTAACTGAGTGCTGTCCCAGCTGGGCAGTGATTTATCCCAGCTCTGCCTGGATGTTTGTAATCAAACTCCTTTATGCTGCTTTATTCTCAGCTGACGTTGTTCCCAGGCATTACATACCCTGAGCAGAGCCAGTAAAAGAATGCCTGCAAAACAGACTAAACAACCACTTATTGTTAGGCAGCACTGATACCACCCATGGTCAGCCCAAGGTTTGAATATTAACTAGCTCATCTTTCTTGATAGGCTCACACATTCAAATGACTAAAAATGTTTCCCCTGTGAATGGAACTGAACAGCTGATTTTGAGACAGGAATTACAGATGAGTTGTAAATATGAGTGTAAATATGAGTGGAAGCCAGTAAGAGGGGCTGAGAACTGTAAGCTTTGGGGCATTCAGCACCATATGTAAGCCATGTGGCCTGAACAAATGCTACATGAGAAGCAAATTGCATCTCCAGGCAGCTTATTTCAGGCAGGTAAGGTCTTTGCAATCCATCCTGTTCACAACCCTTTACTGGGAAATATATGTGTACAATGTATGGGTGAAAACCTGCCCTAGAGTAAGAACTCACTCTCAGCTAAGTCATGCTGATACAAACACCACTAGGTACAGGAACTGACTGCAAGTGCTGTAAACACAGGCACATAAATATCAACCAATTTGTGTTTTCTGACATGACACATATTAGGTACTTCACTACACACACACACCAAGCTGGGCTTCTGGCTTCTGCTTTTCAGCATTTGACTGGTTTATTTTCTGATTTCTCTGAATTATTGTCACCTTTAGCTACTCTAACAATCACAGAACGATTTGTTCTGATAAATTAGCCAGCTGAAGGCCAGCTAACAGAAAGAAGACACCACATTTGCTGTGCTGATATTGGGTTTACTTTGCCATGGAGACTGCAGGTTGTTGTATAGATGATTTCTTTCAGTAACAAAGTTGGTGGCCTTGAAAAAAAGAGAATTTTCTTAGAAGGCACATTCTGCTTCAAGTTTCATGTTGCTGACAGTTCCTGTTTCCTCTGACAATGTTTATGACCATCCAAGTAGGTTTCAGCATACTTTTTGGTGACTTTAGAACAGCTGCAGGAACCTATTCAGAATCTGTGCTCTTGCATAGCAATTATGGAGCACCATGTTTCCACTGCAGTACCAGTTTTATACCAAACCTACCTGTAAAGTGGTCATATCGACCTTGCCCCATTTCAGAGCTGGCTGCTACACACAGGGACATTCAACATCCAGTCTGACTGGCAAACAGGTAATTTTGGACAACTGACCCTTACTAGCTCACTCTGGGAGCAATCTGAAGTCTACCTGGAAGGGGGTTATAAGGCACCTTGTTTCAGTACTTGAAAGGCACTGGACATCAAAACAAGGACCAGGTACATCAGATGATTAAAGTCAACACCTAAAAGGGTAGGAAGAGAGGTCAAAACCAGTTTCAATTAAGGTTTTAGAAGATAATAATAAAAAAGTAAAACCAAAGAAGTTTGATACAGACTTTTATCTACATTTTTATTACAGTGAGATGAACAAAATAAGCAAATTGAGTAAAATGTAATGAACATTGCCTGATACCATTCTTAGACATTTCACATGTGCTTTTGACAACTGCCTTCTTCTAAATGCCTCTGGGACATGAATTGTAATTACAACAGATGTAGAAATTCACCAAGGCTCTTCTGAGAAACAGTGTCATTTCAGAAGCATGTTGGTATGAATTCATCAGAGTACTTGAAAACAGTGCTTGTTCTGTAAACAAATACTAAATAGTTTTGCTATCACTTTCCTTTCTAGAACTTTCAAAACAGATTTTAATTGTTGTTATAAAATTAATCCATCTGCTTAGACTAGAGTACTGTTTCTCCTACAGCATATTTTCCTTTCCTGAATAACTAAATTAATTCTTAGTTAATGAAATAAATCTTGCAGGACAAATCTGCATATAATATTTTAAACAAGAAATTTGCATTATGAGTTCGTAAAAGCCCTTTTAAATTCAATTTCAGTCTTATCTTTTATGTATGACTTAAAGACAACAAAGAATAGACTGCAAGAACAGGAAGGTCATCATCAAAGTCTAAAGTAAAGAGTTAGCTTATTTAATACTTGATTTAAGAAGCTATTTTTTTCCCCTAAGAATTGCTCCACTACTTTTAAAAAATAAAATTTTTTTCTACTGGTTGTTAAGCCCTTGCTGGCATTGAGATGATTTGCGTGTGAGTTATAAAGACAGTCTCTGTGAACCATTTCCATTAATACATTAAAGTCAACGGCATCAGTGATGCCAGCTCACACAAACTGTAAAGAAAAAGACAAAAGCTAAGCCTTGCTATTTTCAGCACAAGTTTGAAACTCATGCAATAGGACTACATTTGCCTTCCACTTCTATCTTTCCTTGGTTCCTTGCACAAACATAAATGCACAGGTTTACTTCAGGTACACCTTGGCACTTCCATCTCAGCAAGGCAGGGTCCCGCTGCAGAGGGTGTGTGCTGTGCGACAGAACCGCTGCTGCGGGGAAGGGAGCGGCACCAGCTCCGGGCAGCACAAACACCCAGCACGTTCTCATGTACTAACAGCCTGATCCAAGGGCTACTGAAGTCAGCGACAAGTCTCATCCTTGAAACGACTCCCTCAATTCAAGTGTAATCAGTTGCCTTCAAAGACTTGCAGTGAAATTAGAAGCTGCTTGTTTTTAGTTTTATTTTGTTTTTTAGGAATGCTACAGTCAATTTATGTTCACTATACTCCACCACAGAGAACCTGTTAAGTTGAAATCTTTGACACCTCATTCAAGTGCCTTCCTTGTATTTTTAAAGGATTTACAAATACCACACACCAATACCCACATGTGTTATCTGCATTAAATAAAAATACCCTTGATAAGACTATGTCTGGGCTAGGAACTTTCTGTTCTGTATAAATATAAGACAGATCTAACATTGCATTCAGCACTGAATATATCAAAACAAGCTAATAATTGGAAATTTTCTTCCATAAGTAGTACCAAAGAGATTTAAGTTCTTTTGAAGAAAGGATATAATTAAATATTACTTGAGGTATTGTAACAAAGTATATTTTCTCACTGCAATACATCCTAAAATAATTATCCCTAGTTTAAACAAGCTGGTGCAGTAAAAGAGAACAGACAGTACAAGAAGTATCCCTGTGTCCAGTGTCACCTAATTTGCAAAGCATGATTTAACACTTGGTATTTATAACTAGACACTAAAATTTGCATTTCTATACTATCTTCCACCTGAGAATATGAAGGAACTTTGCAATCTCATGATAACCTCCTCTCTCCAGAGACACTCAGATCAGTAAACAGCAACAGAAACAAAAGTAAAGTGAGATTTCTGCAACTTGCCCAAGATCAAACAGGAAGATAACAGCAGAACAAGACTGATATTCTTTCTCCTGTGTTCAACTCACAGATGTCCCACTTTGTAACACTAACTAGCTTTTTGTGTGCAGCATGTTCCCAGTAGCCCAAAAGAACATGCAGTCTAGTAAACCAAGGTACACAGTACAAAAGAAAACGGAGCTACTACTTATTGGTTTGAGATATGACCTCTTACTAACATATTTAAAACAATTTCCAAGTTAGCCTTTATCATCAAATGGAAATTTTATTTATATTTTCAACATGAAATACATTTAAATACAATGCTGTGCTGACATACATGCTTTTCTGCAAGACTGATCAATTCTGTCTTATATATTCTGATTTTAAATAGATACAATTTTAAACCTTTTCTGCACCTTGCTGTTCATGATAATTAACTCATTAAAAGCACTATTTATAACACTGATTACAGGCTGTACATAACTAGAGGGTCATGACATACAACAGAAGACAACAATTACTTGGTTTTGCATTATCAAGTGCTAAATTACATACACACTTCTTCAAAATTCAAAGGCTAGCTTCCGTGGAGTCATGAATTGCTTCACAACTTCATCTGTGACCTGCTTCCTTCTTTCTTGATGAGCTGCTATCAAGGGCTGCATTGTTTCAATAAGTACCTTCTTCAGCTCCCCTGTGAGCAATTCCCCACTGGTGTAGGCCTGTCAAGAAAGTGTTGGTGGCTAAACATGGTGCTATTCACAAAAAGACTCAGTGACCAGTATTTCTTTAAAAGCCTCATACCAGCAAATACAGATTTGGATGTCTTAAAAATAAGCACATGCCTTAGAAGATTATGTGGTATCACTCTGAAGATGCAACTTGTAAAATTGCTTGTTGCCTTTGAAAAGATTAAGGCAGCTGGGCATTTTCCTAAGTTATTATATGGACTGAATAAGCTTCTTTCACAAGTTTAACTCGGAAATCCTGTAATTACTTGCAGGAAACTGCTTATTTTCCTCCCCAGAATCCCAGTTCAAATAAACAGTCACTCTAAGCTGTTTTTTTGCAAGGAGAGGTACAAATTCTTATATTTTTTTTCTCATTACATTTGTGTAAGAGATTAGATGTGATTGAAATATCCTTTTTACAGCAAAGACACTCAGAATCTATGTTCACACCAACAGTCATATTCACAGCTGGGAATTCATTCCATTGCTCTGATACTGAAATGCTTTAGCTAGAAGTACAGACTAAGAGCTACAAACCACAGCTGAGGCAGTTCAACTATAATTTGAAACGACAATAAACATGATAATCTTACATCCCCATGTCATCAAGTAATTTGTAACACCTATTCAAGGTGCTGCTCAGCAACAGTAAAATATGTTAACCAGAATTAACTGAATTGCAATTTCAGTGGTGGGTTTTTGGGCCTGAAAGCTTCCTCTGGTGCCTTAACTGAAACTGTTCCACTAATGCCACTAAAATCAGCGAGTTCATGTTTTCTAATCAGGTTCTGAGGCACCACTGCAGTGAGCTGCAAGCTGTGGGCCAGGCTTTGTGCTCTGCAGCAGAGTTAGGCTGATACTGTTGCAGTGGCTGGAGACTAATGAAAAGAAGCTCGTTAAGTCAAATGTGCTCCAGATTTCCATAAGGAATTTCCAACAGTCTGCATGGGAATTAATACCTATCCAACCCTGCTCTCGTGTGGGAAAGAGTGGGGGGCTGGAGAAGAATCTGCAGCTCTCAACTTTGTTGCAGCTGTTCCCAGCAGGAGAAAGCCCATAAACCAGTGTGACATGGGTGTTATCTACTGCCTTCTAGAGAACACACATCACCTAGTATTGGTGATGAAGAGAAGTGAAATGTCTTGCTGTCAACCCTGGGGACAGAAGTCAGCCAGATAGGTTTAAGGAAAATGCAACTTATATGAAGCAGTTTTTCCTTGGGATCAGTGAATCAATTCCTTGGAGCTATTACATTTCCTGTGATGATAAGAAAAAATAATAAACCAGCAAGCTTTAGACATGAGCTTTTCTAGTTTTGCTGAGTGCCTTGCAATATGGAACAGGCAGAGTGTATTATACAATTAAACCAACACTTATCCTAAGGTGACCTAACTTGAAAGGTAGGGAAGATATTGTCCTATACAGTGTTGGAGATGCTTATGAAAATACTAGGGATTTTTTTTTTTTTTTTTAAGAAGAGATAGATTGGCCTGTGAGAAAGAACATTGCAAACAAACAAATACTAATATTGACGCTTGCGAGGGATAGAGAGAACAAGAATAACACCAGAAGTACCTTCCGGGAGAAGGTTCACAGGAGGACTCAGCCACAGCTTTGTTGAGGGCTGAGGTTACAGCTTTGTCCTCACAGCAGGGAATGAACAACACTATCTCCAATTTGGCTACTTACCTGCTTCAGTTGTTCGAGCCTGTCATCATCTTCCAGGAAGAATGTCAGGTACATAAAAGACACGTCAACGTCACAGTTCCCTCCGTACTTCCTGTGCTCCTCAATAGTATCTCTGCCTCCAGAGAAGGCATGTTTGTTAATCTGAAACAATATGATGATGCTATGGTATAATTTCTATTAAATTCTGGATTACTTTACTGTAAACAGAGGTGTATCATGATCCTCCAGATTCTGTATTAAGGACTAACTGAAGGGTGAGTGGGACAAGATAATGCAGAGCCTCAGGACTGAAAAAAGGAGATCATCAGAACACATTGGGGAAAAATGGCTACACACATATACCTCAGACTGAATAATCAGTACAAAAATGAAGTGAAAATTAAAAATAATCCACTCAAGACTCAGTCTAAAAAGTTTTAAGTCCCTTTCACTGAAGCTGTTGTCTATTGGACAGAATTTGTGCTCGCAGGAAATGTACTTCATGTAAGAAAAGATATTTACTTCATCAAGAAATTAATTTTGAAAGGATGAAGGAGGCATGGAAAATTCTGAAGAAAACCTAGAGAGAACCTAATCTCCTCTTTTGCTATAAAAGGAAAGCAAGAGAAAGCAAAGATTACAAAACTCTGTCTAGAATGCCTAAAATCAGACCAATGCCCTATTGTTCAGCCTAAAAATGGAATACTTGCTGACATCCTGCCTCTCTTTTTAAGCAGTTTCCTACAGGCAGATGAACTGTACTGGTGAACAGATGTACTTGCTAATCCCATTCTCGGTAAATTCTGAGGACACCAGCCTATTTTATACATTTATACATAAACAGAATTCTGAGGATGCTAATCTTCCTAAAAATTCAAAGAGAATAAATTGCTAGGAGGAGGGAAAAAAGTATTTTTTGAACATATGCTGAGCTTTCATTTGGCTCTTGTATCTTTTGAGATAGCATAATCAACCTGCCAAGAAACACATTTGCATACGAAGTAGATTTTGTTTTTAGTTCTGGTATCTAGGAGCTGCTATATATTTACAATTTATGAATATTCCTACTATTTGTGTGACTGTCTAGTGATTTTTTGTACTTCTTTGAATCTCTCTAACCACCATGTTACAGATGATGTCTTGTGGCAACAAATTACAATCAAAAATGATGCACTGATGAATATTTTAAGAAAGTGAACTGCCATCTGCCACATTACATCTATTCTTATGTTGTAGGATATCCTGAATAGCTGTCTCAGCATCTATAAAACTAAGTTTTTACATACTGTTCTGAATTGACCTCTCTCCTTAGTAGATTTTAAGTCTGTATGAACTTTTTTCAATGTTCCTCATCTCTACAGTTTTTCCTCTCTATCAGGTGAAGATTGTTGTTTTACACAAAATGTTTCTTATATTATTTCAAGTTCATTTTTTTTAACATTCTGGCACCTACTAATTGACTCAGGGTTTCAATGAGTTATCTACAGTATTTCACTGAATTTTTGCATGGAATTTCCCTGAATGCTTGAATACAGATATAGAATCTAAATAGCACTTTCTAGGGAAACTAACAGGTAATTGAGCTGTAATTTGCTGACAGGTGGAAGAAGAATAGTTTATTAAAATGTTGCCATTCATCTCCTTGGATTACCCAGAAGCTTCTCAGCCTTTCCCAATATATAGTAATTTTTCATCTTATATTACCTGTAAGTTCAGAACTTAATTACTTAGCAATGTACCAGTAACCTGAAAAATGCTGCATGCAGTAAATTTTTTTTATGCAGCAGTATCACCCTCTTTTCAACCTTCATCCATGACCAGAAGTCACCTTTCATACTCTATTTTTTTATTTATTGCCCAAAACAATATTTGGTCTTTCACTCAAGCTCTATTTCCATAAAGACTCATTTCTCATGGGCTTCAGAGGCTGAAATAAATCTCAATTTGTCCTTCATTACTCAACAGTTTTCATCATTCACGATTTTTCTTTATACCTTTTATAATCTAAGTAGCTAGGATTATTTTGTTATTTTTCAAGTAGTTTAAAGACAGTAGAATTAGGATTTATGAACTGGACATAAAGCATCTTGGATCTCTTTGCAGATTACAAGCTACTGGCCAGGAAAAAACACATGGAAGAACATTACCAATATTACCATTAACCATGTATTCTATATTCTGAAATCACAGCTTTTTTTTTTAAAGCAACTCTGTAACTGTGCAAATAAACTGGAATTATTATAATCTTATAATCCAAACACATGAAGAACAACAATTCTTCAAAACAGTACTGTTTAATCAGTTTCTACCAAAGAGAATGAATCATTATAGATGGTTGTAGAAGAGTCTGACCTATACACAGGTTTGTCAACCATAAAAGAACTAATCCAGGCCTCCCCAGAAGAAACTACATATACATCTTTTCTTCTTGTTTTGACAGTTATTTCATGTCTGGGTATCATGCCTATAAATCCTCTCCCAAAGACTGATTTTCCTTTTCTTTAAATACCAAAACACAGATGAATCTTTTACAAACTAATCCTCTGACATCAGATAAGAGGGTTCTTCCTTTGAACTAGAAAAGGCACTAGGAATGCACTCAGATAGGAGAAAATATCCCTTCTAAAACTCAATTCAACATAATATTTATTTGTGAATTGGCAGAAGTAGATTCCTAAGCAGCAGGAAAGGTCTGACCTGTGTTGGAACTGACACTGTGCAAGGTTTGATGCTCCCAGCATGGAGAGGAAGTCAAGAGAAAGAGCTGTTTATTAGGTTTACATTATGGCCTGTTAGATTTCAAAACTATGGCAACATAATATTTATATTAAGAGCAGGAGCCTCCACAGCTCTTATTCTTACACCACTGCTCTGCAGATACCAGAAAAACAAACATAATGTTTGTACTGTCAGACTAGCTGGCAAGGCAAAAGATCATATTTGATAGTCTAGCTAAATTTGCATAACTTGGCCAGTTCCTGAAGATGCTTTGCCATGAAATGTATGGGAAAAAGGATTCAGATACATTCAAATAAAACACTAAAAAACTGCTGTAACTGTGAGGACCACTGAAGGTAATGTCAGACAACTACCAAGGACATCAAGGGAGTGTCAGGCAGAGAGAGCATTGTCTCTAGGAGCTGTGGGCCGAAATCTGCAGCATTTGTTTTGGATGAAACTGAAGACTATTTATATTTATACAGTACCTAGAGACATGGTTTAGTGGTGGACTTGGCACTGTTAGGTTTATGGTTGAACCTAAATGATTCTATGACCACCACTCGTTTTTGTTATAAAGCTTTGTGCTATCAGGTTTTGCAGGTCCTTACCTTTGTCTTGATTTGTTTGGGCGTATCAGTGAGGAAGATGGAGGAGTTTGGGTCACTAGCACTCATTTTGGTCTGGGCTCCTTGTAAGGCTGGGAAGAAGACTGAGTGAAGTAAGGCTGGTTTAGGCTGTCCAATTCTAGGTGCTACATCCCGTGTCATCCTAAAATAAGGATCCTAAAACAATAAAAGCACAGAATAAAGTTGAAAAATATACTTTGAAAACTGATTAGTGCTGACTCATTCATGCCTTAAGAGGTGATGTCAAAAAACCAAAAACGGACCAAGCCATGAAATGTTTCAGAACCTACTTCCAGTCTAGTTCATTCAGAGGAACAAAAAACAAAATTTCTTTTTTTCTTTTCCATAGTTGTGCTGTACACTCTGATTCCCTCAAGTAACAGGCATATTTACAAAGTTTTACAAATAGTTGTGGAAACTATGCTTAGCATGCCTGGAGATGGATGCAGACTAAGATGGAAGCTTCCCCCCAAAGCATTTTAATAACCAGTAGAGAATCTGAACTAAATCAGTGATGAAGCTGGCAGTGCTGTGCTCTGTCACAGTGATGTGACTTAAATCAACTGTGATATTACTACATAATATTGTGGCTGGTGAATAACTTACACCACCTTCCAGTGACTGTCCCTGTGACTAACATAGCTAAAGAGTCAGACAGTGCAGCGTTTGATTCCTAGAAACAGTACTTACTTAAAGACTCTATTACTGTCATTTGTGTCTGATGTTCTTCCAGCTCCCCACATCTTCCAGACTGAACTGTAAGGGTTCTGCAGCCTTTCTGGCAAACTATTTCAATGCTTCCTTATTCTTACTGAGAGAAGGTTTTTCCCCATGGTTCAACAGAAATCTCTTATGCTGCCAGTTGAGCTCATTCCATCTTGTCCTAGCTACCATGGAGATGGACAAAAGTTTCTTCCTACGACCATGTTAGTATGCTTTTGCATAGATGTTACTGTCTTTGCTTTCATAGATGTCAGCTCAGTGTGAATTGAGGAGAGATCAAGAGAGATCTAAGAGTGGCAAAAAGTAGTAATGCATGAATCCATGATTGTTGGGTTAAACCTTTGTCTTCTCATCTTTTAGATCTTCCAGTTTCTATCCCAGAAAGGTGCTTGCAGGAATGTTTTACAGATGCTTTGAAATATCACCAGGAAGCTTCAATGGTACATTACAAAACCAAAATCATGAAAACCTAATCAAGTAATATGGTTTTCTTACCTGATCGATAGCACATGGGATAAGACACTGAATGTTCTCCTTGCCACTGAAGATCTGTGGAAATGATGAACTGAAGGATGGGGCAGCTTGAATAGCAGGAAAGCTGATCTTACCTAGAAAACAGCATGTTTGGAAAAGCTAATCAGTCAACATAAGCTGTGATAAATAGAGAGAGCTTTTTGAAATATGTAAAATGCACAAGTGAACCATCTGGATACTCACTTGAATACCAAGATCTATCTTTATCAAGCAATGTTGCCTTATATGAGGAAACTTTCTCCTCTTTACCTTTTGTGATGTCAACAAACCTTCAACTGACATAGAAACCAATGACAAAAGGCAAGATGTGACCACAAAGACTTCAGAAATAGTTCAATGATGAAGAGAGTATGCAGTGATGAACTATCTACCCTTTCCAGAAATACAATTGACTATGTCATCACTCAGACCTGCCTTTTTTATCTCTTTGTGAGGGAATGGTTACAGAATCACTTATCAAGCAAGCTTCCCTCTAAGACCTTAGAATCACTGCTATATTCACATTGGACTCAGGAGGCATCTCAGATGTGTCTAGTTTTCTTTTTTATACAGTGCTTCATCACAGGATGGCCAATATCCTTCCCTGAACAAAATTCAGAAGAGAGAGCAAATAGCAGACTTTGCAAACATGTAATGAAGTCATTATCACAATACTAACTTTTATGAGAACTGTTAAAATAAGTAGAAATCTCATCCTTGGTTACAGGGAAGGCTGAAAAGCTGACACTGGCATAACTACTGAACAAAAATGATGTTAGTGCTCAGGAACACCAAGGATTTAATGACATCTTTACATAGAATCTTTTTTTTTTGCCAATGTGACAGAAATCTGTAATTGTAGTGAAGTAAATGGAAGACAGCAGTTACCCAGTACATTGATAATTAGGCTTTTCAGTGCTCCCTAACACTTTTTCATCTATGTATATGCCTGTGTGTATTAATGAAACTTTTTCTGAAAATTTGGCATAGAAATTTCTAGGAGACATAACTGACTACAGCTGCAGTCACTGTAACAAAAAAACAAAAAAGAAAAAGTAGCTCTCTATTTCAAACCCTTCAACATCAGTGTTTTGTACTTTGCTGTTACTAAGGCCAAAAAGGTAAATAGCATGCTAGAAATTTCACTGTAAAGATCTTCTATTCTGAAGGAACCACAATAATATCACAGAATCAGAATCAGTCCAGAAACATGATCTTCTTGCTTTTTCTGCCTCTTTCATGAATGCAGTACTAATCTCCTTAAACTATTACTTAAAATAGCTCCATCAAAAGTGAAAGTAAGCATTGTTTCTTGTAACTCATTTGATTTCCTACCAATGCAATCACTGTCTGTAAAGCCAAAGATTCCTTTCACTTGGTTAAAGGTAACATGCTTCTGAACCTTGACAATGTTTTTGTAGAATCCAGGACTTGTCCTATGGAAAAAAAAAAAAAAGTGGAAAAATAAAATGAGAAGAGCAAAAAAGTGGATGTAGAAACTTTGACTACAAAAGATGAGAATGTCAAAAAACCTGCAGGATTAAATCTCATAGTTTCAGACTTTTTGTGGCCCACTAAGATAATAATTAGAGAATTTTTTACAAACAGGAATTTTAAGTCTTTAAAGTTTAATTTGTTCTTCCCTTTCCCCAATATTTACTACAAATATTTTTTTTCATGAGTAACTGTCTAAATCCAGAAACATTTAGATTTGGAAATGGTGCCAAAATGCCTCACGGAGCCTGAAGTTCACTTATGCTTCTCTGTGAACTCAGGCAACTTAAAGAGATCATGTCTTCTGTGTTGCTTGGTATCCTCAGTGTGTATCCCATACAGGACACTGCTGCTGCCTGAAGGAATGGCAGCTCAAATCTTCCAGATTCTAATTTTCTACAGGATAAGTTCCCTGGTTGGACTTTCTCTGTCACTAAACACAGCAGCAGCATTTCCAAATCAAAAGTAGCTCTGCAACTTCTTCCTTTTTAACTTCTGTTGAGGAGCTGAAGGAAAAGAAACAGCAGTTCTCACTTGCCCTCCTTCAGCCACTGGGTCAAGTGTTAAAGCAACTTAGCTAAGACAGGAAACTCAGGGGGGTGCAAAGACGCAAAACTGCTTTGTAGGCTCCACGTTCTGTACATTACACAGCTTGTCTCTAAAACATATTCTCTCATCCAAGTCTTTAAGGAAGCTCATCACCCCACATGGAAGAGTAAAGCCCACAGATTCAGTTCTGAACTCTGCCATAAAATTTCTTCCTTCTGAGATGGCAGTTTTCAATAACAATTTATTTTTCTTAAGTCTTCTTTAAACTTTACTGAATAATCTTTCATGGTGTATTATTAAAATAACTGACCACAACAAGTTGTTGCAATGCCTTCTGTTAATGCAGATAAAGTGTAAATGCACCTGAAAGATTTTGATGCCATCTTAAAAAAAAAACCCAACCAAACAACAATCTGGAAGTTTCTTGGTGGTTTAGGTATTTTCACTTCAACTGGTTTAATATATTTTTCATAATTTAAGCACTACACACACAAGTATTTGTTCATATGTTATTCAGGAGAATGACAATAGTACGTATAAAAAGTTAAGACAGCAGAAAAAATAATATGTTTCTATTTTAAGTGTTCTAACACTTGCCTTGAAGCTTTCAAATTTAGATACATTTATTAAAACATTGCCAACTGTCAGAGCCGGAGAGAAAATCCAGACACCTTTTTTTCATTACAATGGCCTAAAGAAATTTATACTTACCCTAAATAGTCTAAATCCGAAAATATAAAGGTTTTATTGACGTCAAAACCACATGCAATGATGTCTTTTGCATTTTCTTTAGCATATTCATATGCTTTCTCAACTGTCATGTCCTTCCAAAGATATTTCTCATCATCAGTTAACTGTATAACTAAGGGAACATCAAATACTTCTTGCAGCCACCTAATAGAAGAAGAGAGATTTTATCTCAAAATAAGTTAATATGAAGATGTAAGTCACACAGATAAAACATTTTTATATATTTAAACAAAAATATATGAAGAGATCTGCTTCTCTTTCCTTTGTATGTATATGCAATTATGTTTATGTGAGCAGATGAAACATTTTATAGAGATTATAATGACATTTTACCTGGAAAAAAGCCTCGCATTTATTGTTTCCTGTACATATGACAGCAGTCACCAGTTGTCATGGAACCAAAATTCAAAAAGGCTTTAGCTTTTTGAGCCCCATGTCTCTGTGTCCTGCTGCTGCAGGCACCACACACATTACAGAGTAATGCTACTGAGTCTCATCACCATCTTGTTTTTAAGAACGACAAAAATTCTAAGGAGTGCCACGGGGCTAAGGGAACAATGAAAAGGGCTGTATGGTGATGCAGGGATTATGATCATTTTAGTGAAAAAGTAAGACTGAATTGAGCTCATTAATATTCACCTCACATAATCAGAACTCCTTGTAATGTATCCTTTTGGCAGTTTCCTAAACCATGTTCAATGTTTCCTTCGAAAAAAAATGCTTTGATCAATACAAATGGTAGAAATGGCTTACTTTGTGAACATAAATGGGATAAGATGACCAACATGCATTGCCTGAGAGGATGGCCCTCTGCCTGTATAGAGGTAAAAGGACTTCTTATTTTCATAAGCATCAAGTATTTGGTCCATATCTCTAAAGAAGGAACAGAGAAAAAGCGATACAACTGTTTAGGAAGAAACATCCACAGCAAAAAGCTTCTACTCAAAATCTGAGTGCTTTCAAAGCCAAACAATTTTATAAATAAAATATAGTATGTTGAGTGTCCCAGAAATAAAGTTCAAGTTTCCTCATTTTTAATTTCAGAAAAGCATTGTCTCCTTCAGTCCCCACAGGGAAAAAAAAGCCCTCAAAGAAAAATTAAATTAAAAATTAAAATTTAATGTTGGAAATTAAAATGAAAATTGCGCAAGTTTTAAAATTACTTCATTGGATAATAACCTCTAAGGCCTAGTAAACCAGCTAGGAATCATTTCCCAGATAGGTTCAAACAACCAGCTTGGCTGACCTCTGGTGGAGGTTGTGCCCCAAATCATGCTCAGGCACTTATCTGAAATATGCTACCTGCCACAGGCCAAAATTTTAATACAAGAAAAACTTACCTGTGAGAAAAAAAGATTCCTCTACGTAGAAAGTGGTGAGGTTTTTGCCCAGTAGCTCTTTCTATTCGATTGATCAGATCTGTGTCGATTTTACTGCTGCCAAATCGAACTATAGTCATAAAATGTTAAAAAAAATAAAAATAAGCACAGCATAGCTACAGATTTTGGATTACCAATGGCATACCAATGCAGGTTAAGTTAAAAACACATCTCCTTCTTCAAGTCTCAGGTAAAATGGCTAGATTTTCTTGACTCTTGCCTGAAGTCCCAACAGACATCTCCAGTACTAAAACTCTATGCTAGGAGGCCCAGTCCATTCACATGTAATATTGCTCCCTCCACGAATTATTACAATTGTAATCTCCTTACAGCAGAAGTATTGATATTCCAAGCAAAAAACCATGTTAAAGAAACACATTTAGGTCAATAACTTGGCCTCTTTAAGCCATAGGATGAAAATGCCTTTGAGGCTCTGAATATTTTTCTCTTGATGTCTAAATTCTCTGCTCAGACCACATGGTCTTTCACTTCTCAACCCCAAACCCTTCTGCAAACTCAATTCTTCTTTAATACGTATATGATTACAGACACTGGTCCCCTCAAGAGGCTTGCAAAGGTAGTGCCTAAATGCTCTTCATGGCAATCAAGTAAGACTTACAACTTGGTGGTTAAGGAAAGGTTGTGATAGAGTGAAATAGCAGTATTTTTCCTATTCTCAATAATTCTTGGACCCTAATAAGCAGGTCAATGCTCTATGACTTAGACTTGTTAAAAAAAATCCATACAAAAATCTACTCTTTGCTACTATTCTGCTCTATTCAGCATTAGAACTATTCAACATTGCACTAATAATTATTGGAAATGTCAAAGTATTTAAGAGAACAAAACAGAGACTCTGGATGTAAAGATGAATCTTTTATGTACCAAATACCCAGCTCTACCTATTCTGACTACCTTATTAAAGAGAGATTACACTAGCAAATTTCATGGTTATAAGACACATGTCTGGATGGAAGAAGCAGTTCCTCTCCTACACTGGCTGAAAATGGGGATGTGTGTTTAAATTTGTTATGTGAACAGGTTTTTGTTTTGTTATTTAAACTATTCACTGCAGCCTTTCACAAACAAAAATCAGAAATCCACACTGAAAGAAGACTGACTCAGCCTTGACAGAGAAGAAGAGTGGTGATGCATCTAATTTGAAGATCAACTTGGACATAAGCATTTCTGCTATTCCAGACCCTCTATGCCTGTTTCAATTTATTTGAGAAGTACTTGTTATTACAAGGCTTTGTATATAGTCATTAAACTTGAAGTTATTAGGAATTAATTACTAAATGCGAGGTAAAATTAGGCATATTATCACAGAACCATTGAATGGTTTGTGTTGGAATGGACCAGAGAAGTTGTGGATGCCCCATTTCTTGAAGCCTTCAAGTCCAGGTTGGATGGGGCTTTGTGCAACTTGGTCTAGTGGAAGGTGTCCCTGCCCATGTCAGGGAGGCAAGAAATGATCTTTAAGGTCCCTTCTAACACAAACCATTCTGTGATTGTATGACCTTTGAAGGTCATCTAGTCCAATCTCCAACCTTCCACTAGATCAGGTTGTGCAAAGCCTCATCCAGTCTGGCTTTGCACACTTCCACGGATGGGGCTTCTCTGTGCAACCTGCTTCTCTCTGCATAGCTTCTCTGTGCAATCCGTGCCAGCGCCTCACCACTCCCACAGCAATGGATTTCTTCCCAATATCTAACCTTTTTCAGTTTGAAACCATTTCCCTTTGTCCTGTCACTCCAAGCACTTGTAAACAGTCCCTCTCCATCTCTCTTGTAGCCCCTTTTGGTACTAGAAGGGGCTATAAGGTCTCCTTGGAGCCTTCTCCTGGGGTTGAACGACCCCAACTCTCTCAGCCTGTCTTCACAGAATTGGTGCTCCCGCCCTCTGATCAGCCCTGCTCCACAGGTCCATGTCTTTCCTATGCTGAGGGCTCCAGAGTTGGATGCAGTACCCCAGGTGGAGTCTCACAAGGAGCAGAGGGGCAGAGTCACCTCCCTCGACCTCCTGGCCACGCTGGTTTTGATGTAGCCCAGGATGCTGTTGAGCTTTCTAGGCTGCAAGTGCACAGCGCCAGGTCATGTCCAGCTTTTCATCTACCAACACCCTCAAATCCTTTTCCTCAGGACTGCTCTCAATTCATTCTTTACCCAGCCTGTATTTGTGCTTGGGATTGCCCTGACTCAGGTGCAAGGGCCTTACATGTGGCTGCATTGAACCTCATGGACCCACTTCTCAAAATTGTCCAGCACCCTCTGGATGGCATCCTGTCCCTCAGGTGTGTCAACCATACCACTCATCATGGTGTCTACAGCATTATGCAATGGGAAACAAGTTCCTGCTTACAACTTTTCATTCACTCCAGGTGAGTCAAGCAGGATTTCATAAAAGGGAAGCACTGGCTCATCCACGGAATCATTAAAATAAATGTCACTAAAAAACATAAATGTTGATACACGATTCAGCAAAGACAACTTTAATCCCTATGTTTTTCCAGTGTTAACCTATCTGCTTCTCCTAAGTAAGCCTTAATTACTGAATGAAGTTCTTCCTATCAAATAAAATGTGTTACAAAGTGGAAAAAATAATTATAATCTGGATGAATGCTAAAAAGAGACCAAATGAGCATGAAAATGTTTGATTCAGCACAATAGCAACTGTGCTAAGAGGCTAATCTTACAGAAACAGAAAACATGAGAATATCCCAGAGTAACTGGGACTAGCCATCCTAGAAATCTTTGCATCCTGTTGTAAAGAGTGATTAAAAGCTCTCTGATATATAGAACATTTAACTGGAAATGCCTAAATAACTTTTATTAAACATTCCCAGATTGCACAACTTCCTTTTCTTTGCCCATCTTCATCTTTCCTGTTAAGAAAACGGGTAGTTTTTCCTGACCTATTTCGTTCTATTTGAATGTTCAAAACATTTTAGGCTCTCACAAAGAATCTGCCTTCCTAAATAGCTTTATGAATAAGAAGCAGCAACTCCTTCACTTCATGAAGTGGCTAGGCTAGCATTCTACTCTCAAAAATTTCCAACACATCACTTAGAAGAAGCAAAACGACTCATCTACCAAATTTGCCAAATAAGCAAAAAATAAGTAAAAACCCTTTAGGTTAACAAAACCACTCTAGGGAATATCAAAATACATACACACATATACACAGCTAAAAAAGGGCATGAACTGACTTACAGTGAAGTCACGATGGCCATTTGCAGGATGATCGTGAGATTGTGCCAACACAAGTATTCTACTCTTCTTCCTTTTCTAAAAGACTCAGAACCCTTCTCCCAAGAAAACAACCCCCCTTCTCTGTAACTCCTATGCATGTAGCAAGATGATGACAGATCTTGCCCACTTCTAGACTCTAATAATTATATTTTTTTATTTCTCTCCCACTAACCTATATTTTTCTTTGCACACTTCTCCCTTTCCAACTTTTTCTTTCTCCTGTTACCTTCTGCAGACTAAGCCAACATGCACATACATTTGATATGATCTTACAATAAACATCAGTTAAAGGAATGCTGACACAAGCAACTGTGCTTCCAAAAGCAAATATATGGTTACTGCCACATAAGGGTGGATGCTCTGTTGTCAGAAACATGCTACTAAGCAGACCTCAGCAATGTACAACTGAGGTACTAAATGTGAATTGAAAGTTGACAATAATGAAAAAAAAAGGAAAAAGAGAAAAAATAATGAATAGCTCTCTCACTTGTTTCTATGCTAGACTCAAACAAGCTATTAAAACAGCAAACTGGGAAACCAATGAGGAAATTAACTAAACCTCTGTTTCTTAAATTACAAAACTTTGCAAGTTTTGTAACACTCCTGTCTAAAACATTTTCCATTACACTGCATGTTTTTGAATGAGTTGCAACTCCTCCATTCCAGCCATCACTTGGCTGGATGCTAGTCATCATACTTAATAAACTTCTGCATTAGTTTTGGATCATTCCTGCATTCCCTAATTCATAAGGGATATGAAGAGATGGCAGAAAGAACCCTATAACCTGACTAAAATGATCTAGGCTCTAGCTCTTCTGCATCACAGCCACTGAAGATGCAGATAGTCACAGTATCTTCATTAACACAACTTCTAATAATAGTCCTTATGCCAAAAATCCAACTGCAAGTAAAACATCATTTTGAACTTAAAAGTTCTTTGCAAAGTTTTTAAGTCTTTCATAGGAAATCCCCACCTAGGACATTTTCATCTTCTACAGCAAATTCTTCAGACATGGGAATGCTAAGATTAGACATAAATTAAGTGTTACCTATGATGGTATTGATCAGGATGTGTTATGATGCCTTGCTGTTTCTGTGGTCATTAGGATCACTTTACATAAATTCCTTAGTAGCAGTGAAGGAAGAGTTATACCTATGAGCTTGTCATAATCCACGCCTTTAGCGTTCGACGTCTGCACATTCCAGGGATCTACCAAATCCTCATCCTCTTCTTTAGTTGTACCATTGTTTATTAATACAAGATCTTTTGGAGGCAAGCCTGCCTGATAATCTTGTCCTGTTGTTGTTTTATATGACAGTTTTAATGATAATAGCATCCTTACTGCTGCATCAATTTCATCCTGAATAAAGGAAAAAAAAACCTGCTTACCATACTTAAAATAGACAATTATATTAATATCTTAACCTTTCAAAATCCTGCATCCATGCTTTGACTTGAATTGCATCACTCACAAACTCTAAGTCTTTATTTAAATGTTTTCATCTTAACACTTTAAGCATAAACTTCTAAGATATTTAAATAAAATATAAATTATTATCTAATTTACTTTACAATGCTTTTAGTGGCTCACCTGGAAATAATTTATTCATTACAATTCACTGACAGATTTGAAGACAAACTCGAACAAAAAGTTATGATTATGACCCTTCTAATATAAAGGTACTGTAAAATCTCATGCAGGCAATAAACAGAACAACACTTTATTCGACTCCCACTTTTCAAGGCTTACTCCCTCAGGCAATAACACTAAGAGAGCCTGTATTAAAACTGAGCTCTCTTTGCCAACATAGTGAGGACAGAATAAGGAACTTAAAAGTAATGGCAAATTACTAAATTTAAGGGAGATTAACCAGAGACTGTCAGTGCAGTTACAGGAAGACATATTTGCTGATGCTTACAATAATGTTTGGAGAAAAAGATTTGCATGAAGCATCTAAAACCAGGGAAGAATGGAAGTAATATAAATTTACTTGGATCCTATCACATAGCATGGCAACTGGCTGAAGCAGACTTCTTAGCCTATGTTCTTACTAGAAGAGTAAAAACTTTGCTCTTGCTCGTGACTACCTTGCTCCAGGTATGCCACAGTTCACGAAATGGACATAAATAATTTTTAACATGAATTTTTCTTATCACAGTGCAAAATAGATCTCAGAACAATCATATTCTTCAACACTCAAAGACAGACCTAAACTGAAAAAGAATAGGTTCAAAACATGAAATTGCAAATACCTTTGGTGCTTTTCCTGCTTTCAATGCTCTGACTTTCTCTCCTTGTTCAGTTACTCTTTCAAACAGCTGAAGAGGACTCAGAGACTTCAAATCACAGTTCAGACTATCAGCCATTGTGCCAGACTGCACAAAGATCTGTTTAGTTACAACTAAATTTATCCAATTCTTTGGCTTGTAGATTCAAAACAGCAGCAACAACAAGGAGAACTGTAGGGCAAAAAAGCATTGTGTTTTATTCTTTTGTGTAAGTCTTGAAGATCAGATGAGCAGAATAAGAATATAAACACTATACTGACCCCATACCAAATTCTATTCACATCGAATTGATAAATGTGGAGATATTAACACAATGAGCTTCAGTTTCATACAGAAATGGACTGAGACTAACAGGAGTAACAAATAAATTTAGAGATCACTGTTCATGTTGTTTGTCTACATATTTAACACTAGAACACCTTTTCAAAGTCAAATTCCTGTCAAAAGAAAAAGTAATTGAATATATGTACGATCCAGAGCAACCCAGAACAATTGGTAGAGGTTATTTGATTCCTGATTAGTTAATGTTCCTGCGCTGATACCCTGTCAAATTCTGAATGATGAAATTTTTATAGCTATGATACAGAATTTTGTCTTAGTATATATAATAGAGTACTTCAGACTAAAGAAGGATATACAAGAGAAAAGCTTACTCATCTTCTTTATGGCCTTCCTGCACAGGTTATAAACACACTGATGATTAGTGAGAAATGCTGCTTTCTAAAGAATCCTTGGGTCAGTAACAGGCTGTAAATTTGCAGAACTATGTGTTTCTCAGAAATACTCAGGA
This sequence comes from Chiroxiphia lanceolata, assembly GCF_009829145.1. Classification (NCBI taxonomy): domain Eukaryota; kingdom Metazoa; phylum Chordata; class Aves; order Passeriformes; family Pipridae; genus Chiroxiphia; species Chiroxiphia lanceolata. The sequence continues at coordinate 53,179,308 of NC_045642.1, forward strand.
AAAATAATAGGAGAAGGCTTAAAATGAGGTGTTGGATGCGACTAATAACACAGCAGTCTTCCTATGTCCAACATATCCCTTGATCACTGCAGCTTCCTACCACAGAGCGTGCCCATGCCTCCACAAACGGGCTTCTCTCCCAGACTAACAACTATAACGTTCTATATATTAACAATAACATCATCTGAAAGTTTCTTAGCAGTCTATTAGTTATCAGTGACTGTGACTTTGCAGAACTACAACTGCATAGTTTACAGTGGACTAACACAGTAAAATAATGCCGTTAAAATGTTAGATAAGCATAGTTTCTATTACCAAATGCATTAAAATTATTTTCACTCTACAGTAGAAAAATCTTGGTCTTTGGCTTATCAGTTATCTTCTAAAATGTTATAAATAAACTCTGCTGTACTTAATTGTAATTAATACATTGAACACCTCTCAGTAATTAGCAAGTCAGGAAACCCCTGTAACACAGATTGCATTGAATTACCTTATACCTTACTACATATACCTCCCATAAAGGTGTCACAGCAATTAATGGTATTGCAGCAATTTCTCCCTCTGATTTTTCTAAAATTACAAATTGTCTTCAGATAACCTCTGAAAAAAGCCCAGAGTTTTATTTATGTCTAACAAATCTGGTGAACCTGTTATCAACCTGCCACGTGTGAACACTCATTTCAACTGCAGAGGTGTAATTCCTTATTTTAAAAATCCTTATTTTCAAAAGTTATTCATGCTCAGCAGATCTCTATACAAAATGATGAGGTCTTTAGAGCTATATATGCTCTGAATATTCTTTTGGTAAAAATTCAAGCATCGTGCTGCTTAAATATTGAGAACTGAAGACAAACAAGCATTAACTTGAAACGGGAAGGGAGTTTTTATGGTTGTGGTTATAGTGAGCTTGTCATATTTACACAGAAGAAAATTAGTGCTGAGAATATGTAAGGAGGACACCATCTGTCAGAAAAATAACACTGTAAGTGGAACTGCAACTAACTCGAATCCATCGGGAGGAACATATCACAAGGTACACAGGGAAGCATCGTAAAACCTGTGGCTGTTAAAATGAGGTAACAGGAAAAAAAAAAGAAACAGAAGCCTGTAATAGTTGCTTTAGCTGTTCCACAGTATTTCAAAGCCTTCCTTCTACAAAATAATCAGCCTAATCACAACCTTGGTTATATTTACACAGCATATATTTAAACTGCCACTGTAAAAAGCCTTCAGCTGCCTAGGAAACTTAGGAAGGTCAATTTGGTAACTTGCTAGTTACCAAAACACACCTATGATTAAGGCTTTGTTTGTCACTCAGCTGCAATATTCCCATATTTCAGTTTCAGCTGAATAGCCTGAGAAAACTGAGAAGTGTATACATCCACTTGTTAATGTGATTTGCTTAGTTTATTAACTCTGATACCATATTTAGATTGCATAATTGACTAAAATAAGACTAATGTGTCACCAGTAATACTTAAATTTTTAACCTAATCTCAATCCCTTCAAGCTTGACTTTTTGCAGTTTGACAGTGTAATTAAAAAAAAACCTAATTTGACGCAGATCAAACAATTCTTTGATGCATTCCTACAGTTTAATAACTTCTTATATTTGGATATAAGTGCTTTCCATTTTTTCATAGGCACAAGATATTTAAGTGGAAAAGAAAGTGTAGAATAAAGACATATTACAAAATGTTTAGGAAGATAAACACGCACCCTTTCTGTACAAACATGCCAGTTATATTTACTTCAAATTTTAAAAAATAGAAAATATATAAAAAAGAATTTTCTTTGGTGTAGAACAGATTGTGATTTGGTGTTTTAACTTAATCCCTGAAAGGACATTGTTACTGATAGATTGCTTCCACTCAGAAAGGCTGAAATGACAGCTGAAACTGAATACATATGCTGGAAAGCATTAACCAGAAAGAACTCTTTAAAATGTTTGGAATATTACGGATTTAAGATGAGCAAAGAATCTCAAATGAAGATTTTCATTAGGAAGTAACAAAAGTAATATAGTTACTGCAAGAAGATACGAAGATATTATGACTATAAAATGCAAAACATATTGACTGCTACATAAAAGTTATCTCTGTTTACCTCAGTACTGTCCCTATTCAAGCCAGGAATTCAGTAATGTGCACTACAGGTCTTTATCTTTTGAAATTCATAAATGCAACTGTGAATCATTTAAAAGAAATGTTTGGATATCCAGCATTTTATCAGGAATTTTTTCTTCACTTTCTTATTGATATTATGAAAACTAAAAGTCCCGGACACATCAGATACCACAGATCTGGAGTAAAAAAATGGTACATGGGAATTTGAGAATGGGCTATTAGGATATTTGGGACCAGGATACAAAATGAACTTAAAAGCCTTAGTTTCATGGTGTGAACTTGAAAGCCAAGATTTGTGTGCCTTGTCTACCTATGCAATACAGGTAATCTGTAATGGGTACGGCTCCTGTGTCCGTTTCAGAACATTAAACTGTTGTGAGACAAAGCTCAAAAATAATCCTTGGCAAAGTTATCAGAAAAGTGCTCTCTTTCCCACCAGATGACCATCACAGACCTATGATCATTTTCTCTGTTTGCAATCTGATTTGGTAAGTTAGGGACCCGAGAATTAAAGAGCAGGGCTTCACATTATGTTAAGAAGAGCTCTTTCATGACAAACATCCTATGAAGGTACATCAAGACTTCCAAAGACAACAGTAACACAGCAGTCCACAAAAAGCTTCCATGAGCAAATGAAAGAATGTGGAAGTAAGTCTAACAGCACTTACGTTCCTGGAAACTGTTTTGCCTCCTGCAAATAAAACAAAAAAGGGAAATTAAAGTAGGTAGTACCCACACAGAAACACACCTTGAGAAGTATTCCAACACGGGCTGCATTTTGTAGAAGACCCACCTTACCAGTCACGACAGACACCAATGAAAATATGAAACTACAATGAAAGAGTGTAAGATGACTCCCCAAGATGACAAGAAGACCACTCAACCATTGTCAGCTGAAGAAAGTCCATGTGAATCTTTACTATACACTAGCTGTTATGAGCAAAGCTGCTGTCTAGCAACGGGTCTGCACCAAATGACCCAGGACGCCAGCGTTCCCTGAGCCCTGCAGCATTCCCTACCACACCCTGCCCGGCCAGGGCCGGCTCTGCCCTTCCCGCGGTGGGACGCGTTTTCCTCTGGCCTGGACATCTCACCCTGCCCTTCCCTTCCCAGGGCATCTTGTCCCGACGCGTTGGCGATGTAGCCCCGGAGGCCGCAGGGAGTAGAGGAAAAGCCGTCCAGCCCATCCACGCCTCGCACAGGGAGGGAGGGAGGGAGGGAACGTGCCCAGCAGAGACCTCTCGCGCCCAGCGCCTCGCACCGCTCACGGGGGCGACAATGACTGCCCAGCCAGCCCCTCTCCCGCTCGCGAGAGTCCATCCCCGCGGCCCCATCCCATTATATCCCATTCCCTCCCGTCCCTCCTCACCCTCCGCTCCTCGCTCTCCACCATTGCATCACCCCCACGCTGGCACGGCTACCACGCCTCCCGACTGGGAAACACATCCCCCCGGAACCATTGCCTCCCACAGCCCTCCCTCCTCCTCCAGCCCCCAGCCCAAGGAAGAGCTCTCCCCGCCGCTCGCAGCGGTGGAAGAAGGGCCCCTGCGCGCTCAGCGAGCCGCGGCTTCACCTTCTCCCTTCCCAACGCGCGGGCCTGGCGTGGGGGATACGGCGCGCGGAACTGATTGAGTGGGGCTGCTTGTTTCCACCCGGCGCGCCTTTAAAAGCGGCGCGGCGGCGGCCCTGCAGGTGAGTTGTGGGCGCGGCGGCGGCGGGAGTGGAGGGTCCCTCGGGGGTGGGAGCTGTCCCTGCCCGGAGCGGTCCCGGGATGGAGCTGTCCCGATATCGGGCTCTCCCGGCCCCACGAGGCCTCGGCGTCCGGGGCTGCGGGGAGAGTACGCGCGCGCGCGTGCGTGTGTGTGCAGAGGTTACGACTCCACGGGAGAGCGCAAGGAGGCGGCCTCGGTGCCCAGACCCGCTGCCTCGGGCAGGGCTGCTCCGGGGATACCGGAGGGGGGTGGTGGGGGGAGTAGTGTTCGCGGAAGCACAGAGTCGTTACGGCTGGAAGGGATTTCTGGAGATCATCCAGTCCAATCCCCCCCGCCAAGGCAGGGTCACCTGGAGCAGGTGACACAGGAACGCGTCCAAGCGGCTTTGGAATGTCTCCGGAGAGGGAAACTCCACGACCTCCCCGGGCAGCCTGTTCCAGTGCTCTGCCACCCTCAATGTAAAGAAGTTCTTCCTCGTGTTGAGGTGAAAGTTCTTGTGTTTTATGGCCATTGCTCCTCGTTCTGTCACTGGGGACCACCGAAAAGCGCCTGACACCATCCTCTTGGAACCCACCTTTGAGATATTTATGTGCGTTAACGAGATCCCCTCTCAGTCTCCAGACTAAAAAGGCGCATCTCCTGCAGTCTCCCCTCATAAGGGAGAAGCTTCAGACCCCTCATCATCTTTGTGGCTTCCGCTCTCCGGTACTTTGTTCTTCCCCTCTGGGGGCCGTGGGGCACCGGGAGTGGGGAAGCAGCCCCGAGGGGGTGGCGATGCCTCACGTGTGACCGCACCGGGGCCGGCGGGAGGGACCTGCGGTGCTGCCTCTGCTCCCATGTCACAGCATCCACGATCACTCAGTGGGTGTGGGGCGTTGTGCGTGACAGACTGAACGCTCCTTGGGTCAACGTGTTCAGGGAAATCAGCCGTCTGGAAATTAAAACTGAAATTCTATGAACTTCTCTAATTATTAGCTCAGCACATTGCAAATCATATATCGTTAATAAATTCACACTCTAGTTACAGTGTTCCTGATCAAGTACCTTGTGGTTTCCATCTCCCCCCCGTTTTTCTTTAGTTAGGGCAAGGTAAGAAACTTTGGGTGGTGTTGCTTTAAAAGCAGATGTTGATGGGAAGTCTTTAGATTAGAGAAATGCATTGGTTTTACAAAAGTACTGACACGTATGGGTGATGTGTGTGGTGGGATGGATTTGTGCTGGCCAGATGTAATGGGACAGTTTCTTTGCAGTATCTCATGGGAAATGTTTTTAACCTGGTGTTTGCACGGCACTGTGGTGCACTTGGTTCTGAATCTCAGCTTGAGTTTTTTTGTGTTAAAACAAATAAAGTAGCTTTGCAAGTCTAACCCAATCCACTTGTGTATCTTAGTTTATAGCTTTTAGCCAGAGGTCAACTTCTTACTGTATTCATTCTTTGGAAATGGTGCATGTGACTGGGCCCTGTTTTTAGCACTGCAGTATAAACAGTAACCACTCAATACAGTTATTCAAAGCTGCTATTTATTTGATGTTCCAATTTACTGCTAAAACCTTCAATTTACCGTTTTTGAATTGATTTCTTAGTCAAGTTTACTTGATATGCTACTTATTTTTTTCCTTGACATTGTTTAAATGAAATGTTGTTGTAATAAATGTAGCTGTATTACTAAAAAAAGAATTTTTCCTTGCTCTTTTTTGCTGACACTTATAGCTATCTTAAACTTCAAATAAGGACAAAATGTCCTCTAGAGGGAGATCTTGTTGCTTTTATGTGCTAAAATGTTGGTCACCTTGTTCCAGTTAAATGTTTTGATCACCTATCTTGGAAAGGATATGTGATGAATGTATGTATCTTAATAAGTACTTCTGCTCTGGATCTATGCTTGGAAATTTCATAGCAGCATACAGAATATAATAGCCTGTCACGTAACACTTCTGTAGGTTAAGTGAAACATAGTTGTTTTAGTTCAAATACATTTAATTCTGAAGTTAAATGAATAATCTTTACAAGTTCCAGAGCACTACTCCTGCAGGAGAATTTGTAGGACTTACATTTGTGGCATCAATTCTGCAAATGCTTATAAGGATATTGACTTTCATGCATCACTCTCTTTTTCATCAAGATGCTTTTGAGGGCAGTTTCTTCACTGTCGTAAACCAAGAATTTCAGTAGCTGCTCTGAAAGTGTTGTGGGTTAAATCTCTTCAACATAATGAGTGCTAACAGCTGGCCAAGGAAACAAAGCAGAAATAAAATGTCCCATTTGATCGATCTTGGCAGTACTTTCTGCCTCTGAACAGCAGAGGTTGAAATATTACTTTGCAGACACATCAGTTGTTTGAATGTAGTTAACTATATTCCACATGCTCAATCCAAATTACTGGAAGAATCTTGGTGGGATTATTATGAGGGTGAGTTATTCAGCATGTTACATATGCAGCCTCAGCATGAGATTTTTCTCACAGACACATTGAAAAACCTTATTCCACAGTAAAGGTATCTGTGCTCTTATTTTTCTGTAAGTAAATGCAAATAGTGAATTTGGTGTAGTTTCTGTTATGTCTGTTGTGTAAAACTAAAGGCTGTGTGGAACTTAATGGATATGGTTGGAAAATTTCCTCATACTGCGACAACTGCTGAATGGGTCAAAAATGTGTTCACTTTTTTAGTTGCCAGTTGAACCCCTACACACTTCTTTTAAGTCCTCTGTACTGTTAAGAAATAGGTATTGTCAGGCTGACTCCAAAATAGTTGTAGTATTTGTATTCTTATAAATGTACATACCAAACCACTACAAAATTAGTTAATTTCTTTTGTGTTTGTGTGAGGAGAAGTGATACTGCAAGTAAGGTAAAGTGATTTGCATTATTTATATTGCAAGATTGTTTTCCTTTTCATACTCTTTTTCATTGTTTTCTGGTATGCAAGTACACTTCTGCAGTGCATTAAAAATGTATGCAAAGGGCTTGGAGGCAAATGGCGTTGTGTAATTGAAGGTACAGATGTGTTTAATAGAGGAATAAATGTCATTGATAAATAGGAATAAAGGTTTGATGGTTTTTGTTAAGAAAGGCATATTTACATCCCTAAGTTACTCATATTGTAGACTCTTTAATGAATTGTGCTCTGAATAATCAATTCTTTATTTTAGATCATAATTTTGGAGGATTGCAGCACTGAGATCTCTGGAGTCTGCTGTGTGTAGCCATAATGAGTTCATCACTGGTTGCTTATGAAGATTCAGACTCTGAGACAGAAACTGAGAAGACTGAAGTTCCCCAAGCTTTTGGCACACAAATAAGCTCTCAGAGGTCTTCTGTGAGTTGTCGTCAGCACTTTGCACCTGGTAGTTTGGGTACAAAATCTACATATGAAATGCACCCTACGGAGAACAGTGGCAGTTCTGGCACAAGCACTGTTTGTGAAGATCCCCCTGAGCTTTATGCACAGAATAATAACACTGACTTGACATCTCCCTATTCTAGGGGGGCATACCCTGGCCATGCTGCATTATCTATGCCTTACAGAAACTATGAACAGACCTCAAGCTCTTCAGCAAACTCTGGAAATGGCATTTCCCAGAAGAGAATGCATAAAGACAGTGCTACTGCCATAAAAGGAATTAGACCATATATCCCCAAACGATTGCGTCAAGAAAGTTCCAGTACGCCCGAAACAAAGGAATCTGATCAGAGAGGTAGCTCAGCTTGTGATGTTAAACTGGGTGTATTGGGAGAGCAGACTTCGAGAAAGACCTCTGAATTAATTAAGCCATATTTGGTATCCAAATATAAATCAACTGAAGTCCCCAAAAGCTTAATATTTTATATGTCTAAACACAGTGGCCCTGTTAATGAAATCCAGTGGTGTCCTGTACGGGAACAGAGTCACATGCTTCTCTCAGCTTCTATGGACAAAACAGTCAAGGTAATGTAAAACAAGATGTTTTGTGGCTCAATCATCAAACTTAAAAATACTGTATTAAAGAATGCTCTTCTGGAAATAACATCCTTGCCTGTGTGTGTTTTAACAGTTCCAGTGTATTCAGAATTCAAGGAGATGCTTTGAAGTATAAGACTCTATTATGAACTTGCAGCCTAATTCTTCACTATACCCACAGTTAGTTCCATTACTTTGGAATTTGGTGTATTGTTTCGGGTTTTTTTTGAATTAGTCATGTGAGTGTTTTAGACCTTAAAAAGTTAGGTTTCTACTAGGTCATTTCTCATGATCTGTACCAGAGTTTTGTCACAATGGCCATAAACACTATGGTCTGCATACAGATCCTTCCCAAAGTCAGTTAACAACTGACTGCCAGTACTGGAATAATATTTTGAGGAACTTTTCTGGCAGGCCTACTTGACTACTGCTTGGAGGAGGTCAGATGGATTTGTTAATTTAGTCAGTCCAATGAGTCTTTTATTTTTAAAATGGGTAATAAAAGTATTGTATGTTATGCTTTCCCAGACATAGGGCTAATTGCACCTCTGGGTTCAAATAATAGTCCTCTGAAATGGTTTTACGCAGGAACATAGTTTTCATAAGACCATACAGCAAGTGTCCTTTCTGGTGGAAGGCATGCTTTGTTGCATCTAAGATGTATTTACCATAGCAGCCACAATTATTTTAAAACTTGCTTCTAAAATTTAGGACTTTAAGTAAATACTACTAAACAGAGACCAAACAGCAGAACACCCCTTGCACCAGCATACTTCTAAAACCAAAGGAGAGAACTTAAACTGAATTTGAATTCTGATTTAATGTAGGAAACAAGAGTCTTTCTCTTATTCAAATTGAGAATTTTTTCTTTGACTATTTTGCTGTTTAATTTTTAGTGGGGAATGGAATTCCATTTAGTTTGGTTTTTTGACACTTCTTTCTTATCTTAGAATTTTTGTCTTTCCTTTCCTCTTTCCTGAGTTTTGCCATGGGGCCCTGTGAAATATATGCTACCTTTGCATCTTTGAAGCAGCAGTACTCTTGAATCTTGGACAGAGTTTTTGCTTTTGTCTCCAGATGTCTACTAAAGCACTTGGTGGTCACAGAAAAGAAAACCCCAGATCTACAGCGTGCGTAAAATTTTCTCTTCCTAGTTGTTTATCTTTTATTCTCTTAAGTTATAATGACTTCCCTGGTTCTGTAGTCAGCATAATGTATCAAACCATCAAAGTCTGAATACTTTGAGCTTTTAGGAAAGATAGAATTCCTCCATCTTTTCCCAGCCTTTTTAACTTCTTTGTCTTAAACATTAACTTGGAGGAAAAAAAGTGCTGATGGATGTTTTTGGTAAGCGGGAATTTAAATTTGGATTGTACAAAACTATTTTACACCACCTCTGAATTTCAATATGTTTGACATTTTGTCTGAAGTTGTAACACAGTATAACCTCATTTTATTGAGTGAAATTATGTATGTGTTGAATATAAAACAATCTAAAATCAAAGTTGTTATTGCAATGTAAAACTATTAAAAAATGAAAATAATGGCATGTCTGTTGTGTATTCTAAGCAGAAAGAAAGATTGTTTTTGTAAAGTAGTGTTACCACCCCTGCTTGGAAGCAGTCATTAACCAGTAAGGCTGTTTTTTGAAGAAATCTAACTGCTTTAGGTTCCCCAAACCTTGGAAATTCAATATAAATAGAATGTATTAATGTTGTCAATGCTTCAGAGCACACGAATGTAAAAAAAAATTACTGAAGTAATAATGTGACTGTTAAGCAGTATATGAAAACACACTTCTATATTTTTAAAGGTAGCCTGTAGAGAGGTATCTATGGGTGCTTCTTACTGTTCTTTTCTGGTGACCCTTTTAATTATTGCGCTGTCACACACAGACCATCCCGGCCAGCAGAGGGCGCGGTGGCATCGAGGATTGCCGGGATGTTGGGAGCCCAATTCCCCTCACTTTCTGGGATCATGAGCCCATAAATCCCTGGTGACTGTGACAGCAGTGCTTTATCTTTTGGGGATTTATTTGCAGTCTACCGCTGCCTGAAGTTGCCCATTTTCTGGTCTAAGCATAAAACAACTGATTGAAAATGCAGATGTACTTGTTTTTTCCCCCTCGTCCTTTAACTTCCCACAGCTTACCTTTTTTGTTGTTTTCTTCCCACAACACCTGCTTGGAATTGCTAGTTTAAGTCCAGACAGTGGATGCATGTCTTCTTTACCTCTGATGGGAATATGCAGACAATCAGGATGTTTGCACTATTTACTTTCAACATTTGATTAAGGTAAAACTCAAAGCACAGTTAGAAGTCTAAAATCCCTATATGATCAGAGACAGTAGGCAATCCAGAGCCTCAAAACTCTGTACTTTGAGTTAGTCATATGAATAACTGTGACTGAATAGTTTTATGTGTAAATGTCTTGGATTCAGTCTTTACATTCAGCCTATGAATTAAGACATTTATCCTTTGAAGAGTCCAGTATTAGTGAAGATTTCTCAGAACTGAGAGTTCTGTCTAAGTTGATATGACTGTGATAGTTTGTGCTTAAATCAGAGATCTATAGTTGTATGCAATTTGTGTAGTGTTTAGCCAGTTTTGTATATTTTATCTGTTATTGTGTGCTTAAATGTTTTCCTCTTAAATTTTCATCCCTAACCCACCCCCCCCTTTGACACAGAGAAAGAAGAGACACTTGCTTTAGTTACCTTACTTTAGTGATTTTAATTTTTTTGTCCCATGTAAATTACTATGGTTAAGTCATTAATATCACACAGATAAGTATCTAAAATGCATATATGAAACCAATTATATGGTTTCTTACTTTTTAAGTGTATGTGCTTATCCTGTTTAAATTAGAAGAACAGTCTTCCATTTATGTTCTCTCAGGTTAACCAATGTACATTTTAACATCATCTTTATGAATCAATGTAAATCATACTAAAATATTTACAATAAATGAGTCGATGTCTTCAGTTTCTGTTGACTGAAGCATAGCCTAGAGTCAGGGAAGATCATCCGAAGCATTTTGTATAAATATTTTGCATATTTAGGAATGAATGGACTGTTTTAGAGGACTTCATAGTTTTCTTTGAAAGTATTTGATCTGTATTTTTTTGTTTATCGCTGCTTTTGAAAAACCTCAAACAGTTGTCAATTGAAAAAATTGAGTTGAAAAAATTATCAGTTATCAGCTCAGGGGTGTGATTCTCTAGAGTAACATTTCCACCAGCAGATGGGGTGCCTCGACCTATTAGAAAGTGATGGGAACTAAACTCTGCCTCTAAAGACTGGAAGACTTTAATATTTGCCTCTGTGTTGTGTGTTGAAAGACCAAAGTTACAAGTTTATGCATGTGTTAGTAAACATATAAGAAAACAACTGAGTTTTCTTAGAGACCTGAAAATATGATAGAACTTCATGTGGAAAGAGATACGTATTGCAGATTAGTAGCTCACAGTTCTTCAAATCTGGAGCATTAATAGAAGAATATTTCATGCTAAATTTCAAATTTGTAAGGAATGGGGAAAAAACCCTTCCTAGTTGTGTAGGTTTTGTCAAATTTTTTACCCTCTGTTTTTGTAGAATTTTTAGCTTCCCTTTGAAAGCTCCAGCCTAGGTAGCTATTAGAAAGGGACAGAAACCCTGATTCAGGGTTGGGAAAAGTACTGTTGGGAGCTCTTACTGTGACAGTTCTATTCTTCACAGTTGCATTCTAACTGTATTGGGGTGGATTATGTTTTTAGCTTTATGTATTTTAAGGATTGTGAAACATTATTGTCTGAACTGATTACATTTGTTTTGTTTGACTAACACTTCTGTTTGAATGGCTGCTGTAATTGAAATTTAGGCTACTACTGCCATTATTTGGGTTTTCCTACTAAAACACCAAAATAGTCTTTGTGATTTTAATATCTCATCTAGTGTTTTTTTACATGAATGTTAAGACTCAACACCATTATTAAAGGTGCCTGGTTCCTTGTTCTGATATACAATGCTTTGTATATCAGACCTTGCTTAGGTATTTCTGGTTTAGAACCCCAGCTACAGAATCCAGAATCACAGGTTACCATTGAATACAGCTGCTTGCCTTCCGTAGCAGGGAACATTAAAAAATCGTGTCTTGAAAGATGTGTTTACCAATTGCAGAAATGACAATGCTGTTCATTCACATTGACAGTGTCTTATATTTGGAAGACCTTGTCATTATGTAGAGCCACACAGACGTTAATGTTTTCACTACTTACTGATTCTGGACTTAGCTTTTTAACAATTGTTCATAACTTCAAGCCTCCTATGCCTTTATTCTGTATTTCCTATTTCTGTCTTTAAAAAGATGTTACCTGGAGTTAATTTTTAATCATCTGTTAGCTTTTAATTTTGTGTCCCTGATTTTTTATTTAGAGCATCACAGCAGGGATTATGTTTGTTGCAAAGTATTTCTTAATTTTCAGCACTTTCATTCTCTGTTGTTAAACAGGATCAAGGAAAGAAAGTGCTGAGATTCTTGAGTGTGCAAAATGTATATTAATAGCACTTTGACAGGATGTCTTGTGTTGTAATACATTGCTGGAAGTTTTTCTTATACATTTTTTCCCTACTTGCCTAGTTGAATGTTGTTTAGTCACAGTTGAATCAATTCAAGCAAAGAAAAAGTTTTTAAAATGAGTGTGGTGGGTTGACCTTGGCTGGATGCCAGATGCCCACCAGGCTGCTTTATCACTCCCCTTCCCAGCTGGACAGGGGGGAAAGAGTAAGGTGAGAAATGACTCATAGATTGAGATAAGGCAGTTTACTAAAGCAAAAGTTTGAATGCACAGAAACAAAGCGGAAAATGACAGTTTATTCTCTGCTTCCATTAGCTTTTACATCTGAGCTGGTGTCACATGATATGGAGTATACCTTTGGTTGGTTTGGGTCAGCTGTCTGGGTCATGTCCCCTCCCAGGATCTTGCCATCAATATGGGGGAGAAGGAATGCTGAGAGACAGTGCTGATGCTGTGCCAGCCTTGCTCAGCAGTAGCCAAAACACTGGTGTGTTATCGACACCTCTCTAGCTAACAATGCAAAGCACAGCACAGTGAGGGCTGCTATGGGGAAATGAAGTCCATCTCAGACTAAATTCAATGAGTTTAATAATATCAGCCTATTGAACAGAGGCATTGCTGACTTCCCATAATTAAGAACACAAGAACCATACTTGTTCAGACCAAGGCTCTGTCTAGCCTGGGATTCAGTCTCTAGTAAGGTCCATGAGTAGATGTGTAGAAAAGATGAAATGTCAAAGGTTTGTGGTGCCTTTTAGTCCTCTTCTGGTTTCTGTTTGTTTTCGAGTCAGGGGATTTCTGAGCTCCAAAGTGGTTCACCTTTGTAACATGCTACCTCAAGAGATTTCTTCTATGTAATTTCTTCTGAGATGCTTGTGATCATTAAATGGTATGTTACTCATGCTTCAAATTTAATATACAGATTTTGTTTCCTAGTGAGTGTCAAATTTACAAGAAATACCATTTTTAATCATATTTTCAAAATATTGTATTGTTTTGTGGTTGTGTGTCTGTTAGGAGAAAGCACAGTAGTATATCCAGGAATTTTGTTATTGATCCTGTTGTATTGGACTGAATAGAAGATAGTAGCTTCCACCCATCTATAAACTGTGTGTAGCACAGATGGAAGCAATACAAATTTCCTAGTTAGTGCTGCTACCCTACTCCAGAGTAACAAAACCTAATATTTATGCTTTCAACCATTCTGCACACAAGTCACTTGGAATAGGCAATGTTTCTTGTTGTTCTGTCACACACGTGTCTGTTTATAAAGGAATGAATTTAAGCTGCCAGCCTATTTCCTATACACCCAGGCATAGCTGTCAGATGGCTGTAGCCCTGTCACTGCTAGGCTGGATTCAAGCTGTTCACTAAGCAGCATTACCTATTGTGCTGCTAGTACTTCAAGTATTGCAATTCTTAAATAAATTTTTAAAACCTAATTGTGGCAATGTTCCTGTAACTCTAGGCAACGATGAGAATTTGGGAAGTCATCCTATTCAATACATATATTCTTTATTTGAAATATTTTAAAGAAGATCTCTCTGATGTTGGTATATTTTAATACCATATTTTAAAAATAGCAAGGAGTTCTCCCCATTATCTCCGAAGTGGCAAGGAAATGCTCATATTCTGGGGATTGTATGCTGCTTACCTAGATATGTGAAAAAAGAATTGTTTTTCTTGTTGGAGAGGCTACTAAAGAGGCTGTTCTGAAATACTGAAGCTGGCTTTTCTTTATCAAGGTTCTGACTTTCTTCCCTTGTTTATTTAGAGCTATGTGTAGTTCTTTCAGTGACTTTAAGCTTCCTGATTAATAAGATGGAAGTACAGTTATGTGATCAATACCTGCATAGTAATATCAGTTTCCTGAGCACTGAAAGGGCTTTTTTTGTATACCTCAATCTTCTTCTAACAAAATTATTTCATACACTTCAAATGAGAAGTATTTTCCACTTTGCTTATTTTGTAAGAAAAGGAACATCATGCAGGAAGGAATGTACTTGACCATCAGTGAAAGCTTCTAACCATGCTTATGGCTGGAAGATAATACAGGTCAGGATGCAATAGATAGCTCTCACAATTGTTCTGCAAAAGCTGGTGACACATGTCAGCGAAGAGCAGTTCATGAAAGTGGTGGATTTTGGTCTCTTCATCCCAAAGGTTTGTATGAGTAAGAGTTGCTTCACATTTGGTATGTTAATACCTCGATAATGTTTAGAGATCGCTGTTAGAGAGATATATTTTTTTAATTATTTTCTTCTTTCGAGCGATGCTGTTGTCAAGGAAACAGAAATCCTTGTAATGCTTTTGTTCACTCGTTCAGAGTCCACAGCTGGAGATGACTTGTATAGTTTTTATTATGTTCTTAGTGGTTGACACACTCTTAGGCCTCAAAGGATTTTTTCAAAGGAGTATGATTCTTTGAGTATAAATAGCACCATCCTGATCTCTGTAGGTTTTGATAGGCCATTGTTTCTTTCCTTCTGCACTGACAAGAACTAAATTCAGTACAGCTTTGGATTAGAATTTATCTAAACACTTGTATGAAAACTGACATTTAAAAAAAAAGGGGTCAAAAATGCAGTGAACTTCTCAGCTTTTGGGTAAGGTTTTCAGCTCTGTAATGTCTCTTGACTTAGGATTTCTTTAAAGAATGCAAGAGTGATACCCCAAGTGGTCTTGCAAAGCATTTTGGACCACTTTTTGGCTGTATTAGAGGATTGACTGTGGGGAAGAAGAGTGGATATTTTGTGATGTAGCTAATACACCTGTGTTCCCCATTCGTGCCTCCCCCTGCCCTGCCCCCAAATAATTTGGGAATTATTTAAAGAAAAATTTAAAAAATAAAAGTTCCTCCAAGAGCAGTAGTTAAGGAAGCCTGTCTGAATCTTGAGTCTGACTACAGATCCTCTTCAATTTCTTTCTCCTTTGGGGCTTCTGCAGTGTCTTTAACTTTTATTCAGCTGCTTAGCTTGATAAAGCCTTGAGGGAAAAATGCTAAGGCCTCTTGTAAAATTTGGTTGGCATTGACCAATAGGTGCAAAGTGGTCACAGGTGAGATACACAGGGTAACATGGCTGTTGTGACAGTTTGTTATTTGACATTTGTTATTTCACAAATCTTTTTTCTGTGCAGATCCAAAAGTATAGAGAGTGACTTTTGGATATCCTTAACAGTGATGTTGAAGAAAGGATTCTGTTTCCTTGTGTTACCTAGAAAGAATTTTGGTTACCTGTACGATTACTTACAGAAATATCAAGAATTTAAAGTGTTTGTCTGACTTTTTTTCCTAGAAACCCATCTGCCCTGAAGGGCTGAATTCCACTTCCTTTCTGGAAGCACTGGGAACTCTACTGGCTGTTTACTAAGTGTCTGTGAAGTAGCCTGTAGCAGAGAAATAAGCAACCTTGTCTCTTCCTGGCATAGCCAGCCTACTAGGGACAAAACAGTCAGGGCTAGAGATGTCAATGCAGTAGTGTTTCTAATGAAACTTAACTGATAATGCTGTAGATTAAACTCTCCAATTATACATAGGACCTATGTGGGCTGCCGTGCAATCTAATGTCAGAATGTCATCTGAGGTGGGAGAAATGTGTGGTGGTGTTATCCCCTTTCTGGGTGCATCAGTAAGATTGCTGGTGAAAATTCAAAATTTTGATGCCTGGGAAAAATGAGTTAGAGTAGTTCTAAGTTCTTAAGGGACTGTAATACATTATGGCAGTATCTTTTTTTTTTTTTAACAGTTAAGAAACTGAATATTTTTGCTGTTTAAAAATATAAATAACACCAGTCTAACTTTGCCTCTTTTCTAGAAGTCTGGCTTTATAGCTGCATCTCACATACTGCTATATATTAAAAAAAATAAAAAAATCTGCTAACAAAGCTACAAGGCATCTCATGACTTTGATTCCTTACCCCTCTTGGTCTGTCAATGTTGTCAAGGAAACAACTTTTTGAGAAATTTTGCTCTACTTTTTCAGGTTCTATAGAGAGATGACTTGTGTATGATTTATCTGGCATCAGGAGTAGAAAGAGTTTTTCTGAAGTTTCTATTCTTCTCAGTATGTTCCTGTCCTTGCCTTTTTTAAAGCAGATTTTATTTTTAGCTTGTGTCATATAGCTGCATCTTTAAGGTCAAAATATCAGTTGATGTACTAAGGATTGTTGACACTTGATCTTTAAATGAAGCCTGATAGAAAGAACTTTAATGACATTTTGCTATGTATTTATTCCAGAAGGACAACTGTTAGTTATAAATTTCTTTTAAATTAAAGGAGAAAGAAACATTAAAAAGCCCCATTGCTCTTCAGAGAATTTGCTTCATTACTATAGTACTAATGGCTTACTGTCCTTTATCATACATATCATGTTTCATTGCATCCCCATTCATTGCATTCATTTCATCCCTCTTCAAAAAGGCAGCGTTTTGTGGGTAGCATGGAGTTGTGTTTTGTTTGTCTTCCAGTCTGTACATGCTGACTGACCAACTTGTTAGGATATTGTGTCTGAGCTTTACCTTCAATATGCTTGTGGGGGCTTTTTTTTTTTTTTTTTAAGTAAAACTGCTGGTTTTCTTCTAAGACATATCTGATAATGTAGTTATAGAAAAGTTTACCTTTCTCAGATGTTTTGGTTGGTTGATGGATTAAGAATACTGGGCATGATAGTGAAGACTGCATGTGCTTGTATGTTGTGCATGTGACAGCTGTGTAACACCTTGCTTTCTGAAGTCGTATTTTGGAGTCTGTCCTCCTTTTCCCTGGTCTCCTTTTCTCTTTCCGTATTATAATTTGCTCATTAAAAGAATTTTTCTCATTCTGAACACTCTGACTAGTGGATGGAAATTTGTATTTTTATCTGCTAGGAAAGGGACATGGAAGGTTCTCTATGGAAAGGAAGGCAGTTAGGGATGCAGGTGGTCAGGGTTGACATAGTCATATAAACATGTTAAAGCTAGCACTATGTTAACAATACAAAAGAAATTAAAATTAATTAGGTAGTTCAGTCTTACTCTGCTTGCTACTACTGAAATAATGCTAGTTAAAGTGTCCTCATTGTAGAAAAACACATAGCTGCTTGACATAATTAATAGTTTATTTCCATAATTAAATAACTAGTTCTGCTCATGTTCAATACTGGATTATGCCACTGACATCAGTGGTTTTCGGATCGCATCTGTATTTTCCATAGAAAAGGATCTTTGATATTTTGTTTTGATTTGTTGGGTTTTTATCTTTGTTGGTTTTTTTTTTCCCCTCAGTTATTAACATTCTCAATAGCCTTGGGAATAATAAATGATTTATTTTTTAGTTGGAAGAATAAAATTGTAAAGAAAATATAACTTTACCAGGCTGACTGATAAAAGCTAGATTCATTAAAGCTCAGGTTTTGAGCTGTTCTAAATCACTAGCTGTGTACTGCCTCTCATAGTTAGATATTACTTCAAATCAGTGTGGACAATAAGACTGCAATAAGAAAACCACCTGGTTAACATTGGGGACGTACAGAATTTGCCTGTAAATTTGCATTAGGTAATTTCTTACAAATAGAAATTTGTGCCTAAGTACAACTTTCCACCACTATTTTTGGAACTGCTGTAGTAAAGTGTTACTTTGTGCTATTCAAAAATACAGTATCAGCAGGTGCAGGATTGGCAGCATCCCGCTGTGTTGTGCTGCTGAACAGCCACCGTGCATCCGATGGCTGGGTCAGCAAAGCTTGTCCATAGCTGTTGTTCCTGCTGTGTCAGACTCTCCCAGTGGATCATGTGCAAGAATGAGATAGGTTAAATCGCTCATTTTATTTGTTGTGTTTGTACTTATTTGTTTTGTGACTGTATGAACAGATGTTTTCTGATTTTATATATTTGTACATAGATCAATATAAAGCTGTAAAGCACATAAGTGGCCTTAGCTGATTCACAATTTTATATGACAAAAGTATGATAATATTGAAGTACAGTACAAATAGATATGGTTTTGAATTTTGGTAGCTACTGGTTAACTGAAGCTTGAGGGGAAAAAACCAAACAAATTGAAAGAGTTGGTCAGTGGTATTTTCTCCATCCCGTTTTCAGAAGCAAGTAATAGGTCAGCAGACACAGTGTTTCAGAAGCTTGGAAGTACAGTTACTAAGATTGTACTTATGTTCTGCATAGAACAGCATTTCTTTCTCTAGTAGTGGATGTTCAAAATCTGTGGCATGCAAGTGTCTGTGGGATATGTATTTGTGAATATATCCAGTCCTTCCTGACCTGTAGAAATTGAGGACTCTTAAGACAATTTGCCTGCAAAGAAGTCTGAAATTGGGTGTCTAACACTTATGAGGAATCCCCACTTTTAATAGAGCATCAATGTATATGACTTGAGGAAGTGATCGATGCTAATGAATATGATTCATAGAGGTGAAGGGAAAACCAGATTATTTGATAAATGGCTTTAGTTATTTGATAAATGGTTTAGTTAATTATCTCCTGAAGAGTTGCAATACATTTGAAATTCTTCTCCTTTGCCTTCTGGTAAGATCTGAAGTGTTTCCTGGGCAGGAATACTGACTGATAGTAACCATTATTGTGGTTGTGCTTTTGGGTGTTCTGAACACCTTTATATCAATCTTAGCACGCTACTACACATACTACATTGCATTCTGAAGTTGATGAGAAGCTGCCAAATTTATGCCATATTCTTTTCCCATATAGAGTTGGCAGTAGAAAATTTAGTGGTTTTAAAGTAATTCTTAATAGCTACCTGTCATTAAATGTTGGTTTCTCTTGAATTATTTACCTGAATATGTGCATCAAACTGCTTTGCTTGAACCATGTCATCCCACATATGCATAATACTGTGTGTGGAGCAGCTAATTTATCTGAAGTAAATACGTAAAGTAAATACGTGTGGATACGTAATATACAGTGGGGGTGGGGATCTAAGTGTCTTTGTCGTATTTAACTTTGACCTATGCTAAAATAATCCCAAGTTTTTATATTCTACAATAAACCATAGCTTGAATCTCTAGCTGATTTATAAGTATATCGTAAGTTCTTTTCACTTCTGCGTTTTCCAGGAGCTTACCATTTGAGGAACAGCCACGAGGTTAGCCATATTACAATGATTAGTCACAGAAACGCTTGAAGGTTAGCTGCGAAGTAGGTGCGAATTCTTCCCTTTATTTTGGTGTGTGTGGGAAGTTACTCTCTTGCACTGTCTGCCCAGCATGAATGTACAATTGCTATTTTGTAGCTACAGAAAAACCTAGTCACGCTCGTAACTTTTAGCTGGCTGAGAATGTGATCTGTAGGAGCATATTCCGTGGAGTCAATGGTTTATGGAGAATTTGTGATTAGCTTCAGGCGCAGTGATCCCAGAATCTTTCCGCACAATAAAGAACACGCTACGTTAAAAGATGACGATCTATGGCACAGCAAAACCACTTTGCTGTTGAGAAGGATGGAGTCACTGATAACTGATGATTTTAAATATCCTTTACTGGATATGTATATATATACTTATTTACAAATTGCTTTTTGGTGAGCTTTGCTTGTAATAAAAAGGTTGCCTGCTTTCAGACTAAAAAATAGTCTTTCTTATACGTGGTTCTCTTCTCTTTTTCTTGTTTTCTCTCTTTTCTTTCTTTGTCAGCTTGCCATATTTTTCAGCATTTGGTAAGCATATCTCTCTTGTAAATAGTGGGAGTTAGCTAAAAAAGATTGATTGGTGCAGATGACTAAAATATCAAATGAAGTTTCTGATAGAATGACTCTTGCTGTTTGGCCTGATTTCCCTCAACTGTTCTTGAGACTCTTATTTGATGTTTTGGCTGAGAATTTCTGATGTTTCGTTTGGACTCCCTAGTACACAGGATGTGAATTTCTAGGTTCCTTTAGTACAAATATCTGCAATAATTCAGAGGATACTTAATTTGGATTTTAAAATGGTTTGAGAAAACAGAATGCATAAATATATGGTCTAATAAGTATATGGTCTGGTATTATCATACTGTCTCTGTAGAGCAGATGAATTAAGTTGAAAAACATGTTCAAATGTTGCTTTCCTCTTAATTTTCTATAAATTCAGTGATGAGCATAAGAAACATACACATTTATTCCCCTGAAATGTCAGAAGACATTATCTTGTCATACTTCCACAGAAATAAAACATGAGAAAATACTAATGCCATAGTGTTGCTTCTTATTTATTACTTCTATTCCCTAGTCGTATTTTTCTAAAAAGCAGTAACCCACTGCTCTGGGGCATTTAAAACGTGCAGTAGCTTTGAAGACATGTAGCAGTTGGCCTTCAATTAGTGCCTGTTAGGCAACCTGTCTTGCTTTAGGGTTAACCTATTATGTTCTGTAGTGGTAATGTTAGTGTAGTAGTAGTTAGTGTAATGTAGCCTCCCATGGCCTGTTTTATTCTGTTGACCATTTTTTATGGGAACAGAATAATTTATCGTGAAACTTGGCAAAAGTGATTATTCATGACTCAAAGAAAGTGTTTCAGCAGTATTTTTGGTGTTCTTATGCAGAATAAAGAGAGGGACAAGAAAGATCTGTAGTAAGTTTTATTTCTCCCCTGTATTTCTTCTTTTGGATAAGCCTGAGTAGGTTGCTTTTCTCTGAAACATGCTTTGAGCACTTTTTTGAGAGCTACAGTTGTGATTTTGTTGACTGGTTTGGTTGAAGATCACTTTTATCTGAATTGGTGTCCTTGGCAACATGGACTTAATTCTCACTGTTGTTCATCTCTAGAGACTTTCGAACATGTTTTTTTCTTCTTACTTTCTTAGTCTGTTTATAGCTTAAGAAAACAGATATTGAGGGAAGATAAGTAACATGTAGACCTTTAGAGGAAGTTCTTCCCAACCCTGGAATTGGCACTATGAGATGTATGCCCTGTTTGGGGTCAGGTATTCTCCTTTCACTGATGAGAAATGGACCAACACTTTGTTGGAGGGCGACACCCTCCCGAGAGAAATCCACCTCCCTGCTGGTATAAGCAGGGTACTGACCCAGGGGTTAATGACCTACAGCACAGTGTCTCATCCCCTTGTCTGTTCTCTGGGCAGTTGGCATTGCCAGGGCTTGTGATGAACCTTTGAAGCAGAACGTTAAATGTACACTTAATGAAGGTATGCGGCAGCAGGAACTGGCATTTAGACAAGGTCAGGTGTTTCTTGGCACTGTGCACTTTAAGAACATTTCATTTTTCATTTTTTTTTTTCAGAAACATTTTGCTTTATTTTTCTCTCCAAACATAATCCTTGAGAGAACGTTGATCGGGAGAGAGTTTTCAGGTATTGAATAAAATTGCTATGCAGACTGGGCTGAGAGGTACAGGACAACCTTATAGTGTGTAATTATTCACACTATTGTTTTGACTGATTAAAAATCCTTTATGTCAAATAGTTGAAGAACAATAGAATAAACTTAACCTTTTGTACTTTAGAACTCTGTCTAAATGTTTCTTCTCTATCTTGGAGTGCATTATTCATTAATTTCTTTTCTAGTGGAAAGAAGCTGTCTTTACACTTAAAAGAATAAAAGACAAAACACCAAGGCATGACTTCTTTGACACTCTGTTCTCGGGGTCATTTTTTCCTATTTTCAGGGTTTATTTCTCCAAGAAGGTCTGGATCAAGACCAAGATCAGAGTTGACAATCAAAGACTTCTTCTGTCTCTGAAGATAGTAATGGTTATAACTTTTTTCCCAACAGAATCAGGTCAATGCATTTTCTCATTTTCACATTTTTACATTATATATTGTATTTTATCCCTGAATTTGGTTGAATTCTTCTTTGTAATGAATTGGAGTTAGCTGTAAACAAGATGGAAGAAAGTATACAACCTATCATGGACAGTATTCTTAGTATGCAAAGTTGTGGTACCTCTGGCTTGATGATGAATATTTTTCAGTCAAGTCAATCTTGTGATCTTGAGTTCAGTTAAGAAAGCTCAGTCATTTTTGGTTTCTTTTCCATCTTATGGTGTGAGGAATTTGTTTTAAACTGTCCTTTCTGAGAAAACGATCAGAATTAGTGGGTTTTTTTCTTACCTTTTGCTTGAAGGAGGGTTTCTTAACAAAAGCCATGTACTTGCATTTGAACATATAACACAATATTAGCAGGTAAGCAAAGGTATGCAATTTTCCTGAGCAACAAAATACTTGATTACAGGTCTAATGATAGTTTAAGAGGTATTTTCAGATGTGATGAAATCAAGGCCTTGAAGCAGATGAACTTAATTATCTTTGTGAATATTCACAATCACATTATGTGCTTTAAATGTCACATTTCGAAATAGTGCCTCATTGCTAGTTAATTAACAATAATTACTCAAGGTAGTACTTATGTTTCTGGAATCTCTTACCTACTGTGAAAAATGTACTTTGCTTCTAAAGGTGTCTCAGTATAAAATCCAGATTTTACTTAACTCATTCTGAAAATGTTGATGTTGTTTAGTCCCTCTGTACACTTTGCCTCTCCCACTGCAGTGTGGAGAAACAGTTATTTCATTCCATTTGCTCTGCTACAGCTGCACAGTGTTTTTAACACCTGAACCATGGTGCGTGTGATATATTTTTTTCTTTTTTAAAGAAGCAAGCGATAATTTTTTTTTTCCACGGCAGAATAAGGAAAGAGAAGCAGTAGCAAATTAGACTGGCAGTCTAGATCCATCATGAGGTGTTACAAAGGTGTGTTGACATTTTCAGCTAAAGAAATATGGCTTATGATAATACCAGAAGGTTTTTTTTTCAGTCATAGCACTTATGCTCAGTATGCTTTTCTCTGGGTAAGGATATTTTTTTCTTGGCAGAGAGCGCTATACAACCCAAGATAGCTTACGCTGCAAAAAAACTCCTTGTAGATCCTAGAAAGTCCTGCCTATATTCTTATTTCCAAGTTCCCTCTTCCATCTTTCTTCTCTGCCTTTCATGTAGAAACTTAATTGAAATGTTCGAGGATTCTCTTGAAGTTTTTTCCCTTAAAGTGAATCTTTTTTAAACAGTGAATCTTTCATTCAACTTGTTTGCAGCAATACACTTTACATGTGCTTATGTGTATGTATATTAAAATATATGTTTAAATATATATAAAAAGAGCCTTAAATTAACAGAAAACTTCTATTGTCAACTGCTTATCCTTAAAAAATGCATATTATCTTTGCATGCACACCTCATTCACCTGTGTGAATGGGGTGTCCATTGAAATCCTGGTAAAAATGTGTAATGTATTTAATAATAATATTTTCCTGTATAGTGTATTAAATACTTTAAAGTTTTTAATTCATGACAGTACTTACAACATGCTAAACAGATGTTTGAATTCTCAGACATCAATCTAAAGCTAATTCAGAGAACAGCAAGAAAAGCTACTAATTTTTAGAAACAGTCATGAAGATTAATTAAACTAATTATCTGTGCTTTGTGCAGTGGGAGTGGAGCTAACTGCAGGTACATGAAGACATAACCAAGGGAGTGATGAATATTTTTTCGACTGGTAAAAATATTCTAATGATAGCAACACAGATGGAAAAGAGCTGAGTAATATGAAGCTGAAGTAATAATATGCATCTGTTTGTGGTAGGGTCTTTAACATGTTATGTGAAAATAGTGTTGGAAGTGGTGAGCACTTCATTGGGGAAACTTCCCAATAATAATTTTTCAGTTGTAAAATGACTCGGAGAAAATAAGCTTTTCACAACCACCAGGGTTTGATTTTCATTATTTGGAGAACATCCTAGACCCATTCTAATTGAATTGTAATGGTTTGGTAATGATTTCAAAAAGCTTTCACTCGTGTGTTTGCTATGTTAAATGGGTTGAAACAAAGTAACACTTTTTGCTTAACTTTTTCTCCTGCCCTTATATATGAATGACTCTTTTGTAAAGACTGATGAGAAATCTGCTTTTGGATATCTCAGTACAGAGCTTGGATTATCAAAAACCTTGATATGCAATTGTTGACATTATAATTATTTATTCTAGAAATTGTTCGCATTTATATGCTTAAATAGGAATTAAATACTCCTGAAAAATATGATAAAAACTGGTCACTAATCTCCTTAAATTTTTGATAATATGCAGAAGCCTGCAATGCTACTAATATTTGCATTAACTTCTAATTTTGAAATTCTTCATTCTGTGGGTTTGCAGTGGTAGTGAAGTAAATGCAGTGAAATTCTTCTAGTGGTGAAGCAATAGTTTCTGTAGGTGTGTCATACTGCAGTGAGAAATGCTGAACCACATCCTACCTGATGTGAGGCTGAATCATTTAAGTGTTTATGTTGCAGTAGTGCCAGGGAGCTGAGCACTCTCCAGCCTGTGGTGGAACTTTGGGTTTATGTGTGGGTTTCAGGGCTGTGCTGCCCAGAGGAGTTGAGCCAGCTCGGGTGCTAGAAGCTGCAGAGTGGGACTGGTGTGATGCTCTCCAGAGCTATGGAGTCATTTCTCTGGGATAAATTTAACAGTGGGATGTCTCATGGCACCACGGCACTGATGTGATGATAGAGTAGGTTTGCACTATGTGAATGTAATCTGAGGCAGTCCCTACTGATAGGATACCATAATTATGCATTGTTGTTGCTAAAGTGAAGTGTGTTTATCAGGCTTTAGAAAAAGGGGAGGGCAGAGATGTGTATTTTTACAAGAATATAAATATTACATTTACTTCTGTAGTTAAAAATAACTTAATTAGGTCCTATGTAAATGCCAGGCAATGTTTGCAAGTGTCAGTATGTTCATATCTGCTCTTTGATAACTGTCACTAATTCATAATTTCAAGACGATGTCCAAATAGGAGAAAGCTAGCTTTTAATCTGGTTCTAGGTTTTCAGCAGGGACTATTATTTTCATTTCCAGCTTCAAAGGTATGTTCTTATACCAGCTGTAAAGTAAAAGTTAGCAATACCATCTCCTTAATGTGACAAAACCACATCGATTATGCTTTTTTATGTTGTATTTATAGTATTTATAGATGCTTCCACCCGCACTTTTGTAGCAGGACTTCTCACTTGAACTGTACTCCTACTTTAAAAAAGTCAGTTGCGTCTGGAAAATAGCTTTGAAACATTTAGACTACAGTAATAATCCCTCTTTAAGTTACAGCTTCCTATATCTTAAATTGCTGTAGATATTCTCACCGTATGATATTCAGGTAAACTAAAAATATTTAGATGCTTATCTGCTTTAAGAAAAAAAAAAGATGTGTATTTCTTAAATGAATGTTATGCCTGTGTTTAATGATGTTGAATCTATTATTAAAGTAAACAGCCTCCTGATGTATTAATAAAGGAAAAGCTATTTACCAAAGTCTTGTGGAGAATGTGAAAGAAATAATTAGTCATTCTTTTAAGGTTATTTTTTGAATCTTAAAATTTGATGCAAACTGTTGTGGTTTGTATTGATGAAAAATATAATCAAAGATCTGTTGTTCAACTTCAGGTTGGCTGTATCACAGTACTACATTGCAGGAATGTTAAAGAACATTGAAAACCCTCTGCTGACTAGATGTACATTAGATTTGCAAATTACCTGCCAATGCCCTCTGGGACAAAGCCCTTCATGAAATCATTGTCAATAGCTTTCTGTTGGGTTGACTTATATAATAGGTTGTTCTTCAAGATTTCACAGGAGAGAGATTAAATGTTATAAAGTACAGAGTACAGAAACTCCGTAGGGCAATCTAAATGATGTTATAGGAACTGAACTATATTACAAAGAATATTAAACGTATTTGCAGTCTTCTGTTATTTGTCATATGAATGCCAGGCCCCTTTCTGTCTGGTGGATTGCATAGATATGCAAAGGAGAAATAACAAAAGCTAATCAGTTTTGTTTTATGTAAAGCTGTTAATATGTAGATACTTGAGCTCCCTAAAAAATAAATAAATAAATCTGAGTGTTCTAATGATGCATGTTGATGTTGTGTAAATTGCTTGGAGAAGAGGAGCTGCTGTAATCACTTCACTTGAACTAGGAATATACTTAAAAAGAAAATAGGATGACACAACCAATGTTGCACATCTGTGCTAAAATTACTGTGAATTAGTCCAGTGTCAGTTAACCTGAGACAGTTGGAGTAATGCTGGTGGGGGCTTTACCTCCTTGGGGCAACAAACCCAAACTGTCCCCCTCTCTTTAGTGTAGAGACACATGGATATGAAGGGTAGGAATCAGTGCAGTGGCCCCAGCATGCTGGAGATAAATGTGGAAACGAAATATTTTTGTTATGTGCAGTGTAACACAGGGGAGCTGGAAGGGAAGGGGAAGCTTCTGTCAGTCATGGCAAAGTTTGTGGCATGGTTACCAGTGATGGGCCAAGGCTTGGGCATGGTGACGGCTGCACTGAGTGAAGAAAACTGAGTTGTGGTGTGTGCTTGGAAGGAAGCTGCAAAAAAAAAAAAATATTAAAATGGACAAGTTGCTTTAGAGCTGTCTTGTTTCCTAGATAGCTACTGCAGAGCAGGATTTTCTCTACTACAGTTAAATGTCAGGAATATGCTGAGGGTTGATGTGTGTGCTGCCGTCCGTCCACATCTGCGGTGCGGACAATGCTTCGCTTGAGTCAGCAGATCTTATAGAAATCACTGAATATTCTGGGAGTCAAATGTGAACCTTTGAGAAATCCTGGTATCTTTGAAGCATCTGCCTCCTACACTTCCAAATACCAGAGACAGCCCTTGTGAGTGGCCAGGAAATGCTAACATCCTTGATGTAGTGATCATTTGTATCTCACCGTGTCACTCATTCTGTGATGCTCCTCAGCTCCCAGGATTTAACATATTTTTCACAGACTTCAATCTGGATAAAATCTGCCTTTGCCCATCCAGTGGACACCCACCTGAGCAGGAATTCCTGCAGCTGAGAGATTTGGACCTTGTTCTGATCTCCCTAATAGGAATTGTCAATGAGGATTATGGAAGGCAGGTTTGTGCTTGGAGCTGTTGACTGGAGGCTCTTTAATTTACGTAGGAAGTACGCACCTCCAATTCACGTGCAACAATTTGATGAGTGTATTAGAAGGCAGAACATTCACAACATGGCATAGCAGCTTGTTCCAGGGGAAGCAGGAGACCTAACCTTGTACTGAGAGGCCTCTGTCACTTGGACCATAAACTTCTTTTATGTTTTTCCCGTTACTTTCCCCAGTGCTTAGAGGCACACAAACGTCATAATAGCTCAGTAATGGTATAAACATTTATAATAAGGCAGGATGTTTTCCTCAAGAAAAATAAGAAAAATTCTCAGTCTGGGTGACCCTAATATAACTTGAACAAGTGGAGGTTCCTATGTTGTACATCCATCTTGCTAAATAACATCCTATGCAGAAAAATCTTGAAAAGACCTCAACCAAGGTTTATCCCTGTAGCCTTCAGGCTAATTGTTTTCTTCAGAGCAGTTTAAAAATATCCAGCATAATTTTAAATAAGCTATCCAAATAAATTACCTGTTTGGTGCTTTCTTGTTTTTCTGGCTAACCTGATTCCAGTACAAAGCTCTCTCTGCTACAATTAAAGTTTAGTCTTATTCTCAGCATCACTTAAATAATCAAACTGCTTCTTGTATTTATCAAAATGTATTCAGCTCTTGGAAATGAAAAAATCTGCTCTTACTTCAAGACCTTTATTGCAAGAACTTAATCAAACAGTAGGCTTGCAGCCATCTTTTCTCTTTACCCCTGTTTCTGAACTGCAGGATAAGATCTTCTGTGGAAACAAATCAAGCTGTTAAAGTTGTGCAGCTGCCAGAGAGGACTCTGTTGGTTTTTTCTCTGGAAGTAAAGATGACTCCAGCTTGTTTCTAAATGTGATATAGCTTCAGTGAAATGCTACCACAAGCTGTTGTGGTCTGTCCTGCGTTATTGATTCATCTGGATATTAAAGTATGTAGCCAAAATCAAATATATGATAACTTAGTTCCTACACCTTAATGTATGTTCAACTTTTTGCAGTTCCTTCTGTCTAGATTAGTATAGTTTTCAGAGGTTGCAGCTTCCCTGCCTTTTAGAGAGATGATCAAATGTTGTGTGTAGTGTGACCCATCCACTCATCTTCACCTGAGGTCTTGGTGCTGCAGAGTTTGTGCTGAAACCAGGAGTGGAGGAAGGTACCCAGCACAGAGGATGCTGAATGGCCTGAGGACCTGGCATCTCTGTCCAAGGGTGTTTGCTACCAGCCACACTGCTGCCCCACAGGTGTCTTGCTGGCATTTAAAGGGCTCTTAGGCAACAGAGCTCTACTTAAGAGTAGTGTGGTATCAGTGAAAAGCGAAGGATTTCCCCAAATCTTGGAATAGGAAAAAGGGGAAAAAATGCTGCTCTTACCTCTATTGCATCATCATTCTTTTAGATTCTCTCCTTTTTAAGAACAAATAAGAACTAGGAAAACAAGCTGTCTATCAGAATAAAAGTCAAAAAAAGGATCAGTATATTTAGAGATCTTGATCTCATTAAGTGAAGAATTTATTCTGCAAGCATCTGCAATTTTCCAGTGTCTTTTAAATGATACATGTGCTATAAAACATTCTAACAAACAAGTCTGTGCTTTTTTAAGAAGAATCAATGTGTTTTGAAAGTCTATCAGTCTAATTTATTTCCCTGAAGTTTTTAAAGGAAAATAAAGTGATTTCAGGCAAATTTTGTTACTAATGGTATCTTGGTTTCCAGGAAGGAGGCTAGAACTATGAAGATTTCATTTGGCAATGTAGAAAAAAATACATAAAAGTTATGAAAATAAACATGTCACTTTACTCTCAACTTTGATACTGTCAAAAGATGTAACTAATAAAAAATGCTAGCAATTGCATGAGGACTGTCTTGAACAGTTTTATATTAAAGGCTCTAATTAACACATTAATTAAAGCTCTAATACATGTTACCAGAAACTAGGCTGCTTTTTCATACCACTCTATGTCTCTGCCAACCTTGATTATGGTTTAAATAGTTGATAAAATTTTGTAATTCTCTGGCATGCCTTTTCAATTTTTGGTTTATATTCCCTCTGGGATGGCAGTCATTCCTGTGGAGAAGTTCAGGTGATGTCTAAGGAACTCTGAATTGTATTAGCACTTCAGTTACTCACTTTTCTGGAAGTATTTTTAATGGCAAGGTCATCTTACTGAGCTTGTTGTAATACTTTTTATTTTAGTGGGGGTGGAAACTATGCTTCTAGTACTGTTCATTAAACAAGTAGGAATATATAGCTCCTACTGAATTTAATTTGTTAAAACTGATTTTGTTGCTTTAGAATGCACTTTTGTTGCATTGTAATACAAACATACCTTGTATTACATTGTGATGCTAAAAACAAATGCGTATTTTAAAACTTGTAGCCCTCTTCTCTGTTTAAAAAACAGCCTTCTTTGCCACACACTTTGTTTGAGTAAACCTTGTGCCTCTAAAACTTAAAGCTCTGGTGCCGTATCTTTACTAGATATTCACTAGAAATGCTATTTAACATCAGGTATGTGCAGCACATTATGAGATGCTCTTTCATTTGTAGAAATGTTAGTGAATTCATGTTAGCGAATCTAGATCTCTCTATGCTGTTTTATAATACTGCTGTCACTATTTGAATTCCTAATTGACTTTAAGTGCATAAGTGGTTCTAGTTATTCCAGGTATTATTTAAACAGTGCATAGATGTTTAGTACCTGGACGCTGAAACATATGTTTTGGGTTGGCTGGGGAAAATTTTTTCTACTTCTAAATGGTGTGGGATAATTTATTTCTCAAGGAAGATGCATTGGTTCCAAGTCTCGCTCCTCTCCTGCCTTCATCCTGCAATTATCAGAGTTGAAAAATCAGCTACTGTTGAAGTTAGTCAGTTTTCATTTATTTTGGGTTAGAGGTTCAAAGCTGAAGTACCTTCATAACAAATGATAGGCCAAACCTTGCGCAGTAGCAATCAACTTCAACAATGCAATGATACCCTAAAAATTCAATTTAATAGGTAGCAGTAATGTCTTAAGTCTGTGATTACTGTTTACTTGGGAACACAGTTTTCTTTTAAGGGATCCCCAAAAAAGGATTTAGAAGAGTGCATTACTTGGCAGTTGATATAAGGTAGCTGTGTAGTCTGTGTACTCTTTCAGTTCTGGAAGCTGAAACAGATTGATATACACTTTAGTATTGCTATCAGTTGAGGTGCTGTGGATTATCACCACTTGATAGCACATTCTCTAACAGTATGTTTTAAAAAATGTATTTGGCAACAGAATGTCTGGTTGTTGTTCCTCTGAACCCCTTTCCCAGATGGTGCCTGTGTTGGATTCTGCCCTGCTCACCCGTAGGAACACGTGTGTAGTCTGCATTCGCCACCAAGTCACCCGTGTTGTGATGTGGCTGTGCCGGTGTGTGGAGAGAGGATGCTCTCCATAAACATCGTGTGTGCTGCAGTGTCACAACATGCCAAGGCCCAGACAGCACTCCCTGACACACTTCCTGTCTTTTAAACTATTGATCAGTCACTTTGCTGTGGCAGAGCCATGTCAGAATAAGTGCCAGATTAGCCTTGTCAGTGCATGAGAAATAACCCGAACTTTCTGCAGTTCGGCGTGACTTTCCCTCTGATTTTGAGGGAAATGGTTTTTCTGGTGGAAAGTGGTGCAAACGTTAAAGAATCTCTGGACTGAAAAGAGAAGCTGTCTCCAGTGCCCAATGATGATGAATCACTTTGTGTTTAATGAATATAAAAGTAATTTTGCAATATTTTTCCAGACCCAGATGCTTATCGGGTGGTCATAAATATGTTGTCCAATTGTTCTTAGCTCCATACTTACGCTATGTATGTATAGAATTGCTAATTTCTTAGTCATAAATTAGTAGTGTTGTTAATAGCCCTCAGTTAGGAGGATAAGTTGTAGTAGATGCTTGAACATTGAGAGATTAAAATCCAAATTTTCAAACTCAATCAAAAGCTTAAAGCTTATTAAACCCACATCTACATTAATGACTCTTGTAAATGACAACACATCTGGAATTGGACCACTTGGACCTTAATTCTTACAAAAACAAGCATAGGGTTAACGAACTTTTAAAATTGCAAATAAAAGAACCAAAATGAGGGTGATGTGGTTGTGAGTTAGAATACGTCTTTTTTGGTGAAATTGCATTCTTCTCTTTAAAATGATGGTAAGATTTGTAATAAAGTAGCTTTGCTGTTGAAGTTAAATATTCTAATGGTCTTTTAATAGCACTTTAATGGTCTCTCTGAGGACTTGCACTGAAATAGTTTTACCTTCTCATAATTGCACTTCATAGTGGACTGCAGCAGCACAATTTAAGGTCTCCTTAATTTTTTCATTTGTTTGTTAAATATAACAAACCTCGTAAGTTGCCATTCTGCCAAATAAAGGAAGTATTAGATTTATTTTGGTTGTTTTATTAGATATAATCTTCTACACCACTGTCTGTCTTGGCAATAATATGGTAGTAACTGACTTGTGTAAAAT
Organism: Chiroxiphia lanceolata; assembly: GCF_009829145.1. Classification (NCBI taxonomy): domain Eukaryota; kingdom Metazoa; phylum Chordata; class Aves; order Passeriformes; family Pipridae; genus Chiroxiphia; species Chiroxiphia lanceolata. The sequence continues at coordinate 53,211,092 of NC_045642.1, forward strand.
TTTCCTCCATTGTGTAATAACAGTAATGTGTATATTGAATTGATATGCCATCCAAGGGGAGACTTTCTCATGATATGCTCTTCATTTCATGTGTATGTGTGACTCAGAAGCCTGGTGTCATGAAGAAGTAGATTACTGCATATCCACTGCTTATGTTGTTCTGTGCAAATAGCCTAAAAGAAAATTCCAGTCCAGCTTTGTCATTTTTGTGAAGCCCAGATGTTGAATGGAAATAGTTCACTATGGCACAACTTTAGCTTAACAAGGTCAGCTACAAATATGCCATAATAAAAAGAAAATTTACAATGAGTTGCTGTGTCATAACAGTACCCAGATAGAACTGCTAATGAGTAATTTGCAACTTTTAACTATGTTTTCCTATAAATGATGTGGCAGGCCAATATTTCACCCTGAACTTGTTCATACTTTGACAGTATTTCAGTTCTTATCATAGAGATGTTAATTTAGGTAAACATCCTTTATAAAGAAACTAATTCTAATCTTCAGCTTCAGTTTATAAGAGCAGCAGGGCTTATTTCTGAATAATTATGTTATTAGTATTCTTGTAGTTCACGTTGCAGCATCTAGGCATGTGTTACTTGTCAGCGTTTGGTATCATTTCATCTGGACACCAACTGTGTGTATGTGCTGTCCAAAACCTCAACATGAAGGCCACCCTCTGAGGGAGTTGTGAAATTGTGGAAGATTGAGCTTGTTTGTCCAGAAACTGCATATAATTAACAGGGAAAGAGTATTGAAACCACCAAATGGAAATAAGGTCTTGTCCCAGCTATTCATCTTGTCTGTGACATCCAAGAAATATGAATTCACTAGTGTTCATGTTTTCTTTAGTTTGTCCTTTTATGAATCAAGTGGATGGAAAAAGAGTTTTTGTAGATGAGATTAGTATGTCCTGAGGACACTTTTGATACAATGGGAACATACAGTTCATGAATTCTCTAATAGAAATGTCTATGAAATATTTATATCAGTCTTGTTCAGTCTTTTACTGTTACCCTTTTTAAAATATAATTTATTTCTTAGGAGTTCTGTTTGCCAGTTTTGACTTGAAAGTTTTCCACGGAGGCAATGTTAATTATTTATATTAGCAAAACCCTAGCCAATTTGTATACTCTAAAATTATTTATGTTTTGAGTTTTCATTGGTTGATTAGATTTTCCTTGTGCTACAAGTTAACTTTTGAAGTAAGGAACCATTAGGTATGTTTGCCAACAAACATGCTTACGTGAAATGTTGTAGCTCTTCTTGTTAAAGCTTTACCAAGAACATTCCTTTATTGTATTTGATCAGATGGATAGCTCTTGTCACAGTGGCGTGGGGTTTCTGTTTTCTTTTTACAGAATTCTGTTTTGCTTCTCTTGTCTCTCCCTTTGCCATCTGAAAATGTCAAGGTTTTATCTTGGTCTATTAGTGTTTTCTTAAAATAATTTTATGGGATGCTGACAGCTCCAAGTACACTTTTAATTAGATTTTTATTTTCCTGTTAATGGCAAAACCACCCAAATGAAGCTTTACAATTAACAATTATGGAACCTTCCTTGTGGAAAGGGCTGCTGAGTTTCTGTGGGAGGGAAGATTAAAATAAAACAAACCAAATAATTGGGAATGTATTTCATAGGCATGGTTGGCATGAAGCTAATGTAGTGCTTGTACTCAACCTCTGCTGGATTCACCAGGATTAAGGCTTGTTAACATGTTTGCAAATCAGGTTTTGTACCACTGAGTAGTTTGTAGTACTAGTGCAGACTTGGTTAGTAGTATGCTACTACTATTATAACTTAAAATGCTTCTGCCTGCTTAAAACCCCCTACAAAATAAGGGTTACCTTATGTCTGACTACCTTATACTGGGTTCTGGTTTGTTTGTTTTTTGTTGGTTTTTTTTTTTGTTTGTTTGTTTGGGATTTTTTTTTGGTTTTTTGTTTTTCTTTTTGTAAAAGAGAAGATTTTCCACCTCATTGGTTTGATAATTATGCTTGAAACACTTTAATATTAAAGTTTTTGATGGAAAAAATAATGAATTTAAACCTTATGCTGGCTGTCTCAGTTAATTGAATTTATTACATTTTGCTGCTTTCCATTCCCCTCGTTTCTACAGTAGTAAGGGTAGTCTAGTAATAAGCTATCCAAATGCAAACTCTTGTGCAGATACTAAAGCAATAATAAAGTTGGTTCTTTGCTTTGGATTAGCAAGATAATTGTGTTTTGAGTTATGACTGCTGTGAGAAGAAAGCTAGTGGAAATCTGTAAGTGCTTGTTCAATTGACAGCATTGATATATGCTTCTTACACCATGTCTAGATTAGGAAGATGGATGTCATTTAAAATATGTTCCCTAGAACACTTTAAACATTCCTGGAGTAAGTGTTCTACACATCTGAAAATGTGTTAGCTTTATCTAGCTATACAGGATCCTGCTGAAAGACTCTTTTTTTGGGACAATTGGTTTAAAAAATATATTGGTATGTCCAAAATTATATCAATCGTAGTGTATATAACAACCTGAACATCTATTAACATCCTTCATAATTGTATGAAAATAACTTTATTGACACTTGCAGGTTATACACAAAGCTAGACCTTGGCTCATAGGTTTTCCAGGAGCTTAGCTGTTAGTTTTTACACAGTTTAACTACATGTATAGACAAAAAAGTGCAAGTGATCTCTTTTGTAATTTTTCAACAAATTTTACTTCATACTACAACTATGATCTTTAGCTCAATATTTTAAGAAGACGTGAATTGAAACAAGAACAAAACTTTCTAAATATTCCTGTAGTTACTTTGGGAATTTATATATATTACATTCAAGATCAGACTTTTTTATTCAGTCACACAGTGGCTGGAGAGACTTAGGCACACCTACCAAATCTGATGCTTGGTTATTTATTGCTTTTTTTCCTGGCATTCTCTTGCCTCAGTTTTATGAACAACAGAATGTACTTGTATATGTGAGTGACTCCTTATTGCTGTTGGTTAGAGATACCCAAAGGGCACTTTTAACTCCTGCAATCCTGCCCAAAGCCACACCTCATCCAAGTGGGGAATCTGAAGAAACAGTAGCAGCAGAAGACATCTTTTTATAATTTTTTCATGAGACTATTTCTGCCCTCTGGCCCACTGATTTTCAAAGAACCTTTTAAAGTACAGTTCTGAGCCTGCTTTGAAAACTTGAAAATACATGATTTTCTATAGTTAGTGTGGGACTTCCTTCTCTACTGTATTTCTTAGAAAACATGGTATTTAGATACTGATGAGATGAGAAAAGCAATATGGTTCAGGGAGTACCATTCTCTTGAAGAATGCATGTTAGCAGATATGACATGTTCAACTTTCAGACATGAATTCAGTTCTGCAGTTAAAAAACAAAGGAGAAAAACAAAATCAGTTTTGTCTCCTTCAGATGCATCAGGGAGTGATGTTCCAAAATTGGAAAGGAGAGGCTCATGTCTCTTCAGAAGTCTGTGGAGCAACCTGAGTGTGCTTTGTAAGGGAACATAATCTGTTCTAGTCAAAGCATAGTAATTCTTTATACTTTCTGTACTATCAGTACTATCCCACATCATCCTTGAGCAGGGCTGCTTCTTAAATGCCATTTTTTAGAAGTTTGAAATTATTTCATTAGGAGCCATTGACAGAGGAGGATGGTAACTACTGAAGAATAGCACAACTTGGCTAAATTGAAGGGGAAGAATTCTTTTAGTATGGGTGTTAGGTTGAAATTAACTTCAATCCATCCACTAAAAAGTTTTTAATTTCATTACACGTGCTCCAGAAATTAATTTCTTGTTTAGCATTCTTGACTGGCTCTGCTGTAGCTCCTTTTTGCATGCAAATTCAAAATGCATACAGCTTAATTCCTCATACTCGCTTCCAACCTCTAATTTATCACAATTGAATCACTGTTCTCGGGTTCACTGTGCAATTAGTGACTGCCTGTTTGAATAGATGCACCTTTCTCTTTCTAAAAGTCAGGCTGCTAGATTTTCTTTTCTGCAATCTAATTTGCTTGAAGGCAAATGCATTACAGATAATCATAAAATGGCAATGAAAGAGATGTGCTCAGTTCCTATTTTATCAGGCTACCTATGCCTGATGAGTTCACCTATTACTTTGGTTACTCTGTTTATGTTACTGTGACTTTTTTTCGAGGAATGAATTCCTAGTTTGGATGGTCAGCAAGATAAAAGCCTTTCTTTTGTGTCTTATGAGCTGGTTGATAGGGTAACAGACCTCAGAACCTTCTTGTGTGACTGCTATTTACTTGAATATCAAGTGCTTATCTTCTTGTGCTTCCTTCTGTGGCTTACCAAGAGAGGTTTTTATTATCTTCAACCCAAACGACTTTATTTTAAAAGGCTGTTTTCCTCAAAGCTTTCAGTCAGAAGATAGGACCTGGAAACATATAATCTATAATAAATCTCATCTCTTATATTGTGTAGTTGCTTATGTGATTTGTGAACTTTTGATCACAAGGGTGAGGAGGTCTGATTATGTTACCTAAAATAGAGGTTACAGTATTTTCACGACACTTCTAATCTATACAGGAAAGCAAACAACTCCTAAAGCCTTTATTTCCAAATAATATGGGGAAGGTGAAAGAGCAATTGAATTACAATGTGCCTCAGAGAAAGTAAAAAGAAAATTGCTTCTGTAAAGAAGTCTCTAGTATAATTTTGTCACTTGGCTGTTTGTACCTGCCATTTTGGCCCCATATATTAATCCTAGCAGATAACTATGTAATCACCATACTTTCTATAATAGGGGAAGAAATGAAATGAAAGGAATTGATGGAAAAGAAATGGAAATGCAATGTTATAAATAGTGAAGTACAAAAGAGTAAGAACTAGTAGTGAAATATGAATCAGTTTGACAAATTAAAGCAAATTTCAATAAAATTGGAAAAAATGCAATTAAAGCTTTCGTAATACCTTAATTCCAGAAAGACATTGAAAAAAATCTTTGAAAATAGGTAGCTAATTCCAAAGCTTTGAGTCTTGGCTGTTTATTTCTTTCAAATATTGGATAATTAATTAGTTAATAATTACAGATTTAGGGGAGGTAATATGGTAATATGTATAATTTTTCTGATAACAGTTGCATATTTCATTGTTTTTGGGATTCTTATAAGGAAAAAGGATGGACTGGTTACTGTTTATAATATTTATAAAGTTTATGTTAATTGGCAGTAAACTAAGTGAATTTCCTCAGTCAAGACTGCCTTGCCCATGTGACTCTAATTCCAGAAAGCATTGAAACACCACCATTCCCTGGGCAGAAAAGAGCTGATGGAAAGCAAAACAATGGGGAGAAATATGGTAAAAGTTGTCCCTTGTGAGTGGTCAGTGGTCTCATCCACAAGAGTGGATCACTTGTTCAGTCTCACATAACGGAGGGAAACATGCTTTTTCAGGGGTGTGCTTTTTCCATTTATGCAGCTTGTTTTAATGAAGCAGGAACTCAGAAGTGCTGTTGTTGAACTTGCTTTACTTAACCCTTCTTGAGAAAACTGAGTTTTTCATGCTTAATCACTAAAACATGACAGAAAATATCTGAAGCATGTACCACCTATTTTCCTTTCATCTAAATTCATTCATTAGCTTCCTTATATTAAAAGCCTCTAAGACACAATTAACCCTTTTTTAATACTGTGAAACTTGAAACAATCGGTAAAACTCATTAAAGCAGAGAAACTTACTTTCAAAAGCAGTTTAATATTAAGATTCTCCTGATTTCTTTTCTTATGAATAGAGTAGAATACTAAGGGTATGACCATCACAGTTCCAGTCTTAACTGGCTATTCAAGTAATTAATGATAATTGGTTGCTTTGCATTGCAGAACTGTGCTTCGTGATAGAAGATCCTTTGATGAAATAATTTTCTATAATGGAATGTTTTCTTCTGAGTATGAATCATATAATAATGATACTGTCAGCAAGTCCTTTTTGTCCAGTAAGAAGAAAATATAATTGAAGTTAAAAAAGCATTACCTAAAGTCTCACTTGTTTCTCCCTCTTTACATTCTCTTATATTGTGAATTGTGCTATTCCCACAAGAAAGCAAACATCTGCTTAGATTTTCTGATTTACCAAGTTGTTTTTGTTTTTAACATCCTTTAAAATGCACAAACATGCAGTTAATTGTATTTTCAGTACTAACTTCATTGCTCTTGTGTTAACATACATGAAAGTTGAATTTCATCTCAATTTAAAAAAAATGTAATTTGCTGAGATTTTGTTGGTTGCCTAGTCTGTTGCTGGCATTATATAAACAATCTTAGAATGGAGAAATTGATTAGAATTGCCAATATTCAGAATGACTTTCCAAGCTTATAGGCAACGTTGTTTTCGTTCTGCATGTTTTTGCAGGATGAAAATGACTGATTGCAGAGAGAACTACCATGAAGTAAAATGGTGACTTTAAAGCAATAAACTGCCTTGGGTTTACAGTAACTGCAATAAAATTATCATGAAGCAGTGTCAAAGTGTTGATTTATTTGTACTACTAATATTAGAAGTAATGAAATTGTAGGATTTACAGATGTGGTTGTAGTATTTGCTATCTGTTTTATTATTCAACTCAACAGGTATTGTATTGTACAATCATAAGATATTTCATAATGTAGCTTTTACTGAAGAAGAATATTCATAGAAAAATAGCTCTGATATTTAGCCTTCTGTCACAGAAGTGATCATACTGGATCTTTATATGGGTCATTTGTTGTCGAACTTCTAATTTTATCTTAAAACTGTGGCAAAAATAAAACTAGGAAAAGGATGTGCTTTTAATTTTTGCAACTATATTTGTTAACTAAATTCAAAGTAGTTGTATTTTCTAAAATATATGACTTGGAAACAAGTGCCTTTTTGAAATATGGGCAGGATGATTTATGTTCTGAAAGTGCTGCTTGTTATATACTTAAAAACCCTTGGATAACTAGTAGAACAGGATTTTCAGAACTGCTCAGCATCAACCTAATTCTGTCCAGAAGAAACTGAAAAATGAGAGGACTCAGACCCATCCTTAAAAATCTCCGTGTGGCTGTGTGATAATATTCTTATCTGCTTCCTCAGTGAAGTTAAGGTAAAATTCCACTTTAAATTACACACCCAGTGAGAAATGTGATGAAAACCTATGTATAGGCAGATGTGAATGCTGTAATCTGCCAGGATTCCTCTTACTTGATGGAAAACAAGATATGATAGAGACAAAAATTTGGAAAAAAAATTATTTAAAGGTAAAATGTATTTGGATACATATTTGTGTAGAGATAGGACAGCATTATGAATGGGAAAGTATGACATCAATTGCCATTGCAGGCAATGTAGACATTTTAAGAAATAAAAAAGTTATAAAGATGTATTACTGATTTGTGCCTTGTTAATAAAATACCCTAATTCTAATCAACCATGCAATTATTTCTAACAATCTTTTCAGCTTAGCTGATATGACTTCAGAATGCAAAGCTTTCTCAACCGCAGTGATTTGCTGTAGCTACTTATCAGTACATTGAAAAAATTACTGTGATTCTTTATAAAGCTGTCCTTATCCTTCTTCTTAAGGTATGGGATGCTGTAGATACAGGCTGCTGTTTAAAAACATACTCCTGTCACTCCTGTGCTGTTCGAGCTGCCCAGTGGTCGTCTTGTGGAAGAAGGATCCTCAGTGGGGGCTTTGATTCCACACTGCATTTAACAGATGTAGAAACAGGTAAAGGTCATGAAGGGTGCATTATTGCCCTGTCTTTATTGTGTACAGATAACTTGGGGTCTTGTTAGCCTTATTCTTTCTTATATAGATAAAATCTGTACATGAAAGTCAGAGTTCTTGAAGCATGTCCTTACTTTAAAAAATATATATCAGCAATTAAGAGTAGTTGGAGAAATTTGAGAACACTGGAATATCTTTAACTTCATGATCACAGGTAATTTCTGTTGTCAGATACTACACAGATTAACAGAATGAAATGTGTATTTTTTATGCTCTGTCATGGTCATTTATTAAAGTGTTTGAAGAGCCTCTTAAAGCTGCCTTCAGTTGCATTTATACATATGGTTAATTGAAATATAGGCTTGTATGTCATTCTCAATTGGGTTGGTTTTAAATTTGTGCCTAAAGTTAATTGGGTGTTTGTTTATTTTTGTTTGTTCGTTTTGGTTTTGTTTTTTTTTTTTTTTCTGAACAGGACCTTAATTAGGAGTATAGAAACTTAAATTCTAGTATGAAACCTTGAGACTGAACTTGGGTTGCTTTGATGCATTTGTGGATTTGATTTGGGATTTGATTGTTGTAACCTTAACAAAACTAATTTCCTGGATGCTGTCTCTTCTTTTCTCTTTCACAAACTGAAGTGCTTCTGTCAGCTATATTTCTTCTCTCCCTTACGTATGTTACCAGCATTCATAAAGCAGTGTTCACTGGAGCTGTGCATAATAGGACATCTGTGTGTCTGTGTGTAAATGAATTAGGTCAAAATAGGACTCTGTCAAGGGAAGAGATGACATTTTATGTTTTTCGCTTAATTTATTTTTAAGTGTTTAACTCCTGCAAAGATACAATATTTCTTGTGAGACTACAGAAAAAATCTTACAAAAATTACCAGCAGGTTTTGTCTAAGAGGATTTTCTCTTACATAAAAGCAAGGACTACGTTGTATGTGAATATTTGGAGAGCAGAAATCCTATTCAGATGAACTGGGAAAGTGGCCAAGGAAATTTGTGAATATTGTTCACATGAGAAAAGTATTCTTTTCCTTGCTCTAAGAATTTATTTTTCTCAACAATTGTTGTACCAGAAGTATTAAAATTCAATGATGGCTGAAAGGGAGCTGTTGTAGTGTGGGAATGTAAAATATGTTATGGAATACTGATGTTCTGAGAATATTCAGGTTTTTTAATGAGAAAAGAGATTTATATATCTGATGTAGTAGTACATGAGGTTAATATATCAAGTCATTAATTTGTTAGACTTCTTTTTTATTTTCAATCTCAGTACAGCAACCTTTCTAGTCTCACATATAACTGAATTTTACTAATCCAAGTGGATTTACTTTTGTCTGTAATGCTTACAAATTCTAAACAGAATGGCTGTCTTTTTAATGGGATTTATGGCAGTAGTATAGATTTTATGTATCTGAGTCATTTGATGGGACTACTGTGGGAAAAATCTCATTTCATTAAATCATAGCACAAATTTCAAAGATACGTAATTTAAATCATATACTTTAATTTCTAACATCTCTTTGATTTAACTATTCAGTAATGGGATAGTAATCTGGATTAAGTTGATTGTAGTAGTTCATTTATACTGCTCTAGGAAATGGCAACAGTAACAAGACATATTTGCTATGTTTCAAAGCAGATAAGTTTATAAATGGTTCTTTCCATATTGATGGGTGAGTTATGTAGTTTGTAGCTTCTTAAATAAACTATATGTATAAAATGAATGCTTATATCCTTGGAAATACCAGATATTCATTATTGCCTTATATAAAGAACACAGGAGCCCTTGTACTTTCTCTGAACTGCAGTTGTCATGTTGATGTTTGGACCTGACTTTCAGTGATACACACCTCATTTGGAAAAGTGTAATATGAGTGATCAGGATTTTATTCTGATTTCCTACGCATGCAAGGCAATTTCTGGGTTCCTTCCCTGTTGTAAAGTTACTCTTCTTTTCATGAATTTCACTCAGTTCCTTTCAGAGAAACAGGGTGAGCAGTTTGCCTCTGGAATCCAAATCAATTTGATATAAAAAGCCTCATTTCCATTTGAAAAACACTAAGGCAGCTATAAGATTTTGATTTACATTAGTTCACTGAATCATTCATTCTTCCTCACTCTTCATCAGTGCTGAGATGATTTCTTCTTTGATTAACTTCAGATAGATGTTAGAACTGCTCTTTCACAGAGGATTTTCAGATACCTTTTTGGACTTCAGTCTTAATTACTTTCCATTGCTAGTCTGAACTAACTACTAGCATGTTTAAATGCAGTAAACGTACACCAATGGGATTTTATAAATAATAATGCTGTCTTTAAGGCTCTGTGCTCTTGTATCTTGTATATTTTGTTCTGGTTCAACACTTTTCCTGTGTTGTTTGCTAAAATCTAATCCTTCTTATCTTTGTTTTCAGTGCAAATTTTATATATTACATCTGTGTTATAAAAATTGTTACATGTCCTTCACTAAAAGAAACCTAATGGTCTGAAGAGAATTATTTTAAAAGCTTAGGAAAGGTTGCAAATACAGCTAAGTACATGCATGGTATTGAGCTGCTCAGGTGCCTTTTTTTTTTTTTTTTTTGTAATTTTCTGTTGGTTTTCTTTAGGAACATAGTTTCTGCCCTATTAAATCTAAATTTTTGTCTGCTAATTGTTACAGGTCTGATGAGAGCTAGTTATGACACTCCTCTGAGGAATGTGCCAGCATAGTTTTAACGAACAGCGCTGGAATAAATTCCCCAGGAAATTTTGTTTCTAAGATTGGACTTCAGTTTGAGTATCCCTTGTCCTAATATATTGCATTTTCTGGAGTGATTTTTTTTAATCTCTATAATCTGAACAACATCAGAATAGAAGCAAACACTGAAATCCCATTAATCATGAAACAGAATTTTTGTCATTGGCGTAGAAATCCTGACATAAGGATAGAAAACACATCCTGTAATCCTATCCTGCAGTTTTACACCATCAGACCTCTTGCCCTTGTCATGTGTATTTAATGAAAGTTCTTATGTATAAGAATATCTAAGATGCTGCAAGCAAAAAACAATGGGCTGATAGAAGTCTCATGAAGTTCAACAAGGACAAATGCAAAGTCCTGCATCTGGAATGGAGTAATCCTGTGCAACAGAACAGGCTGGTGATAAACTGGGTAGCAAGCAACTTTGCAGAAAAATACCTGGGAGTTGTGGTGCTGAATATGAATCAGCACTGCTCTCTTGCAGCAAAGGACAACTACTTCATTCCAGGCCAAATTAGGAAGTATTTACTGAGGACACAGAGAAAATGATGCCGGGCTCTTCTCAGAGATGTGCAGTGAAAGGAAAAAAGGCAAAGGACGAATATAGAAACACAAAAACTTGTTGACTCAACTCAAGGGTCATCAAACACTAAACCAGGCTGTTAAGAGAAGCTGTGGACTTCAGTGGACAGACCCCTAAGCAACTTGCTGCAGCTGGACCTAATTCGAATAGGGATTTGGACCAGATGAGTCCAACCTGCATGATACTATGAAGAAGAATTCAAGTTAATGAGGTACAAGGAGTTTTCTTGTCCTGGTTTGGTTGAAAATAGATGTTGTGCAAGTCTTTTTTTAAACTCAATTTTTGTAGATCGTCATTTATTATCTTCAATGGTCCTAGCACCAGGATGTCAAGATAAGAGTCTCCACAAACATGGTTTTCTTAAAAGCCATTGTACACATTCAGAATTATGGGTCTGATCCAAAATATGCGTAAAGTGTTTAAGGAACTCAAGGTTATTCATGAGTCATTCACATGAGTGGTTCTGTGGTTGCACTTTGCATGAAGCAAGTTCAGTACTGCAGTATGGAGTTTCATAAATATTGGTAGATCCAAAAACTGCAGATGTGCTGCCTGGTGTGAGTTAATATTTTTTTTAATTGTTCTATCTTATATACATTATTTCTTTATAAAAATAAAGCCTTCTGAATGGTTTCATGAATGTGATAATAATCCAGCAGTCTCAGACTCTCTGGTTTTGTTTATCTTTAATAACACCACACTCACAGTCATTTTCTACTATTGATAGTCCAGACACTTCATTATTTACAGAGTAGTAAATAGAGTTATATTCAGACAGCACTGAAAAAAATTCCTTTTAAAACAATTCTAGGTCAAGTACATTTGACATTTACCTTCTGTTATGTCCAGATGTAATGGAGATGCTCTACCAACTTTAGAAGGGTAATTGTATTTTTAAAATTTATTTATAACTATTTTATTTTTGGAACATATGTTTTATTCATCAGTGGATTTTTCATTAGTCACAAATGAATTGGTATAATAGCATAGGCAGAACATTGGCTGGGTTGTTACTACTTGAATATTGTAGATACTTTTCATTTCTTTAATATTATGACAGAGGGAATGTTCCAAGAAATTTTGGCACATTTCCTACGTTACCAAATGCTGCAGTTGTATTTTAGTTCATGAACTGAGCTTGATTTCAACTATCATTTCCGCAGAGTTATAATGGGAGAGAGAGTTTCTTAATGGAACATTTTGTACCTCCAAGAGGATGGTTCTAATTTTCTTTTCTATATATTTTTTTCTATTCTAATTTGGTAGTCCTATAGATATAGCAATGTAATTGTATTTTTCACGTAGGAGTTTTAGTTCTCATACCTAAACTTCACTTCAGGAGAGCTGTGACTTTCTTCTGTTCCTCCCTTTCTCTCCCACTACTATTTAGATAGTATGTTTTAAAATGCAGTAAGGTTTAATATGATACCTCAGAAAAAAGCCCAGTTGATTGATATTTTTTTGTTTGCTTGTTTGTTTTTGTTTTTGTTTTTTTTTCTTTTGAGTGCATGCAAACACTCTTGATATGAGGTCAAAGGTTTCCCCCAAGATTCAACAGTTTTATGAAATATGTTGAATACAGTTTAGAGGTCACTCTCCAGCTAGGAGATAACAGCATTTTGCTTTTTATACTCACTGACAGGAAGTCTTTGCAAAAAGAAGAGAGAAAAGTATTTATTTTGGGGACATTTTAAAGATTAAAAGATAAAACAATTTTGCATGCTGTGAACTTGTGAATATGTAGGGGAAAAAATCAGGAAAAACATGTAGTTAATATAACTTTGATTCTTGAAAAAATAATAAAGCCATTTGTGAGCACATCAAGACAACGAATGGAGATGTAACAGCCAACGCTGATTTGCTAAGAACAAATTATATCTGATCAATCTAATGTTTTTTCTTACTATTGTGCATGAGAGAGACTGTGACTGTAATGAAATTTTTTTGTATATATTGCCTTATGTCTTTTTGTAAACACAGTAGGGAAATCTGTTCTGCTTAGCAAAATTGCTCTCGTGTCCTCGTAAGTCTCAGGCTTCACTTTTCTTCACAGATTAGAGTAAGAAAGTAAATGTTTTTGGGTTATGCAGGTAGGTGTGTGAACCTGAGGACCACTAAACACAGTTACAGAAGCATCCTGTGCTTGGTAACTATGCTGATGTTCTGTGGAAAATTCACAATGTTAAATAGCCTTTAAAACATCTGATTTCACAGTTGAGCAGTTTCACAGTAGGCTGCTATATAAAAATGCAGAAACATACATTCAGTGTATTTTTAAGATTTTTTTCCATCCTGTGTATGTGAGTGGTGAGCCTTTAGTGCATGAAGAATTGAATTAATGCTTTTAAAGTCTGTAAAACACACTGCAAAAATATAGGATATATTGTTACTGAAATTGTGAAAATTAAAGATTGAGAGGAAAATTTGCTTTCTGCTTTGGAATAACAACCTCTTGTACAAGAAAATGGTATGTGCTATGGATTTTCCTTCAATTAGCCAAAGAGATTTTTCAGAAGACATAATTTTCTAGGCTATAAGTTGGTTGAGGCAGCTTTTTAATGCTGCCTATAGGAATGAAAATGTGATAAATATATACACAATAAGGGTATATACAATCTTGCTGAATTACACCTTTGTTATGTATAAGGGAGTCTTCTGCTCAAAGGCCACCTTTTACAGTATATAAAATAAGGCCCCCCAAAGTTGAATACTTGATGTCAATAAACTGAATAATTGTAAAAAAATATACATAACTGTAAATAACCATTTTCAGAAAGGTGTAGGAGGATCTCTAGCAAACACTGTAGCTGGATTTCCTAAGCTACAGGGATAGTTCCATCATAGCAGCGAAAGCAGCAAATTCTGCTCATAGTAGTATAACACACTAAATAAAATTTGTACAGAAAAGGGCTAAGAGTTGAACCCATTCTTTCAAATTACTGAATGGCGTGAACCAATTTGCTTCGTGTCGTCATCTACACTGATCTGTTCCACCTCTCAGATGGATATTTTTCCTAAATTTCTGAAGTTCTGCAAGTGTATTGTGCATAAATTTTAAATCTGGCAATAGGAGGGTTTCCTTTCTCTAACATTGTGATCCTCCCCTTTTGAGTATGTTTACTGCTGCTTAGCTCATCTACATTCTAGTCTTGCTTCTTTTCTGTGACATGGCAGTAAAATGAAATTAATGTATACATCTAATAATGTCAAACTCTTCAGAACACTGTACTCAGTTTCCAAAAAGAGATATTTGATTGAATTTCACTTTGGGGAGTGAGAGGACAAGAGAGAGAGTTGTATTTCAAAGTACTAATTGGAGAGCCTGAGTTTGTAAGATTAATGGTTAATATCTGCATTAAATGGTAAGGTAGCAGCTTAAAATAGGAAAAAGAAGGACATAAAGTGTATAGAGGTAAATAAGATTCTAATTGTTTGCATTTATTTTATTTATTATTACACTGTAATGTAGAATTCATAACACTGAGATCATTATGTTTTAATTATATTAGTGACTGTCGCTGAGAGCTTTGGGATAAATGACAGCCTCTAGAAGACAAGAAAAGGGCAAATACAGTGCCCATTTCTCTTTAAAACAGGGCAAGACAGAATAGGAAATAGGAGCATTTTAGTTTCTGGAGAAAATATCAGGTGAATGATTGAATTATTTGGAAGCAGCTGGAGATAAAATTGAAAAATTGACTAATTAATAACAAATTATGTTAAATCGATCTTTCTGTGGAAAAGGTAGCAGCTTGTAGTTAGTACATGAAACGCATCTTGAATTTAATGCACATCTTTTTGGTTGATTTTCTTGTGTCTTAGGCTGGAGAACATGAATGCACATTATAGAAAAAGCAGTTTTCAGAAGTCTTGTGTAGGTAAAAACAAAGTAAAGACAGTGTTTGTCAAAAATGATGAGTTCCACTGGATCAGTTATGTGTACGTCTAATGCCGTTTGGACAACACACTTTGTGGAGAACAGTAGTCACTTGATGTGTCCTTTATTAAGTTGTATGACAGGATTAGTACAGATTGGCTGCATTTATGCTTATTTCTGGCTGTAGTCCCATCAAAAACTTGTTGATTATACTCCTGGAGTTTTTATTAAACTGGGAACTGGTAGGAACCAAATTCCTTTGGGAGCAAAATGCTATTAAACTGACTAGTGAGCCTCCATGGGGGAATTCAGTATTTTCTCAAGTGCTGTGGATGAGAGTGGCTTTTCTAAAGCCCCCACAAATGATGCCTGATAGTGGTGTACATGAGAGCAATATCTTGTTTCTATAACTGATGATTTTAATACTTTCTTCTTTCCCTGTGGAGTCTTTTTTTTTCCCCTTTAGCTGTTGGGCAACTGAAAGCTCCCGTGGCAAGAGATGGTCACTGTTAGATATGACTTCTTGAGAGAACCTCTGCTGCCCTTATGACTTCTTTTCTCATTTTGGGGAAGAAACTTATGGACTAAATGAAGTGTTTCACTTAGTAGTGACAGAGCAACTCTTTAGATCTTGCATGGCAATCAGTGGAGAATCATTTTTAAAAGGACAAAAATCCCCTACAAATACCAGTATTCACATACAAAAACACTCACCTCTACCTTGCCCCTGTTAGCTTGATGAGCACATGAGATGAAGTAAAATCTTTCTCTTCTCATCTTTAAACTGTATAAATAAATAATTTGACAAGTTTTAGCCTCTTGACTGTGTAAACTGAGTTCTGCAGATGGAGAAAATGGAACTGGTGATGAAATAAAATAAATTGGCCCCAGATCATGAAATAAGCATAAAAAATCTATATGAATGATTTTCAGTATTGTGCACCTAACAGTAAGTATTTACAGCTGTCAGTATTGTTTTTAGCTGAAAGTATTTTCTGTTGTTTAAGAAAGCCTATTTTAAGACATCCATCACTTGCAAAAAATGTAGATTAAAGTATATTTTAAGAAGCTTTTGTCATAGTATTTTAAAGGATTTTTTCTTTTTTTTTTTACTTCTGCACCTCATGTGGCTTAAAGCAGTAACTTTATTTAATGTAGATTTTTAAATGTGATATGTAGAATATAAATCACAGTTGATATTGTGAAAATGAGCAGATATATTTATCTTGGTCCCTGCTGCTGTTCCAAAAATTTATTTCAGTGAGTGTACATTAATGTAATGAATTTGTTAGGATGAAAGGAAGCAGTGGACTGTGGAAAAGTTGTATAAAATAACCTAGCCGAATTCTGCTGCCTTCAAAAGTGTTGACAATCCATTTGATACCAACCACAGGATCCTGTGGAGATTAGTGTACACAATTAAATGTTGAGAACAGTGTATCCATGGGAACAGCCTTCATATGATGGTATGCAAATTATTTCCTACTTTCATGATGAAGTTTCAGTACTACCTTTACACAAAGATAAGTAAACAACTCAAGAATTGTAATATAGGTTGAGATGTGGTTCTGTACAAGCAATGTTTTGTTCTAGTTATTTTTGTCTCACTGAAACGATGACTGTCATCTCTGTAAGGAAACATTCAACCACTGGATTTGTAGATTTATTCCTGCATGTTGTCTGAACTGGGACCTTGGTGGAACTCCTCTCCTTAGTGTGGGAAACCACTTGTTCTCTCCTTTCAGTAGGAAGCAGTCAGTGGTGCAGAGGTCCATAAGCAAGAGCAGTCTCATGTGGATAGAAATTAGTGAGTTGTCCTCTATTATCATTGTTAGAGTAGCCCCAGATACTTGAAATGTGTTAATATACACATGTTCACCTTTGACAACCTTGATATCTTTCAAACTAAATCGAAATGAATAACATATTTCATTTTCTGCTCAAATTTTAATCTCCACTTTTCACTTTATTTTAGGGAAGCAGATATTTAGCAGCAAAACAGAATTTAGGATCAGTGCACTCAAGTTTCACCCTACAGAGTCAAATATTTTCCTTTGTGGAGGGTTCAGCCCAGAAGTTAAAGCTTGGGATATAAGGACTTCTAAGGTAAAGGAAATCTTTTTTCTATTTTAGAATGTTTCCTAGTCTGTGTGTGCTGTTTTACTAAGCTGCTAGATGTACTGTAATGTAATATTATTCTGAAGTATTTTGGGTTTGTCACTGATTGTGTTCCTATTTGTTGATGTGAACCTCTGTAATGTTTTTTTAGTGCTAAGAGGAACATTGTACACAAAAATACTATTTTATTCTGTCTGTAGATATAAGAAATCTGATTGAATTAAACAAAGCCAATAGCTCACTTCAGGATTGTGAAAGGCAGTTGTGTACCGGGAAGCAGTAGAGATGACTTGCTCTTCAAGCTGTTGCATATGGGTCAGGATGTGTGTTTCTGTGCCTTGTGTGTAGAAGCCTGGAGTACTTTTTGCATTCGTGAAGGGCCACAGAGCTGTGTATAGCCTCTGCCTTTACTTTATCATGAACTGTGAAGAGCAATGTGCTCCCAACTGCCATTCAGAGCTCAGGCAAGACCAGAGCTGTACTCTGCCAGGGGGAAGCGTAAGGTAAACTGACATCCTCAGGCGTGGAACAGTTCAAAGAGAAGCAGTGACTGTAAAGTGAGTAGTTCTTTGTTTTCCTTTGAATTTCTATGTGGGTGGAACCTACTCATTGTAGTTAGCCATCTTTTTGCTCTTGAGGATGGCGGAAGGGATCTGAAAAAGATAAGATAGCGTATCAATAGTGCTTTCCCGCGGCACCAGACAAGGTATCAGACAGTATTTTATTCCAAGTAATGAAGACAATAAATGTCTCCTAAAGCAGCTCTTTCCTTTCAGATTTTAAATTCTGATGGTACATCAGCTCAACCACAACCAAAGTGTCAACTGATATGTCTGGCAAACCTAATTGTAATTCACATCTGCATAAACATAGATTCACAAAACATTTCCTTGTGGACAGGAGCAAGTATGGAACAGCACCTGCTTTTTAACCTGGACAGAGGCTGCAATGCAGCACACACATCTCAGGCTTTGATTGCCAAATATTGTCAACCACCTTAGCTTGATGTTCTGCTGAATGTGCCTCCTACAGAAATACATGCGTCTCTGTGGTGTAGTACTGGAATTGGCTGATTGACAAAGGGTGGTTTGACTGTATTGGAAAGTTTTCTTGGTGAAACTGTTCCTGAAAACTGGCAGTAGAGAGGAAACGTGTCCTTCACCAATGAATGGTGTAGCTGGAACAGGGAGAAGGCAAGTAGAGAGGTGTAGACATAGTTTACATGAGGCATTATACCAGCAAGGGGCAGACAAATGTGTCAAGATGGAGGTTCAGTAGCAGATGGATGTGCAATTTGTGAGGTACTGGCCTGTGTAAAAGGCATTGTAAGGCAGTGTAGTGGTTTGGACTTTGTTTTCCCCCAGAGGATAAGAAAAGTGGTAGACCCCAAGGGGTGGAAACCCCTGGAAGTTTTGAATTTCTGTCCAATGAGCGCTCCTGCAAAAAATGTAAACGTATCACAACCAGACCGGAAGAGAGGAGTTGTAGTTTTTTTAGGGGTTAGAAGAAGGTGGCCATGTTGTGAGCCACGAGGAAGGGGCTCTGAGCCCCACAGGGGGGCTTTGGCCCCCAGCCCCAGCGGGGGGCCTGTGGGGACCTGGAACAGCATAATGCTGGGCTAGGTGCCTATAGTTATGCTGGGAGATGTTTTCTCCATCATGGGCAGTGGCCGTGGGCAGTGGCCGGAGAAAGCAGCAGCTGGCACTGACCAGAGAAACGGTGGCAGAGAGCCAGAAGAGATAAGATGGAGCAACAAAGACATGCAGCACCAGAGAAGAGACTCCTGGAAGGAGACCTGAGGGAAAGAGAATCAGCAGCTGAGTTCTACAGAGTTCTTGGGGGTAAGAACTGATACCAGACCCCCCAAAACTCCTTTGAGACCTCCTGGAAGGAGGAAGTTGATAGACTCTTACTTGAAAGAGCCTTGAAGTGCAACATGCACTGCAGAGAGGAGCTGAGAAGCTCGGACGTCCTGAGAGCTCAGCCAGGACGGAGTGGGGGAGGTTGGCCTTGAGGCCCTCCCTTGCTGCAAGCTACAAAGAAGCTCGCAGCCTGAGACAGGGCACAGAGGCCCTGCAAGGAGCTTGAATCTCCTGAAGATACCAGACCGTCACGAAGACCCCCTGTGCTTCGTGATATGACGTGGTGATACGACCTTTGTCTGGGGTGACGAAGCCCACGGAAGACCACTCGTTTGGAGAGACGAGTGGCCGAGGGGGATACCCCCCTCGTGTGTGCTGGCAGAGATCCAGCTATCAGCTGCTGCAAGAAACAGAAGAGAGAGAGAACCTGCTGCCTTAGAAGATGCTGCTGCTTAGTGACTGCTACTCTGAAGAAGCTGCTGCCCTGAGAGACTGGAAGGGATCTGTCCTTCTTTCCCTCCTGGACTTTTATTTGGAGGGGAGAAGAGATCTGATCCATTGTAAATACTTATGTCATGGTAGAGATAGTTGTAGTCGTGTGTATAATGTATTGTAGTATTTATTTGTATAGTCATTGTAATATATTCCCTTTTCCCCACTTTGAGTCTGGTTGTGTTTTGTCTGGAAAAACCCATCTCACATTGGGTTGAGATGTGGGAGGGGGGATGGAGCTAGGGAATTGGAATTTGGGCTATCTCAAACCATGACAGGCAGCAAAGGAGCAAGGCCATATTGATGAACTGTATTCTTTAACAGCTAACCTATTCATATCTTCTGTAGTTCTGACTGCCAGTAGCCTGATTTGAGATGATGTTTTGATATAGTAACTTTTGTGTAAACTACGTCTGTCAAAATTGCAGAGGAAAACTGCAGTTTTCAGTATGTTACCACTGCACAGGTTTAAGAAACAATAATTATGCTTGGGATCACCTTTGTGTGGGTTGCAGGGGATGACATAAACTGTGTGTGTCTGTATGCGTAGCCAATAGTGAACACTTAGGTGAAAACATCAGTGATTCATTTCCAGAGGACAAACAAAACCAGTAAAAATCATTTATATCTATGTAGAAGGGGAACCTGAATACTTAGCATTTTATTAATTTGATTATACATTAAGTCTAAAACATCTCTCATGTTTTCTACTAGTTAGGGAGTGTATTATCTTTATGTTATTTAAACAGTATTTTATTGTATCTTTGTGCTTTACTGCCCGACTTTGGCTTTTTTTGACCCCTTGCTTATGGACCTGTGTGTGATGTCTTTTTCAAATGGGTACAGTGGTGTATTTCTGTTTTCATGGGCCATTCCCTTTCCTCTTTTAATACCTTTGCCAAAGTAGATGGTAGTTGTGATTCTTACATTATGAATGTTTCTGTTTGAGTGACAGTACTGCTGTTATGTGCGGTATGTCACAACATTGCATGCTTGGCATCCTTTGATCCCATCTTACAACGTGATTTCTCAAAAGGAACTGTGTGCCATGGCCAGGATGGTATATACAGAAAAAAGGAGACTAGCAGAATAATGTGTTTGTATCTCTATGACTGACCATATGCTCATCTTTGCAATGCTGAAGATCCAGGTCTCCTTGAAGAGCTGTTGATCCCTGGGAGCTGTTTGTACCTGCAGGACACTCCAACGCTTAGAAATATTATGTGTAACTGTAACTGTATTTCTGTGAGCTGATGCTAATGAAGAGACAAGGGAAACATCCCAATGTTATTACAACCAAATAATTTACTTTTTGAGAGAATAAAGAAGTGAATGAATATGTATTCTGACCAGTAAAATAGGAAAAGTTTTAGACCAAGTAAAACAAAAATCCTGGCCTGTTTCTTTTATATAGGTCCTGTACTGGGCTCTCTCTGGAAGTTTTAGAAATTAGGAAACAATTATATTCTTGTAGAACTTCACCACTTGGAAAACTAGCCAATTAAGTGGTGCATGAGGAATATTAATTTTAACAACCAGCAGTGTCTAATCACCTTAGAAACTGGAAGGCCTGGTAACAGATATTGATCCTTTTTTTAGGTTTTTTGTATGTTCGCTCATTTGAAAACCATAAATTTTTATGTACTGTGATTGTCTAAAGCAGCAGTGTGGTTCACTCTCTTACTCTGAAACATTTCTAAAAGGGGGAGAGAGCTTCTATTATCCTTTTATTACTTTTTATTCCCCCATCTAAGGTAGCTGTAGCTCAGTGATAGACTGTTAGTCACCTAGATTTGTATTGGTTTTAAAATTTGAAAAACTCTGTGTGTGTGTGTACTGAGTGGATGTGGAAGGTCATAGATGAGTGGAGAAAAGGGGTAAAATATCAAACTCCTATCTGATTTTTCGTGGGTGCTTGTTGCAGAGTGGTGAGTATCACCTATACATCATTGCTGCAAAATAATGTAGTTACATTTCAAACTCTCAGCCACAGAACCCTATGTTGGTTAGACATGAATTATCAGCATCATCAGTATGTCACATCTTCTTTTCCCTAGTGTGGGGATTTCAATGAGTTTTTCAGGTGTTCCTGCTTTCAGCTTGTATTGTTATCTTTATTCACATATCTTTTCTATCTTACACTGTTATAGCCATATTTAAGACTAGATAGTGTCCTGGCCAATATTTTGAAATTTATCCTGTCCCAACAAGTACAATTTGCTCTTAACTGAAATAGGTGTCTGAGGCTTCTTGCCACTTTGTTTCAATTTTGATGCAAACAACCTTTATATCTTTCAAGTGCTTTCATCCTAATTCATAACAAGATTTTCCTGTTTTGCCTGTTCTTTCAAGTGTGTTAACCTGTCATTCAGCCTGGAATGATGTGTGGGTGAACTAATGATTCTTTTTGTTCCCATCATCATACTCCTGATAGCCTTTTCAGGCTTTGCAGCATATTTTATCAATAGAGTGAGTGCCCTAAATCAGGAGTCTGAATCTTGTTACTCATTGCACATTGAAAACTCAATTTCAGCATTGGCTGATAATTCAGTTTCAGGGGTCATTCTTTAGGATTTACTCCTGTGTTTTAGCATGTCTTAAAATTAACTCTGAGGCAAAATGATAATTGTATATCAGGAAATAAGTGGATTTTTTCGTGGAAATTCAGAGCAGAACATTAAGCATCACAGATGTAGAATGAGAAATAGTAAAAATATTATCCAATTATACAGACATGCAGTAGTTTAAATGGGCTTCTTTATGCTAGTGTGCCACGCTGGTGCTTTCTTCTTATGGAAAATGACATAGAATAGCTGATAGTGGTATTTTTTAAAATTAGTACTTCTGACCAGGGCCATAAATTTATGAGCATAAATTACTGATATTTGTTAATCACTTGAATGTGGTACAAAAATTGGATTTCCAAGTCCCAGAGAAAATTTATCAAGGTAGGTTCAAGGCAGCCTTTCAGCTACTAAAACGTTGAGAAATTTTAGGACAGCTAATAGCATTCCTGCTTTACACAATGCAAACCTTGGTGACTTGTATAAATTAATCTTTTCAATTCAGTTTGACAGCTCACTCCTGATACAAGGGGAGTGAGCGAGTGGCTGCATGGTACTTAGTTGCTGGCTGGGTTTAAGCCACCACAGAAATGTACGTTAGGCTATTAATCAGAGAGGTAGATATAAAAGAAAAAGGAGGAATATTGAAAGATACTTATTGCTGTCCTTGTTCTGTTGAGCAAATAGGCAAAGTGGTTTCAAATGTAGCATTGGGTATTAAGCAAGACAAAGAATGAAAGAACAATAAGGGAGTTTAAATCTTTAAGATAAAGCTAAGCAATATACTTCAGAGAAATGAATGGATGGAACAGCTTGTTAACTGCTCAGTGAAATGTAAAGTATACAGGCATCTCACAATTACAGGGACAAGTAGTCAAAGCCTGAAAAAAAGAAGAATAAAAGAGGCTGATGAATAGCCTGTAGAGATTTATTATAGTGGTATTTTTGTTTGTGTTAAACCCAGTTTTGTCTCTCTGGTGAAGAGATTATTCTGGAGATCTTATATTGCTGTATAACAGATTGATTGAATTTATGAAACATTTGGAGAATGTGTATAGAGACTTTATGAAAAGACCAGAAAACTTGGAAGTGAGCTGCTATGTTTAAAAAATAAAAGAATCTGCAGTGTTGACCAAGGAGAGAGCATCATATTAAACAGCCCCCATGGGATCTTTGGACCTTGGAGCTGAATCTAGATAAACCTCGTAAAATGCCCTGTAAAAAGAAAGGTGCAATAACCCTGAGACCTTAAAGTAGGTATGTATTTTAGAAGTATTTCCTTCCTCTGAGCTGTGGAAGAATTTCTTAAGATGTTTAGCACAAACCAGCACAGTAACCCTTCATTTTGGCTGATCTGCATTAGCTTTCAGACAGCATACAATATATATTCCAACCACTTATTCTACCTGAAATTTTAATATTCCTTGAGATACCAAAGAGAACAAAGGGTTGAGATTTGTATCCTTTAGCTCAGCAATAAGGACCTTATTGTGTTCACTAAAGGAAATATGACTACAGATAATTTTTTTTGCTTTTTAATTTATGTTTCTAGGCTTACACAGATGTACTGTCAGAGCAAGACTACAACGGTGGCTGTCTTATACTGATAATACTTTTAAAGGAGATAAAGTTCCTTATATCATGAGGGAATAGTCAAACTGAATTGAAACAATTTATTTCCATGTGTCAGCAAGGCTTGTATAGTGTAGAGCAAGGATGCTGTTAGCTCTGCTGAAAGGACATACAGCACTCAAGGCTCACATCTGAATGTTCTCATTTAAATTTTCTAAATGTATCCATATAATTATTTTTTGAGTTTTGCATATTTTACCTTTTATTTACATTTTGCTTTGATGAAACTCTTAACATTTTGTAAGCATTCAAGAACTGGTTCCTTATCCTGTGCATACAGAAATGCAAGGGACTTTAAAATTATGGAGATCACTAACATCACTAACATAGTTTCTGGATTCTATTAAAAACAGAGGAATAATTTACTCAACTGATGGCTGTACTCTGTTTCTGACCTCATCTGTTGATGGTTCATGTGTTCTGTGTCACAAACCACTGAGGTCTGTTGGAGCTTTGGTAAGAGTTTTTCTGCTATAACTGTCAGAACAGCAAGTGCTGATGAAGCACCATGTAGTACTCTAGAGAGGGAATAAGTGGAAGGTGGCAGGGCTGTGGCTCTGATCCTTAAGAAATATATGAAGCTCTTAGACTTCCATAAATGCAAATCCACTGCTTATGTTTAAATAAGGAGGAAAAGAGAGGAAGGGCATCAGGTAGTGGAGACCCAGTAATATGACCTGACAGCCATAGAAGGAAAAGGCTTTGAAGGAAAGATTATTTACAGATATAAGAATAAATGACATTTAAAAAAATTATAGGAGTTAAGTTAAAGTTGACTGTGTGAAGCTTACTTGATGTCACTTTATGATGTTGGACTTTGATAGAAGAACTAGAGAAGCTGGAGAAGGCAGGAACTAACCTGGGAACTGTGTAAGGAGAAAACTGGCTAAAGAGGAGATCTCAAGAAAAGAAATTGACTGTGAGGAATTTAATGAAGTGCTTCAGGCATGGCTCTAAATGGAGACAATGTTTATTATTTTATTTTTGGAAAATGTTTGTTACAGAAGGTGTTGTGTTAGCAAAATCAATATAAACAAAAATACAGCATTATGAAGGAAAACCAGAAATTACTTATTAAAAATGGAAAGAGTACAAAGGACATAAGGAAAGTTTGAAAAAAGATGCATATAAAGTTAAGGCAAATTTAAGGAAAAGGTAACTTTGAAGATTTACACAGAATTTTCCATTTTTGAAATTGAGGTCTTATAAGATATAGAACAAATTAACTAGAAAAAATCATGGAAGCTGTTCTTTCAAGCTTTTAAAATTACTCTTGAAATGAACTGCAAAGTTTTATTATTAACAGAGGTCAAGGCAGAGTGACAACAGTTTCCCTCTCACTACCCCCCATCTTGGTTTATTACTCTGAACATTGTTTAGCTATAAAAGTGTAACTACCATCTACAGCTTTATGCTTAAAAAGAAAAATATTAAAGAGATGCTTTTTGTGTTGTTGAGCTATTTCTCCACACTTGAGTTTATAAAGAAATAAGCCTAAGCCATTAAAGCACAGTTAAAAAAATTAATAGAGTACAAGTGTACTGCATTTGTTTCCTTGGAAACATTCTATTGCAATTTCTTTCAGATGAGATGCAGTTATTTTATGTTGTATTTAGGAGACCCTAATGAATTTGTCTTTGGATAGCATATAAATATGAAAAAAGGCTGTTGAAATTGGTGGAGCTACTTGCACTTCTGGTTTCTATAGAAACAGCCAATACATTGTCATGTACTGGTGGTATTAGGAAGAACAAGGTAATTAAAATGATTTATGCAGTGCTTTAGAAAACTAAAGTTATTCTTCTCAGAGAAATCTTTCTGAATCCATGAACAAAAAGTTCAAAGAAATATGGTAGGGGTATATTTTTACTTGCGTAATAGCTTTTTTTTTTTTTTTTAAATTTTAACATTCAGGGGTCCTTTCTGAATGTGAAGGCACATTTTCTGTGTCTGTAGCAGGGAGTTGAGCAGTCCTGCTGGGTTTATTTGGAAGCTTCATGTGGTGGTGTTGCAGATCAGAATTGTAGACCTGCCCGTGCGTACCATCGCTCCTGGAGCAACTGCTGCTGGAGAGACTGAAATGAGCCAGGAACGAAACATGCCTCCTTTTGGGGTGGGAGTATTCAAGTGAGAAGCTGTCAGGGAAGAGCCATTCCGGTTTCAGCCCGTTTCTAGACATATTTTACACCCCCAGCAGTGACCAATATGCTTTTGAAAGACAAGAAACTTATTTATCACAATTCTCAGCAATGGTTATCCAGGCATTTCTAACTTACATTTCGAGGGCCTCCTGCCTCTTTATCTTTCATGGATCTGTTTGAGTTTTCATGCTGTGGAATGGGTTGTTCTTGATCTTTTTACATCTTCAGCTTCCTGTAGCAAGGAATTCAGCTTAAATATGTAGCGTTTGAAGAAGCATCTCATTCTGTGTGTTTTGAAGCTGCCTTTTGTTTGTTTGCAGTCTAAAGTCTTACAATGGAAGAAACTATTCACCTTCTCCATGCTGCTCAGAATGAATTTCTGATTCTTTCAAATTCCCCTCAGTCATCTCATTTCTGTACTAAAAATTCCTTGATTTTGCCCTAAAGGGTCTGTGAGTTCCTCACAGAAAAGCCATTCTGTATCTTCCTGTGTCTTTCTTATATGTGGATTTCCCTTCTTGTCCTATTTGAGATGGGAAAATAATTTTATATAAAAAAATCTGATGGAAAATTAATTTTTCCCCCTAATAAATGGTTGACACCTTCTATCACAAGATTTTTGTGCCTTCTCAAGTAATCTGAAATTGACTTTAAAAAACCAAAAGTGTACACTGTTCATATCTAAAATCTTAGAGATCAGTACCAGAGTAAGGTCAAACACTTCATCTTAATCAGACTCTCTTTCCTTTTAATGATTCTCAAGACACCTTGATAATCTGGAGCTGTGTCCTTGAAAACAGAGCAGTTACAAAGAGAAAAAAAGTATTTTTTTTTCAACCGGATAAAAATAAATACAGCAGTCTTCTGCTAAAACACTTCAAGAGAGCATAAGACTGTAGTATGCTTGATCTTCTTGCCTATGATATTGTCATGTGTTTTGTTTAAAGTTGTCATTATCGTTTTCAGATGGGGGTCAGAGGCATAAGTTAGATTTGTCATGTGGTTGTGGTTTTGTTGTGAACACATACCTAAAAGGAAGTAGCCCTCTGCCTCAAACTTTACTCTCTAGATAGATTGACATAAATGACTTGCACTGCAATAGTTAAAAAAGCTTCTATCTTGTGCAAAAATAACCTTTCTTTTAAGTTAAAATGTACTTTTTATTACTGGTAGTGGTGTAGTACTGTTTCACAGAAGAAACTTAAATGAGTCCCACACTGCATTAATTACCCAACATTCCAGTGGGAAGAGGCAGTTCCAAGCCAAAATATGTGATCTAAAAAGATAGGACGAGAAGTGGAAGAAAAGATATACCCAGTTTTACAGATTGGAAGCCATGGCACTGACTGATTAAGGATTTTTTTAATGACCAGCCAGATTGCCTGTAGTCCTGTTAGATTTGTTTTGAGACCTCATCTACTGATGCCCAGGGCAAGGACTGTAAGAAACCCACATTTCTTTCTCGTCACTGGCATAAAACTTGAGTGGCTTTTTGAAAAGTGCAGTGCATATAGATTACAGGTGACCAGCATAGAGCTGGGGCAAGGAACAGCTTCTGAATTGCTTGTGTGGAGGCTTTGAGATTTCTTGACAAACCAAATACTAGGCATTGCATGTGCTTTATTGCAGAGAAGTATTATAGAACACCCCTCTGAAATATATACCTTGAATTCAGCATCACAGCATGCTTTCCAAATCACCAGGACCATAAGAATCTGTTTGAAGCTGATTTAATTTGCTTAAATTACCTCTCTTGTCGAATGCCTGCAGCCATGAACTCTTGCCTTAGTGAAGAAGCTTTGTTATTATGTTGGATTGTGTTGACACCAGAAACTATTAGTCCTTCCTTTGAAATGAATTCTTTTATGTCCAGAAAATGCTTAGATTGAAGAAGTGGACTGTGGTTTTCCAGTGCTTATGGGTAATAAATCTGCAAATAGAAAAAGAGGAGAAGGCGTTATTAACAAACTTAAGCCAGCAGGGTAGGCCAACTGGTGCTTTCCCCAAATAAGTTCCTCAGGCATGTCATGAATTAATTGTCTAAGGTAGAATAAAGCAGGTTTAATTATGAATACTTTTCTGAGTAAGGATGTTGCAATTAGTTATTTTTGAAAGATGTCTTTATGGGGCAATTTAAATAGTATGTATATCTTATTCCCGACTGCTATTCAAAGTGTTAGTTTGCTGTTCTCCAAGTCAGTTCTTACTGTGTGGTTTGAAGAGTGAACAGCATGGTTTTTCTTAGGTATATATCAAACATATAGGAAAAAAAAGGTCTTTTGTAGTAATTTTTATAAAGACAGTTTCCTGTTGCAAAGCTAAGATACACAGGTAATTTTGTTATATCTAACAAATAACAGACAAGAAAATATTATTTAATGATTACTAGTGAAAATGTTGAAATTGAGAGTGGCAATTTCTGTAAGAGCCCAACAGGTTTTCAGCAAAAATTAAAAGTAGGTGCACAACTTCACAGTATCTTCTTGTTCCTTACTGAAAGATGTCTGTTGCTCCAAAGACTGTTAAAAATAAGTCCAAAACCTAAATCCTTAACAATACTGGACACATTGCATGTGTATCCACATGTGTACCACCGTGGATATGCATATGTACCCACATTTCACAAATTTGGGGTTTTTTTAGGTGATAAAGACCAAACAGTATGTCTGTGATTTTCTTCTTTAAAATAGGAAAATATTAAAGAATCACTGCCATGAATCACCGTTTGGAACTTTGTTGTCATTTATTGCTCTATATCGTCGTTCTTCATTTCCCAGCACTAATTGGCCTTTGCTTCTGTCTCTGTCTCTGTTTCTGCATGCTTGTGCTGCTCTGCACTCTTGTTTTCCAACTCTCTGGTTGGGACTTGTCACTTCTCTGAAGGTCTCTGCTGCTCAGTAGTTGCCTCCTCAGTCTGTCAGGACTGTGTCCACTCCTCTCAATTTATTCTTCTCCTGCAGTCCCTACAGCTCTCAGGTTTCTGTATGGTTTTCCATTTCTCATTCCAGACAGCTATTATATTTTGTGGGTTTTTTTTAGTTTAGTTTCTTTTTTTTTTTTTTCATTTCTGCTCCTGCAAAATAGCTTAATTTTCTACTTTACTAATGAACTATGGACTTCCTTTTATAACTCTGTGAAGAAATATCTATGCATGGTGATTTCTCCACAGAGAAAGTGGAGGCTATAAATATGGAAATATCCCTTTTGGCTTTACAAAGTTTAATTGCTTTGTATATTATGCAGATTCTGAGGCTGAAAAATCTGATGAGAGGAAGTAACACGTTTGTCTATTCACTATCTTAAAAATGCAGGCAGATTGCTGAGAAGTATGCCAGGTTTTTGAGTTTGCAGGTTTACGTCTTGTTGCTGTTATTACAGGCTGTGTAGGGTGCTTGCATGGCTGAGGTTCGTCACCGAATGCAAACATCATGTTTCTAAAGTGTGCGTTTCTCAAAGCCTGTGAAAAGCAGTTGGAGCAGGTGCTGGTGCCACCCTTGTACATGCTGAGATCACAGGAATCAGAGCTGGAAGGGACCTCAGGAGATGAACCAGTAAATCGCTACCCTAAAGCAGGATCAGCCAGTTCTGAACATTTCCCAACAGTCACAGAATTTTTAGCTTGAGGCAATAAATGAAGGTCTCATGCTGTGTTTGATACTTTAAATGATTTTTCTTTTATTGGTGGAAGTATAAAACAGAGGTGTAATCCAGGATATTTTACTGTGACGCCTGAAAATCGTTTGGTTGGTTGTTGTTTTTATTTTTTTAAAATGTATGTGCTTATGGTGTCTGCGAAAGGTCTGGGCCCTGAAGTCAGTAGTTCCTGGCAATATTAGGGGTGTAAGGTAGGCACTGAAATGCCTCACAAAGTTAGGAATCAGTATAATGCTTCAAGCACTTTCTCTGCTCTGTTGGTTTTTCTAGTGACATTAGAAGAAGGACTAACCCCTGAACACCCTGTCAGAAGTGCAGGCTGCTATGTTTTAGCTGTCTTTGAGAGAGAGAGAGATTTAGATATTAATAACTAAGAGTCTTCCAGTGTCCTAGTTTCAAGGATCACCATATTCAGAGAGATGGTGTGCTTTGATCTGGCCACTTGCCTTGAAGTTTTTCTTCACTAGAGGCAAATGAGAGAAAAAAGAAAGCAAAAGTATTGATTTGCAAAATTCTAATTAGACAACATAGATACAGAATTTCATGAAGGAAGATGGAAAGAAAGGAAATTCAAATTGTTCATGTATTCCTTAGAATAGTTCAAAATATGTCTTAATTTTAAGATCCATCTTACAGACTGTTAAAATATTCAGAATCCTGTGGCTGAGTAGCCATTTCTGCATGGATCTAACCCACTTTTTTGTACAATCGGAATCTCTCCAGGAATAACTTGTACCCGTTACCCTTCCTCTTTTCCATGTAACTCTTTGTAAAAAGGGGGTCTCCATCATCTATGGAGCCACTCTTTAAATACTGGAACATGGTTATAAGGTCTCTTCTAAGCCTTCTTTTCTCAAGGCTGAACAAGCCTGGTTCTCTCTGCCTTTCTTCATATAGCAGCTGCCCAGCCCTTTGATCACCTTTATTACCCATCTCTGGTTCCTCTCCAGCCTGTCCACGTCTTTTGTATAGTGGGAACAAAACTGAACTCAGTGTTCCAGGTATGACTTGACAAGAGCTGACTAGTGGGACAATGACAAATCTATACTAGAGATGCCCTTGTTGATACCAACCAGCATCCAGTTGGCTTTCTTTGCTGCAGCTCCATACTGTTCACTCATGTTGAGCTTGTTGTCCATGAGGACCCCCAGATTCCTTTCCACAGAGCTGCTGCCCAGCCAGGTAGATCACAGTATATGCTGCACTCCTGGATTATATTTTCCCATGTGCAAGACCTTGCACTTGTCCTTGTTGCACTTCATAAGACTCTTGTTAGCCCACTCTTCCAGCCTATCCAGGTCTTCCTGCAGGGTGGCTCTCCCTTCTGAAGTGTCCACTTCCCCACTCAGTTTGCTATCATTGGCAAACTAGGTCAGGGCATGCTTGATCCCATCTTCCAGATCACTTACAAAGATAATAAACAGCATTGGTCCCAATATCAATCCCTGAGGGACCTTACTTATGGCAGGTTACGAGTTTGAAAGGACTAATTTAGCACCATTCTCTGGGTGCTGCCTGCCAGCCAGGGCCTCGCCCACATTGGCCTAGACCACAACAACATAAATTTCTCTAGAAGGAGACAGTGGGAAACTGTATTGAAATCCTTGGAGAAATGCAGGTAGTCAATGTCCACTGCTCACCCGACATCAACCGAGCAGGTTACTTTGTTGTCAAGCACGATTTGCCTTTGGTGAATTCATGCAGGCTTTTCCAGTCACGTTTTTCATTTTGACTTCACGCCGCCTTGGAGATGCCACTTCCTATATTGATGCAGAGGCATTTGATAGGCCTCCCACAAACATGGAACATGACTCCTCCTTCTCTTCTTCCCCACCTCTCTTTATCAAACAGCCTATAGCCACCCATTGTGATCCTTCAGTCGTGTGATTTGTCTCACCGTGTTTCAGTTATTCCCATTATATCATAACTTTCTGTCTGTGCACAGAGCTCCAGTTCCTCCTGGTTGTTCCCAGGCTCTGTGTGTTGGTAAACATACACTTGAGGTGGCTGGTGTTCTGGTTCTCATCTTGGGAGGCAGCTAAGGGACATTTGTTGCTGCACTGGTTGGCCTGGCTTATTCCCCAGCTGATTGCAATGGTGTGTGTAGCATTGCCACTTTGGACTCCTTGATTCCCCTGAGCTCTTCAGTTTAAAGCCCAGCTCACCAAGTTGGCCAGTTTCCTGCCAAAGATTCTTTTGCCTCTTCTAGGGAATCAAAAAGAGTTCATAATATAAAAGGGACCTTGTGTAGACCCAGCTCCACAACTTTGTGTTGTTTAGAGCTCTTTCTGGATCTAACTGTTATTCCTTGGGAATTTACAGAACCTTATTTATATATAAATATAATATATAAATTGTACAAACGGATACTTTTTTAAAATCTCATTTAATTTTCCTGTATGTTGACTCTTTATATACATTCACCAAGCTATTTAATACACTAGTACTTCAACATTTTAAATTGCGTTACTTTTTTAATATTTAAAAATAATATATGATTTAATGGAGATAGTAATTAATACGAAGATGGAAAACATAGGTTGTAATGTTCTAATCTGTCAAAAAATAACAAAGTCTTTTATCCACTAGGTGTTAAGAGTGTACAAAGCTGCAGTGCAACAGACTTTGGATATACTCTTTCTCCCTGAAGGAAGAGAGTTTCTTACAAGCACAGATGCAGTAAGCCGGGACTCAGCTGATCGTACCATCATTGCATGGGATTTCCAAAGCTCTGCAAAAATCTCCAACCAGATTTTCCATGTAAGATTAACAACTAGTATTGTTTAGGTCACGTTTTAGTATTTCATGCTTGTCAGTGTAGTAAAAAAAACCTTTTGATTTTCAGTAAGATCATGGTATGATGTGTAAGATGCTCTTCATGTAAGCTGATGACTTGCTTTATTTTCACATGTAGCACTTAATTGTTCTTAAAAAATGACCTTGAAGACTGAGAGATCTCCTCGTGTTTAAAATATTTGCATTTCAATGTTAATTCACTGACATCTGAGCTATATTTAGGCAAGGACTCTGCAGTGTCATTCTAGTTTGCCAGCGGTGCATGGCAGGAGTTGCTATAGTGCCACATTTCTTTTCCCACACTTTTTCATACATTTTTCATCAGCTGCACTGAGGGCTATTGAGAAGTTGAGTTTAATATTCACATAGTAATAGCAACCTGATACATGCATACAGATACCTAGTACAGCATAATCACAGAGGCAAAATTTGTGTTTATCAGTGCAGGTGCAGTGTTTCTCTCAGTCATCTATCCAAGCAAGACATTTAATGGACTAAATTATCTAGAAAGACTAATGGCTTCAAAGGAGATTACCAAGAAAGTTAATAGATAATTTCAACTCCCTGGGTCTTTTTCGAAAACCCAGGTCTAATATCCTATGTAATATAATATGATTGGATTGTATATAGATGCTTTTTGGCTAAAATGAACAGTTCTCCTCTGACAAAGACATATAGTTGATGATTTAATGGGATTGTTTCATGTTTAATTTCCATAGTTATGTCTTTGGATCTATCAACATCTTTAATAGACAATAGGAAGGAAAAAAATCCAACTGTGAATATATAAATTACAGACCAGACAGGTTCAGCATCAAGGAGCAACAAATAAATAAACAATCTGCCCCCGCCCCTTCTCATGACTACAGCATCTCTGAAATGGACTTCTCACCTACACTCCCTTTTCTGCACTGCGGATAAACAAAACTTGGTAATGATTTTGCACACTCTGCTTCACTTTTCTGAATTTCACCTTTGAAACCTTCTCCCACCTTCGAGGTGGGAAAAAAACCCTCATCTCTCCAAACAGAGTAGATCCCAACTTGATCTGAGATAATCCATTACTACAGCATCCCCAGCATAACAGCACAGTGCTCCTGCAGATTGCATTGTGCTTTCTGATCCCATACTGTTAGACCCAGTTTCTTCCTGGAAACACATGCAGTGCATTGTGCCCAATACCTTATAGTACCCAGAATTTCCTTCCCAGTCCTTCACTTTCAAATCACACTACAAAACCAGTCTGATGTTCTTCCTGCTCTACCATATAACCCATGGTGTCCTGGTGTTGTTCACATGCAGATACATCCTGCTTATTTTGTATTCATGGTATCAAAATTCAGCACTGTGTCTTTAGGTTAGGCTGAAACTAGAAGAGGTTTGGACCTAGTGGAAGCCTTGTGAGAGCAGTTGATTTCTGATGGAGTCCCCATGCAGAGTTCTGGAAGTAATCTTAATTCAGTCTTAAATAGGAACTCTAGACTAAAACCAAGTCTTATTAATTACTGCAGATATTTATGGATTTACAGCCAGCAGCAGCCTACATTACTGTCATAAGGAGGCTAATAATGATCCTTTTTATTCTTTTTTTTTTTAAGAGTGAGGTGAAGAAATGTGTCTCTTTCAATGAGGTAGTTTCTGTTCCTGTCAGTGTGGCCAGAACTGAGAGGATGGAGGATTTGAGAACTGTACAAAGTAGCATGGAAAGCACAGTATAACTGTGGAGGAAGGGATATGGGAGAAGAGGATTCACTTTCATGTTCAAACTTTGGTTTTCCTCGGCAGGAAGAGGATGATTGAGAACCATCTGGTTGGAATTATCTTTCTTCAGTTGTTCTGCAGTATAATTATGGTTTAGAGAGATATGGGATTTTGGTCAATATCTAGGAAATTGAGGTAGAGATTTGATTTAGCATTTGTCTTGATGTAAGACTTTCAGTGGTTTGTAATGAGTTAAGTAACTTTACATAATGTATACCATGGAAAGGACTTATGTATACTTTGCCTTTTATGGGCTTTCAAATATATCAAAAGATAATTTGAATCATTTGAGCAAATCTTTTGTTTCATACAACAAAACTTTCTTTAAAATTATTTTCAGGAGCGTTACACTTGCCCAAGTCTGTCTCTCCACCCAAAAGAGTCTGTGTTTGTTGCTCAGACAAACGGGAACTACATGGCTTTATTTTCTGCACAGCGACCATACCGGATCAACAAAAAGAAAAGATATGAAGGACATAAGGTATCCTTCTTCACCTGGAACTCAGTATCCAAGTTTAAACAAAAGATAGATAGCAAAGTACCTCTGCTTCTTAATATATCTGCTAATAGTGTTTTATTATAAATCAGTGATAGATATTAATTGGCTTAATTTGCTTTCCTGTGTGCCAGTGTACTTTGATCATATGCACTCTGAAGAAAATAGTTATTACAAGACTTTATGAATGCTTAATAGCTTGATTAAATAAGTTTGTAGTATAGCTGTGTCTTAATAAACACCTGGAGAAGTCTTTAGTATATATTTATTTAAAGATACATTTTTTTTTATACTATATTAATTTTCAGTATACCACAATGAACTTTTCTAATCAGCATCAAGAGTTACACTGTTATTGATTTTCACAGGTGGAAGGATTTGCAGTGGGCTGTGAATTTTCTCCAGATGGAACACTTTTGGTGACAGGAAGTTCAGATGGCAAAGTGTTTTTCTACAACTATCATACTTCTAGGATTATTCGCACTTTGTCTGCACATAAAGAAGCTTGTGTGAGTGCAATATTTCACCCAGTCTTGCCATCGCTCCTTGCAACCTGTGATTGGGCTGGAGAAATCAAGATCTGGCAATAACAAGGAGGGTTAATTTTCAGGATGTCTTCTGTTAGTCTGTCAAAGGCTTAGGAAATAAACCAGGTTATGCAATGTGAATTTTTGTTGTGATGTGCTGTAAGCAGGAGAGAGAGTCTTTTCTTCTATGACCTCTAAGTGTACACTTTCATAATGCGGTGAAGATGGTCTTGTGGTTAACTGCTGAGCAAAGAAGTGGTCCTACTCTCTCCCTCAGCCCTGGTGACAAATTTCTGACCCTTTTGCGTCAATCTTCTGGTGTTCATCTAATCCAACCCTGGTTTGAGCACCTAAACTTAAGAAAATTGTTGCTCTTATTATGTTATCTTTTCAATGCAGTTTTCTTAAACCAGGTTTTGTCATAGAATCATAGAATCATTTACATTGGGAAAGACCTTTAAGATCATCAACTCCAAATCTTATACTCAGGGATGCAAGGAGGGCCATCAATAAAACCTCTGTGCTGGACTTCCGGAGGGCAGATTTCAGCCTATTCAGAAGATTGGTTCAGGGTGTACCCTGGGAAACAACCCTTGAAAACAAAGGGTGCAGGAGGGATGAACATGCTTCAAAAGCAAGTCTTGAATGCGCAGGAGCAGGCTGTCCCAGCAAACCGGTGGGGAGATTCTGAAGGAAATTGGGGTGAAAAAGAGAGCTTGCCAATTATGGAAAAGAAGGCTGGCTACTCAGGAAGAGTTTAGGAATGTAATTAAGTCTTGTAGAAAGAAAATTAGAGAGACAAAGGCACAACTTGAACTTAATCTTGCCACTTCTGTTAAGGATAACAAAAAGTCTTTCTACAGATACATCAGTAGCAAAAGGAGGGACAAGGAAAACCTCCATTCTTTATTGGACATGGGCGGGAACATAGTTATCAAAGATGAGGAAAAGGCTGAGGTATTTAACACTTTCTTTACCTCAGTTTTCAACAGTAAGACAGGTTGTCCTCAGGACAACTGGCCTCCAGAGCTGGTAGGCCCCCTGTAATCCAGGAGGAAAGAGTTAGCAACCTACTGAGCCACTTGGATTCTCACAAGTCTATGAGACCAGATGGGATCCACCCAAGAGTGATGAGGGAGCTGGTGGAAGAGCTTTCCAAGCCATTCTCCATCATGTCCTGGCTCGCTGGGAAGGTCCCAGATATTTGGAAGTTGGCAAATGTCATGCCGATCCACAAAAAGGGCCGGAAGGAGGACCTGGGAAACTACAGGCCCATCAGCCTGACCTCAGTGCCTGGCAAGGTTATGGAGCAGATCATCCTCAGTGCAATCACACAGCACCTACAGGATGGACAAGGGATCAGACCCAGCCAGCACGGGTTTAGGAAGGGCAGGTCCTGTCTGACCAACCTGATCTCCTTTTATGATCAGGTGACCCACCTGGTGGGTGAGGGGAAGGCTGTGGATGTGGTCTACCTGGACTTCAGCAAAGCCTTGGATGCTGTCTCCCACAGCATACTCCTGGAAAAGCTGGTAGCCCATGTCTTGGACAGGGGCACTCTGTGCTGGGTCAGGAACTGGCTGGAGGGCTGGGCCCAGAGTGGTGGTGAACGGGGCTGCATCCAGTTGGCAGCCAGTCACTAGTGGTGTCCCCCAGGGATCAGTGTTGGGCCCAGTCCTGTTTAATATCTTTACTGAAGATCTGGATGAGGGGATTGAGTGTACCATTAGCAAATTTGGAGATGACACCAAGCTGGGGGGGAGTGTCGATCAGCTGGAAGGCAGGAGGGCTCTGCAGAGGGACCTGGACAGACTGGAGAGTTGGGCTGATTCCAATGGGATGAGGTTCAACAAGGCCAAGTGTCGAGTCCTGCACTTTGGCCACAACAACTCCATGCAGAGCTACAGGCTGGGCACAGAGTGGCTGGAGAGCAGCCAGGCAGAAAGGGAGCTGGGAGTTTGGATTGACAGGAAGCTGAACATGAGCCAGCAGTGTGCCCAGGTGGCCAAGAAGGCCAATGGCATCCTGGCCTGGATCAGGAACAATGTGACCAACAGGTCCAGGGAAGTGATTCTTCCCTTGTACTCAGCGCTGGTGAGGCCTCACCTGGAGTACTGTGTCCAGTTCTGGGCCCCTCAGTTCAGGAAGGATATTGAGGTGCTGGAGCAGGTCCAGAGAAAAGCAACAAGGCTGGTGAAGGGACTCGAGCACAAGTCTTATGAGGAGAGGCTGAGGGAGCTGGGGCTGTTCAGCCTGGAGAAGAGGAGGCTCAGGGGAGACCTCATCACTCTCTACAACTCCCTGACAGGAGGTTGTAGCCAGGTGGGGGTTGGTCACTTCTCCCAGGCAGCTATCGGTAAGACAAGAGGGCATGGTCTTAAGCTCTGCCAGGGGAGGTTTAGGTTGGATATTTGGAAGAAATTCTTTACAGAGAGGGTAATCAGGCACTAGAATGGGCTGCCCAGGGAAGTGGTGGATTCTCCATCCCTGGAGGTTTTTAAGATGAGACTGGATGTGGCACTTAGTGCCATGATCTAGTAACCATGGCAGTGTTGGATCAAGGGTTGGACTTGATGATCTTGGAGGTCCTTTCCAACCCGGCTGATTCTATGATTCTATGATTAACCCAGCACACAAGTCCACCACTAAATCACATTTCAAAGTGTCACATCTACAAATCTTTTAAATTCCTCGAGGGATGGTGACTCAACCACTTCCCTGGGCAGCCTGTTCAATCTAACAACTCTTTTGCCGAAGACATTTTTTCTGCTATCCAATCTAAACCTCCCCTTTCACAACTTGAGGCTGTTTCCTTTTGTCCTCATCAAAATTTGAAGACATACTATTTAACAGAGGATGATATTCAGATCAATTAATGCCTATTTCATCTTCCTGGGATTTTTTTTTCCCACTACTTTAAACTAGTTTAGCTCTCTGACTTGATCACTGAAGGGTTAGAGTAGCAATGCACAAGAAGGGGGAAGATCACAGGGCCGGTGGGACCGCTTCTTCTGGGTATGGGTAGTCTCTTATCAGCTCAACTTGCTGTAAAATACCTTCTGAGGGTTTTAGGAAAAGCTGTGGCAGATGACTTGAACCAAATATTGAAGTAAATACATTTGTGTTTTTGAAATCCTGATGTTTAAACTTCAATATACGACTGTATATAAAAAAAATGAAACTATGTACAAATATTTTTGAGGAACAATAAACTTTGTTTTAATACATTATGTATCTATTCATTAGTTTACTGCTATTATTCTTGACAAGTTAGTACACAAAACTATAGTGGAATTGATGCTTGGGGGGAAAACACATATGCATATCTCCATACTTATTGATGTCACTTAGACACAGAAAATTGTCATCATACTATTCAGTGCAGGGGATGGTTTTTTGACATTCAGGCAGGAGCCTGGCAATTCTGCAGCAAATAGAAAGTTCATTAGGCCATCATTGTGTATTTACATTGTAAATACAAAATGTTTGTATGTTTGTAAGTTTGTGTTCCCTGCACTGGTGTTGCTTGGTTCTAGAAAGCATTTTATATGCGTGTGTGTTTGTCTATAAAAAAAAAGTCTATACTTCACATAAAACACATATTCTTGACCTTGACTCCCTATAAACATGTTCACCTTGTAGTGAGTGCTGTAAGCATGGCTTATGTTTGGTCTGGTTAGTCTATAAAAGCATTTTAACATACACAGGATAATTGCGTTGAGTAAATTGTCTCTGTCATGAAATCCAGAAGCTATATATAGTAGCAACTTTTCCATCCTTTTATTCTTCTTTTTGCCACAAATGAAGGGGCTTTATATCTGTTTTTCACATGTTCAGTTAAAAAAGCTTTTTTGGAGCAGAAGTTTCTGAATGCTCTTGTAAATGGCAGATTTTAATTAATTAATGAGCAAAATGTGATCCACTGGTTTGTGGTTCCTTATTGCTTGTAGTAAGAAGTAAGCCTATGGCAAGACTGAATCCAGTTGTATTGTTTGCAGTCTGGACCAAGATATTGTGGCTGCATGGTTTTAATCATCTTATCAACAGTTATTATGGGTCTTAACACAGGGCATTAAATTTAAGTGAACCATGCAATGTAGCAAATGCAATTTTTTTTTCCCCTAGACTGTCCTTAATTTCTTGCTTCCTTGTTCAGCAATTAAGTGACAGGAGCCTGAATTCTGCACTTCTCTTGACTCTGCCTCTAGTATACAAGTCAGCTGTACCATTAAATGAAAACTGGTTCAGTGATTTTGAGTTATTCCTAATTCAGGTTGTGGGATCTTCATAAATGTCAGAAGGAGATGAGCTGGAAGTGAAGTAGTTGTTGGCACAACACTGGGCAGGTGGAATCCCAACTGCACAGGACTGACTCTGTGTCCTTCCCTACAGGCGTTTTAGTTCAAAATGTGCTATTGTCATTTTAAAACTTCTGGCAGCCAGAAGTTTATAGCCTTCCTATATGAAGGATGGGCAGCACTGTAGTTGTTCCTGTTGCATCTTAGTGTCTCCATAGGAGATTATCTGTCTGTTATTTTATTAAATACAAGGTTTAGAAAGGCCTCTGAAATAAATGTGAATTCATGGTAGAAATGCCTTATTGGATGAAGCCTGAGCTTATGTGAACTCTGCTGTATACTGAAGGAGCTCTCAGAACCTTCAGCCTCAGCTGAGAGCATGTCTGTGTAAAGTCTTGAAAGAATAGTACTGGGTAATCATTGCATATATTGCTTAGAAAAGTAACTGCATTTTATAAGATTACCCTTGTTGTTGCTTAAGTTCAGCTTGTGTGCTGAGGCATGATTCTGGTGTCTAGCATTTATCCCTCCTGAAATTATCTTGAAAGTATAAATTTTAGACTGGTGGTAGGGAGGGAGGGAAAAGCTTAAATTTGATTAAAGGCAGTAGAGAAAAGTAAAAGAAACTTGAAACTTTATAATCTTAAAGAATATTAAAATTAGAATTGCATTTGTGTCAGATTTCCAAGATGGCTGGAGTTTAATTACTTATGAGATCCAGCCAAAGGTTTTATAATGCAATGAAATTATTTTCACAGCATTATCTTGTTAAAATCTCTTTCTAATATAAAACTGATTAAGACACAGACTGAAATTTAGTAATTGGGAATATTTTAAATAGTAGTGTCAATTAAGTTTTCGTTATAATTCAAAGACAAATTCTTCCTTGTTATCTTATGTAATGAACTGTAATCAAAAAATATCCACATTACTCCATCATTCTGCAATTACCAAATACTGTTTGGGCTGCAAACAAGGATTATTATGGTCAGATGAAGCTTTTAGAATGTAATGAATTGTTGGTTAATTAATTTTATTCATAAAATTGTAATCTAGAAATTTTTGAATCTTGCTTTAGGAGCAGTTCTTTTAGCTTTATTTAGAGCTCTCTAGGGGATCGTCTGTTAGAGCCAAGGCAGAGATCTCCAGCATTTTGAAATAGTCTAGACTGTGTAGATAAACAAGCCAGATTAATTTTAATTTATTTTGTACTGTACCAAAAAGTAATAATGCCAATCTCTACCACTTTATTATTTGCTACTGGAGCGTTATTAATTTGGAGTGTCAGAGGATGCAAGCTATTCAACTGTCTTTATCTCAAAAACCTGCTAATTAGGAGACAGCTATTAGAATCGTTGTGTTCACTCAGCTGAAATACTGTTGGTGAGTCACTCTATTTTTCAGCTATAGGCCTCATCATGAAAATAAGGCGTGGCATTACAATGGGATGACTCTTTCCATAGGGGACAGGCAAATATAAAGCTACAAGACTGTGGCAAAACAGAACAAAACAGGAAGATAAAAAATTTGGGGATCTCACGTTTCCCATTATCCTTATCTATTGGTTTGGACTGCATTCAACTGACAATATTTGCTCTGCTTTCTTCAGCTAATTTTGATCTTGTTCTCTTAATCCCAGCTCCTCCTAGCCACTGCTTGCATCCTCACCATTTCATTTTCAGTTTTTTTGTCCTTGTTTCAGCACATTGTCTTCTACATTTAAAGGTACAGTAGTCTATAGGCTTACACTACATTCATCTTTTCTTTTTTACTGTGCTCTGACTTGAGGCTTTCAGGCTTTCATTCCAGCTGTCATTAGAAAGGTAGGCAGAAATCCCAGAGCACTTTATGCTCCATTCTTGCCTGTTTTCCAGTTTTAATGAGGCTTACTACTTTTAGAGATTCTTTCTTCCCCTCTCTTTTGTCTGCTTCTCTTTCTACCTTTGATTACTGCTTTAGTGTCTTGCAGATCCTTTCTATTATATCAGCTTCTACAAGGTGTACCTTGTAAGGACTGCACTTTTCCCAGAAAAACCCCAAAAACCCCAACCAAAAAAATCCCACCCACCAACTCTCAGAGTTATTGCCACTTACAATGCTTTGGTTCACAGAGCATGCAAACTGCATTTCCCTTTAAATGAGCTTAAATGAGGAGATGTTCTCCAGGATCTTATTTTACATGTGCCAGCTGGTGGGACTAGACTGGAGATAGTTCAGAGCACGCCCTACTCCCCCAAATGCATGTAGTTTAGATGCTGCAATTTCAAAAGTGAGACAAACTCTGCATTACTGCTGTTGGGCCTTGCTACTTGCAAACGTAAATGTGGCCTCAGGAGTTTCAAAGAGCCTTTGGCACTTTCCCCTTTCTTTGATAAAGCTCTTACCCCTCTCTTTGTGACTCACTGCTCCGTGCAGAGTGGTCATAGTCTGATGTTTTCACACTTAAAAGAGTGGAAATGCAGGAAATTAATTTGTGAGGAGAAAATAAAGCAATTTTAGAGGCACTTGGTCTCCAGTGGCAGTAAGACAAGCTGGCCCCTGCCCAGAGCTTAATGAATTCTGCCATGTGTGCAGACATGTCCCACTCCCAGGTGGGACAGAACAGCCTAGTCTGTAATGGGAATGATGGGTCTCTAGGTGGGAGTAGGGCTCCTGTTACTGGCTTTAGGTGGAGGTTTAATGGAACTAAGCTTATCCACCTCCCTTTCCCAGTCCCTGGATATCCTGCACAAGCTTATTTAGAAGGCTACCAGAAAGTACCTAGGTACTGCACAGAAATGATAAAACTTCATCCAAATGTAATTCTCTCTACATTTTCACAATTTTGCATAAGTGCTTCTAAAATCAATCTAAAAACTTTGGCGGGAACGCTTTGGAGAAGGTTGAAGTTCACCAAGGTTGAAAGTGGATGTTATGGTTACAGTTTCAGCTGCCTCCAATTTCCATCAGCAGGGCTGCAAAGTGAGGTTTATGCTGAGAAATTTTTTGAAGTGTGCCCTTAGAGGAGCAACTTATGTAACAGCTTGTGCACAAGTGTACCTTCTCTGGTACAAACCTGGTTACATTGAGAAAGCAATTTTCTTATGTTCAGATTATTACCACTTGCTTATAAGAAAGTGGCAGAGAATTGCCTCAGAATAT
Organism: Chiroxiphia lanceolata; assembly: GCF_009829145.1. NCBI lineage: Eukaryota > Metazoa > Chordata > Aves > Passeriformes > Pipridae > Chiroxiphia > Chiroxiphia lanceolata. The sequence continues at coordinate 53,253,516 of NC_045642.1, forward strand.
CATTTAGATATATCTTCGCCATGAACTATGTTATTTTTCAAGTCTTATTGCATAACTACCTCCTTTGTTGCCTTCCCACTAAGTGGTATAAGTAAATTCCAGAGCTCTTCCCCCTCACAGTACATAGGAAATTATTGACATTGAATACTAGCTAAAGAATGTCATATCTTATATATATATTTTAGCTCATATATATTATAGCTTTTATATATATATTATAAAGAAAATAAGTTATTTTGATTTGTTCCCTTTCCTTGTTTTGTTTGTTCTTGACAAGGTAAGTTCTTGTTTTCAAAGAGAGTTTCTTATAAGTCAATCATAGCCCCAGCCAATCTGGATGCAAACTGTGGATTTGCACCTTTGGTATTTGTTTTAATACATACAATTACTTGAAATGCAGAAACCATTTCAAATCATGTACTACTTTTAGTACAAAAATGAAAATACCTATCATGCTGTTAATATGAAACAGGCAATCTGTGAACTGTAGACATGTCGTAGACTAATTTTTCGTTGTTGCAGCCTCAAACAGATAATGTTTTGACCAGATATGTAACCTCAGAATCTGGGCAAAAGCCATTAAGTGAAATCTTAATCATATCCAAAACCTCATCTTTACTTTTCTCAAACATGGGAGATTTTAAAAAGAAAAGAAACCTCCTAGGAGATTTTAATATTGGTGAGGGATAAAGACATGGGTTTCCTTCTACGAGTACAAAGGAAGTAGTTTCTCTGTTCAGTCCACTGGTACTAATCTCAAACTCTCCCCAGGTTGGGTTCTTCCCTAATTTTTAATGTCTCAAAAACTAAATGGCTGTTGGTGAGCACTCAGGTAAATCACACTAGTGTAAAAAAATACCTGGTTATTGCATACTCTTCATAGGATGCGTGATATCTGAATGCAGAGATCTGAATATATAGAGAAATTCTGATTCTTTTTTAATCAGGTGCCATTTGTGTATCACAGATCATAAACCAAAGACTAATAGCAAGCCCTCCAAATCCTATAGTCCAAGACTCAGTTCTGCAGTTCTTTTATGTAGCACTTGGATCAAGCATGTGTGTGACTTTCTTCAGTTGTGCGCCTGGAGCATGGAAGGAAGGATGGCAGCACGTAGTAAGAAGCAGTCTTTGAAAGCTTTGTACCATAGTAGGAGATTAGGAGGAAAAGGGAGAATGTGCTTGGAGAATAAGTGGCAATGTCAGGTGAAAAATGAAGAAGATAAGCAAATAAAGACCAGATGAGAGCAGAGAGGAATGGATGTGGATAATCACAAGACATGAGAAGGGAATGTGAAGAGTTCAGCACTATTCACGGGGGTGTACACAGCATGTCTGTGTCAGGGAAAGGAATGGGCCTAGCCCTAAAAGTGAGGCCAAATATGAGACATGAATAAAAGCAGTAGGAGGATCTAATTCTGGGAAGACCTTTAGGTTTCATGAGCAGTGTCTGCTAGTGAAGGATCTCTTGTGCCCTTGGCCAAGAGGGTGGCTATTCGGGAAGCTCAAATAGGCTGGAGTGGTGCAAGCTGAAGTTAGTGAAGCTGGGAAAGGACCTGCCAGCTGAGCACTCCTCTCAGCAGCAGCCTGGTTGGGCTGTGGGGTGACTTGAGTAGAGCCCCCACTTGTCAAAGTCTCCAGCTACCACATCCAGGAGTAACTTCATGGTCCTTTTCAGGTGGACAAACCTTGCTGCACTCATCCTGTGACCTTGCTAGAGCTGTGAAGCTGCAAGATGAGACTGGTAACAGCCTCTAGCAAATAAACCTGCCTGCCTCTCAGCTGTGTTACTTGCTCAGGCTGCATTGCCATGCTACTCAGAGCCAAGAGCTTTTCTTTGGCCCGTACTGCACCTATCTATAAAACTAAACATAAATTTGCTGTAATTTGTGGCTGTGCTTGCAGGACAGCCTTGCAGCACTTTAGTTTTCAGTCAGTAGCTCTGGCACTGCTATAGCAGTCTGGTCACGGCTGCTTCAGCGACAGGTGAATTGCAAAATTCACCCGAGAAGCTGTGTACTTCCTTGGATAATTGGCATTTTGAGAGCTTTACAGAGAAGTCAGGGGAGAAAATGTGTCATTATTAAAATAAAGACAATGCTTTTGGGATTCCAGCATCTGATATAATTTACATTTGGACCTCTCATCTCTACTTCAGAAGTGCAGTTTTAAATAATCTTTTTATTAATGATGTATACAATGTTTTCCTTGTTTTTCAATATACTAGCTGAACTGCCACATTAATTATGTGCCTTTAGGGATTTGCAACTTGGTGCATTCTGAATGCCCTTCAGAGAGAGGGAGACTTGCAAATGTGAAGACTGACAAGGTTTCTCAGAAGGAATAAGAAATTTCTCCTCTTTTACAATTGCTTATAATAAGTCTCTTTGGTGTAACTGGAGTAAATCCACTGCAATAACAGAAAATGTGCCCTTATTTTACAAAAGAAGAATGTTAATGGGACCTGGGCAAAACACAAAGCTTAAATGCTTGCATTTTGGCCAATACTTACGGGTCTTTCATACAAAAATCCTGTGTTCAAATTTGGATGTAATACAAATGAGTCAGTGGAGGCTTAGGTTAGATATCAGGAAAACATTTTTCACCCAAAGGGTGGTTGGGCACTGGAACAGGCTCCCCAGGGAAGTGGTCACAGCACCAAGCCTGATGGAGTTCAAGAAGTGTTTGGAAAATGCTCTCAGGCAACATGATGTGACTCTTGGGGTGTCCTGTGCAGGGCCAGGAGTTGGACTTGGTGATCCTGATGGGTCCCTTCCAAGTCAGCGTATTCTGTGATTCTATGAAATATTTGACATATGAAGTCGCTCTTGATGTTCCACCAAATGAAAACTCCTATTTTCCTGTTGCAATGTCTGTTTGGTGGGTCTGGGCCTTGGCACTAGAGAGATTGCTTTGCTGTTCACACTATGTTTCTGCAGAACACGTAACAGGGAGCCCTGAGCCTCCTTTCCTTCCCCTTTTCTCTACCCTTCCATTTTCCATATATTTTAAAGCATTACCTTGGGAACTGCAGTCCTAAAAAAAATTTGAGGATAATGACCTTTTCAATGTGTTTTAAACTGCCTTTTACTTAGGTATCTATCAAGGGAGTTGTCTGAGAGAAATCATATTCTTCGTAATCTGCACTGAGATCTGATAGTACCATTTTTATTTGAGTTAGGAAGCCTAGCTGTTCTTAGTTTTCCACCAAACTCCTCTAGTTTAATAAATTTCCATTAGTTTCACATTAATTATTCCTGAACCTGAGATCATCTTGGAAGGTGGCAACTGTATGAGGGAATACAAAATAGTTTCATAAGAGAACTTGTTAGAGGAAAATTTTGGCAGTAATTTGAGTAAATTATGGAAAAAATATCAATGGACTCTTCAGATATTTTCTAGAGGGATGTTATTTTTCTTCATAACATAAGGGCTCATCATTTGCTCCTGAAATTAATAGCTCTGTTTTTATTTTTAGCATTCATAATTAGACATTAATTTGCTCTCTGAACACTTACATTTCAAATTCTACAATCATTCCCTTTTGAGCAAGTACTGCTCTAAATCTCTGTGAGAAAAATTCACGACGATTAAGTATATTTGAAGTGTTACGACATGATCTGGGTGATTTATTTTTACGTTCACACAGCACACAGTCCCATCCATGAAGTCACTGTCTGACTGCAGGCATTCCAATAAAGGCTTCCACAGAACATCCCTGTGCAGTCTAACACCCTACAGTAACCTCTTCTTTCTGCTTTTAAATATAACTTTTGCAACACATCTCAAGAACTGTTATGAACTGCCTCATGTTTCCTTGTTTTTTCCCTCTGCTTCTATTTTCTCTGTTTGTCCTTCCCTAATAGCTCCTTAGGACAAGGACTACTGCATTGCCTGTGATGCACCCTTCCCTTCATAGGCACAACCACAAGGAAACCTGATGCTGGGAGACTTTTCAGCCATCACATGTTGAAGTGTGGTGGCAGTCACTGTGGCTGGAAAGTTATTAAGTACATATCACAACACCAGCATCACCAATCCCTCTGTTTGGAATACCATCTTCCATCAAACAAATAATATGATGCTCTGTGAAAAAGGCATACATGAAACAAATTCTTCTATGTTCATGTAGGTGTGGTGCCTAGTTCTTTAGAAACTAGCCTTCAGATCAGCCTTCAGATCCAGGCAGCTTTTTAGGAACATTTTCTAGTGTGATGGCATGTGCAACCAATGAGATGATAAGGCTTGGTTTCTCTTTAATACCTCTATTACCTATTGGTGCATCTAGGACATAGATGGTAGGCTTGAACCTCTTCTGAATTCTCCCTATAACACACTGTAAAGGTAAAAACTTTTTTTTTTTATTGGATTGATTGTAGAGCCAGAGGTCCTGAAGTCTTGCTCGCAGAACACTGCTGCACTGGATGCACAGGCATCAGGGTGAGAAAAGCATAATGCTCTTGTCACTTGTCTCTGTAACTTCCCAGCTGCGGGATTTCATTTCAGGTCCCATGTGATGGAAGGGTGTGTGCCAGAGTAGCGAACTCTTAACAGCAGAGACCCAGCTCTGTCTGAGCAGTGTGTTGTGTCTGGAACAGACAGCTCTTGCCTGGCTCCTCACCATCATACAGGAGGAAGGGGAAACCAGAGGAGTCTGGAAGGTGCAGGTTTGAGTGCTCAGCACTCCCCTGCATCCTCAGGCAGCTGAAATACCCTTGTGATGACTACAGGGGAGACAGCCTCCACTGGGCTGGCCACAGGTGTTTGTAATTGAAAGTCTGCTGCATTTGCATGGGATTTCTCAAGCTTACTTTGGAAATTGTTCTTACAAGGTCTTGGAGAATCGTGGAAAGGCTTGGGTTGGAAGGGACTTTAAAGATCATCTAGTTCCAACCTCCCTGCCATGGATAGGGGCACCTTTCACTAGGTCAGGTTGCTCAAAGCCCCATCCAGCCTGGCCTTGAACACTACCAGGGATGGGGCATCCACAGCTTCTCTGAGCAAACTGTTCCAGTGCCTCATAACCCACATAGTAAAGAAATTCTTCCTAAAATCTAATCTAAGTCTCTCCTCTTGAAGTTTAAAACCCTCATTCCCTCTTGCTCACTGTCTGTCCGTGTAAAAAGTTGCTCTCCCTCTCTTTTATAAGATCCTTTTAAGTACTGGAAGGCTGCCCTGAAGTCTCCCCAGAGCCTTCTCTTCTCCAGGCTGAGCAACCCCTGCTCTCTCAACTTTCCTCATATGAAAGGTGCTCCAGTCCTTGGATAGTCTTCATGGCAATCCTCTGAATCCACTTCAACAGATCCATGTCTTTCTTGTGCTGAGGACTCTAGACTGGGACATGCAGTCTAGTCCCAAAGCATAGCCATGCAGTGAGCTGTTTATTTACAACACCTTTAACCAAGATACATTTTTGACTCATCTAAGCCTGTGACAAAACTGTTCCTTTGTGGAAATGCTGGGAAGCAGAAGAAAGCTAGTATTGGGAGAAGGAAAGCAAAGCGCTATACACTTTTGTACTGCAGTACTGTTTTCAGGAAGTGTTTTGAACACTTTAGTGCCATGAATAGAAGAACTAGAGCTAATAGGTTGCCTTGCACCTCTGTTATGAAGAGGGAAATAAGAAGCAGATCTCATACGCCAGGAGGCTGAACACATCAGATGTCAGCCTGACATAATGACATGTCTGCTGTGGGCTGCACGAGAACCACTCTGTAACTGGCAACCATCTGAAGCAGCAGTGTCTTCTGCAAGGAGAGCAACATTTCAGGGGAATGAGTTCCTCATCTTTCAAGGAATTATGCTGCTTAATAGACACATTTGTTCCCCACTGTAATGTTATTGTACAGTTTTCTGTACTGACTATTTTCTGTCTTTAAATTAGGCTTTTATTTTTGTGTTAGCAGGCTGCATTTAATATCTCTTCTGTGGCTGGGGTAAGAAGTGTACACCTTGCTTTTGTAATGCAGCCAATTCGCTTCTCAGGTTTCAGAACAAATACTCTTGCTGTGGAGCTGAGACTCATCTAAATTATTAATAAAATGTTTTTAATGGAAAGTAAATTGTCATAATATAATAATATATATATGTATAATATTAGTATTGGGAATAATACATGTACATTTGCAAGTTTTATGGTAGAAAATATCTTCCTCCTATTAAGGATGTGGTCCCAGCAAAAATCTCAGTATTTTTCTAGGCAAGCAGTTTAAACAGCAGTCCAATGGAAAATCATTTGTTAAATAGAATTCAGAGCAGGTCACTGTAGCTGCTGGGAGGGTTGTGCTGACAAGGATCAAGATCAGTAGTTTATCTACAGTTTGTATTCTAATATGTCTAAATTCCTGAAAAATTTTAATGTGATTCAGTTGCGTAAGTCAATTAAACGTGACGTTCCACAGTGAGAGAGCACAGTCTGTGTATCTTCAGTAGGCTTAAAATGAGCCCTAAAACCTTTGTAAGGCTTGGTATGTGGGAAGTCTCTAGAATGGCTAGAGGCATGAATTGAATGTACTGTAAATAAACTATGGCATGAAAACTTTCATTAGTGCCTAGGGAGGAGAGAAAATGCTGATGAATGTTGAAACCATAAATTTGAATGCAATGGGTAGCTCCTGCCTGACACACATAGGGCTGGAGCAGAGAAAAATTGATTAATTCAGTCAGCACAGTGAGGGAGAAGCCTGACTGACACCACCATTAATTAGGAAAAATTTTGACAGGTAAGTCCAGTTATGCTCTATGTTTCTTTTCATCATTGTTCTACATTTCTGAGGAGCTGCTGCCCTGGTGCCTGCTCTGCAGAGGTGGGGCTGCGATATCAGCGGACACAATGATTTTCTCAGGTCTGCCCTGTGAGCCCGCAGAAAAACAGAACTGATCCTCTCCTGATTTCCAGTCTCTATTGCTTGGACAAAGGATAGCAGGCTCAGTAATAATAAGGGAAAAACTAACCATAGCCTGGATCCTGTGGGTTTGGAAGGTCCGAGGCTTTGGTTGCTGTTTTATCCCTTGTTCTCTGATGTCTCTCATTCATTCTGTTGACTGTTGTTTGTTGCTGTACAATCCTAGGCTAAGAGTGTGTACCCCAAGACATGAAATGGAAACACACCTCTTTCTCTTTAGTGCTCTTGCCTTATTTTTTACATCCCCCCCCTCCCCAAGTATTCACAGCTGTCCAGTCCTTTGCACTATGCGTGCCACAAATGTCAAAACCTGCCTGGGCAGCCCATGGAGTCTCCATCACTGGTGTAATGAGGAAATGTTGCTGTGTGGAATACAACTATTACTACAGCATCTGTATAGCAACTGAGAGCCTTAAAGGCATTATCCAAGATTTGTACTGGTGTAAATATGATCAAAATCTGACTGTCACCAGCCTCTGAAAGAGCTACTGAAAAACAGACTATGCTGGTTGCCATCTGTCAGGAATATTACAGTCATGAACCTTCTTGCCAGTTATCCACCTGCTGCAGAGAGCGAGTGTGCTCTGCAATGAAGTGGGTGCTTATGGAAAACCTTTCTCAGATGGGGGATACTTCCTTGTCACGTCCTTAACAGCTGTACTAGTCCAGTCCGATGGGCTCTCTGAGCAGTCCTGCCTCCTTGAAGCCTTCCCTGTTTTTGTTTTTGTTTTTGTGTTTTTTTTCCAGTAGGAGCTGTTTGTTTCAACGGTTATGTGAAGCGTTATCCACTCAGAAGGAGAATACAAAAATAACCAAAGCAATTCCAAAGTATCAATGTCTAGCTAGTATGGATGGCACTAACTGAAGAATGTGCAGATGTGCCAAGGTAGTTTGTGGTCAGGGTGGCACCTTTTTTGAATAGATCTTTTATGTGGATTGATAAATAGCTTTGGCTTGCAAGCAAGTATAAACTGCAGAGTGTTAAGAAATGTGATCATGCAGTGTTGGTTCCTGTAGAAAAATGAGGTGGAGCTCAGCTGTTCTGTAATAATTCCCGAATACTGTATGCTGAGACTTTTGCTGTTTCAGTTTAAGAAGCTGTGTAAGGAGAAAGGCCTAGCAAGGGAAAAGGGAGAGCCCAGAGTAATGGACTTTCTGCAGATACTGGTAGTTCAAATAGTCCCCTTCATTTCTCTTTATCCAGTGTGCGAGGTATGCATGGGTGTGTGGTGAGCTACTGTAGCCCAGGGACTGACCTGTGAATAGGAAATGTTAGGTTTCACATCCAAAGGGAAAAAAGGCTAAGGATAAGAAAATAGGATATTTGGTAATGCAATATGCATGACCTATGCAATTACAATCAAGAGACTATTATGTCAAGTACTGTATAATCAAGTAATAAGAGACAATCCATCCTTCATAAGCTTAAAGAATAAAAGGTTAGAAGAATTATCCTAACTTTTTATAAGGATAAAATACAAATGTTGGACAAATTACCTATTTGGTAGGGCTTGGAAATAGTCTGTCTATTTTCAAGAGTTGAAAGTTAGGTTGTTTGAGTGGGAACAACACTTTCTAAGCAAAGCAGAAATTTAAAGCTCAAAACAAAACAGTCTTAGAAGTTGTAGGCAAGTGGAGTTATGAGGAGCTCAAGCAGGAAATCAAGTTTAATTGGTGTCATCTAGAGTGCCAAAAAGTGCATTTCATCTTCACCATCAATGGAGAATGAAAGAAAAGTAAAAGGCAGTTCAAACCTATTTTAAATAAAATACTTCTTTGGGGTCTTTGCAAAAGTGTGACTTCAGTGTATTTGTTGTGTTCCCACACCTTGACTTTCTGGGCTCTGAAATCTCAGTAATGAGCTGTTTACTGACATTCTTTTCAATTAGACCTTGAGCAGCAAATGTTCTTCTGTTAAACTGATTTAGTTTCAGGATTGTTTTTCCCTACTGACATAAGTCAGGTCGTTGTAGGCAGGACTGACAGCTCTAGCGAAAAAGCCCATATCACTGCAGCTTGCAAAACATTTTTTTTTTCTCTTTAAAAAGAGGTGGGGAAAAAAGTCAAAATAAGAATGAAAGAAAATAGTCTGTGTTGCTAAAAACGTTTTCCTGAGACTTTTTGATAATGTACCCTAAAGATCAGGGGAACACAGTAAATGTTGTAACTGGAATGTTTTGCTAGATTTTGTGCTTACAGAGCCATCATTCTTGCTCTGCCTCCATTCCCTTATCTATCCTGCAGCTCGTCAGGAAAATCCAAGCTGGTCCAAAACAGCAAGAGGCAAGTTCTCAGCTCAGTTACATATTTTCCTTGGGTAGCTTCATCGTTTGTGTTCTCTGTACAAAATATGGAAAAACCAGTTTTATTGTACGAACACTACTGTCTTAGAAATGATTTGGCATTTTAATAGTTTGGATGTACAGATTAATTTTTGAATTTTCTTTCTTCCACTGTCAGGTCTTGCCTCCCTCACCTTCAGGCTATTGTGGACTCTGAAAGCACAGGTAAGTGGGGATGAATCAGAAAATGATGATTCAGTTCCTGTGCTAAGACTGAGCTTGAGAGCTTGAGCTTTCATTCTTTATCCATTTCTCAAGTTATAACGTAAGCACAAGGCCAGGAGCCTTAAAATCTACTGAAACTAAAATAGCTAACTCCTTACTATCTCTCTGGGATTAGGCATGTCATTTTAGTGTAACTCTCAGGGCTTTGGGGATAAGAGCATTTCCCTCATTTGTGGAGGATAAAGACTGTGAAGTGCTGAAGGTCCATTGAAATAAATTGTCAAATTAAAGTCAAGTGAACCGTAAGCCCGGATTTACCTCCCCAAAAATAATCCCATCAGAGCCAACACTCGTAGTTTATAATTTAGAAGTGCTGTTAATGTTGTCCCCACCTCCTCAGGTCGGTGGCACAGTACCTTTCTTGAGGTGAAAGGTTCCATGCTACCTGGACTGTCAGTGTAGGTCTTCCTCTTTATGCCACCCTATACAACTGGTGTCCAGACTAAGAGGATTTCTACTGTAACAAAAGAGCTAAATGAGGGCTTGAGTGGGAGCCCAGTGAAATTTATAACCCTTACATGCTGAGGATACCTTTTATTCCTTGCAGTCTGTTTCACAACTTCACGTGTGAAGACCTGGAATAGGAAAGGACGCTGGGTGACACTGACATTACAAATTTAATTTATCTGGGACTTGCTGCTGTTTCTCTTCTTCTGAATCGTAGAGCTGTCATTGCTCAGTTAGGTGTAGTGACATTGCTAGCTGTGGCTCTGCAGCTCATATGTATGTCTGCTCTGACTCATAAATCACAAAGTAAAAATCTAGATGGATGGATAAATTTAAACATTAATTCATTAGAGCTGACTTCAAAAATTAGAATTTCTCTGAACAATCACAGTTAGAGTATTTATGTGTATTTATTGGTGATAGGTGTGTTGTTGAGATGGCATTTAACTCCTATCAGAGATGTTTTCCAATGGTTGCACCTTGTATCAGTGCATCTTGCTTTGACCCTTGTTCTCCCTGCTCTGGGATGTAGTAACTGTCTGTAGGGATTTCCCTTGCCTCAGCAAGGAGGAGTGGAAGGGACCTTGCCACTTCTTACAGATGTGGGATGTGGACCAACAACATCCTTGAGGAGCTCCCATCTGGCAGAAAGCAGAGCACATTTCTCTGCGGCATGGGAGGAGAAGAGAAAGCTAAGGGAGCTCAGAGCAGCAGCCTTCCAAAACCTGTGAAGAGGTTATCAGGAGGAAAGAGTCAGGCTTTTCAAAGTGGTGCCTTAGACACGAAGCTGGTGTCTAAGGAGATCTTGTGGGGTGAGAAAGCTTTCTGGAGACCACTGATGGATATCCACCAAGTAAACCTTCTGTGTTCCTCTGTTGCAGCTGGACTCCCATGGATCTCTCTGGGGCTCTCACCTCTACAGCTAGCTGCAATTTAACTCACACTTTTCAAGGTTTTAGGAAAATTTGACCTAGTGTTATATGGCAGTAAAGATAGCTTTAAGATCCTGTTTCCCTGGTGATTCTGAAATTCTTATCTGCTCTCTTCTACTAATCGGAGGTTTGCGGGGATTTGGCTTTGTGGGTACTTGAAGATGTTTTATAGGAGAAGTTCCTTTAGAAAGAAAGACTTTATAAGTTAAAACCTTAAGAAATTTCTTTGCACTTTGAAACCTAAATTGAAGACCTGTTTGTCAAAATTTCTTTACTGTGGGGAAATGTAATTTTAACTCTTTTGAGACAATTAAGAGGTTAGCGATTATCTTGGTTTTGTCTGGAGTAAAAGTTAGTTTTTTTCCTGGTAGTGGGTACAGTGCTGTGTTTTGGATTTAATATGAGAATAATGCTGATAACACACTGATGTTTTGGTTGTGGCTAGGTAATGATCACTCTAAATCCAGGACTTTTCAGTTCCTGTACTCTGTCTGTGAGGAGCTGCATGAGAAGCTGGGAGGAGAATGACCAGGACAGGTGACCAGAACTGGCTAAAGGGTTTTTTTATGCCATAGGAGTCATCCTCAGTACATGAACTGGGGGGGAGTTGCCTGAGAGGGGATTATCACTACTGTGGGATGGACTGAGCATCAGTTAGCAGGTGGTGAGCAGCTGTGTTGTGCATCACTTGTCTTTCTTGGGTCTTATCTCTTTTTGTTTTCTTCCATTCCATTACAATTATTATTATTTTTTAATACCATTATTATATTTTATTTTATTTCAATTCTTAAACCATTCTTATCTCAACCCACAGGTTTTACCATTTCCCCCCCCCCCCCCCCCCCACGTTCCTCTTCCCATCCCTCTGTGGGGATGGTGAGCAAGCAGCTGCGTGGTGCTTAGTTGCTGGCTCTGGTTAAACCATGGCATGGGCCTTTGTGGTTAAAACTCAACATCAGAGTAGCTTGGCATGGAAATGGTCAGTAGATGTTCACTAGAAACAGAATATATATACACTTAAGTACTATTGTAAAGGATTATAGTATATTGCTCCTACTCAGGCAAATTATCATAGAGATTCTACAGATAATGGCACATACTCCCTGGTCCCATCCTATAGAAATTTGTTCATGCAGAGCACATAAGTACATAGTCCTGAGCTCATGTTTCTCCTCAAGCATGTATTAATTAATTTAGAAAGTGTGTATGGAGGAATTTAGATAGACCAAGAAGTGATAATTGTATCTTTACAGATACAGCCCTTGGATCCAAGTGTTATAAAAGATCTTGCACTGAAAGTGGAGAATTACAATTGAAGTTTTTTCAAGTGAGAGGGGAAAAAAAGAGGTGTATCTTTCTGGAGAAAGTGTAAAAGTAAGGAGTGAAAAGAGCAAGGCTGAACATCAGTGAAAGTGCATCCACTGTACTAGCAAAACCTTTCATTGCATGAATATTCAAACTATTCTTATGAATATTCAAACTATTCTTTTTAGCTGCAGCTAAACAAAAACTCTCAATTCCTAAAATATCTTTGCTGATACAAAAAAAAAATACCAAAGAGAAAATAATGTGAGAAGAGTTGGACTGAAGGACAAGCTGTTACAAAATGACTTAATTGCTAGAGTGGTTTTATACAATGAAGTTTTTAAAATGGACATGGAGGAAATATTGGGAAAACAATGAAAAACTTCTGATAATGTTGATATAAGACTATGTAGACAACATGCTATGATTTAATTCATGTAGATCAGCATGGCTGGCTGATGGTCATTAGGAGCTGCTGCTTACACCAAGGACTGTTAGAACAAAGGTGCTGTCAAAAGTTCTAAAAAGTAACATAGATCTCTAAGGCTGGAAATGGAACTGCTCTGTGGGAGTTACAGCTTTAGAAAACCTGGTGCTAAGGAGCCTCAGATCTACTGATTTTTGGAGAAAGATTACAGCCTAACAAACTTGCAACTGAAACTCTGTGCAGGCCTTCACAGAACCATAGGATGGTTGGGGTTGGAAGGGACCTCAAAGATCATCTGGTTTTAACCCACTTGCTATGGGCAGGGACACCTTCCACTAGACCGGGTTGCTCAGGGCCCCATCCAGCCTGGCCTTGAACACTTCCAGGGATGGGGCATCCACAACTTCTCTGGGTAACCCGTTCCAGTGCCTCACCACCCTCACAGTAAACAATTTCTTCCCAATATCTACTATCAGTTTAAAGCCATTCCCCTTGTCCTATCACTACACGCCCTTTAAATAGTCCCTCTCCAGCTCTCTTGTAGCCCTTTTGGTACTGGAAGGTGCTATAAGGTCTCCTTGGAGCCTTCTCCAGACTGAACAAACCCAGCTCCCTCTGCCTGTCTTCACAGGAGAGGTGCTCAAGTCCTCTGAGCATCTTTGTACCCTTTTCTGGACTCGCTCCAACAGGTCCATATCCCTCTTATGCTGGGAGCCCCAGACCTGCATGCAACACTTCAGGTGGGGTTCCCATGACTTGAGAATTTCAGTGCTGGGAGCCTCACACATGCAGTTGGTCCAGTCTGCATAGTCCCCTCTTTTCCTTGTACTGCATTTTTGTACAGGGTTTTAAAAAACTCAGTGTTGATAATAAAAAATATTATGGTGTTCAGCAGAAGAAAGGTGAGGAGGGTATTTCTTGGAGAGGAGTTGAAAACAGTGTCCTGAAGGGAGTGTCTTCCAAGAAAAAATTGAGAGGACTACATCTGCACAATTAAAACAATATTCAAGGAGATATATAATGATAGTCTGTAAGGATTACAAGGTTTTAAATACAAGTGGGGGATAAAAGGTTTATATAGATGTCCAAAGGATGACAATTAGTACTTTAAAATTAAACAAGGGGAAATTAATATAAGTAGCTGTATAATCACGCTCTATGATAGATTATGGAGTGAAAATTCTTTTTAATTAAAAGTGCTGGAAGGGAAAAGAATTAGTTTGATTAATTTCCTAGTTTGGGTGAAGAAGTTAGAAACTGTTGAATTGAAAATTACCTATGTTATGGCCTTTCATGATTTAAACCTAGAAATTTTAGCTATTTCTAGACTTCTAAAAAGTTTAAAAGAAAGTAACAGGTGTTGTTCACAACTATTGAGATTTTGCACCCTTTTTTTAAGTTTAATTCGGAGTGAGAAAACATCTAAAAATATGCATTTCATAATACTTTTACACTGTTATTCCTGGTGAATTGTATTCCATGTCCTTGGTAGCATTTTTTATTCTTGTTTGTTTTAATACGTGATTTGAGATGCCTCCCTCTGATCTCTTTCAGCCCTCTTTGTTTTTCCCCCGATCAGTGTTCTGTATCATATACATTCTGCTTTCGGTTTTCATTCATTAAAATGACATTTTTCATCTTCTGCTTCACTGCATTGTTGGAGACTTGCCACTTCTTTTTCTCACCCCTTCTCTTCTTATTCGTGGCAAATGAAATAATTAATCAAAGCAAAATTCCTGCCATAGTTACCTACAAACTCTGCATGCAGAATTTGATGTCACTCGGAAAAATGAGGTGTTTTTGGCAACATGAAGACGCCTTGGCATTCTTATAATGCTTAAGAGAAAATTGGATATTCATGTCCTTGGGAAAAGGTATTTCATGGCAAATTCATAGCCACTGGAGTGGAGGAGTCTGTGGCATGTTGGCTGAAGATCTGTTGGTTTGCATTTCTGGAGTCACGTATTAAATAAGTCAAAGACTGAAATCTCTCTCTGTGGTTGTCTCAATAAATCTAAATTGAATGTGACAAAATTAACCCCAAAACTCAAGGAATAAATGCTTTATTATAATCTTTCAAAGTTATTTTTGTTTAGAAAAATTAAACCAAGCCATAGGTAGATCTGTCATCATCATCATGGCTAGGCTTTGCAAACGAATATTTTGGAAGGACTCTACCCACATTTGCTACAAGTGTGCTGGTGGCTAAAAAGGCCAATGTGAGATAGAGGTAGATCTGTAAATCTGAGAAAATTTAGGTGAATTATAAAAACTTTTTTCCCATGTTAATAGAAAATTAGCAAGATTACTGTCAGTTTTTCTAATTAAGGAGAAATTAAAATAAATACATTAAAGCTGAAGAATTTTTATAGCCATTTTGATTCAGGTGTAATTAATTTCAGGGTTAGATATTGTTCTGTAACAGAATTCATTACAGAAAAATGTTACAAAGTTACAGACTTCTTTAAAAAAACCCCCTGTTACTAATTGGCTGAAAAGGCTGGTTTTAGTCTACATATTAGTGCACATAAACTGAGAAGAAGAGTCAAGTGAAGCACAGAAGCAGACTCTGAAACTGCAGTAGTATGAAAGGATATAATAGAACAGGATATTAAATAATCAGATATATAACATCTAGCAGAAATGTAATTTTCTGTAATTACCAAAATAGCACTTTAGGTCAGCTAATGAACTGTATTATAAAAGGATTAGTCTGACACTGTGTTCCAGTTCATAAATGACACAATTTACTGTTCCATAGCTTATATATTTTTTTAGGTGAGATAACAGTTAATTTTCACCTCTTGCATACAAATCCTTGTATTCATTGACCAGAGAAATGAATGTCTTGCTTTAGGGATTGTCTAAATTTTATATACCTGAATGAGTCAACAGTGAAGTTTTTTCACACCTATTTTCTGTCTTAGTGTTTTGAATGGGAAATAACAAGTCTATTTACTGCAGGTCACATCCTGCCATAAGAAGCAGTTGGCCTTTGGAAACTTTATTCTGTGTGTTTTTTATCGACTTCATGGAATTATTTTTGGCATGCCCTACCAGTCACACTCACTGTGAGCAAGTATGGGGACGCAAAAGCACAAGATGTGTTAAAGCTTTTGTCCTGAAATGAGCATCACTTTAGAATTATGTTGTGCCTTACCTGTGTGATATTATTAGCTACCATTTTTCTCCATGGTGCTGCTACAGATCTCAGAGGAACTGTAGGGACTTGATGCGTGATCTTCCAAACAGCACAGCAAGTACTTGCACACATCAATAATGGTCAAATTTTTATATTACACAAGAAGAATATGGAGAGCAATGGGAGTTGCTTGTGCCAGGTGTACTGAATCTGTGGCTCCATGATTGAAGATACTTATGTAGGAAATGAGCAGTTCTGTAGTCCTGGTTCATAGTTAATTGCCAGGTAACTGCTTGCAGAGAATCAGCAGAAAATGTATATTTTCTTAATAGCTATTGAATGATAAATCATTATTTTAGCTTTATAAGGAACTAGTTTAGATTTCCACAGCAATCTTACTGATTACTACCACATACTTCACTAAGCAAGGACTTATCCCATACATAAGCTGTCAAGAGTCAGTATATTAAGTATACGATATGTGTTTCCTGAACGTGACTTAAAAGAATTACTAAATATTTGTTGCCTTATTCTGCCTCTTACCAAACAGCAATACTGAAGCCAGGAAGAAAATCCACAGTGTCTCCCTTTCTCTCCTTTTTGTTTTTCTTCTCTTCTTGTTTTGCTCTTTCCCTTCTCCAAGTTGTACACTCCATACTGATGAAACGGTGAGAAACAGAAAAATCGGTGGAGGAAATGCACAAAGTACAGGTAAAACCACAGCTTCTTAGACTCAGGGGTAAAATTCCCATAGGCTACAGAACGCCAGACTTTCCTTAGGCTTTAGAACAATAGGTTAGAAATACCAAGCTACATATGAGGAAAAGGCAACTGTGAGATGTAACAGTCCTAAAGACTTAAAGATTGCGTCAAGTGTATGAGTACTGGAGGAGGAGTTCACATCACTGGTTTTCAAGTAGTTTTCAGTTTTCTTTCAGTGTGCAGAACCCTGTCTAGTGAATTCAAGCCTGTGGATAAACAATTTTTTTTCATTGCTTACTTTCAACAGGCTGATTAGAAGTCATCCTTCCACGCCCAGAGGCCTTGGACTGTGAACCAGATTTCTAGAGCTTACGGAGAAAAAGAGACTTCTTTAGAAAGCAATCTAATTCAGGAGCTTTAGTCATTAACTTCTGCTGGTCTGGTGCCACTCCAAGAAATTCCGTGTTCTATTGTCCAGGGTCTATTTTAATGAAGGGAAAAATAACCCCAAACTAGATCCACTGGTGTCTTTTATTAAGTTATGCAAAATACAGTATTAATTATGACACTGCATGCATTTTAGACAATATAAATGCAAGCCTACAGAAAATGTGACAAAGAAACCCTCAATTACTTTTGAGGTAGTATACAAGGAAAAATAGGAAAGCAGAAACACAGTGGATTAAAAGAACAAAATATTAGTATCACTTTGTGCATACATTAGTCACTCATAAATACATTTTTATGAAATAACTTAAGATACAATTCTGTTCTTGTTAAAAAATATACTCCTTCAAATTCACCATTCTTGTTTGTTTTGATTTCACATGACATTTTATGGTATTTTATCAGGTGGATTTATTTTTTTATCGCCGCCATCATGATTTTACCCTTTTCCTCCAAGAATTTAGGCACAGATGGCCTCATGCACAAAAATAAATAAGAAACCTGCTTGAAGGGAAAAGAATTCTGCTCAAATAGCTTAAGATAGTCTAATAAATACCATTTTGATTATAAAAATATTTCAGGTTTATAAAATAGGGAAGGGGACGATCTCCCATGTGGAAAGGATGTTAAGTGAAAAGTGCTGTATAACGTTTCTGAAGAGATTTTGTTTTAAACATATAGTACCATTATGAATATATACTTTATAATAATCCTGTTTCTTAGAACCTTATTGTTCACTAGAAGTATCAAATGCTCTTTGCTTCCTTTTGTTTGTTGTCTTATTGCCGCTTTGGAAGATGCCTAGTTCAGAAGGGTTCCGTATAATTGTGCTTTTGTAAGGCTGTCCTTCCGACTCAAACCAGTGCTCCCAGTCCGTTGAAACTGCTGCTGTTTACTGTGAATACCCGAATGGCTTCCTTGATCCATGGAAGACTGGTGGATTTCTGAAGCCTCCACTGAACTCTGATTGAGCGACTCTGCCGAGCTGTTGGGGCTCACGTCCACGTATTCTCTTTTCAATACTGGGCTGTTTTCGATGTTTTTGCTACTGCATAACTGGACAGTGATCCTTTCATTTTTTTGGTCTCTTGGTTCTTTAGTTTTGTAAGTGGGCAATTTGTCCTGTTTACAGCTAGCGCTGATGTCAATATTCAGACCACTGTCTGTTCTCAGGAAGCAAGAATCCACAAGTCTGCTTTGGCAGATATCATCTCCCTCGGAGCAGCTATCTGCTTTGTAACTAGCATAGATGGGGCTTGTTCGGCTGTCCCCCTTCTTAATAGGGCTGCTGTAGTACTGCTCTGAAAAACTACAGGGTGACAGCCTGCCAGCGTTCCTGTAAGAGTATGCACCAATGTCCTCCACGCTCAACTGCCTCCATCGCCCAGGCAAGTCTTCTTCTGAAAGGTGGGTGCTCCTGCACTCGTTCCTCATTTTCTGATTTGCTAATGCCTGCTGTGGTGTTATGGCTGAGAAATGAAAAGGCTCGTTTGCATATGGAGGCAGAGTTCTGGTAAAAGTGGGTGAGTTCTCGTTGTCGTCGGCAAGCTCCATGTGCTGCGCAGGTTTGGGCTTGGCAAACCTGGGGCTTCCCTGGTGCTCATAACCTGCAGGGGACTTTCTTTCAAACAGTTCATCTCGATTGCTCATGTAGATTGCTTGCTGAGAGGCTGTCAGAGTGTTGGCTTGGGCGTTCTCCTTCTCCTCGGAGGTGACGCTGAAGCTGGAATAGGAGCTGGAGGTTGGCAGAGAGGTAATGTACTCTGGGAAGGCTTCATGAGAGAAGCTGGAATGGAATCCATCTTCCTCGACAGTGCTGTCCGTGGAGTTCTGGGACCGCAGGAACCCCACATCTTTCACTTGCGTGTCCACGCTTGGCCTCCTCTCCCTCCTCCTCTCCTCGGGGCAGTAAAGGGCTGTGTCGCTGCAGTAGATATCGGACTTGTACTGTGGCCTTTGTCCGACTTTTCCGGCAGAGTCCTGAAAATTGAGATCCCTTGTGGAAGGGCTTGACAAGTGTGAAGACAAGCTGTTTGGGTCTGGTTTTTCCAGTACTTTGGCAATGACGCAAGTGGGTATGGTGTCTGCGTAAGAAGTGTGGCACAAGGGGACAGAAAGGCTGCACCCATGTTTTTCCAGATGGATGCTGACTCTTTCCTGAAAGTCAGATGGCAACTATAACATAAAGAGATGGCAAAAGAGAAAGGAGAAAAGGGTACATATCAATACTGGTGTGAGTTGAGTGCTGTTTATGACATGGCATAACTCACTACACATGGTTCTTCTGCTAATGTGAGGGCCACAGTCTTTGTACATTTTTGGAATCATATGTAACTGAATGACTTTCATTTATCTACCTAGTATTTGGAAATATCAATTTGCTTTCCCTCATGGACAACACTGTGAAACTGAAAAACTTCCTTCCAAGTTAATTCAGGTTGGATAGGAATGATCACAGAATCATAGAAAAGGCCTCTAAGCTTATTGAGTCCAACCATTAACCCAGCATTGCCAGGTTTACTTTACTGATGTAAAGTACATAGTAAACAACAATCTTAAAAAGGCAAGTAGGTAATTAAAACATAGAGCAATACTTCCAGACTGTCTGCCTGGGTGAGATTTGCAGTTGGAGTGTGGGTGTGTGAAGGTTTCTAGGGGGGTGAAGAAAGAGGAGGATGAGATCATATCTTTTCTGTTCTTCTTTTGCCTTTCCTCAAGCTCATCTTTCCCCCAATCCAGTGCCAAATTGGCTCCTGCTCTCCGGCTTCACATTTGATAAACAATGCTGTTTGAAGAGGTGGAAAAGCTGGCTTCACTGACACTTAAAGTGGTACTGGCTGCTGTGACAAGAGTGTTCTTGTGCTGGGAAGAAGCAAATCAAACCGGTTTCCTTGCCCCATCAGTTGGACACTGCTTGTCAGATCAACCATCCACATAAGGCTCAATATGTTCTTACATGAATTTATGATTCCCATGACAGAATTAATCAATGTCTGTTATGCATCAGAAATCACATAGTTTTTTTGAGAAAGTCAGGATCAGCTGTATGGGTGGTTCCACCTGCCATTCTGTCACGTGGACCAGAAGAGATAGAGAGACCACATTCCTTGATGCAATCCAAAAGTCTGGTAGGTAAGACCTACTGAAGTATCACTGCACATGCTTTCCAGTCAAATTTTATCTGCCTTGCTCATTTCAGATCTCTATCAATGATCTGACAGCAATATGAGACAGAGAGCTGTGTGATGGTTGTGTCTCAGATTTCTGGCTGGAAATCAGAAAAACTCATGTTTGGAACAAGTTTTGAGTTTGTGATTGTGATAGCTCCTTTGATATCTGTGTTGATTTATGCCACTTAGAAATTTATCCTGTGAGTGCTTGGCTGAACTCTGACTTACTCTGCACTTTCTTTTTATAACTAGAAATCAAGTTCCTCTTTACAAAATAAATAGTGGCTAACCTTATGACCTCACTCCCTCCTTAACTTTGTTTCTCTAGAGGAGAAAACCCTACAAATAACTGAAGTTGTCCCCTTTCACTTTACTTTTGGCAAAGGAAATTTACAGCGCCTGCTTCTTGTCCCGCTCTCACATTGTATAAGAAATGGAGCTCCTCTTTTAGCTTCACTGGGAAGTTTTTAAAGCTGGTTTAATCCTCCAAACTCAGTGTGTTCCAAACATGGCATGTAGTGAAATAGGGTGTTTTTTCAATGAACAGAACCTTCCAGGATATTTTGGATTAATCATTATGTTGCTAATTAGCTCATATGTCTTCCACTGGAAATAAAGAATATGATATTGCCAGTCTGCTGGCAGACAGTAGTATTAGTCACAATAAGTACAGATGCAACAGAGATTGAATAAACAGGTTGTAAAATAGGCCTGGTGTAAATTGCCACAGAAATGAGGAAAAGAAATACAGTTAATTTAATGTGAAAATGCTGTATGGGGCAGCTACAGTATCCTGTAGCATGACTGTTTGATCTATTTTATATACATTATTAAGGTTATGAAATGTGTTAAGAAGAAGAGCATTCTTTTCTGGATATTCCACTGGAAACTAGAATTACTAAAATGATATTGCTGTCACATTACTATATTGTACTACAGTTTAGGTTTCTGGATAACATACAATACTTTATCAAGCAATATTTGCATTTTTAAGGAATTTATTGGCTGTGACAGTGCATTCACACTTGTTAAATTAATAAATAGTTGGACTTCTGAGTGGAGATTGCCTATTTAATTGAGTGTTTGACAGTCTAGGAAGTTGTGGGGAGATCCCACATTTGTGATAGTTCTCTGCAAGTGAACTACTAAGAACTTTTAAGGTCCTAATTACTGCTAACAGATAGGGTGCTTTCAGATGTTAGTAATATTAGTAATGTTAGTAATGTTAGTAATGTTAATGATGATAATTCCTATACGATTTGCTAAGGAAAGTCAGATAATAGGAAAAAATAACCAAGATAATGGTTAATATGGAAGTTCTGTCTCCATTCCAGAAAATTATTGCCCGTTTAACAGAGAAATCTTGCTCCATCTTTATTTACCAGAGTTGTTTAGTGCACTGAAGCCATCAACTGACTTAGAAATGGTTTATACATTCCACATTTAATTTTGCATTATTCTATTGCAGCATTGCAAAAGAGAGATCATTTGGGGGAATGTTGACTTGATGGGACTGATGAAGGAAGGGCTATTACCTGTGACCTTCACTGAAGCAATATACGTGAGGAAGGTGCTTTTGCTTTGTGCAGGGCCTGTATCCCTAAAGACAGTCTTGTTCACTAAGATAATATTTACCTTCCCTTTAAGGAGCCTGTTTCTCAAGCCTAGTTTCCTTGGAAGCGAGGATTATTAATTAAAGTTTACACCTTGGAGATCAATCATTCGGTGCTCTGGTTTCTTTAGAAAAAGGTATTTGTTCTGTCAGTCCATTTTAAAATTCAGGTTTGGAAACTAGCTGGACTGGAAAATAGCTTCAGGAGGAAAATTGATTATATCAGAATCTCTGACGCCTGTAGCTTGTCATTTCCCTGCTCTCACCCCACTGCTTCTCCCCAGCATTTTGCATTCTAGAGTTTGCAGCTCTTTGGTTTTTCTAAACCCTTTGTTTTTCAGGCAATCAGAGGAGGCCCATTCTACTGGATAGGAGGGGTTTTGGGGAAGAGAGTATCTTCAAGTACCATCACTGGCTGTGATTTTGTCAGCGCCTCCCTAGGCTGCACAGAACAGTAGCAGGTGCTCAAGCCCTCCTGTGGTTTAAAGGCAGGGTGTGGGGAGATAAAAACCTTAAGGGCAAACAAGTTCTGGAATTGATACATGCAAAATAACCTGTTTTCCATACAATATTTATTTCTTTGAATATTGAAGAAGTTTGGTGACATTACCTCTGAGAGTTTATGTGCCCTGTCGTAATTCTTGCTGCACTGGAGCAACTGAGCAGCTAAATTGCAGTCCTTCCTATAGAGCTCCTAGAAAAAAACCCAAAAATAGCCTCTTATTTAAAGTTTGCAAAGAGCCTGTGGCTTTCAGCCTTTCTCCCATGTCTGAAAAATCTTTTAAAAATTGACTTTGAGCAAATTTGGAGCATACTTTAACTTTTAAATACATTAAGATGTTGTGTTTCTTGCACGATCCAGAGATATTTGCCCCCTTGCTCTGTGAGGGCTGATAAAATTGGTAAGAATAAAATTTTTTGAGAACTGTTACAACAGAACAGCAATCTGCATTTCAGAACATGGATACTTACCATTAGGAATTGGACTTTTTACTGTTAACATGCATGGTACTGTGAAGGCTAAAAGAA
Organism: Chiroxiphia lanceolata; assembly: GCF_009829145.1. Classification (NCBI taxonomy): domain Eukaryota; kingdom Metazoa; phylum Chordata; class Aves; order Passeriformes; family Pipridae; genus Chiroxiphia; species Chiroxiphia lanceolata. Next base: position 53,276,201 of record NC_045642.1, read on the forward strand.
ACGTGATCTTTTAAACAAAAAAAAAAATTCAAGAACAGACAATTTCTGCTGTGTATTATCAAGATCAGCACTAAAATACTACTGTACAAAGTGACAAAATAATTTTATGAGACTGTGGGAGAATTCATTACAGAAATATACATTATGTTGTTTTTTTTAAGAAGGGAGCCACTGTCTCCTTATGATATTTTCTTTCTGGTTCCTGACTCCTTTAATATCTTGCAGAATGCAGCTATAGAAATATATCAAATCTCACTGCAAATATTTGATGATCCAGAACAGAATACTTTCACTGGGCAAGAAATTACCATGAGAATTCCACACAGAGAAGGAGAGAATTTAAGAAAGCTGCTCATACAATCTCCTTATTGAATGGCTCCCACAGCGTGTTTAATGGGAAAATTCAGTACACAGATTTGCCCTTCACCCAATTTAATTTAGCACACATGGATGAGTAACTGTATCCTTCAACCAGTACCTTTGGGTCCCTGAAGGTAAGAGTTGTGTGTTGTTTTTCCTTATGTAGTTGCATAAAAAACAGAGTTGGTTTCAGAAGTTGAATTTATAGGCGGGCAGAGATGAGATACACAAAGCATAAAGGTATTATGGGCACTAGGCTGTGTTAATCTGTAAAAATTAGAACATGCTTATAGAAAAAAGGTGTTGAATACTGAAATGATTTGGATTTTCTCTGGTCTTAATGTTACGATTTTATTGCCTGCCAATTTTTACTGCTCCATTTATTTTTTAAAAAGCTGATAAAGAAATATTCTATGAAAAGGAAATTTCCTCTGTTTAGAAATACTGTTTTAAGGTATTCTGTAATAACGGATGAAACAAGACGTTCCTGTGAGCCCATGAGAGATGGGGATAGTTCTCCTACGATCATTATATCTTCATATTCAAAGGCCTTTAGATGGTCTTGGTTTGTGAATTTTTTCTGTGTCTGTGTGAGCTTTTATACATGCCACTTCTACCTGAAACAAACTGGGGAGACAATTTATGCAGGTCTTAAATTTTATATTAGTATACCCTATTTTCATTCCTGTAAGAACCCAATAATTCAATTTGGAAGCAAAGTCTGTTGCATGTGATTTTGATGTTACATGCACATGAAACCCAAAATATACTGCTGTACAACGTGTAGGTACCGCAAGTCCTATATGGCATTCTAGGCACACAAAAATGGTATCACTCCAAAATCTAATCCTTTCTTTAAAAGCTGCGTTCCTGTTTCTGTGAAGTGGTTGTCATGGAGAGTACAAAAAGCATTTCTGACACTTTATTTTTAGCAGCTTTAAAAATTACTACAGAAAAATTACATGTGAGTTACATGTGCCACGTGTACTTTGTTCTCAGCATGCTGGGCCAAGCCATGTGACTGGAGTGACTTTCTCTTCTTTAATGTTTGCCTGAATGGAAACTAGCCATGTCTGTGGCAACTAGAACAATAATCAGCAATTAATACCAAAAGTGTTTCCAATAATTTAAAACATGTTTTTGCATCAAAAGCATCATTTTACATTTCTGTCAGAAGAATGAGGGGAAAGATAATTGAAGGAAGAAAGATTGCCAAGACAAAAACATGTTCTCTCCATGTTGGATTCTTCAGTTTACCACTGTCTCTACTTATTAGGTATAATACTAGTGGTTTGTTTCATCATTCGTTTCTTTAAAATTTGGAATTTAACCTTTACTTTTATTAGTTTTATTATTACCCTGCGCAGTACTATCCCCAAGAGTCACACTGTGTGCCCAGGAGTGTTGTCCAAATGCTTCTTGAACTCTGTTGAGCTCAGTGCTGTGACCACTGCCCTGGGGAGCCTGTTCCAGTGCCCAACCACCCTCTGGGTGAAAAACCTTTTCCTGATATCCAACCTAAACCTCCCCTGACTCAGATTCGTGCCATTTCATTGAGTCCTGCAAGGGCAGAATTTTGTCTGCAAACTAACCTCAAGCCTGAAGAAGCGGTACTGTTATTTGAGGCCTCTGGACCATACTGTAATGCTCAGAGTGAAACTATGAAAATTGAAAACACTTCAAATGTGGGTTCAAACCTGACTCCATGAAGTAGTGTAAATGCATGCATACTTACAGGGAGAGTTTGACAATTTTTTTCCACCTTTATTTTAACTTTGAAATATCTCCACTGATTGCAGCTGCATTAGTCTGGATTATACCTGTACTTCTAAAACCTAAATGTAGCCCATTATATTTACCATGCTCTGTTGGTTACAGCTGTTAGAGCTATGTAATAGCTGTTCTTTCAACTCAACTTTTGTAAAAGTAAAGGGTCAGATTATGAACTCTCTGTTTCCGTTGGAAAGTTGTTAATTGCATAGGCACAATTCATATCAACAGGCATTTTAATGGGATCAAATGCTCCCTGCTGTGATTTAGAGTTCAGATGAAATGTGGGAAGATTGAATGTAAGATTCTGAAAAAATAAGTGCTAAAAGAAACATGTCTTCTGTAGATGAATTTTTTATTAAGTGTTGAAGGAATGCCACAATAATGAACTAAATGCCTACAATCTTCATTTCTTTGCTGTCTTTGTAGGTTTGTTCCTGGAAGGATTTAATGAGCTTTGTTGCCAGCTGCAGTACGCATGCCAGTTTTCAACAGTGTTTAATGAGATACAGAGTGAAAATTGCCAGAGTTGTTCCCTGTTTTGTTCCACATAGAGATAGATAAATTGTTCCACATTAATGACTGCTGGGGAAAACCTGCCTCCTCCTCTGTGCAATGACCTGAGTGACCAGGTTGGGTCAATCCTACCTTCTGTTAATAGAGCTCACTTGTGCTGGGCATCCCATTTTGGTGAGCAAAGGCCAAGAGATCAGAGGAACCGCAGGAAATGTAGGGCTTCACACTGTGCCTAAAAGCCTTATGATGAGTCCTCACTCCATACATGTGCCCCTGCAACAGCTCTGAGCGTGTACTTGCACCAATTTCCTGTACTGATGGCAAAATCAATGTGGGAATATTGCCGTTTCTTAGAGTATTTTTTCATCAGTTTCAGGTTAAACATGAGGAAAAAAATGTCAATTGAAAGTCTCACCACAACTTCATAGCATAAAGAGAGTTGAATTACAAAATGATGGGGACAAACAAACAAATTTTAACTGTTGAGGTGACATGTTACATTACATAAACAATAACAAATTATTCTATAATTTCATGGGAAGTGCAAGACCTAATTTATTTCTAAATATAGTCTCAAGATATATCCATAATTAAATACTTACATTGTCTTCTGACAACTTATCTATTGTCACCTTGGCTTCTATTAAGTGATTATTGAGTGCAATTATTTCATGGCTCAAAGCCCGTTTTTCCTCTTCATAATGTTGACCCTGTGTAGAAAATGGAATAGTAAGTGTTTTTGATACTGTCAGACTATTTCAGATAAAGACCCAAAGGTTGATGTCATTCTCCAATCCAGGGAAAAGCACAACAGACTGATATTTCTTTTTTTTTTTTCCCTTTTTTTTCCCCTCAGGTTTTTTTTGCTATTTTTACTTAGCAGATGAGGTAAAGTCCTTTGAAAATATGGAGGTCAAATTGAGCTTACATTAGGAACCTTCAAAAAAGGCTGTAGTTAGCCTCTGCAAAAGCATTCAATTGAGCATCAGCTATTCCTTCTTAGTTGCAAGACACAGTTTCTAACCCGGAAGGGACTGCAGGTGCTTGTGACATTTGGTACAAGAATGTTTCACTTACGCTATTATCTCCCATTCTCATAGGAGAGGAAGAACAATATTTAAAAGAAAAACAGTTGTGTTTGAGCCAATTTCATTTTAGCTGTTGCCTGTTCTGGCTGCTTTAAGAGCCCTGATTAAGGTTGTTCATTTCTCAAGGTGAATGTTTGCCTGATTGCAGGGTTAACACTTATTAGCAGAACGCGACCCACAGTAGGATATCAGGAAAACAGTCTGATCCAAACTTCCTTCTGCCCACTAATTTAATCTTGTTACCAGTAGGCTGTAACTCTGTATCATAAATGCAAAGAAATCAGTGGGGAAAAAAAGTGCCGCTGGCCCTTCTCATATTTTGTCCCATTTTCATACTGCAGTGTTTATTGTACGGCCTCATGTATCAAAGATTGTTGTGTAACAATCATTTATAACCCTGCCTCCAGCTGTATCTTAGTGTTAAAAAGTATGGTAGTTTCTGAATGCTCTGAGATAGAGGCATCTTCCATTTGCTCAGAGCTGTATAAGACCAGGAGAACAAGAAAGTCTGAAAATTTTCTGGAGGATCTTTTAGAAAGCTTAACTGCCATAAGAACAGAAAGTAGGGTAAACCCTAATGTACATCTCTTTTGTTTAATGAACTCAACCCAGTGACAAATTCATGATCTCAGTGGTGCTGAGCAATCGGACAAGAGGCAAAGGGCAGAAACTGGTATATAGGAAGTTCACCTGAACATGAGAAAGAAATTCTTTACCGTGAGGGTGGCCGGGCACTGGAACAGGGTGCCCAGAGAGGTTGAGGAGTCACCTTCCCAGGAGATAATAAAAATCTGCCTGGATACAATCCTGAATAAAATGCTCCAGGGGACCCTCCTTGAGTGGGGAAGTTGGACTAATTGGCCTCCAATGGTCCCTTAGAATCTCAACCATTCTGAGATTCTGTGAATGTCACTCCCCATTCTAAAATTGTTAGAGTTAGTTGTGAAGGACTGAAATTTCCCAAATGCCATATTGCCAGGGTCACACAAAAATCTTCTATCAACACATACCCGACATTGTCAGCTAATTGACAGCAATGGGAATTGTGTGTTTTGAAGTCCAAATGCATATCAAGGTTAATTATCCAGCTGCAAAGCATGAGGCTGTATTAAAGAACGGTGATTAAATTGGAAGTGGCAGCTCTCATCCTAAGTTGCTATTTAAAGAAAAACACCTTCTCAAATGGTCTAAGCAAACCCACGGCTTGCTTAAAACAGTGCAGATACGATTGAAGTGTCTCTGTGAAGGTCTGGACTGGCCTATTTTAATGTCAGTTTTTTATGGACTGTCTGTTCCCTGCTGTTGCCAGACCTCTGTTCTGACAGTCCAGCTGTGTCTGGAGGCTGTTTCAGGCTTGACACCTCTCCCCTCCTTGTTTCCAGTGTTCAGGTACTCCTGCTGGCTGCCTGGGCACTACCTCATGGAAAGCCAAAGAGTAGCTTTGAGAGCTTGCAAGAGGTCCAACCTTACTGATTTTAACAAGACACACAATCTTAGGGGATGTGTTTCTTAGGCAGGTTGACGTGGTTTTGTATGAGACCCTTCACTCTCATCCACTTTACTGTGAACTAAACAACTAAGCACCTTGTAAACCTCCTGGCCATCTGTGTACCCCTAAAAATCTATCTCCTTTGAGAGTATGACTGAAGATTACATTTTCAAAGGTATTTAGCTGTGTAATGAGGTAGGCAAGTGACTACATAAGTACCTGTGAAAAATGTGTCCCCTCAATTTTCCAAGTAATTTAATGCTTTTGAAGGATCCATGTCCACAGGGTAAGGATTTAATCTTCCAAATAACCGTTTGTATTGAAGATTTTATCAGCTCTTGTATGACAAGTTGTGAGTGCTAGGACAGCTGATTTGTAGAACCCTGTTGCTCTAAATCTCTCTGATTTCAGTAAGTGTTGCTCTTGCTTAGCCAGATTGAACTTGACTTGATCTAGTTTACAGTTCAGGAAAGAACATCTAATCAAGAATTTATAGTCTTCAGCAGAGAAAAATTCATAAAAGGGCAGCAGATTCAGGCTTTGGTAGCAGTACTTTCCACTGCATTGAGTAATGTTGAATCTGGCTAAATTATGCTTTCGTTTTATTTCAGTTATGATAAATTTTGGACTGATGTGTTCCAGACGTTGCATCTGGCCAAGTGTGACTTTAAAAAACATTCTGTATTTGTTGAACTGTAAAATTCGTCTTAGTCCAAATTTATACTATTATAGGTCAGCAGGTGCACACCAAAGTAATAAACATTTTAGCAATGCTGTGGTGGAGGAGGAATGAGAAAAAAAGGTCAGTCCCAGTCTTCTCCACCAGTATATGTTCATATCTTTCTCTTGAAATTAGTGTTTTCGACATGAGCAAAGAGTCTGTTTCACTGTGACAAAAGGAGGTAGCCTAAGGGTGGACAGAACACTAAAAGCCTTTATCATATTGACCACACACTGTGTGTCCATCTTTGAAGGCTCAGGGCTTCAGCCAGAGGTTATTGTGGTCCAGTGGTGGCAACAAGAGGACAGAGGCTTAATCCTGACACACTTAGGGGAAAATAGTGCATCTGGAAGAGACAGTAGGGCAGTGCTAGGTCACTGCATTAAAAGGATTGCTGGTTATGAGGACTGCAGCTATGAACCCTCCAGTTGCAGCTGAACAATCATATTTTCAGTGTCAGATATAGCTCTCAGAGAGGCATGAAAGGAGCACGGGAATCAATATCAATGCTATGATTGTGAGTTACAAATAAAAATGCTTATTTTACTTGTAACCACTCTTGGCAGATCCCTCTATTTTTGGTAGCTTATAGATGCTCAGTCCTCCTGCTCTTCCATAAGGCTGATGACCCCTCCTCTCTCCTTTTGGCACAGTTTTCTGCTCTGCAGGTGCTAACAACCTATATCTCAAAACTCAGTAGCAAATTAAGTCAATGATGTTATTGATATGCCAACAGCTTGCAGCTGGGCTGAGGGTTTCTGAAGTCCACTCCAAAATGCCATACCTATAGACTGCATGTGCTGAGCTGCTGGTGGGTCCTTGTTCAGAAATCTTTGTTGAGTCAGCTCAGTGCATCTTGCCCCTGCCTCCTCCCTTGACACAAAGCCAGCAAACAAGAATACAGCTCTGTAGTGTCTGACTAACACAAGAGAACTGCAATCATGTGCCCACGTCTGAGTCAGATCAAATTTGTACTGCTGGGTGACTACAGCAGTCACGGCACTGATACTGATGTTGGGGGGACCAAGTGCTCAGAGCCCTTGCTCCTAGCCTGGATTTAGCATGGGTGTCAGTGCTTCTTTCTCAGATTTGAGGAAGGAATTGAATATCTGCTCTTCACAAAGCAACTGTGTGATAATAATCTCTGTCTAGAACCTTGGGGTGTTTTTTTTATAATTTGTATCTATCACAGTGACAACATCCCTCATATATTTACATGTCCATAAAAATATAATGTGTCACTTTCAAAAGTGTTTGGTGCCATGTAGTCCCTATATCTGTAATCTGTAATATAAGGGGGGTAAAAAGAATTCTGGGAGGTTGATACAGCACGAAATAATTAATAGATAGGTGTATTTTGAAAAGTAACAAAAGCTGGATGAAAATATCTGCTTTTCTTGCAAGATCTTGTGGATCCACAAAGGTTCCTACTCTAGTCCTTCAGAGGAAATGGAGCAGCCTAGAAGCTGACTGTCTCTCTGGTAAAGTTGCAGTTCCCTTCATTGCTTTCCAGCACCTGGAGGGTGTCTTTAGTGGGTTAACCCTGGCTGGATGCCAGGTACCCACTAAAGCCACTCTCTCACTCTCCCTCTGCAACTAGACAGAGGAGAGAAAAGAAAACGGCTAAGGATTCATGAACTGAGATAACAGCTGGGAGAGGTCACTTACTGATCACCTTCACAGGCAAAACAGACTCAAAGTGGGGATAGTACTTAAATTTATTACGAACAGGATAAGAGCCAAAGAGTGAGAAATAATCTTAAAAACACCTTCCCCCCACCCCTCCTTCCTTCCATGTTCTCCCTCCTCCCCCCAGTGGTGCAGGGGGATGAGGAATGTGGGTTGCAGTTAGTTGTTGTTTCTGCTACTGCTCAGAGAGAGGAGTCCTTCCCCTGCTCCCGTGGGGTCCCTCCCACAGGAGAAAGTCCTTGATGGACCTCTCCAGTGTGAGTCCATCCCTCGGGCAGCAGTTCTTCCGTGGGTCAGTCCTCCATGGGGTGCAGCCCTCCACCTGACGTGGGTCCCCCACAGGGGCCACAAGTCCTACCCAGGAAAAACCTGCTCCAGGGTGGGCTTCCCTCTCCATGGGCTGCAGGTCCCTGGCAGGACCCTGCTCCATCTTGGGCCTCCCATGGGGTCACAGCCTCCTTCATGCATCCACCTGCTCCAGCAGGAGCTCCTCCATGGGCTGCAGGTGGGTCTCTGCACCCCGATGGTCCTCCATGGGCTGCAGGGGCACAGCTGCTCCCCCATGGTCTGCACCACGGATCACAGGGGCCACAGCTCCGGTGCCTGGAGCACCTCCTCCCCTTCCTTCTGCAGTGACCTTGGAGTCTGCTTTGTTGTTCCCATGTTCTCACTCTGCTCTTCCCTGGCTGGAATTCTTTCTGCACCACAACCTTCTGTTCTTAAATAGGTTATCACAGAGGCGTTACTGTTACTCCTGATTGGCTTGGCCTTGAAGCCTGTCCTGGAACCGGCTGGCATTGGCTCCACAGGACAGGGGAAGCTTCTAGTAGCTTCTAACAGAAGCCACCCCTGTACCCCCCCCCCCCCGCCCCCCAGTACCAAAACCCAGCCACAGAAACCCACTACAGTGTCCTACCATAAAGCAATGTCAGCCTGTTAGTCAAGACTTGGCTGGTTACTGTCATCTCTGCTGTGCTGTGGGAGCTCTGAGATAGACCTTTTGAAATCAGTCTCAAATTTGCAAATGAGAAGGGCAGGTCTGTGGAAATGTCAGCCTTTTCAAACGTGGCAAAGTAAATCTGTTCTTGATATTCCTGTAAGGAACATTTCAATTGGTAGAATTTCAATGCTACAGTGACAATAATGTAATGGTGGTAGCGACTATCAAGGCATTAGTGGCCAGCCCTACTCCTTTGGAAATCTCTCTTATTAATTAATGCCCAAATGACAGACAGAAAGGGAGAGACTTTTTCTGTTACAAATACCACCAAAGAGACACTGCTATCCCATCCTGAATGCCTGGAGAGAGGTTTACAGCAATGTTTTTTGGAATGGAGGTAGAACTTTTCTCCCTTTTTTCTTTACTACTCTACTTGTCTAGGAGGAACACAACACTTCTGTAGGAGAAATTCCCCACTTCTTTGGAGCAGTGTAACACTATTAACTCAGTACTTTTCTCACAGACCAACAGTCATGATCTTTTCATTGCACATGCTTCAAGGTATCTGCTAAGCAACTGCAGTGGATTTACTGTTGTTCTGTGGATCGTAGTCAGCAAACAAGTGCTATGGGGATATACTTTCAAAACAAAGTCTGTGTATTTTATAATGGTATTTTATAACCTCATTCAAATCATCTTATGAAGGACAAAACAGAGCAGTTGCAGATGACATAAAATGGGGAGGAATGGTTAGTACAGAAGAGGGTTGAACTGTACTCCACAGGAACCTTGACAGCCTGGAGAAATGGGCTGACAGAAACTTTATGAAGTGCAACAAGTAGAAGTATCAAATCCTGCACTGCAGGAGGAACAACCCCATGCACCCATGTATACTGGGGGCCACCCGTCACACATTGCAGCTTTTCAGAAAAGGACTGCGAGGTCCTGGTGGAAACCAAGTTGAACATGAGCCAGCAACGTGTCTCCTTGCTGCAAAGAAGGCCAAAGGTAACCCCGGGCTGCATTAGAAGAAGTGTTGCCAGCAAGTAAAGGGAGGTGATCCTTCCTCTTTGCACTGCTGTAGTCATACCTGGAGAACTGTGTCCAGTTCAGGATCCTCAGTACAAGTTATGGACATACTGGAGAGAGAGTCTAAGAAATGGCCAAGATGATTAAGGGTTTGGAACATCTCTGTTATAAGGAGTGACTGAGAGAGCTGGACTGTTTAGTCTGGAGATGACAAGGCTTGGGTGGGATCTCATCAAATGTGGATAAATATCTGAAGGGAGGTTACAAAGAGGACAGAGCCAGGCTCTTTTCAGTGGTGCCCAGTGACAGGAAAAGAAGCAATGGGCACAATATAAGTGTCACAACACATGATACACAAGCAGTGTCATCTGTACATCAGGAAACTCCTTTACTATGATGGTGATTGAGCACTGAAAAAGGTTTCCCAGAGAGGTTGTAGAGCTTCCATCCTTGGAAATATTTAAAAACTATCTGGACAGACTCCTGGACAACCTGCTCTAGGTGTTTGAGCAGGAGGTTTGAACCAGATGGCTTCCAGATGTCCCTTCAAACCTCAGTCACTCCATACTTCTGTGAGTTCTGTAAAAATGTATGGCTACCATATCTCACTTGACTACTGTGATAACTGGGGTTGTTATGATATATGGTAGTTTAAATTTCTGTTATTAGCAAATGCTGGCATTTACCATATAAGTAAATGCTTCTACTGTTATGCAAAGATGATTTAATATATAATTAATACATCTCTAGGTTATAATAAAATAGAGAACCAGTATGCCTTGAATATGGTATAAGTTCACTTATCTAAGTGTGTCGTGGTCTTATCTGAGCAAGGCACAGTGTTTGAACCGAAGGACCTCTGAGCTTGAGTCTTTAATAGAAATGTATGTAGTGGTAGGTATGTCTAGGCCAGGGGCATATCCAACAATGTCGAGAAAACAAGAATAAGAAATGTTGTGGTGGAAATCAAACTTTTTTTCTGTTGTAACTCTCAAAGTTAACAGCTGCTGTATTTACAGTACTTCTCTCTACACCATATGCATAAATTATTTTATCAGTTGGCTCATAAAAAAGCAAAATATGGTTTAGATTTGCAGGTATTACTGGGTATTCTATACAGTACTTACTGATTTTAGGCATTACTGTCTGTTAGTTTTTGCTCTGCAGATCTTCATGGTATTATGGCAGATGACATGTTTGTATTTGTGCCTGTTTATGGAGCTTCGGAGCTGTGTGAGTTTATCTGCCAGTTAAGAGCCAAGCTGTGGATATCCCCTACTCACACTCACTTACACCCATGGGCAGAAACTGTCATAAAAACAGTGAACTGACAAGATGAAAAGAACAAATAAGAATAATGAAAGACTTTTCACTTAATAATAAAACTGCATCCATGAATACCAGTTCACTACATAATCTTTGAAGTGCAGGATTTGGTACTGATCATTGCTTGAGAGCACCATTTAATACATATTACATTTTTAGTTTTACTCTTCTTTGCATAGCTATTTTATTTTGGTTTAAGTGTAAAATGAGTATCCAAAGGAGCTATTCACTTAAAGACTCACTGAACTCACAAGTTTATTTACGAATGTGCATCTTTAAAAGCAAACAGAGGAAAAGAGCCAAATGTTTAGCTAATTTATTAGGTAATTCTTTGTCAAGTTACAAACAAAACTGCAGGAATGTGTAGGGGCGTATGCAGAGGCTGTGGCAGCATCCTGATTGCACTTCATAATGTACCACTGCCTCATCTTTGCTTCCGACTGCAGTAATCCCCAGGACACCCATCCTTGTCTCAATACCTCTTCAAAATGCTAATAGAGCCTGGCTTTCAGGAATGCTGCTACATTATGGTAAGGAGCAATGACTAATTCATTATATTTATTCTACAGTATATTAGATATTTATTTAAAGTGATTTTTTGTTACTGAGCTGCCAAGGTTGCAGGCAAGGCTGCATTCTTTAGAGACAAATGTATGGCACTAAGGAATTGAAAATGCTCACTTTTCTGGGCAGGTCAGAGAAAATATGTTATTCATGTGTCTTTTGCCTTAGGCCGAACCTACTGCAAAAATCTATGTCATGTTGGAGTTCTTCCACACAAAGAAGAAAGTGGCAAGAACATTATTCCAATGTGACAAGCCTTTCTTATGATGAACACATGGGATAAAAGGAAGTGACAGATGTATGACCCTTGGGTTGGTTGAGAAGAGACTATATTGTCTGTCCTTGCCCATAGCTTAATTTTTTTTTATTCTGTAATTCTTCCTAGGAGTTCATAAAAATAATTTAGAAGAATTATGTGGCTATAGTGAAAGGGAAGGAACAGAGACCTCAGCTGAGCTACTGGTAAGGAGCAAAATGTTTTGCAAAAAGAAAAAGGTTATCTCAATTGGGTAGAAAGGAAGTACCACTGCTGCAGGCCACACAAGGTAGGCTTATCAGCCTTGCAGCTTGAAGCTGTCACTCTAATGACTGATTGCCTGATGCTCAAACTTTCGAGGCACACAGGTTCTTCTGTGGAAATGGAGAAATTACTGGAGACAGGATATTACTTAAATGGACTACTTAGATGGATTGGGAAGAGAAAGTGGCATTAATTTCTCTGAGTGAAAAAGTAAAATGGTCTAGGAAGGAAAATTTGGAATTCTGAACTTTGAAATATTAAATTAATTCATATTAATTGCAGAATAATTTAATATGCAAGTGAATTCTAATTAGAGTCAACTACCTAAGCAAGGATAATTTCCTAACCAAAGAAAAAAAGTAAAGGCTAGATTATTTACAGTACTTTACTCTTTAATATTTTGCTCCGCTCTAGGAATTTTGAAATTCACATTTCCTGTTGCCTTTTGACATTTTCTTTTAATAATTAGTTGGGTAGAAGAAAATTTAAATTCCCCTCCATTTCCCCCTGCAACTAAAATAACTATTCAACTGAATGCTCTCTTGGGAGCTGAGATACTTCTCTCTCAGAAAAGTTTTCTCTGATGTATCACACTCCTGTGGCAAGGCTGGCTTTTCCTTGCTGGGTTTATCCTTGCACTTGAGAGCATAAAATCTGTTCTTTCAGACCTGTCCCAGCAGGTCTGCTCTTGCTACAGAGCTTGTCACGATGGCAAACCTGCCATTAGGATTATTGTTGCATTATTGTTCTGCTGTGGGCTTCTGTCTCCTGACTATCCCAGTTCACATCTTGGGCTCTTCCTCTTGTTGAATTTGATCTTTGTAAACGTGTCCACGTCCAATGTGCGTATGCCTTTATATTTTTTTCTTCTAATCTCTTATATCTGTTTAATATATGTTAAATGCCAATTGGGATACTGATTGGAAAGATTTGGTAAACTGGCTGAAAAATTGTAAGTATAGTACAGGGGAATAAACATAATGTACTTGTGTCTTTTCTATCTGAATTAGTCTCTCCTTTTTTATTAAAATATATCTCTGCTATTTACTTTGTAAAAGCTCGTGTTGGGTAAAGGTATTAAAGTTTGGTGTTTTCCCCCACCCCAATCAACCCCAGATCCTTGAGAACATTTTGAGAAAATCCGTATAATCTCTTTTTAAGGCAAAGCAGGGGAAATTCATTAAAGTAAAATGCTCTGTTCGAATATCCAGCCCCTCAGACCCTGCTAAATGGTATCTTTTTGGCAGCATCCCAATTCAAACTACCGTAACCAAATATAATGACTACATTAAATAACTAGTGCAGAAAAAGTGTCAAAAAGTGAAGAGTCATTATGCAAATTGCTTGAACAAAGAGAAGATTTTGCTAGTACATTATTTAAGTCTTCTCTGTCTCCTAATGTGGTTTGGGGGGGTTGTTGTTTTAGTTCTGTTTTGTATGAATTTAATTGTGGCTCTTTGGAATTGCTGAGAAACCCTGGGGGGAGGGACAGGCAGGAGTGTGCTGGGGAGCTGGAGTGACATTTGCTGCACGGTTGTGGTCACATGAAGCTTTGCTAGATAGAGCCACATTTGATCCTCATAATAGGGCCACTGTTTCTGCTTGTGAGTGTTTGAGGAGTAAACTCTCCTGGTCCAATGGATCACTCAATGTACTGACTAAGTTTTACTATAAGGGAAGTGCAACACTTCCTTCCCATCTGACTGCTGGGATCAGATCCAAAGAAAATAAAAGACAGACATGTTTTTATGAACAAGCAGATTGGAACCTCACTGCTGTATGTCCCTTGTGTTGGTATTCAGGGTGGTCACTCTAGCTGTTGCCTCCAGAGTTTGTGTAGGTGGAAGAGACTCTACCTTTTGGTGAAGAGAAATGTCACAACCTTTCTTCCATGCCATACAATCAACAGTCTTGAATCAGCACTTCTGTCCTCTATGGCATTTCAGAGCTATGCTGGAAGGTCATTTGCCTCCTTAACTATTCTGTGTTATATTATAACTCCATAATCCTTTTTTTTCCAGTTGTGAATCTGGTTGAAAAGGCCTTTGTTGCCACACAGAAGTTCATGGCCCCATCAGCTGTGCTGGTACAACTTTGTTGTTATCCTGAAAGCCAGGCTGAAGAAAAATAACACTTTAAAATGGGTTCCTTTGTTTGGGGAAGAGATATTTCAAGCTATTTTTGCCATTAAGGATACTGTGCATAGATCCAATACCCTCAATATTTCTCCATGGCATTCAGAGATCTGGCTCACTGTCTAAATATTTTCCACTGCCACCTCAAGATTCAGTTTTCTTTCACCCTGGAGCCTTTGCAAAAATTTGAGCACTGTGATTTCTTGATTCCATTTATTATAACTATTTATGTATTTCCTAATAATATTAAATCTCTAAGGTATTATTTTCACAGCACCTTAGAAATGTTAATATCCTCTTGAGCAGAGGCTAAGGCAAACATTCCCTTATTTATATGTCTAGGGTGTCATTGTCCAAGTCTAAGCCTGTCACCTTCCCGCCTTCCTTTAATCAGCATAGAGATTTCTTCAGAGTATGATATTTCTCACTGTCTGGTGATTTTTTTTTTCTTTTGAGAACTGTTGGAGGAACAACTCTCCAATGGTACTGGCTTGTCTTCACTGACTGACAGAGATGCTGAGGATAAAAGTGCTTCAGACATATACATGCTAAACAGACATCTAGTCTTTAGATACCTAAAAGCAGGTAAAATGAAGCTTACTTTAAGTAACTATCTCAATGACATACAAATCATGTTTGGCGGAGGCAAGGACTGAATCCATATCTCCCAAGACATAAATCTTGTAATTCATGGGAAGCTCACTTTTCTGGGTCTCTAACTGTCACCAGGGAAGAGCAGCATGAAGAGATTTTGCAACTAATGTGAATTTAGCTGAGACAGATTTTCAGTAAGTTGATTGGAAATGACCTGTTGACAGTTTTGATGGGAAAACCTCAACAAATGGAGAATACACTATTTCCCTGGGTAACAGGAGCTCTATGCCTCTGCATTTGCAAACATCTTTCCACATTTGAGCAGATCTGGATCCTGAGCAAGTAGTTCTTGTTTTGCCTGATTAAAAAGGTAAAATATTGTCTGATATTTAGCATTTTCTCCCTGTGGAGGTGTTTATATGAGTCGGTTGTCTTTCTTCACTGCACTAAATGTGAGCTACTTGAGTCTCTTGCTGAGGCAACTTCTTTAACTTCTCAATCTTTTCAGTTTTCAGACAGCTGGAATGATTTTCCCACCCTTTCAAAAATTGTAAATATCAGAACTTCTGCCACTGTCTTCAAACCGGATTTTCTCTTTTCTGAAACTGTGGCAAAATCATCATTCTACTCTATTCACTTTTCCCACGGTTATACAAATACTACTTTTGTCGTCTTTGTCATGGCTTGCTGCTGGGAGCTCGTGTGGAGTTTTTCAACCAGTCTGATTTTCAGAGTTAGTGACTTTCCTGAGTTTCTGCTTTCCAGAGTACAACCCACTCCCTCTACATTCCCTCTCCCAATTTTGCAATATGGTCTGCAAAGCACCTTCATAGATTTTATTTTTTTAGATATCTGGGGGAAAATATATTTTGACTGAGTAGGAACAGCTTATGACACTGGTCATTCTCATCAATATTTAACAACATTGCTAAACTTTTTTTAATCTCATTTTATGAGCAATAATTTTATGTTTACTTTTAGGGCACTTTTGAAAACATTGGTTAATGCTGAGACCTGTACCAATCACTGAGCTGTCCTCATCCAGCCTCCTGAACAGACTCTTTTATAATGTAAATATCCCAGTGCCTGCTACTTTTTGAGGTGACTTTTAGTAACCTCACAACCCATCTACTAACTGCTCCTGATACTGTATCATGTTTGTTTTGTAATAACAATCCTGTGAAGTGGTACTTGTCAAGTCTTACTGTCCAAATATATCTACTCAATTGCTTTTGCAAAAGAAATTTATTTAACATTTTTTCATAAAAATGCGTTGGCTTCCATTATTTATAGCCCTGTGATTTAGTTTCCCAGCAGCTGAACAACATAAACAATGACTTTGCATTTTGGACAACTTCTATTTGTCCCATTCTATGCTTGACTTCTTGGATTTTGGTACAGATAAGCATTTTTTTTTTCGACCTTTCAGAATTATCCCTGCACTCAGAGTCTTATTTAAAATGAACATCAGCTTAACGCATTAGGACGTATTTTTAATTAAACTTGGAGTAGGAAGCTGGAAATCTGTTCAGCTGGCTCTTTTAGGAATGTAAGGTGGAAATTTATGTAGGATGCTGGTTTTTATAAAAAGTATTTTTGCTATATCCCTAAGACATATTGCTCAACATTGTCTAGTTTCCATTGAATTTGGAAGTTGGATTGCAATCAGTAGTAAAAAAAAAAATGTTCCAGCTTAAAGCAAAGTGTGGCACAAGAGCTCTGCCTCCTGCTAGGGACAGTCAGGTGAAAAGGGAAAGATGCTCATCTGTTTTCTGGCCCACGTGTCAAGACGAGTGCTTGAAGTGCCATGAAACAGCCCAGCTGGGTCAGAAGGAGACATTTCCCAGCAAGGGCAGCCTACGATAGTGGCTTTGCAAAGCTGGTGCAAGAAACGCATTACAGTTACTGTATAGTCAGGAAGGAGCTGCTGCACATTTGGACAACACAGAGCCACAGGGTCAAGATAGGGGGACTTTGCCCAGCATGATTGTCCCTGAGATTTCAGGTAACTCAACAGCAGAAGCATTTAGTACATCTCTGCATGCTGCACAGAGGGATTTTGAAAAATTCTTCTCCAAAGCATCAGAAATGGAAACTGTCTGTAATGAACTTTTTACTCTAACCTTGGCACCCTTGACTTCTTTTCTTAACTGTGCTGTCTGTTGAATGACATTACTCTGAAAGTTGTAAGTAATTAATTTACTTTCAAACACAACTCTCTGGGAAACAGAAAAAACCAAAACTTGAACCCCCAAACCAAACTCAACCACAAAACTTCCTGCTAAACACACAATATTAAAATGAATTATTTGTAATTCACTCCTTTGCTAATTTGTTTTTTTTTTCTCCTTTACTTTAAGGGATGGTCCTTCAGTCATAGACACTGAAATCATTTGGCAGCTAATTCCCTCCTGCCAAGAGAATACAAAAAACCCTCAGAGTGTGGTAGGTAAACTGCTCTCTGCCATTAAGAAGATGAGATTTAAATGCCATAACCAAGTCCTCTCTCACTGTGAAGACTACAGCTTTACAGGTTTATGGAAAACATGGGCAGGATGTTAGGTTGCCAAACCTGTCAGAAAAGGAAGGAAAAAGAATGGATTCATGCTTGAGAACATATTGGTTAATCCTCAGGGCTTTGCTCTTAGGAAGGAGCTTCAGAGGGACTCTTTTTAATCATAGTTTGGGATGGAATGACAGAGAATAGACCCCAAAAAATTGAAGGTTGGAGGCCAGACCCAAAGGCACCACTCTAGAAAAGTCTATATCCTTCTCATCCTGTAAATTGTGTTCTGATTCTTTGCATGTCACTGTTGTTCAAAAGTATTTTTGTGAACATAGTTTTAAATTCAGTGAAACTTATAATCTAATTAGTCTGACTTTATCCTTAGTATTTGGTTTACGACTTTTGTTTATGACTTGGATTATTTGCTTTTGTTTTCCTTGTATTTCCACATTGTTCTGTTTGAATTTATCCTCCACACAATGTAGTACATTGCATATACTAGTTGTCTTCAGAATTGTCATCTAATTTACTTGTCCTCTTCTAATGTTTACAGTCATAACATTGTATGCTTGAAGAGTAGCAATATAATTTGTTTTTCAGCTACTGAGGTCTGTTTAGTGAGAGAAATGTGCTTATGTGGATGGACACTGAAGAGTTGTGTTGATTCTCATTAGTGATAAGAAACTTGTGTCAAGGCTTTGGACAAAATCTCTGATTGTTAAAAGGGTTTGCTTATCCTAATTTTTAGCTGTAGCTTTGAATCTTGACAAACATCCTTTCTCTTCTACCACTCCAAAATATGAGAATGAATACTGTCCTCATTCATGAGCATATTTGAGACAAGGTAGATGCCAACCTTCAGGCAACCTGACAGCTAGAAAGGAATTGTTGGATGCCTCTGCACTAGTCTCAAGTTTCATCAGAAGTGATAGGAGTTGTTTTTAGAGATAAGGAGGACAGTACATTCTGAATCAAACCTTTTCAAAATCCCCTTCTATAACCTGCTGTGGTAGGGAAAAGTCTTGGTGTGCTCCAGAATCTAGCTCCAGTAAATGCTTGAAGTCATCAGCAAAACTAAAGTTTGATTCTCTCTCAATTTGTCTTTTATATCTGTAGGTAAAATAACTTAATATAGATATTTTAAAATAAAAATAAAGCATAATTTAATACACATAGGTATTAAAAATACCCCTTTCATTGCAGGCAATGGAAGATTTAAACCTCATCACAGCCTGTGCTAGCTGCTTTTGGTGATAAAACTAGGCACTAATGGAAGCTACAGAAACACTTCCTACCACTCTGGCGTGATTTCAAATTCCATGTTTTCGAGCAGATTAGATACAGAAGGTTGATTCTAAGCAATGTCCTAATTGCTATTTGATAGCTAACAAGAGTGCAACTTAAGAGCTGGCATGAGGTACCATGGCAGATTTTAGGTTCTCTGGATTTGTCTTGTGTGAAAATCCAGGCATTCATAAAAAATTTAGCCAACCCAGTCAAAACAACTTGTTTTTTTAATAGGTTTTCTCTGCCAGCAAGAAGACCACTGTGATCACTCATCTGATCCATCTAGCTCATGCCATAAACATTTCAGTCAGCAATTCCTGTGTTTGAAGAATACATATTATTTTCTATTTTGAGTAACTGCCTGAAGAACCTGCAGAAAGCTGGCTGACACTTCATGAGGTGATTATTGCCTAGCTGAAGAAGGCTGAGTCTGTACATATCCTCTGTGTGTCCTGGCACAGTAAGAACCATCCTAGAGGCATCTCACTGCTCCATGGGGCTGTAGGAGATTATGAGAGCAGCTTGTCCTTGGGTTTGGCATCTTGTGAAATCTTTGAGCTGTGGTGGTCTGCTCTGAATGGCCATATGAGTCTGTCCAGTCTTCCCTGGGAAATCCTTCTAAGGGTTCACCTTGTGTCAGGCTCAGAGAGAAGAAAGGCTGCCATCGAATGGGACCTACAGTCAGGTTATTGTCATGAGGGTGAATGGGAGTGTGAGAGCTATAGAAGAAATGAAGATGAAAAATGAAAGTCAAACAGTGAGATCTTTAAACTGTACAACATGTTAATTGTCGCTGTTTGTCACTGTCAAGTGACCATGGACATGTTAGAAGTATGGAATTGAAAACCTTAATGTATTCTTTATAGGAATAAAAGCTCCTGAATTATGCACAGCCTAAAATGTTCCTACTACGGGTGACTCAGCTTCCATGTGCATTATTTAAAGAGTCCTCTGATATCAGTCTGCTGCTATGTGACTGCAATCTATACCACTCTTTCACTGGCATGTTTTTACAAATTCTTAATTCTAATTGCAATCATTGGAAACAGTCCTACTAAGAGACTTCTGCCGTATGCATTCATCTCCATCCACCTTTGCAGCTGTCTCTAGCAGTATTTTAAATATACAGTAGAACTGATGGTGACTTCTTTCTAATTTTGGAGAATGAAAGCTGGAATCTTATTTGTGTTTCTAGTCTAAGAAAAGACCTTTCAAGAACATCTAAACTGTGTGCTAGAGGATTGTCTGGAAGATGTGGAACAACATCAGAACAGCAGGTTAAGATGCTCAAGTGCTCTGTAAATAGGAAGGAAGAGATGGAACCAAAACCTTGCAAGTGTTTAAACTGTATGCTAAGACAGAGCACTATATTATGTCTCAGATGAGTGTTTTAGTGATTATGTGATGCAGATGCATAAGTTATGGCTCACCTTCAAGCTCCAAGTATTAAATAACTGAACAGAAACTACACATCTCATACTACTTCAACAACTTCTACATCTCTGTAATATCGTAGAAATACCTGGATTGGAAGGGACCTTAAAGATCAACTAGTATAGATGTGTATTTATTTTTTAATTATTGTAGTGTTGCTTAAATAAAGTGACCTGAACATTTTGAAATGTTAAGGGATTGTCTCTAAGCTTTATTTTCCATTATTACTGTGTTGCTAAAAGATTTTCTTCAAATTATCACTATTTTAAAATGCAATGGACAAATCAGAGTTTTAAAATAGAATTTGCATTCCAGGCTTAAAACTGAAAAGCATTACTCTGTGATTATAAGATGAATGAGAGGCACCACATTTCTCTCAAAAGAGGATTAAAAATCAATAATGTCATAGGCATATATTAAAGTGTCAGAACAGATTTGATGAGAGAACCATTTTATCATCATACTTCTTGTTTTGAGGATGAACAGGAATTTCCAAATTAAAAAGTAAAATGTGTGTGTGTGTGTGTGAGTAAAATCCCTCCAGCCCAAACCTTTTCATAACACTGATGTTAATTTCTCTCCTCTTCCAAATCACATTTTTAAAGGCAATTCTCCTTTAAAAGAGATTCTCTAAAATTCTCCCAAAAGTGGGGAAAAAATATGATTGGCTATTTCTGTAATGATTTCAGGGGATGCCACCTCCTGATTACTGGGAAGAACTGCTGGATAAGAGTCAGAACTGTAAAGAGAATCAGAATAAAAAATGTGTTCGTTTTTCAGCTCCCCAACTGCATGCAACAGTATTTCTTGATGATGTTTACTAACAGGCCCCATTCTCAAAGTTACTCTAAGTAACTCTGTGTATTAACTTGTGGCAGGATCCTGAAAGTCGTGTTGCTCTGTTATTTTTAACTATGGAAAACCCAAGGGTTAACAAGTACTGAATGTGCTTCTGCTCCCTCAGGTTGAGCTCAAAGCAACATTAGTGATTAAATTTGGAAAATGAATGGCTTGAGAGTGCAGAGGAGCTAATTAATGCTCCTACATTGAGATCAGGACAAAAAAAATGTATTTTACCCTTTAAGAAAAAATTAAAAATAATGTCAATTATGACAGTAATACTGGAAGAAAAAAAGCAGGTGCCATATGGTGTTATGGCATATACAAGCACTGCAAGGATGATCACTCATTAAAATTAATAGAAATTCACTGCTGTGATGTTATTGCATTCTCTAGTATTGCAGTAGTGCCTGGGAAATTTATTCATGGATTGAGACCCTGGTAAAGAGCCAAATTTCATGCAGAAAAGAAAAATGAAGAGATCCCAGTGTCAGTGGGGATCACTGCAGGCTTCAACCACCTAAGGATACCTGAGCCAGACCCTGTGTTCTAGTAGAAAGCAGCCTGGTTTTGTTTGCTAAAACAATCCTTTAGGATTCATAGTGCTACATCTGCATCATTCTTTTGAATTCTTCCTTAAAAGATGACTCTTCCCAAAGACAGAGAATCCTCAGGCCTCTTCAGCTGCTGGAAAATCTGGTAGGTTTCTAATATGTTAGCTAATGTATACACATTTTGTATGAACAATGCTCAAGAGTTATGGGTAGGGACTGCTGCCTTGCACAGGAGGTGTTGTTTCAGAGATGCTGATGCTTACCTAGAAGTGTGGTTACATGGTGGTACTCAGAAGAGGATAAATTAGTTTTTGTGTTCTATTTCTCCCCCCACTACCTCCTCTTTGCAAACAACCAGCCCCTGTCACTTTTGCCTTAGCCAGACTCTGCCTGCAGTCAGCTAGCTCAACCGACTCCCTGACTTCTGTGAAATATCAAGGAAAAAAAAGGCTTCTTTCCTCTAGCTTAGATTATTTTTTTGTAAGTCTTCAACAGGCTTTTATTTTCACTTCTGGCACAGAATATGGTCCCTGAAAGAGTATATGATATGAAAGAAAAGTCATCATCTGCTGCCGAGTCAACACACCCAAGTTTGTGTATCCAAAGAGAGAAACCCTGTGTCTGCAGAACCAAAAATCTGGCCTTTGTCTCTGTGAGGCACAAAGGTCTTTGAAAGTCTGGCACTACACATGTAAATGCATTGATTACAAAACAATGCTGAGAAAATGCTCAGTTCACAAACAGAAATGCTTGAGGCCAAAGGTGCACTGGACTAGAGAGGAACCCATGAGTTAATGAGTCCCACTTCTTGCTTTGCAGGCAGCTGAGCTGTAAATCCTGACTGTAAACTGATCACACTTTAACAACTAAGCAGTGGAGCTCCCCCTAATAAAAGTTGTTCTAGTCCTCTGGGAATTTGCAACCTTTGTCTAATACTCAGGCTAAATTTATTAAAGGCTAATGTCTATCCATTTGTTATTGTAGCAGCAGTGTCTTTTAGTTTAAATAGCTTTTAGTCTCTGCTAAGTTTATATGAACATAGACTGATGAGTTTATAGAAAGCAGTCAGAATCCCAACAACCTTTATTCTCTTAGGCTAAACAAGCTAGCATCTTTTAATCTCATTTCAGAAGATAAATTTTTCATTTCCTTGATTATTGTAGTTCTGTTACAGACTGAATCAATCTTTCTTGCATCTGGATGCCCTGGACTGCATATTGTATTCCAGATGGCCTCATCATGGTCTTGTCCTCTAAAAATGTCTCACAAGGGACATCTGAAACCTAATGACTTTTCCAGCTATGATTGACTAATGAAGCCAGTATTTTATTGCTTTCTGGCACCTCCAGTGGGTGATCCCCCATTTATAACATTTTTTTTCATGAGTTTGAGGGCATAGCTTTGCCCTGCCTATGGGTGGGCATGTATCTGAGCAAACTGTGGAAGCACAAGCACAGTGCCTTTGCTGCTCATGTAGTCAGTGGAGTAACACAACCAGTTGCTCCAAAAGATTGATTCTATTCTATCTGATGCAGGTATTGCCAATATTTTCCTGTTGACTATAGAAGGAACGTGGGAATTTCAAGTTCCTAAAATTGGGTTACTTGGTTCGGAGGGTTGAGTGTGGCCAAAGATGTGCAGTACATACCTTGTAGAGTGCACTGCAAAGTTTCATGTTTGTCCTATGAACCAGGAGCATCCATTCTCTCCCATGCTTCCCATTTCCTGCCACAGCAGGACAATTGTTGGAATTGATGTAGGACAAGTGATCACTGCTTGTAGGAAGGCCTTATACTTGCTTTCTCTGATCATAAAACTGCATCTTTGGTTTCTAGAATGACAATGGTTCAACTGCCTTTTCTCTTAGCATGATTATATCCTGCTTCCATGTAGTAGTTTTCTGGTTTGTATCTTCATTTGTATCAGTTATTCTTTTTGCTTTGTTCCAAATGAGTGTCTGCTTCACTTCTTTTTGAGCTATCCTGAACATCTATTTCTTCACTCTCCTTAAAACAACTCCTTTTATTCTTGTCCTACTGTTTACACAGACAAAGTTCCTTTTGCTATATGTTTTGCTTTCCCTTGTGTAATCTATCTTACCTTGAGTTTTGGCAATTTTAAATTTATTTCTATGCTTTATGGCATACAAGAGTCTCCTTCCAAGCCTCTCAGATACTCTGTTTATTCAAAATATTACCTGTGAGGAATATTCACTCATTCAGTGAATCTCAGAACTGCTCTATACAATTTTTCCTTCTGATTAACAGTGCGTAATCCTGTATCTTTGATTTCAAGAGCTTTCAGACCTTTTTCACATTCCAGATTCCTGAAATCTTTAGTCCAGTTAAATAGTCCTCCTAATGTCTCTGAATTCTGTCAGTCCAGATAAATATCTTCTCAATTTCTCTGAATTTCACTGTAAAATCCAAAGTCAGATCTGCCCATAACAAATCTGACACTACTCTGTCTCTAAGGTATCTCTCAAAAGAGAGGAGTGTTTTTCTATACATTAATTCCTTAATGACAACCATTTGAGTGTTTCCTCAAGTTAATACTAGTTGAGATTCACAAACTGCCTTTTCTTAATGTGAACCATATCCCACTTACAACTGCATGGACCTTCTCTGTGCCATTGTAGTGACTCAGCAACCTTCTTTAATTGCACTCTGTGCTTTCTGTGGAAAGCATCTTCAACAGATATTCTGATAAAAATTAGTAGCAAATAAGGAAGAAAAGAAATGAACTTGTGTTCTGTTATTCAGCTGTGTGACTTTCAACTAGATTAAACTAATTGTATTGAAATTATGAGGTGTGTAACAGCAAAAGAAGTTAGAATATTTAAGGATTCACTTTTTAGGTCAACAGTGCTATCCACAGCAAGTGACTATCTCAGGTCTATTTTTTCTTGCAATTTCTTACCCTATTAGGCCCATTCCTCAGGCATCTGTGTCGGTCCTAATACACCAGAGACTGAGCAGAGGATCTTTAAAACTCAAGACTTGAGCTAAAAATCCTCCTGTACAGGTAAGGCCTGGAGCAGACTCATGCTTCCTGGTGACATACAGCAGATATATGTGCTCATTTAGAATAAACCATGGGCTATGGACCTTGGTTGACAGCTTGTTTGGTTGACAGTTTAATTGCTCTGGTGTGTTTGCTTGCGTGCTCTTTCTCTCTCTCCTTCTCTCTCCTTCCCCTCCTCCTCTCCACTGACATTAAAGCTGGCACCTTGGAGATTTGTATTTGATCACCCAGTCAAACTCCAGTGAGTTGTGTTTGATTTCTTTTGCAGTTTATGTTTCGGGATGTTTGGCTGAAGGTAATTTTATCTCCTTGAACCGTGTTAAAGCAGGGTTGGGATTTCAGCTATCCTTGTAGGAACTAATTAATAGGTCATAAACATGTCACTGGAAGCAAATGTTTACCCTTAATTTTGAAAATAAGGTAACTTTGGAGATTTTTTCATCCTCGCAGGAGGAAAAAAATCTTCTACAACACTAGTTGTGTGTACCTTTTAATTAGGTTATTTAATCAAGATGCTTTTGATCTGGATATTATTGTTCTGTATTGGAGTCCAGAGGGACTGATCAGCCTGAGATTCAGCTTCCCGTGGATAACTAGCAGCAGTTCATTGCAAAGCGGGATGGTCTTGTAAACTACCTGGAAAATTCTCTTAAGAGCTGTCTCTGAACATGGGGATTAATCTTGATTGTGTATTTCAGCTCAACTTCAATTCTTTAACTGTTTGTTCACTGGAAAAGAAAATAAACCTTTATTGCCATTTTGAAGAGCTTTTTTTGCAGGCATCTGTGCATTTCAAGAGCATAGGAACTTATGTAGAATACAAGTTGGTGATTTAAATTGGATTGTGGGAATAGCACTGGGAAAGGCTGAACAAATAAAATGGAACTAGTTCATTCATCATTTTAATAGCATTTAGCTTGCCTCATAAAGAGAGTGGCACCTTTTATTGCTCATACAAGGACTTACACAACTACTGAAGAATGATACTTCAGCTACTTCTGCTTTAAACTGCACTGTGACAAACCCCAGTGGACTGAATTCCATTTGCTACTTAATACCTAGATGCTAACTAATGATATGGAAGGGCAGTGTTTGGAAACAGCAATTGTAATATTTAGGACCTGATGGTAGGGAGAAGAATAATGCCTTAAACAAAAACTTTTGGCTGAGCATGTTGAGTTAGATGTTTCCAGATTAAAAACTGTTGACTTTTATGAATTCATGTTGCATTAAAACAAGATGTAATAGTATTAAAGCTTCATAGAAACATGACTTCTGCTCTAAAAAACTTTGGTGATATGACTCTTAGTCACCGTGGAGAAATCTTACTAGATACACTCCTAACTCTTTCTAAACCTGTCACTGACTTTCACCAATCTCTGCATCCAGGGTTTTAAAGAATAGCCTGCTAGCACTGACAAATCATTTAGGCTTCCAGAGATTCAGGACTTCTGCTGTAAAAATGAAGGGTGAATGAGAGAGGTGAACTCCCTGTTTTTGGCCAAAAATGCCATTTCAGAAGTGTTTCCTCCAGAAAACTGCAGTGTAGACAGCTCCTGCATGTTTCTGCTTTGTGAAATGGGATCCCAGGGCTGCTGATGTATTCTGTAGACTATTTTTTGCTCTGAATCACTGCTGTATCTCATGGGAACTGTTGTTCATTCGGGGCAGATGGTGCAGAGAAGTCAGCCAGACAAGGACCCAAATAGCAAATCCCTGAGACACTTTGGTGCTGTTTCTGACACAGAGTGTTCAGTTGAGTCTGCAGTTACAAACCAAACACCTTTCAATCGCTTTCTACATGAAAAGCTGGTTTGTCCTTAAAAATCTGACACTGTTTAAGAAAAAAATCCAAATCCATAATTTTGGAGATCAATCATCAGACTGGATAATTTTCCACTATAAAGGATTTTAACCAAAACCTTTCTACCAGTCTTAGAAAAGGCATTCTAGGCTTTTATTCTCTGTCTCCACCAAGTTAAAGTTATCCACTCCTCTAGAAAGCAAGGTGGGTGTCTGTCTGTCTAGGATGTTCCTAAATCATATCCAAGCGCTGATGAACCTTTACTGACACATTTACTTATGAGTTTCCACCTTGTGAATAGCTGTGGGTAGCTCCTAACTTACTGCTGAGCCCCTCAGTATGAATGGAACTGCAATTTGCTAATGGGCTATGTAGAAAAGGGTGGGTTCAGAAAAGCTGCAGGAGATGGATATAAAAATGTCCTGGTAAGCAATCTAACCAGGAAGGAATGAAATACAGGCTGTTCCTCTCTCAGATTTGTTGTGTTTTCATGGTTTATCCTTCTGGCCTATAGGTTGCATCAGCTTACATTTTCCAAACTATTTTGCTACAGAAGGTCTGAACAACGAAAGAATTGTACTGCTCAAGGCAGGGGTACATCTAGCCTACTGTCTGACTGAGATCAGAGGTGCCCAGAATAGTGTACAAGAATAAACCAAGCGCAGGGTCATAATTTCCCAGAATATCCCCCAGCCTCTCGGAATTTGCAATTCAAGGAATTCCTTACTTATAGGTGATATTATAACAAAGTAGTGTTTTCTTATCACTTTCTTAATACAGATTTGATTTGAACATCCATAGTATCCTGTGGCAGGAAGAGCTTTGATTAGGTGCTATGTGGGTAAGTGCCTCCCCTATTTTGTTTTGAATCTATCACTTGCCCCTGCCATGTGATGATCTTTGGTTCTTTTATTGATTCTGATGAGAAATAATTTCTTTTTTCTTGTTCCTTGCTTTTCTAATCAATTTCACGTGCATTCCCTGAGATCCTCCTCTCTGCCACTTCTTCAACAAGCTGAAGAGTCCTGTTTGTGTATTTGCACTTTGCATGGAACACGCCCCACAGTGTTCTCATCCTGTTGCTTTTCACTGTTTTTTTTTTCTATTCTATATCTTTTTTGAGATGGAGAAACCTAAGTTGCATACAATCATCACCTTACGGATACACCACTTGACTTTTACTATGGCACAGTGATGCTTCTTTTCTGTTCTTCTTTGGAATACTGGTGGATGAAAAGCTGGACATGACCTGGCAATGTGTGCTTGCCGCCCAGAAAGCCAACCACATCCTGGGCTGCATCAGAAAGAGCTTGAATAGCAGGTTGGGAGAAGTGATTCTGCCCTTCTACACTGCACTTGTGAGACCTCACCTAGAGTGCTGCATCCAGCTCTGAGGTCATCAAGAAGGCTGGAACACCTGTCCTGTAAGAAAAGGCTGAGAGTTGGTGTTATGCTGCCTGGATAAGAGAATGCCCGGGGGATACTTATTGCAGCCTTTCAGTAATTAGAGGAGGCTTAATAAGAAATGTGCTGGACAGCCATTTTAGCAGGGCCTATTGCAGTGGGACAAGGGATAATGGTTTTAAACTAAAAGAGAGTGGATTCAGATTAGACATAAGGAAGAAATTTTTTACTATGAGGAAGGTGAAACACTGGCACAGGTTGCCCAGAGAGGTGATGGATACCCCATCCCTGGAAACATTCAAGGACAGGTTGAATGGAGCTCTGAGCAACCTGATCTAGCTGAAGGTGTCCCTGCTCATTGCAGGCTGGTTGGACTAGATGACCTTTAAAGGTCCCTTCCAGTCCAAACTATTCTGGGATTCTATGATAATATACAGAATAATTTTAAGCTACTATTTTAATAGAAGTATCTATTATAACTCAAAACCATGAGTGGTAATAACTAGTTATGAATTTCTCAGGACATGTGTGAGGTTAGTGCTGGGTTTCTGACATGCTGTCAGTCATTGCTTGGAAATCCTTCTGTGGATTGTTGCCATCACCTTGTAACCCCATGGCCCTGAGTATCTCACTACTGTCAGGGAATGCTCTCATTTGTACTGATCTACTACTTTTTACAGTTCATCTCTAGATGCTCACAGGCCTGAGATCAAATCTCATTTTTCTTTGTTGACAAAATGGACCACTTATACTTACATTTTATTTCTGACCTTTCAACATCTCTTAACAAGAGAAAAATAATGATTTATAACCAGTATTATCAGTTATACAATAATTTAAATTTAACCACTTGTCTTCTGTACCTTTTCTACATGGCACTTTTGTTTAAGGTGCAGCAAGTTTATAACAATGACAACTTCAATGCCTTTGTTCTGGTTGCCATAAGCACTACAAAGGAAATCACACATTTCTGGTGCAGACAATTTAGAAATAGTGAGTATGAAGATACAAATCTGGACTTAACCAGTTTACCAAGATGTATAATTGTGTCATGTGTGTCCTTGTGTCACGTCTGTGTCATACCGTGTCTCTCCCCTTCTTTTTTTTATTTTAGAGAAGTTTTGTTTTTAGCTGTTGAAGACAACCTGAAAAACCAAGGCCATGACATTGCTCTTGGATCCAGCAGTCGTCTGCCTGACATCCCGTTTTGGTTAAGTACGTGCACTGCCAACTTGAAGGCTTTAATTTTCACGTTTTCTTAGTCTCTGGTTGGAGAAGAAATAGGAATAATTGGGTGTAATAATGGACTGTTCATGCCTGTAAAGTAAAATGAACATATTCACGGGCTCACTTCCTTCTGCAGTTGTTGCAGACTGTTTTACTCCAGCTGATTTGCAGTAGAAGCTTATCTCTAGGTTCTGTCTGCAAGGGGAAAAGTAAAGAAGCCTGAGCAATTAAAGTAATGTTCATGCAGGTGCAAAGAGCCTGCATAAAGCTCTATTTACTCTTGCCTTCAAACCCCTTTAATCATCATTGCGGAGCTTAAGATGTACACGAGGCTTTTGTGTGGTGTATTTTCCCACACAGAGTATTTGAGTGCTTCTATTTCTTTGTAGAAATTCTCAGCCCTTGAGACATATCTGGTACCAAAATAGCTGTGAACATCTTCCCAGTCCTTGATGGAATGAGCCACTTTAGTAATGAGTGGACAAGCTTAGAGTCTCCAAGGTCATTCAAAAGTTTATTATACTGCTTAGTAGCATTGTAAAAAATAATTCTGATCTGTGTAATTCTACAAACAACAGATAATGTGGCAAATGTAAAATGATGGGAATCAAAGGCTTCTGAAAACAGTCCACAATACCTTGGTAATTATCTGCACACCTAATGAAGTGTAAACCCCTGTGGAAATCAATATACTACTGGGATTTTCTTTTCTGTAATTTAATATTTCTTATAAAATTTTTTCTCTGGTAATGGAATGTCCTTTTGTTTGCTTATCCTACTGGTACTTTAAAATTGAGCAGTTAAAATGATGTTGCAAAGATTTCCCAAAAAAGCTTTATTCATGTTACTGAAATTCATAGTAACTACTTATTTCTTTCTCATGTGGTGCATCCTAAAAGTGAACAATTTATCTATTAGGTTTACATTAGTGGTGGCCTGAGGGGATAATTTCAGGAAAAAATTCTATAATATTTTCTGCAGCAAAGCTCTTCCTGTAAGGACAGAAAAATCACAAGGCTGTTGAACTGATGTTTCTATTCTCTGGTAAACTACAACAAAATAAAAGGGCAATTTTAGCCCATTTATTAAGAAATGCTTTAGGTATAAGGAAATATTTGAACAATGTGAACAATGTGTATTTTATTTTTGGATGAAGGATATGCAAAATTCACTGAGTCATAGATTTTAGTGTTTAAAGATCATGTTTAATCAGCTAATGTAATTTCATCTATAAATTAGTTCATTGAATTCCAGTCTTACACTAAGACCAAAAGATGCGTTTGCTAAGGAACATCTATATCTTATACAAGTTTATGTTCTCATGTGTGCTTCTCTGCTCTTTTTTTTTCCCTGACACATGATGTGTCTCAGACATAGAACTTAAAGGTAGCTTAAAATTTTGGGCATTTATCATCATCCCTGGTCAGTCATCTAACTTTGCCACCCTCTTCTACCACACATCTCATCAGTTTTATTCTCCTGTGAAAGTGTCTGTGTATCTGTTTTTCTATTGGTGTCTTCTCCTCCCAGGCTGAAAGGATAACACATTGTTTCTCCCAGCCAGAGTATTTTCAGGGAGGATAGAAACAAATACTGTTGAAAAGGGAGCTGGGGAAATAAGAGAGGAGAGCCATCATCAAGCCAGTCTTTTCATTCCTCCTTTCCCTTTGGGAATTTAAGGCCAGCCTCATATCTGAGTGTCAAAACTGGACCAAGCATCTGAGGTCGGTCATATTGGGATTTTGGAATGATTGTAGATGATGGGGTAGAAACAGACAAGGAGGTGCTCAGGGGGGATCTATACAAGAGTCTCAGGCTTCTACCCTCTTTCTCCCATTCCTCTGGAGTATGGGATTTCAACTCTCCTCACTACTGTGTAGCTGAAAATCCCTACCATTTCCCACAAGAACCCCGTTGGCCTCCTTCCTGCCTTTCCAAACTCCTGGGACAGCATAAGGAAGATGGAGGAGGTGAAGGCCAGGGCCTCCTGAGAGGGAAAAGAGATGAAGGGCAGAGAGAGGAGGAGAAAGGAACCTGTGGAGGGAGTTGATGCATAAGGCTTTCTGATCCTGGTACTACAAGTAGTAGTAGGGGCAAAAGGTTTCTTGAGAAATGTATTGACTACTGTCCCATGTCCTTCTAGGCCACATGCTTGTCCTCCACATCATCTTCTGTTTCCTGTGTTTGTGCCTCGTTCCTGAGCCAGCAAACTTCAAACCTTTTCTAGACAGCAAGACTTCAGCTTTTGCTAATTTTGCTTTCAGTGTTGCTATTTCCCAGGAATGATGACTGAAAGCTATGAAAATGGTAATTTTGATGATTGTTTGTGTGTCATGCAATAATTTTTTTCCCCAATTACTTTCGTATCTACCCTTCCAAGTCTATCCGATTCCAAACATGGACTAATCTATATTGTTCCAAATCTATCACCTCACTGGTCCATTCTGTCCTTCTTCATGAGAAAATGATATATTGTGTGCCTGAAAGCCATGTCTATCTCAGATACATTTCTGGTGTATAGCTGAATGCAGCAGGATCCAGGTATAAGGTATAAGGAACATTAGTAAGAGCACCTCAGTGGTAGCTGGATATACATTCAGGCCATGACTAATGTCTGAATCATTATACACTTGCTTGAAGAGAGGCAGAAGACAGCTGCTACAGGAAATGGAGGATATTGTAACTACTGGCCTGAGTCATAAGCCTTCTTGGTAGCCTTTGTTGTTCTGTACTCAATGTATTTTCCCACTTACAAGTTCATGTTAACTTGACAAGTGAAATATAAGATTCATCTGACTTTTATTTTGGTTTTCGTAAAAATATGTCCAAATTATCCTCTCTTTTTTTTTTCCGATAGTGCAAATGTAAGATGTGTTTTCAATTATGATGAAGAAATTAAGCTTGTAGACACCTGATTGCTTACTCTTTTGAATTACTTGGCTTCTACACTTGCTCATTAAAAAATAATAAACAAATTTTTTTTAGGGGAGATGTAGTTGAAAAACAAATTTAAGAGTTGGGGGGTTGGCAAATGTCCTTTTCCGTCTTGGACATTTTTCATTCTTCTTTATGGCAAAACAGGTGTCTGAGTTTCAGCTCTAAAACTAGATCACTGCTGACAGTTACTCATGAGTAATCACTCAGTAAAAGGTTTTGTATGTAACACTTTTAACAGAGCCCTAAGTACAGCCCCGTCTAGTTGAAAAGTACTGAGTAAGTTGCAGTTTTTCTCTGTGCGCACACAGCAGCTGGAGAGATCTGCTCTGGAAAGGAGATTTGATGGAGATGGGGGAAGGTGGAAGATACCTGGGAGAAATAAGTCTGGAGTCCCTGGAGGCAATAGGACAACCACACTTAGGAACTGGTGAGTGAGGCTGTGGTTCTTCAGATCTAGTTAAGCACTTTGCTGTTCAACACCCACACTTTGAAATATTAGGAAATGCTTTGAAAACTAGCATTTCCGTAAGATAGATCCCTTCTATGGAATACATTCTTTAGCCTCTATTTATAGGAAAGTTGCTGGGGAAGTCGCACAGGATAGCAGAAGTCTTAGACTGGATTTAGGTGAGGTAACACTAAAATCCTCATGAAGTGCAAATTAATTGGAAGGAGTTTAATTGAGATCATCAGTTTATTGGGATATCTCCCAGGGAACTGATTTAGTCTAATGAGAATGGATGGCACTATCTACTGATTAACTGGGAGAGAGTTAGCATATGTTGAGCTTAATGGGGAGGGCTCTGGCAAGTTTCAAAGTGTGTTCAAGGTTTTTCCTAGCTCAGAAGGGTAAGGCCTCCTTTTAGTTACTATTGTCATAAGGGATTTTATTTAGGAATGGATCCCATTCACACTGCTTTGCATACAAATGCTTCCTTCCACCAGCAGATTCCCCAACTGTGATATAATAAGGGAAATATATATTTTTGAAAAGTAAGACCATCTGTCTTCCTACAGCAAATATAATTAGAGATAGCTATAACATACCTTAGCAGGGAGAGGAAAAGCAATTCTGCTGTCAATGGACACAGCAGACAAGACAGGATTGACAGATGCTTGTGATATTTTAACAGCTATGTTCCTAGACTTTCTACTCTGTCTGCATCCACTGGATGCTAGAAAATTATTGCGACTCTGATCACTTCAGGGACTTGTTATATGCTTAGCTTTATAGAATTGTCAAAACCACAGCTCGATCATGTATAAAATTTTGCCTTTAAAGTTTCTTTAAGTGCCATGTCTGAGATACATCTTCCACCCTTGCTTGTACTGAGTTTTCATATCTTTTCCCTGATAAAAAAATCTATGTTCCTTCAAAATTCTTGGCATCCCAGTTTAATATAATCCAGAATTTCATATGCAGTGCATGATATAATAAACTATACCTTAGTATCTCTGATATTGCCCATTGGTTATCCTTAATTGCTAGTATAAATGCACTTAGGTTTAGAGATTTTACTTTGCAGTTAAAAACTCTCTTCTGGTATGACAATGTCCTGCTGAGAAGGTTTTGATTTAAGATCTCCCTCTGTTTAACTTGGCTCATGCTTAAATATTTGTACTGCTGAATTTTAATTCTTTGTACTGTACCCAGGGATTCAAGGCAGAAAAGTTTGAGTGCAACAATAATATGAATGATTGATACAACCTCTATCAAAGTTGCCAGCTTCCTAATCTCTACATTTGCAATGTTAATGCTTTCCACAAAATTGTCAGTTTTCTTGTCTATTATGGTATTAAAGAACCCTGGCTGCCAGAGCCAAGCTGTGCAGTACTCAGCTACATAGTTATTAAACACATTGAAGTAGAAGATATCAAAAATGCCTTTTCCCTTCCTACTGGCACCTTTCA
This sequence comes from Chiroxiphia lanceolata, assembly GCF_009829145.1. Lineage (NCBI taxonomy): Eukaryota > Metazoa > Chordata > Aves > Passeriformes > Pipridae > Chiroxiphia > Chiroxiphia lanceolata. Next base: position 53,309,870 of record NC_045642.1, read on the forward strand.
TTTGTTCCATGTGTTTGACTGTATTTCAGGGTTTCTAGTAGAAAATCCATGAAAACAGCTTACTCTCCAAGGTCCTGTTTTACTGTAAAGACTGTAGTTTATACCACCATTCTGCTCCTTCTTCATTTCTACTATCAAGTCCTGTTACTTCACAACCCATTGCACTCTTCCAGTGTGAGACCAGATCTCCCACTGACAAATGGAGAAACCATTCCTCTTCTTTTTCTAGTCATCATTTTTCATCCACCAACCTGCTTCCATTAAGGCTGTCAATCATCTGAAGACTCCTTGGATTCAACCCCTCTGTCTGGACTCAAAACGTTCTCTCCTCAGTCCACTGTAAGCATGATTTCTCTACCTTTGTACCCACATCATCCTCTGCAGGACAAAAACTGGTCCTGTTTGTAACTGGGCACCTACTGAGGCCATTTTTCTTGTGCACCTCATGCTCAACCTTCAGCTTTCTTCCTCACAGGTGACTCTATGCTTTACTAGGACAAATATACAGCATACACTTCTAATCTAGGGGGAATGTGAAAAAACCCCAGTGTTTCCTCTCCATAAGAAGTGGTGTAACTTTACAAGGATTTTCAGGCTTTTCCAGGCTGTACAAACAAAATGTATGCCCAAAAAAAAAAGGGAAGAAAAAAAAAAAAGAAAAATCAGCAAACCCCTGCCACGAACACCTCAACTATTATTTTCTTGAACAGCTATATGCCAATAAAAGCATTTCATACTCCAGAAGGAGATGTGTGAGGTGGAGCTTTCTGATTTGAATAGAAAGTCGTGGATCTCATTAAAGGAAATATTCTAATCCAATTAACGAGTGATTTTCAACACAAAAAAGTTGCATCTGAAAGTTGATTTATGTTCCTACATCTGCCCCCTCAGAATTTTGCTATTGAATTCTATGGATGCAAGGTTATGTTTAAAAATAACTATTGAATTTATACTATGAAACCTACATTGACACTATTAAACCTGACCTTGTCACTCTTCTTCTTTAGGAGAATAATTGCTTGGAACTCACTTGATAGTGTAATGGCACAGTAGAAAGTCCTAAAAAGTCAATCATTTAGAAGATAGTGTCAGGAATCTTGGTCTCTCTTAGCTGTGTTAGCAAATTTTGACATCGTGAGCAAGAGCTTGCCATCCTGCAGTACTGGAAATCTTTGCAGAATTACTTAGGGCATCTGTTGTTGATGCAGGAGGAGGGAAGACAGTCTGAGTGGGATGGGAAAAGATGTTTGGACACATTGCAAACTCATCACACAGCATAGGAATACAGCAACTCTCTTCAAAACCCAATATGCTGCTACAAAGCTGAGCTGGCTTTACTGTATTTGGTAGAAGGAGGATTGCAAGCCAAGATGAGAGCAGGTGCAGAGGCTTAGAAAATTTTAAAGGGGATCTTTGTAGAAATGACCTTCCTCTGATATTTTCTCCAACAGTTGAAGAGAGGATGATCTAAGCCCTTAGAGCTCATTAGATTTTGATTTAAGAACCACGGGCTTTAAGACATGAAGACACCCTTCAGGTTGTGCAAAGCCTTTGTTTACTTCAGGTTAAGTCTATAATCAAAGCTTTTATAGCCATCAGGTCTTAGTAAAGGAATTGTTTGTTTTAAAAAGCACTGTTGCAGCAACAAGAACAGCTAGGCCGGGAAAGAGCAAAATACCAGACTTTGTACACTGTTAAACGGAGTATGTTTAGGGACGCTACTCATACTGACATCTGTAGAAGACAATGTTCTCTCACCCCAGCATGTTACCAAGCACTTATTGACATTAAACTTAGAGAATCATGCCTGGAACATGACTACAGTGTTTAGACAGCGTACGTAGAAAGAAAACCCTCTGAGACTCTCATTGTAAATGCCCTAGTGCTGGGTAGCTGTACACTTATTCTGCAGAGTAAATAGAGCACAGTAAACATGAAAGCCGTATTTAGAATAGGAAGTATCTTCACACCCTTGAGAAAAGCTCTGCATACTTAAGTAATGACTCTTGACTTGGTTTTAATAATTGTTTTGCTGTTCTTCCCAGTTTGATACATTTTTTTCAAGAAAATAAAATTTCATGGCACAACTTTTTAATGAATTGGACTTTCTGCTCTACTTAAATTTCTGAAATTTCTCTTCTTTTTTTTTTTTTTTTTCTTAAGAAGTGTATTTCTCTTGTAGGACAGAAAGAGGAAACATAGATATCCAGAGTGAACATAGAGATCCATACCTTTGAATGGCAGAGTATCATTGCAGTCACAGGAGCCTGGTGTTCATGTCTCATAACTTAAACTCATCTCACCATCTACAAGTAAGACAATGCTTGTCTACTCCCTAGTCAGTGGAAGAGATGTTTCCAAATGATGTTTATGCTCATGTTATGCTCATGTTTTAAGATGACAGTCACATTGCAGAAGTGTTTCTATCTATTATTGGAATAGAGAGGAGCCTGGGGACTAGCTAATTCCTTATACTTAATTAATAAGCTGAAAGTAGGAGACATGAAGCAGAAATTTTGTCTTAAGTTTTGACTACAGCTTCATTTTATTAACTTTGTTAAAAATCTATTAGGTGGTCAAGAAGGAAGCATTTAGGAAAAAAATAAAAGAGATAAGACCTGTAGTTCACTGCTCATTGAATTTTCATTTTTTTATACAATGACATGCTAGTTTTCTTTCAATCTTTTGGAAATTTGCCATGGTTCTCAGATTTCTTAGTAATACATATTAAAACCTCAAATGCATGTTTGATAGGGTCATTTCAAAACCTGAAACTGTTTTTCTAAGGAGCTTCTAAGTAAAAACCATCCATTTCAAGTAGTCTTTGTTTCCTACCATCCTTACTCAGTCAAAATATTTTAGAAAATATTTTATTATCTTGTGATATAGAACTATCTTATTTTCCTGAACCTAGCAGGTAAAATATCAAAGTCATTGTTGAAATTTTTTCTAGTTATATGAACTACAGCTGCATTATTATACCTAATTCCTCCAAATTATTTTCCTGTATATTTTTCCTTCCTTTACCCATTCTTTATATTTCAGATCTTATAACTGGTATTGACTGCTATCATTTCTTCTTTCCACTTGCTACTTGCACAGCTTGTTTTTTATGCAGCAATTTTTTCCTCTTTTCCTAAAGTTTTTTAATAGTAAGTTTCTAGTCTTTTATTCCTAAATGTGAGATATTTTTTGGCAAAGCAATGTGAAGAGTGATTGATAAGGATTTAAAATCTTTTCTCCCAGATAGTTTGGCTCAAAATAATTATCAGATTTGCAAGATTCACTGTTTTGCATTGTAAACATCTATCAGTGGCTGGGAATTTATTCTGTATACCAAATGTAATAAATGCATGATCTCTTTCCCTTAAACTACAACTCAGTTGAAAGATGAGTCCCTGCACTTATCATAATGAAGGTGAGGAGAGGATTCCTTCATGTTTAATGCAGCATTTTCATGATCAGGAAATTGTTACTACAATTTTTTTAACCACTTCTGAAGAGCTCTATACTGGCTGTAAGTGACCATCAGCATAGGTTGCTAATGCCAAAGATGACAGAATTTTTCCTCCCATGTGCTACAAATAGTTGTTTATAGAGATATAAACACTGCACAAGTCATTGCAGTGTTACGTGGCCTGTTGCAGGCACAGACTGGCATGTGATCTGTCTCTGGTGCCTATTAATAATTGAGGAATATTCAAGACTACTATTTTAGAGTTGCCAGGCAAAATACAGTGCTGTTCCCAAGCTCTGCAATCCACTTGATCTATCCCAAACAAGCTCAGTCAACCATCCTAGTTGCAAAAGTCTTTTGCATGAGCTGAAGTCATTACCTGGCACCAGTGCATACAGACTGCTTTTAAATCTGCTAGTTTATTACTAGATTCTTAGTGCTGGCATATAGGCAGCTAGAAAGTCTCTTTTCATACATCTTGGTGACTGTATTGGTTTCATCCTTGACACCTTGATTATACGGCAAATAAGAATACTTTATTTTTGCCTTTGAATCCCCTTTTTGTTGCCTAGGTTGATACCTGGCTGGTATAGCTCACCAGTTCCACAGACAGGACTTTGCTTTGCATGACTACAGCTAAACCAAGCAGCTTCTCTTCCCCAGAGCAAATGGATGAGGATTCCACAGAGCCCAAATTCGCCACCTAAAGCCACATGTCTGGTTATCAGCTCTCTTCTTACTTTCTATTCTGTCTTCCTGGTAGTATAGGAAGACTCTCTGACCAATAATTGTATGAATGACTCCTGTGTTTCAGCAGTCTATGGGGAACTCTCTTAGAGACAATAAAGCTAACTGGCATTAGCACCTGTGGGGGAATTACCATTCAAATTCCTCATTCTAATCTGTAAGCCTTTAGAATTGTGTTAAATCAGCTTAAGAAAGAGTATATGTAGTTAAAATGTTGGAAAAAGTAGGCAGATTCATGTTTCTTTAGCACTCTCTTCCAAAAGGGCTTCTGGCCTGTATTTCTTCTTCCTCATGGAATATATTCTCAATCTTTATTGTTCATCTCTGGCTATTTAGCCAAAAGAAAAATTCCTGGAAGTTGGGCAGTGGAAAGCTGAGCAAGACCATGTAGTGAGGGTTTATGAAAAATCTCATTGCAGCAGATAAAGCCAATTACATGTGTCACCAAGGAGTAAAATAAGCCTTGCTCAAATGAAATTTCTTCCCTTGATGTTGTATTTACTGAGCTCTTGCGTCACTGTAACTGGGAATGCTGAGATGAAGATACATTGATATAACGGTATGAAAATTCACAGAGGAGCAGAACAGCTACTGGGGAAACATCTAATGGAGAGATAATTCTCCAGTTACCCTGGGAAGGGAAGAAGGCACAGCTGCTTTCCCTGGCGCAGAGCATCGTGCGAGATTGTTGGCATCTCTCCTGCCTACAGTCTACTTCCCTCCCTAGTGCACTTTAGGAAGAATATGTAACTGGGAAAAAAAAAAAAAAAAGGACTGAGTAAGCAGAGACATTCAGCCTGAGGAGCAAAAGTTGTGCTTTCTCCAACATGCTGACGTGGGTCTCTCCTGGTTTCAGGGTGGGCTTGTCCCAGTATTCCAGACAAGGACAGAGGGGAATCACTGCCCCTGGGGAATCTCTAGGGGAGAGTTTTGCTTGCTCAGCTTTCTCCTTATGTCAACCCCGTAAAGTCAGATTGCTTGAGCTTTACATGTGGCAAATCTTAGCACAGCAGGTTGACATGGCCATATTTTAAATTCTTCACATCTTCTTACTAGGCTGTTTTTGGAGATCTAACACAACTGAATTCCTCACTGAGACACCACCCCTCATTAGCATCCTGAACTGAGTATTGAATGGCTGCACCCTATGAGAAGAAATTAAATCTATTTTAGTAAGATAGATTTAATAATTGGTAACAAACATTTCTGGTAGCCTTTAGTCTACTTTTCTGGCATCAGTTATAGAAATTAAAGTTTTACTTTATTAGGCATCCTTTGTCTATATATTCACTGAATTCTTTGACATCTCTCTGTATTCGCACTAGAAATTTGAAATAAAAATAGCTAAAATATTTAAACAGGAAAGTACCAGAAGTTTTGATAGAAAACATAAAGTATCAGGTAATTTGAGACAGAAACATGCCAGTGCTGTATTGTGTCCTCTTCAACTAGTCCCGAACACAGAAAACTGGACTTTGTGACAAAACAGAATGTTAACATCACCCAATATTGGAACAAACTTCATTGAAATTACTACAGTTGGTGTATAAAGATCCATTCAGTAAATTATGCTTTAAAAATGCATTGAGAGACTTGGGCTAATTTTATTAGAGGTTTTAATTCTGATTCTCTGTCTAGTAGTTGGGTAACTGTGAAAGAACTATTTATTAATTTAAAGCTCATATAGCTGATTGATGCATGCTAATGCATTTTAAATTTAATAATCACATCTTCCTTAATTGAATTGTATTTTCTCAGACAGAGCATATAATTAAATCAAGTCTTTTCTAATCCTTCTTATGCCAGATTATTCTATGGTACATTGGGGAAAAATAGTCAAAAGTGAGAATTTAGTTAATTTAAGACCACTGAAAAAATCTGTAGTCATGTGAAATAATTTTCCAAAATAAAGAGATATATTTTTCCATACACTTGTTCTGCAATAATTAAGAGTTGTATAGAGGCAGCAAGACTTAAAATATGGCTAGGAAGGAAACAATTTTAAGACAATCCAGCAAATTTAGAGAAGGTAGTAGTGAAATCTTCATAACACACGACCAGCAAGTCACTTCAGACAATTGCTCTCGAATGCTTTCATGGAGAATGAAGGTGTCAGAGGGAAGACACAGAAAATAAAGAAGAGAGGAATAAGAAAATATTTTATTGGGCACTTCAATGTGCTTGTATATACCTTGTCAACATGTTTCCAAGATGCAAGTCCAAAAACAAGGAAGGGTATTCCGAGATATAAAGGATATAAAACCTGTCTTGAATGCAGGGGAGAAATCAGTTAGAGTTGGGAATGGATTTCAAGAAGACACACCAAGGGAAAGACAAAGCAATAAAGGTATTTTTTCAGGAAAGAGATTTATCTGTCAGCCAGAATTTTTATAAGCCACTTTGCCCCTTTACTAAAAGAGTTGTAAGAGGAGGAGGATAAAACTTAGGTGTACAAAGGTTTACTTATTGAATGCATTTTTCTGATTGCTGTGGACCTGTTCATAAAATAAAACTACAGGAATATAATTCATAGTGTGATGTTCAAGCTTGGCATTTTCTTCTTTTTATGATAGATCAGAGGAAATGGATAAACGGATGTGCTACCAATGCATCTTCTGTGCCTATAACACTTTAAAAGATCTATTCTGCAAAGCAGAGATATGGAAATAAGCAGCATCTTTTTCTCTGATAAATGATGTATTGCCTCAAGTCAGAATTACTGACCTGATCTAATTTGTCCATCAGTGTTAAATTATAGAATTTATCATTTTTAGTAAACAACACTTGTTTCTGATTAAAAAATGGCCTACAGCAGAATCTGACTTCTCTTCTTGATTTACAAAGAGTATAATTTTATTAAAGATAACATTGTGGGGCTATAGTGTTTTGTCTGAGGATTTTGATATTATGCTCTATGGCATTTCACTTGAAGAATGATTTGCTCTTATTATCATTCTCAACCTTGTACTAGCAAAGGTCTTATAAAGATTTGTTTCCTTGACTACCCCATGTCACAAGCTTGAAATGTAATTCCATAGTAGTAAAAGGAAAAAAAACCCAACTTTGACACTGGTGTATAATTAATAACATATCACAGAAAGAAATCTGTTTAGCAAAGTGCTGTCAAGGTGCTGCTTATGAAGTAAATGCATGCTTTTCCTTGGACGTGATTTGTAAAAGATATTCAGGATGATTACTTTTCTTCCTGGTACAAATGAGTACTAGTGTCAGTCTTTAATGTTTCTCCATGAGGGCAAACATACTGAGCAGGGTATGTCAGTTCGTACAAGTTAGCGCTGACAACTGTAGGGGTTTGCTCCCAGTTTGAAATAATGCCAACCTACCTGGCATACACTGTGTAAAAGGACATTACAATAAAAACTGCGTACACCTCCACCTCCTGCTGAAGGTCTTGTCACCGTGTCATCTGGAAATATTCCATCTGGAAATATTGAAATTTTCTGTTCAATGCATACTGTGCATCTAACATGAACTCAGGGTAAAGGCACCTGTCACCTCTTATTCAGCTTTTTTGGAATGGAAATATAAGCAGCCAATTCAAGTTATAAACAGGGATACTTTGTTGAAATTCAGTGAATGCAAACAAAGCTGGCCGTAGGCTGGGGAAGGGTCCTGCCATTTCTGGCCTGAGTTCTGCTGAGATGTACTCTTCGATATAAAATATGGATGAATGGAGTATCATTGGACAGGCTGATTGCCCCTCTAAGCAGGAATTAGCTGGCTGCTCATCTTTTTCAAGTGCTCATGACTTTGCTCCAGGCACTGGATATGTTCTGTAGCAAAAACTTTTTTCTCAGTTTACAAGTGTTTTATTTTGCTGACTTAGGACCAGTTCTTTAGGAAACCAGCAGCACTGAGGGTTTGCTGTTTATAAATGAACTTAATCAGTTCATTACCTAACCCCATTGACAGCAGGACCAACTTGTTGGAAGACAGAGGGCAGTTTTACTTGCCATCAACTTCCTTGTCTCCTACAGCATTGCAATTATGCTGGAAAAAGGTATCTTCCCTACAAGCTTACTAAAAGTCTTTCTAAGCTGGCTAGTCACCTTCACAGCCCATGCTCTTTCTACTGGCAGTATAGATGAAGCTGACAAAATGTGCTTATATTCTTTCCATGTACCAATCATCTCCCACATTTCACATCAGTGGCATGCTTTGCTAGGGTAGAGTCCTGCTCGATAATAAAATGCTAAATAAATTATAGCTGGAGGGAATAGAGATGGTGTTGACCGATACTAATTCCCTGAAGTCAATGTAATAGTATCTTCTGAGGCCGTGTTAGTGACAGTAGGTTGAAAGAGGAAATGTTTGTTTCTGGAGGAAAAAAGAGATAGAAAAAAGTCCATGATTACATATTACATCTATAGTGAGCAAAGAGGATTCTACTCGAGGTACATGCCACTTGTGATAATAAAAAAAAATCTTATGATGTTGAAGATCCTTCACACCTTTAGTGAGCACAAGGTATGCAATTAATCATGGCTAGGCTTCGCAAACCAAGATTTAGGAATTAGGTATATGCAATTAGAACATGACAATATACTAATCCATCTTTCTCCAGCCTTCTCTGGATTTTTACTTCACAAAAGTGATTGTTTTATCTCAATAATTCTTTCTTTCTTTTTTTCTCTTTCTTTCTCCTTCTTTCTTTCTTTCTTTCTTTCTTTCTTTCTTTCTTTCTTTCTTTCTTTCTTTCTTTCTTTCTTTCTTTCTTTCTTTCTTTCTTTCTTTCTCTTTCTCTCTTTCTTTCCTTCTCTCTCTCTTTCTCTCTCTTTCTTTCTCCCTTTCTCTTCTTTCTCTCTTTCCCTCTCTCCTTCTCTCTCTCTAGGAAGTCCTTTGATATTCATTCTAGACCATGGATTTGGATAGAGAAGACTTAGAAGTTATTCAGAAATTTTCTCCTTGGCCAAGGCAAATTGCTATTCTATGCCTTGTTTTCCATATTCACAGATGACACCAGTTTTCATGAAGGAGTTTGAGATGTGAAATGCTCGCTACAGAAAACCTTTTCAGGCTTATTCTTGTTCTTGCTTTCCTTTTCTTTGTGGTGAATTGGCAGATAATCACAAAGAACCAAGGCACTTACAAGGAAGGCACAGGTCAAAGATACCCACATCCCACACAGATTTCTGGTTTTTTTTCAGCCATTTTGAAAACAACAGCTTTTTCTATTCCCATCTGGTCAAGATGGTATCCCCCGGAGTTGTCCTGAGAGACAGAGATCAAATCATGGAGATCAGGATGAAGAAAATGATTGAAAATGTCAGGTATAACAAATGTATATCAGTGGCCTAAAGGTAAGACATATGTTAAGAAAGAAAGAGTTCTGTCATCATGCAAGAGAGACAATTTTGGAAGTGAGAAGTGTCCTTTGTCACCTTACAGCTTCCTTAGGTTGCTCATACTTGTGAAAGATGTCCTACTAAGAGGAAGAGACAGAGCAGAAGAACTGTCCCATGACTTCAGAAAAAAATGGAAACTATATTCCAGAAAAGTCTCTCATGATGTCACATTCATGTAGAGCAATTAGGAAATGGCTGGTCTGTCTTATGTGTCTCTTGGGAAGAGGATTAGCCTACCAACTATGTAACAATGGGATAACAAAGGGACATGAATCTCTGTTGAGAGAGAGTGAAAGGACTGAGGATGTCTGAAAGCCTGTGTGCTTGTGTTCATGTCCCATTTATCCAGGAGATTTCATTTATTTGTCTGCAAAACTAATGAAACTACTCAGTCTGAGCCTCTGTAGTTGCTACAAGAAGTAATGTGTGTAGGTCCTATTGCCTATTTGGCAATATTTTTTAACCTGGAAAATGAGTATGGGAAGAGTTAGTGAGAGATGGAGATCTTCAGCACAAAATGCCTGTAAGCATAAAACGCGTAACCTGAAATCCTCCTAGAAATACATTTTTTCAACCGCTATTTTTATAAATTACTTGTTTCTGTGGCATTTACGATCATTTCCTTCCTTAGAAATGTTGTTTCACAGTTGTTTGGTCCACAAAGCACAGACCTTCTCTGGCTTCTGCCTTAACTAACCAACCAGTATAAATTTCTGTTGAAATTCACAGCTGTCTTCACTGAATGTGAGTAAATGAGCCTGTCAGGTTGAGCTGACTAAACTTTTCTTGTCTTTGGGATGCAAATCCTTTTAAGTATATTTAGGTCATATTTATTTGATTTTCATGGGACATGGGAGAGAGGGAGAAACTTCTTCTTCATGAAGGAAAGAAAATGAAAAAGATGTGCTTTAAATCACTGTTCAAAGTCACTGTCAAAGTCATCATGCTCCATGCAAGAACCTGGAGATGCTGAGCTTCTGTTTCCTTTGTGTTTGTGTGAGAAACAGGATTTCTCTCCATCGTTTTAATCTTTTGCTTATGTTTTAAACCATATTGGGGGTGTGACTGGTAGCTGTCATAGGAGACTCAGGTGCAATTTAGTGACTGGTTCAGATTCCATAGCTATACTGCTGGTAGCTAGATGTTTTTAATGCCTGACCAAAATTGTTCATCAAATTCCTCACCACTTTCCATATTCTTTACCTTTCTGTCCCGGATACCCAGCAATCTGCTTCTTTTAAAGTAATGTTCCCCTGACACAAAGTCTCAGAGCACCGCTCAAAATTGCCCAGCTCATATTTAATTCATGTTTGGATTTCCCCAGCTGGAGATGCATAAGTATATACTATGACCAGCAGGCTGGAAAACCCCAGATATTCAAGAGCTAGATAAATAACTCTTAATAACATGGAGCATAAAGTACTTGCAGTACCTCTTAGTCCTCCTCCAGCTCATAGGCAGAGGTAGAAACAGGATAAAAATCAGTGCTGTGCTCAGATAGTGCAGCATTTCAGACATGATCATCCTTAACACAAATCCCTCTTTACTACTGGTTTATATAATAATTTTTTCCAACTTTTTGTCAGTCACATGCCCAGTCTACATTAATGTATATGAAAAACCAGACATAAACATGTAATATTCTAACAGTTCTATGGTAAAATTTTACTGCAAATTTTGTAAACTTTTGTTGTAAAAATGTAAGAGTTTTCATCTTGACAGATGATAAAATGTATAATTCACTGTGTGTAGAGGGCTGGTCTGGCTTTGCAGAGGTGGGAACCAAAGCTTAATACCATCCAGCAGTCTGTCTGTCAAGCTTTCCAGTTACAAAAGACATATTTTACTGTGTTTCTGGAAAATAAGGCCTTCTGAGCTTTTTGCAGCTGGATTCTGAGGTCATGTTTTCAAGAACATTCAAAATGCAGCTGGGGGAGGAGACATGGGTGCAATTTTCATTAGCAGTTGAGTTTATTAAGCAGCTATTATTAGGTACCAGTTCTTCCCAAATGTAGATACCATTTAAAGTCTGGCTTATGACATTAAAGGTAAAATTACACAACTAACTGCCTTGAAAGTTCAGAACGTTTTTAAAATACATTGCTTAATTCCACTGAAGATCATAAATCGAACTGGATTGAGATCATATAAAGGATCCTAACATGTGGTTAGGATGACTTGCATAATCTACTTTTATATGACTTATAATCATAATCAAACTGCTGTTTGTGAGCAATAAGACCACGGCAGAGCATGCTCCGAAAAATCAAACGTGTGTAAAGAAAAGTGAAGATTACTGACGACAAATGGAACTAAATATTATAAAAAGTTCTTAATTTGAACAGTCCTGTAATGGAATCACAGTGAGAGGACTCAGCTTAGTCTTTTCCCACATAATAATGGAGAAAAGAGTTATAAAGATTAATTATTTATGAAGACAGCCTGTATATTCCACTACTTAACCAGTGCTTACAACACCAAAGAAATCTTCTCCAGCTGAAGATTCTAACTGTGGTAAGAACAGGAGTTTTATGAGGAGTGACAGAAGAATTTTAATTCTGTGCCACATTTGCCTCTACTGTTCCATGGGTTTAGCCTTGCCCAGTTTAATGCAACAAGCTCTTCCCCAATTTCAGGATTGTAGTTTTTTAGCTCTTAGCCAAATCAGACACTGTGGTTTATATTTTATATTTATACTTCAGATTCTGGTGTGACAGAGGTTTCAGTTGGATACCATTTGCTGTGATCAGAGGTGTGCTTTCAAATAATTTTAAATATTTTATAGATTAGCACCCAAAAGGAAACAGAGCCTTGAAGAAAAATAACTGCTACATCAGCTCCTTTTCTGTGACTGCTGATGAATTAATGATTATTCTTTTACATCCCTTAGAATAATAGCAGGCATGAAAGGCTTCAATATTCAGGATACCCACAAATATTAGAAGAGGTAGAGTCCTAGATAAGTTGTGATGAGCTGGGGCCAGTCACTGGGAGAGGGGGAGTTGTGGGTCACTTTTTAATGCAGGGAGCATCCCAAGTTATCTGCAGGCAAGAGGAGCAAGGGACCACTACCTGGGGGTCTTCTTTACTTGTTGCATTTGAACACAATAAATAATGAAATCTTGCTTAAGAGTGTGTGTGTGTGTACATATACATGTGTGTATACAAAGGGAAGGGGAGAGGGGAGAGAGGGAGAAAGTAAACACATGGTTTATATATTTGGATTTGTGTAAAAGTAGAAAAATCAAAGGTGTTTGATTTTAGATTGGCAAATTAGACAAAAGAAATTAAAAATATATACACACAGCTGTTCCTCTAATGAGGAGAGGGAGAGAGAGGTTTCCAAGAGCCTAGTCTGCCATAAGCTGTTGATTAACCAAACCAGCCGTTATTTAATTCAACTTTCTCTGAATTATTGAGGGTTTTTGGAATGCCCTAAAAATCAAAATGTTTGGCTTATCTAAATCAGATACAGTACTTTTTTCCTCATCTCTTTCCTTTTGATAGAGTTTCCATTTGACGCTTGTTTGGTTTTGTGTCTTCAGTTTCAATGTTTCAGAAAGCAAAGCAGTCTGGAGTTAAGTGGTGTACAGAGCCTGGTTGATCTTCTTCAATCCTCTAAAGCTATCTTCAATGACTGTCTTATTAGTTGGATAAAGAAAGGTACAGTGCTCCACGGGACCAGTTTTTGTTCTTTCTGTGCTGTGCTCTGAAATAATTTTTCAAGGATCTAAGTGGATGCTGAAACAGCAGTTTAAAAATTCTTTGCTTTGATCTGAAATACCTGATAAAAACACATGGATTTTCTGGAGTTCTTCTTTCTGTGTTTCTATTATTTTTATTTCATTTACCAGCCTGAATGACTCTACTTTATTAATGTCTTGTAGTACATAGGTAATAAATATTAGGCTACAGATGACGACAAAATCCCAAAGTGGTTTGTCTGAAAGGAAAAAGTAGCAAGGGAAGAGTGGAGGAAAAAAGCAATAACCTGAGATCAAACGTTATTTATGCTTTTACAGAGTTTATACGTATATGTATGGACAAATGTCAGCTACAACCCAGCTGTAACTTTGCTCTGTTGTTACCCACTTGCAAAAGCATCAGTCCCCTATTTGTTGTTAGCTATTTAAATGGACTTCTGAGATAAGAACAATGACATTTTCAAATGTTTGTTTCCCCTTTCTTATTAAAGGTTGATGTCTGTCCTGTACGTTGCTATAGTCCCTATTTACTCAAAACCCACAACAATCTCTTCCCTCCATTCCAAGGTGCCTATCCATGCAAATGTTACATGAGACTTATCTAAAAGATGGGCTTATCCTAGCATCCTTATCTCTGTACGTAGATCTGTGAACACACTTTATAAATTGTGTATTGTGTGTGCACTGTGCTTGCCTGGGCCATGTCAGGTCTGGGGCTGCACAGAAGGGGAGCTGGGAATGACTGATTGTACTGAGCCAGGAGAGGAGACAGCAGACCAGCCTGAATCATAGAATGATAGAATCAGCCAGGTTGGAAAGGACCTCCGAGATCATCAAGTCCAACCCTTGATCCAACACTGCCGTGGTTACCAGACCATGGCACTAAGCGCCACATCCAGTCTCGTCTTAAAAACCTCCAGGAACAGAGAATCCACCACTTCCCTGGACAGCCCATTCCAGTGCCTGATTACCCTCTCTGTAAAGAATTTATTCCTAATATCCAACCTAAACCTCCCCTGGCTTAAGACCATGCCCTCTTGTCCTACTGATAGTTGCCTGGAAGAAGAGACCAACCCCCACCTGCCTACAACCTCCTTTCTGAGGATCATTGGAAGTTCAAAACTGTCATTCTTTCCTCTTTAAACATTATCCTTGCATTCCTCTGTAATTTTACTCCTACTAGTGATGTCCCAGCAGCATTAGCAATGAGCCAGGGCACCAAGGGCCTTGCCATTTCTTTTTAACATCTTCAAGCTATTTTGAGTCAGTGGTGCTGTGTCTGGCCAAGTGGAGCCCATAAATGGTGCAGTGTTTTCCTCGCTCAGCTTTAATTGGCCTGTGACAGCGACATTGACATTGCAGTTGCAGACACATGCAGATTGGAAATTAATATACTGAGATAGATAGTTATGACAGCATTTAAAACTCAGACCATCCAAGCTCTATTAAATCACTTAATAAAAGCTGAGTGAAAGTATCTAAGAAGCATGAGAAAACCTTGGATTACCTTATTTAAATTTGATACTTAATGAAAATATAAATATTTAAAACCCATGAAGTTATTAGCTAAATTAACCAGAATTATTTTAAAGGTACAATTTACTCAGCCAGATCATCAGTCAAGGCAATCTTCATTTAAATTGATGGAGCTATGTCATCATACACAGCTTGAGCTCTACATCATAATACTGATAAAGTCATATATCTTTTTTTAAGTATAATTGCATTTAGAGCATGAGGGGTTTTTTTTGTGACAGCTACATACATGTTTTTCCTATGACTTAAGAACCATAAAACAATAATATATTAAAAGAAACCAGTTATGATAACTTACCATTCTGTAAAGTTTATCCTCCAGATCCTGATTAATTCTTTGTAAGGCTAGGTAATTGTTTTGTATCCTAAAACAAAGATGATATCATGTAATTGAATGGATTGTTTTTCATGTTGTTTTTTATCTGTGTTTTCACATCAGTACAAAACCTTGGCTTCCATTATTTTAAATCTATTTATTTATCACTCCTGTTGCCAGTCAGTGGTTGCCTTTGAAATGCAATTACCACCTGCTTCCTAAGCAAACTTCTTTCTCATGTTTGCTTACTATATTTAGCAGCAAATTCCATCAGGAAGTGAAAATTTGTTGGCCATTCTGCACTTGCATGCAGCTTAGGAACTTACACAAGGAAATTGTAGCTTTACATCA
Source organism: Chiroxiphia lanceolata (assembly GCF_009829145.1). NCBI lineage: Eukaryota > Metazoa > Chordata > Aves > Passeriformes > Pipridae > Chiroxiphia > Chiroxiphia lanceolata. The sequence continues at coordinate 53,325,347 of NC_045642.1, forward strand.
GTCTCAGGAATAATATGTTAGAGAGGAAGCTTGAGTTGTAGGCTTAGGCAGCAGAAAAAAAATTGTGGAGGTCTCTTAAAAAAAACAATTGCAGCAGAATCCTAACGAGTGTTGCAACATTCAGGCATCAACATCACGACTTAGAAGAGAATATCCCTTCTTTACACCAAAGTTCAAGGGATTGCCTATTCTCCAGACCTAAACACATCTTTCTTTAGGAAATGTATTTAGATACCTTAGATGGGTATTTCTTTTTAAGAACTGAATGGACTCAAAAAATGAGGCTTTCCTGCTTATTCCAGAGCGATACACCAAAGAAAAGTTTCAGCCTGTGCATGTTTAGGCTACTTAGATGGTAACCTTAGTATTGTAATGAATAAGCTGTGCAGCCTGTGGGAAAAACATTGCTATTTTGGTAGTAGCTGTGCCTTTCTCTTCACAGAAGGTAAGGAGGGTAGTTCCTTGGTCTTGTTAGTACCCATCATCTCAGCAATATGTATTACAAATGTAAAGCAAATGTTAGAAGCTGAGCTGTGAAAAATTTGTCTGAATAAATCAGTATATTTGTACTGATCAATAGGTCAAAGTGTTTTCATCAGTGAGCTGATTTTAGGTAATGTGCGAGTGTGTTCGCTGTAAGAGTGAACTCAGATGCAATACACTTATATACAACAGAAAGGGACTTCCTCTGAGCATAGTTTCCGTGGTGATCAGGAAGGGACTGGGATTAAAGAAGTCTCTTGGATTTATCATTTGGTTAGTTAGAGTGCCTGTTGAAACTGAAATGAAGATCTGTATTTGAATCATGCCATGGCTGCAAATCAAAGGGTCCAGCCCACCCATTCCTGGTACATGATGCTTCAAGTCTCTCCCAGCTTCTGTTGCCATGGAGATTTTCTTTCCAGTTAAATGATCAGAATTCTCCATTCAGGGCAGGCCAGTGGCTTGCAGTGCCCCTCTTGAGGCGTGAAGAGCTCTGGCTGGGGCTCCCAGCAATATGATAACATCTGCTGCACGGACCTGAGAGGGGATGTCCGTGCCAAGGACATCTGCTCTGTGGATATAAATAGTGACATCCCCATGGGTGAAAATCCTCAGGATACCAAGAGTCAGACTGGACTCAGGGCAGCCATTTCCAACATTCATTGCAAGCCTGGGGAAGTTTCAATGTCGTCTACGTTTTACAGAGCTGCTGAGCAGAGGCTTCCTCCCTGTGAGAAGGATCAGTGGAAAAGAGTGTTTGCTAGGGTGTTGACATAAATGGGCTGAAAATATGTGAGACTTGCACCATGAGACTTGGTCATTGCTCATCAGTTCTCATAGTGCCACTGTGTTCATGTCCAGGTGACTTAAAAGTTTGACTGAAGTTTACAATTCTTTGCGTCATCCATGCTCCTCACAGCATTTACCACCAAAGCTCTCTACAGACATTTATTTTTCAGCTCTAGGTGTATTTGGGATTTTCACAGCTATTTAGCTGTCAACACAACAGAGACAAATCTCAGGGTACTCTGTACCCAGCTTTTTGTGGCACATGAGAAGGCAGAGATGATCTTGATAAACAGTGGAAACAAGGAGGGTTACAATGTCTTTACCTGCAGCTACTCAGCACAAATATTTTGTTCTGCTGGTAGGACCGAGTGCTGTGGTGCAGGAAGCAAGAATTTAGAAAAATAAAATAGTGCCTGCTGGCTGAGACCGGAAGTGTCCCAGTATCTTCTCTGTCATGGTCTACAGTTTTGTCTAGTAAAGCAAAATAGAACAGGTTAAACTTGCATTGCACCCAGAAAGCTTGTGGCTCAAGCAGAGGTGGTGTAAAAACTGATTTAAACAGTTAGCACCTGCAAGAGATTGCATGGGCTCAAAAGTATCAGCATAAATTCCTGAAAGAAAAGAGGGCAAAAAAGTTGGTTCAGAGCTTTTCTAGCTTAGGTATCTCTCTAGCCCATTCTGCTGTGCGGTGGTGACCTATGTGGACAGCTCAAGGGAGACTCTAAAGGTTCCCTTTCTGTAACTTTGAGATCATGAATAAAACCAATAATTGCTACTTGAATATTGGACTTGTGATGGTGACAATGTGCCACTGGATTTACTCTTCAGCTTCTGTTGTCACTTTTTCTCTTGATATGGATGACTGAAAGGTTGATTACCATTAGTATAATTGTTTCTCAGTGACAACACTTCCATGCCGAGATGGTGATAGAGGGTTTTTGCAAGAGATTATCATGATCTACTTGTCTGTTTGTAACTTCTTTTGCCTTTACCTATCAAATCTGTTGTATGTTTAGGAGAAAGTAGCCCACAAACATTATTTCCCTAAGACATTTATTTTGCACTGAAAAAATTGACTGCCTCCCAGTAAAGTCAAATAAAATCTAAAAAAAAAAATCCACAGTAAGTAGGAAGTTAAGCTTCAAAAAGTGTTTCTATTGAGAACAGTATGCAAAGGTAGCCAAAATAAGCACAAACACGTACACACATCACAAGCACATACACAAGCACATATAGGCAAACCCAAACTGGAAATTCACTGTGCCAAAAGAAGCATCAGCAAATGTAGGTGGTAAGGAGAGAAATGGACCCAGAAATATAGGGAAGGAAGTGTTCAAAGAGGAACAGAGGCAGATCAATCTTTGGGCTAAACTCTAAAAGGAGAAATAAAGAGCAGGGAAAATTATTAAAATTTGAAAATGATCAGGTGAACAAATGGTAACTTAACCCTGTTTGCAGAAAACAGACACCCAGGTAGCCTGAACGTTGTGAGGTATGAAATACTTCAACATTGTAAATCTGGCTTTGTAAATAAAGTGAAGAGTAGGTCAGCTTCATTACCCTGTGAAACTGCTATAAGGATAAACTCATGTGAGTCAATAACCTATTATTTATTGATGGCTTTTGTGTTGTTTGTATTATTAGATGTTATGCATGTGACTCGAGGTGCATGTATCTGCACCCATTAAATGCATGTTTAGACACTTGATCAAATTAGGGTCTAATGAAAAATATTCTGACTGTGTTAAACATTAAGTGTCTATGCTTTCTTTACAGAAGTAAATTTCTCCCAGAGTGCAGTTACTTTTGAAGAGTGACTGTTAAAGTAGCAGCTTTTTGTTCAAGAAAACTTTTGTCTCTCTGTTATCACAAGTTACACCAACTTCCATATGAAAACAAGAGAGTTTTCCCCCCAGGATTTCTCTGACCCCCTTCAGTCTGTGAATTGTCTTGCTTTTGGTGAAACAAAAATGTGTGGGGGCTAATCTCAGTGCTAAATACATGTTGGTATGTGTTTTACCCTATTTCCTGGTAAAAGATAGGGTGGGGTCCTCAACAAGTTGTTACCCAGAGCAGGGTCTCAAGAAGGAAACACCATGTGAACTTTGAAGTCCAGAATTAGTTCCAAGATAGGTTTCTGATTTTTTTAAAAATTTTAATTCATAAAAGCTATGATAATCATGTCAGATAAGGGACCACTGTGAGGTATATGAAACCCCCAATCTCTTTTCAGTCACTTTTCAAAACTGAACTTATGCTTTACAGTTAATTTCAAACCTACTCAACACTGTTCTGCTTTTTCTCACACTGGGAAAAAAAGAAAGAGGCTACTTCTAAATGTTTGTAGTGAGGTTGAAAACTTGACCATTGAGCCACATGAGTCACCTTCTCACTTGGGTGAGAGGGGAGGTCTAGCAGCAAAACAGGTAATTCTGGATAAATTAACACAAAGAGTTTCAGAAAGGATTAAAAAAGGATGGCCATTCAGGCTCTTTGAAAAATTTTGCACTTTACAGTAATGGAAATTTAATAACAGAAATGTTCTCTAGTATGCAAGTGGGATCTTATTACAGAGGATTTATTTATTTAGGGGGGGTTGAATTTCTCTCCCTGTGTAGTGAATAAAGGAAGAGACACATTATTGAAGCTAATTCTACTTTGTTTTTCTCATATTGATTTTCCTCTGTGACATGTTGCTGACATGCTGTTGGATGACAGGCTTTTTTTCAGACATTATCGTTCTCCAGGTTGAGAAATCTAGTTGTTCAACTTGCAGTATGCCTTGCTATTCTCAATAGAAACATTTTTAAAGCTCACCTCGTAACATATTTTTGGCTTCCATTATGATATGTCTTCAGGGGAGTAATCACCTGCCTGAAACATAATTTTTAATATAAGTTTTCTTCATAATATGATACAATGTTCCATTAGAATACTGGAAAGTCAGTTCTGCTAATGTGATGTTTGGGTATGAGTGCTAGACTTTGCAGTGAGCACTTGGCCTGAGTTTCAAAGGGTACTTAACTCATTAGAGCCCAGTGAAGTTGATAGGAAGTTGACTTCCTACTGGCTAGGAAGCCCCTTTGTTTTAACAGAAGTGGGATGGTCAACCCCTCTGCTGCTTTATGACAGCTGTCTGAATTAATGCTTCAAAAAACAAGAGTACCAGTGTTCCCTGTCCTGGAATGTATCAGAGGAAATTAGATCAAGAATGAAGTTACTTTAAATGGCTCTGCTCTAAGTGAAATGATAGGAAAAATATTGTTAACAACAAAAAATGTTTCAGAGAATCTCCAGACTGCTCTGGATAGACATGTGTGGATTTCAAAATCCCTGTGTCATCTGCATATTTTAGTCTTGTTTTAAGAAGCATCCCCAGATAAGGAAGCATTTAAGTTATAAGACCACATAGGATGTTTCCTAAATTATGAACTTACAGATTCATTCTGTTTAAAATTTTCATTTAGTGGTTTGGTTGACTCAGTCTATTGGTGTTTTCTGGCTTTGTTTTGGTTTGGCTTTTGCCTTCTGCAAGAAATGAAAAATATTTCTTTGCGTATAGCCCTGGAATGATTTGTTCTGAATTTAGTTTTGACTCATCCAATGAACTAAATCAAACAGTTCCATTATAACATCACTTTAGGAAAGTCTCACAAGACATGCAAATACATTCCTGCATAAATGGATAATTCTAGTATCAGAAGTTTTGCAATCAAATGAAAAAATGGATATTAAGAATCACTGATAAATTTAAAGCTAGACTACAGACAATTTTAATCACTGTCAGGAATGTCAAGAGTGCATGCTTAACATAATTTATCATTAATCTTAACTGGGTCCCCATTTTGAAACAGCACTGTACCACGGTCACAACAGTTTTAAATAATAGCTTTTCAGTATCATTCCATTCTACTTGAGATTAAAAGAAATTATTTGCTGTAGCATAATGTGAAATGTCTTAATATTATTTGAATTGAACATAATCTCAGCTTTGAGTGATGAAGAGCCAAATTCTATTCTCTTGTATCAGTGCAACGAAGAGTAACAACAGAAAATGTGCAAAGTCATTAAAAAAAGATAAATCTGTATATATGCAGTATAAATACATATATATGTAGTGTGTTTATAACCTTTGTATTTGTAACACAATGTGGCACTAATCCACATGCAGGTTTACACATAAACAATGCCATATATGTACCTATATAGGTGCATTACTATTTGCATATTTGCTTTTAGTACAGAGACATCTTACATATCACATGTAAATAACTTCATGTGGCATGTAAAATATATTCAGATAAGTGAAATATATATGTTCAATTTGAAAACATGATATGTAATCAATAAATAATAAATTATGCATGTTTGCAGCTATGCTTATTTTTACTTACAAATATCTTTGATACAGTCTCTTGTAAATTCCTAATAACTGTTTATTTCAAAAAGTTAGTTACTAACCTTCTCAGTTTTTCAGTTACTTTCTCAAGTTCCTCCTGAGCACGTCTCAGTTCTATTTCAAGGTACTGACGTGTAGAATCAAACTCCGTTTCAAGCATTTCCAGCTTATGGGTAGTGTACGATAGACGCTTTCGTAATTCCCCCTTCTGTTCTTGCAAAGTACTAGAAAAACAAAGACCACAGCTGTAGAATTTAGCTGCTCCCCAAAAGGCTTTTCATGATCCACCCTTTGACCAGTTCCCTAGAGAACAGGTTGGCATCTAGCCAGAGAAGTGTGCTTCATAATTTGTTTACTGCACTTTGAAAATCTTCTGGTATAGGCAGTTGACTATCTTCCCATCTGTCCTGTCTAGTGCATTTTTTGCTACTATCTCATTATCCATAATGGAATACTTTGTGAAAGAGTCTTCATTAAAATACAAAACATGGTCTAGAGTTTGGTTTCACACAGGAACTTTTCATTTAGAGTAATCTTACCGTACTATGATTGAAGTAGCAGATATCTATAGAGCAGCAACTCTAAATAAACCATGCAAAAATATTTCCTTGCCTAAAGTCCAAATTACAAGTTTGTGGCGGAGAAAAATTTTGTCCTATTTGATTCCATTTCCGCTCCAATCCCTGACCATATAGATGCTGGAGATATTATTGTTCAGCATTTCATTTGGCAAATGGTAATTAATATAATCACAGTTTTAAGGTTATGACTATTTCCCTTTTTTCCCACTTAGCTGGGAGCCAAGAATTCCCAGACTCAGGTGTAATCCCCAATTTTTCACTGTTCTTTCAGTAAAGAATTTATGCCATGAATTTAAGCTAGCTTTAGTTATACTCTTTGACAAAACAAAGAACTAGGCATAGAATTTGGGGAAAGGAGGTTTTTCACTTTATTGTTTTCTCTATTTTAGAGATGATATAAGACAGCATAAAGCCAGGCAATCCATGCAAAATTTTTATCAGGAAGGCCAATATGCCATCTGCATCCAAATCATCATCATGGCTGGGCTTTGCAAACAAAGATTTGGGAAAGGCTCTATCCACATCTGTTACAAGCCCGCTGGTGGCTAATGAGGCCAATACGAGACAGACAAGTCCGGTTGCAAAAGGCACAGCAGAAAGACTCCTTAGGTGGTATATTCTGCAAAACACGGTTCTTTCTGCGTTTGTCTTTTCTCCTCAAGAGTGATCCTGCGTGCGTTCTCAGCATCCAAATAGTCCCTCTGGATTTGCAGCAATAAACCTGAGGATCTTTCCCTTGCTTTACTGGAGCTCAACTGTGCCAGTTCAGGTGAGCCAGTTCTGCACGTGCCTCAATTCTTATCTGCACAGTGGAGATATTTTTATCCTTGTCTATTTAGTTTGTAAGCTCCTCAGTCTTCTAGCATGTGTGTCAGTTGAACAGCAGGATGAGATTCCCGTCAGAGCTGGGACCTCTGGAGGTGACTGTAACTTGGTCCAGGAACTGCAACCTCAATATTGAGCTGATCTCTTGGCTTCAGGTGGAACCTCTGAGGCACAATGGAACTGGAGTCTGCCATCACCTAGAGACGAAGTGCTACCACATGGTGCATTACGAATTGTCTTGCTTTTTTTAATCATATGGTAAAAATAATTCTTCATAAAAGAATGGTGAATGTTGATTCGCTTTGATGTCAAGTGAGTACTGCCATCAGCTTCAGTAGAATAATATTTTGGGTCTTTAATTAGACAAGAGGACTGGGAACAACATGTCAATCTTCAAGAAACACTTATCTGAGCTGTCTGCCGCATGACTGGCTTCTTCTCTACAAGCTGCGATAGGAGCTCAGTGAGTTAATGCAAAAGCTTTACAATTGTTGCTTGCTTGATCCATGCAGCTCAGAGATGGGAAACAGCCTAATGTTTTGCCAACACAGTGCTCTATTTCAATTGCACAGATTGCGTGGTTACAGTTATACTTAGATTACCACTTGTAGTTATATTCCCTTAAAATAATATATTCTGATTCATTTAATGCAGTTACACTTAATGCAATAATTTAATTTTTATATTTCTCTCGGTGAATTAAACTCCAGTATTGTCTAGGGAAATGAGAACCCATGCTGCTCCTTTCTACACGTCCTCATTCATGATGTTACCACATCATACCACTTTTCACTTGCTCTGCTTCTGGCCTGTTGTTCTTGTTACTCATCTGCTCATCTTGGTCAGTTTTTCTTCCTATAGCCTGGCAACCTGGATTTTCTTCTGTGAAGTGGGAGTTACAGTGCCAAAACTGTTTAGAGTGAAAAGAGGTATGATCTCAAGTCTTCTACTCTAAAAATCTAATCACTAGGATTTGTACAAAAAGTAGACAGCAGGTCCTCCAGATACGATTTTGGATAAAAATGGCCAGGCTGGGGCTGCTGCTCTATGCTGGGCAAATGCAGTTAATGCAATTTAAGACAGATTAGGGAAGGTTAGAGCATCCTGCTACTCTGGGAAGTTTTGGACACAGGAAGTTTGATCTTTGGGAGGAAGAGGGGTTGTTGGTATATAAATATAATGGGAATGCCAGGGATGTTTAAGTCAGTAATAGCTAGAGACTGCCTAACAAAAGAGAAAAAAGGGAAAAGTTAATGGCCTCTAATAACTTTGTCTTCTGCTTCCTCCTGCAGGTACTTCTTGCTTTGGGTCTCAGTTTGGTAGGTTTTGGCAGCTTGAAGCTTGTGCTAGAAGGATAAACTTAACTTCGAGCTCAGTCTTCTCTCTTGAAATTCACTTTGAAGTGTTTATATTCTTGAATTATTTGCTTTCAGAATAATTCATTGCATTAAAATCAAGCCTATTCTAATGAGCTTTACTGAAACAGTCAACATACATGGACTCTTCCACATAATGTTTTGGGAGGTAAAGCGTAGCTGTAACTTTGTTCAAAATAAGAAAAAAACCCCACTGATTAAGGCATAACTCAGGCAGCTTCAAAGATCAAAGTTATTCTCACCCAGCAAACCATAATTCTGAAAAACCTCTACTCATTTCCACCCAAGCTGGAATGATAGTGTGGCATCCTTAAACCTTCCCAAACCTAGGAGAACCCTTACTCATTGTGTACTTTGAGTAGCATGATCAACGTTAAAATGGCTGATTGCTCTTAAGAGAATGTATAATTTTTAGATAGGAAGAATAACACCTGATTTATGATGAGATTATTTAAGATGCAATAGTAGACACCTAACATTAAGTCATTATTAATATACGAGTTATTAGACTGAAAGGTAAAAATTTTAGAAGGAAAGAAATCTTGTTCTGACAAGAATATGCTGAATGGCAAAAAACTTATAGTCACTTTTATGGAAGAAAAAAAAAAAAGGAGAAAGAAAAGACCCCAACTGGGAAAGCATTAAATCATCTGCTTTAATATCCTTCTTGAGTCATGTAAGTTCTGAAAAGATAGCTAACTTTAAGCAATATCACAACAAAATTTATGCTCATGAATGGCACAACAGGGAAATTTTCCCAAATCTTAGACTGTAACCATTGAATGGGTATTAATAGCTGTAACACTGAGAGTAGATTTCCCAGGATTCCCAGGATGGTTTTGATTTCTGCATGAATTGAGCTTTATCTAGATACGTTACTGGTTTGAGGTAAACCCTATTGTTTTCCCTTGATTTTTGGTTCTGTATGAACAAGCACCTAAGAAACAAAGGCAAAGCAAGTGAGAGAAACAGTAGAAAGAACAAGAGCTTGCAATGTATCAAATTCTGTATCTCTAATAGCAGGATTAGAGCTTCAATTTTTGTTTCATACAAATCTAAGGTATTTCACAAGATATTTGTTTGTTTGCTTTTGTGGGTTTTTTTTTGCATTTCTCACTAAACATATGTTCTTTCTCTGAAAACCTTTCCCTTACCATTAGCTTCCAGTGCTAACTCATAATGGCATGCTTGGATTATCATTCCTTATTTTGTCTTGCTTTTTTTTGTTGTTGTTCTAGAAGTCTGAGGTTTTCATGAGGAGGGCTTAATTTTGCTCTGTCCCCCTGTAAATTTTGTAGTGGTAATTTAATCAGAATTGAAAAGAGGGGAAAAAAAAAGTCAAAGTATGGAGTAACAAAGTCAAGCATTTAACATTTTTGCTTTTCTCCAAACCAATCAACTCCATAAATTACCTGCATTTTGTTTCTGCTTGTCACATACCAGTTAATTAGAAAAGTTAATTGAGCAATTTTTTAATGCTGCTAAATCACTACATTTTAATTCATAACTTGTCTTCTATGCATAGTTGGTCCTCACAGCTCTTTATTGATATATATATGTGAAACTAAGAAAAGAGTTGAATGAAAAAAGTACCACCAGGAGAAAGGAGAGGACTTATTAGCAAATAAAAAATACTGTCTGGAAATCTCATAGTGCTATGTCTTAGAAAACACAAATCCTATATTTCATTATCTTTATGAAACTTGGAGGGCTGGAAAGAGTATGGAATTACAGGACAGGCTCAAAAATGCTGTAGACTATTCCATCTTCAGCATAAGTGGTTCTCTATTTCTTTCAATGTTCTTTAAAGTCCTGCTCCTGTGACAATCAGTGGTTTGCAAGTCATTACCTACTTTGTTTCATTAAAATATTTCTTTAAAAACAAGAACAGTAAACATAATATTAAATATTTAGACTGGTGAAAGAAAACCTCTCAAGGGAAGCTACTTTAAAGGTTATTAAAAACAGGTCTTTAAACTTTCCAATGCATTATTTTCACCAATTAGCTCTTTTTATTCTCATATATAAAAGAGATATGAAAACATATATTTGCACGGAAATTTATGCCCACAAACATTATCTCAGCCTGCAGAAGTCAGTCTGCAGGATTAATCTGTAGTGCTGGCTGGAGAAGATCCAGGTGAACATATTTCCACTGGATTTCAGGCAAAGCTGAGATGTCACATGGTGACAGCCTATTCTGAGAAAGGTGTGTTGGAAAACAAGTACCTGTCTGATCTTCTGCCAGCTCATCTGCCTGGCAGATGGTCTGATGACAAAGGAGTGATAGCATGCAAAGTTGGGGCTGTTCAGTTGCCTGGAGGCTGGAGGATTTCTGTTACCCTCAGAGGAACAGACTTTGTTACTCTTTGTTAAGCAAAGAGGGTGCTCCCTGGATTGTTATTCCATGAGAATTGATTTCTGTGAGTCTGCCCCATCAGTGGAGCATTCCAGAAACCCCACATCTCCACTTCACTGGTCAAACTGCTTCAGCAGCCCTTTCACATCTGCCTGCCACTCCAGGGCTCTGTTTTGAGGGTGGTTCTGCAGTGTTGCTTAAAACCTGAGCAAGTGCATTTTTTTCAACTAGCGAAATTCTCCCTGAATGGACTGATTACATTCCTTCACACAGCTCTTGAAGTGAGTGAAAAAAATATGATTAAAGGCATTAGGAGGGAAATTAACAGTGAAAGGAATGCAAAACAAGGGCAAGATAAATGCCCATGTCAAATATACTGAAAAAAAAAAATAAAATGTTCTCATTTCTGGGTAGTGAAACAGACGTTTTAATGCAGCTGTGAAATCCTAACTAAAACTAATTGTATTTTGTGGGTAAACAGCCTGTCTTGGAAGAAAGAACATGGGAACTGATAGGAACTGGGGGCTGAGGCTCTGAGTCTTGAATCTGGCTTTGCCAAACGTGCCTGGTGTTACACCAGTCAAGAGAGTTAAGGCAACACTGACCTTGCCCGCTGCTGGTCAGCTCTGGCTCCTGTTCTTAGTCAAGTGCAGGCACTATCAGGACAAAATTAATCTGACCTATTTTAGAAGCCTACTTTTAGATGAGTTGACGCAAATCTGGAAGTACCCATTTCCGATAATTACAAAGGGAATCTAGTCAAGTATCTCAGACGTAGACAACCACATCTCATCAGATAACTCCCCCTCTTCCTGACTCAGTTCTGTGTGTGTGAGATGAGGTAATAGTATTGCCTTTCTTCTTTGCTTAGGTTGCACGGAGGCCCACAAAAACAAACTACAAAATGCTTTTAAAGTGTTTTTCAGATCTGTTTTGTATCTGCAATGTGTCACTTTCTAAAAAAGGACTTCGTAGGATCAGGAATTTGGGTGCACTGAAGAAAATTTAAAAAAAGTTTTCTGGAACAGAATTTCAAAAATAATTTCTTCTTCTTTCCTTTTATCTAGGGAAAAGTCAAAACCAGTTAGCCCTATACAGGTACTTCATATGAAGGAATATAAAGATCAGGAGAGGGTTCTCTGGGAAGGGCCAACTCATGCCATGTCAACTTGGACCACTGATGTCACCCATGGTAGGCGTCCAGAGGGGCTGGGGCAGCTTCATGCACTTGCTTTTCTGGAATCATTTTCCCAAAAGTGTAAGTCTGCTGTGGGTCTCTGCAAAGAGATGGGCTGTTTGGCTCAAGGAGTGCAGCCAGCCACATCCCTGGTTTTGTTTCTGATATTTGAATGCAGTTGATAATCACAGAGATGAGGGCCATCAGCCAGGCAGGAGGCAAGGGTCTGGGGGGAGACACTTTTCTGACATGTAGCTCACACCCCAGGGAGCAGCAGGTTGGGCATAGAGGTCTATGGGGACATTCACAGCTGACAGAAATGCCAACAGGTCCTCAGTGCTGCTGCGTCACTCCTCAATAGAGCTGGACTGCATTTTCAGCTTGATTTTAGGACCACCAAGGAATTTTGGCTTCAGCAGCTCCTGCTGATCCATGTCTGGTAGTCTGGATTACCCAGGACCTTTTATACCAACACAGCTTTGTTGAACGTGCCTCTGGAATAGGTCATGCCAGATCTGCACAGTGCCCAAGATGGACATGCTGTGAGAAAGGCACTCAAACCTCAGCTTAGGAGGAAAAGCTTTCAGGTAACAATTGTGTCATTGAATGTGACCCCTCAACAATGTTTTTTCAAGTTGTAGTTGTTGGAAAATGAAGCCCAAGCATTTTACAAGTGTTTTTTATATTAATGAAAGGTTTTTAATGAAGCAGTAATTGGATTTCTATGTTAATCAAGTTTTGATTATGTGTTACATGATCACGGTCACTGTTTCAAAAGGGCAATGCCAAAACTATCTTCCCTGTCTGTAGTTTTTGTGTCTCACCTTACTCTTGTTCCATCTGATTAGGAGGGGGATGGGATCAAATTACAAAGTCGAGATCCAGGGTCTGAGACTCCAACTACAGACTTGAAATTAGTTGTACAGGGAATAGAGATTACATGCTGCAGCTCAGACCCAGGGTCCAGTCCACAATCCCAGTGCTCCTGTGCTCTTTATTCAGCGGGTTCCTTTGTCATTAAAGAAATGCTTCAGCAAATGCCTATCCAAGTTCTACAATATGCATTTTCCTATAAATTCAGGCTCATGCCTACCTATTCTTTTTCAAATTTTCATCAAACTCTGTTGGGTTAATTTTCATTACAGAACATCCACAGAATTTCTCCATTACTTTCAAAGAAGTTTGTTAAATATTTGAAACTTTGGAATATGAACAGTTTTCCTGTCAAATTGCACGCAGATCTCTCCTTTCTGTAGTTATATATACACACATATATAGATAGGTAGCTTTTGGAGGAGTTTTTTTTTACAAGTATTGAACCGTTTGAATTTTCTTTTCAGTACTCATTTTCAAAATAAACAACCTGAAGCTGGGTTTGGACTGTGAGAAGGAAGGCCTGTACATATGTTTCAGAACAAATGTGTGGGTGATCCAAATCTGGAGCTCAGATAGTTTCTAGTTGACTGATGGACACATAAAACAAGTAACAGAGTCCTTTCCTTAGGTTCTAGGCATTCTGGCAGAATTTAAACCAGAGAAGAGGGATCCTTTATGAGAAATATTAAAGACAGTCATTTGGAAGGGAGGTGGGGAAAAGAAAGAGATGTTTAGCAGTTGAAGTCTGAAGTGCTGTGGGATAAATCCTTAGCATGAAAGTCTATTTGGAGCACCTGTATAGAGTTGATACAGCTACTTTAAAACAGGTATATCACTGGATTTTGGAAGGCAGATTTTCTTCACTTTGGACATGAGTACCTCACTCTTTCATAATTCGCACAATTAAAAATTCAGACCCAGCAAGATGGGTCTGAATTCATATGGTAAATGAGTCTAAACTGTGCTGGGCTTATGAATTAGAGGTAGAGAAGAGAGATCTCTCTTAAAAAAAACTTAATCATTTTTTGTGTATATTGAAAGGAGTCAGCCTTTCATTGCAGAAGGGGTGACTTCTATAGCAAATATAAGAAGTCCACAGACATATCTGTCCAACAGGGGTATTGAGTATTATCTGTAATATGAGGTGATTAAGATATGAAAATTCAGTTACATGTTGACATGCAAAAATCCCTTAGAGGACCATCTGTCAGCACTGAGTTATCTTAAGTGAATGCCATTATTGTCAGTGGAACGTGACAAGATTTTTAAAATCTGCTCATAATAAAGACATACAGGTTTTCCTTTATTTAAACATGCTATCCATAACCTAACACTCTGAATGGATTAAATAGAAATATCATGAATTAAATTACAGCTTTCAGAAATAGATACTAATCTATAATATTTTAAGTTTTAGATAATCTATGATTTTTTAAATGAAGTTTGTTCTGCAGGGAATTGTGATTCCCCAAGTGAACTGAAAAATGCACAGGGTAAATGATAATGCACTGCGAGAATCCGGACCTGCAACCAGGGAGTGCATTATTGTGCAGAGCACTAAGTAAGCAAGGGCATAGAGTAGGTCTTGGAGGAGGAAAATTGTGGACTTACAAACCAGGATGTGCCCCACTCACCAGGAGCAGCTGCTCTGGCTACCCCAGTGTGGTTCTTGGGGCAGGGCTGCACAGAGACTGAAGAGCTGAGCCAGCTCTCTGAGGACTGATTTAATACCTCTGCTAACTTGATTTAGAATCTTCAAAATACATTTCTGTTTCCTATTAATGAGATAACCATTTTTGCTTATGAGACACTTCTGAGGTTAAATACCTGAGTATGTGAGAAATTAGTGCAATGCACAGCGAAACAGTCTGTGACCAAATTCAAAGGTGACTAAAGCAGAGGGAAAGAGTGGAAGCAGCAGAAGTAGTTACTACAATCTCTGCCTTCTCGCAAGCTACCTACTACTGCCTCTGTTAGGCTCTCCCTAAAGTCTGTGGAAACTGATTGTTTTCAGCTCTGACTGGTAGAGTGTTGGCATCAGTGGCTTGAATGCGAACTTTTAGGTTCAATGAGTGATCCTACAGAAGTCTGAATAAGGACTGCTCCTGTTCAATTTGTTTCTCTCTGTTGTTAGAAAATGAAGGGATGGAGAGGTGGAAAATATGTGTGGAAGAGAAAAAAACAGGCATGCAATTCCAGGAAGGATGAGTTTTCTGACTCATTCTTTAGAGATAGAAAGCGTATATTTATTTTCTTACAATAATAAGGGACTCTGTTCATGTTCATACCCTACTCCAAATTGTCTGCATTGTCCAAATGCTCCCTAGTGCTCTGGGGCACATCTGAAATAAGTCAGCTGGTGAAGCTGGGAGAGAAGGGAGGTGACTTCTGCCATGGCAAACTTCAGACAGCATTTTCTCTGCCCTTCACATAACACTTGAAGAAGGTTCACCTCTGTAAGAGCCACCATTTTCTGGTTTTCCAGAGGCCAGTATGTTTGCATAAAATATTTGGCTGGCAGAAATGGAGAGTTACAACTTAAAGTTGCAGGGTATGAAAGGATAAGAAAAGCAGCAGAAAAGACTGACTGCAACAAATATGTTCTTGCTTTCACAGGCTATCGGGGGGGCTGCCCCAGACAGAAAGTGATTTGAAGTTGTTGAACAGTTGTTGACTGCTTTTTAATGTCTGGCAGAGTCCTACCAGTCTGCATTGCATCTCACTAGGGATTCCAGACTACCAAGAAGTGATAAGAAAGGAGAAAAAAAATAAAGAGTGAGGTATTGAGAAATCGAGGGAACAAAATTAGAGGTAGACTTCAATTTATGATTTGGAAGCCAAAGAGAGCTCTCCAGGTGATTGAGCAAGCTGCCTTTGGTTGCAGTATCGCTCCTTACAGCTTTGAGTGGCCAGCTTCTAGATTGCTTTGGTTTGTAGTCATGGATAAGCACTCCCTCTGGAAATTACTGAAAGCAGCCTACCGCATCAGCTCACAAGCTTATAAAGTTATATTTTAATTGTGTTATTAAACCTTTCTCACTTTTGTTTTTGTCTGTTTACCTCCCTGATTCATCTGGATCAAGCTGTGCTGGAGCAGAAATGTCATTCCTCCCGAATTGTGCTGTTTATTTGTAATGGGAGTGTAATGAGTACGGGTGAAGCCCACTGCCCAGGAGCAAGCTGAAATGAATCTTAGTCTTTCTATTAAAGGGCTGAGGTTGGAAGTGCAGTAGGGGAATACTAGAGTAATGTGCTTTGGCAGAAGGAAAAGAGTTTTGTTCCTGTTTCATTTGGTATAAAGCATCCAGACACAGGTTGATGGACAGAGGTTATAATCTCTACTCTCACCTTAAATATTTCCTTCCTTTCCCAATCCTTTTCTCTTTCCTCTAATTTGAAATTCATCTTTGTCTGGCTTAAGGGACTCCTTTTGGTGCGTTCGCTTAACACTTCCATCAGAAAAGCTACACTAAGCAGTTGAAAAAATAAAATATACTTTTGGGCTCTAGGACCAGTCAGACAGAGTTGCTACTGGGACTGGGACTGGGACTGGGAGAGGAACTGTAGTTGCTACTGTTTTTTTCCTTTATAAGCAGTGTATATTATGTTATCTGAGTAAATTACTGAATTTTCATTTTAATTACATCTGGTCACAGTTGCCTTCTAATCCTTTTTTGTGACAGAAGTCCTACAAAATAGAAGGTTCCTGTTGTATCTCTAACTTGAGTCCACAAGCGCTTGCCTTTAAAAAATGCCCATGCTTGCCAGATATTATTCCTAAAGAGCATAGGAAATAATAATGTTCTTGCCTAGAGTGAGATACAGCACAAACCTTTCAGACACCTTCAACAGTTATTGGTGCAGTCAGTTTTACCACAGTCTCTGTTCTTTATCATTTGTTTCCCCTCACACACAGTTGTATGACATTACTCAAGGAACGTGGCAGAGAGGTGAGCTCTGGGGACTTTTCTGAAGGCTTTCGGGTGGTAGAATAGATCACTGGTTTGTGAGCACAAGCATAGAATTAAAGTAAAAAAATTAATAATTTTATTTAATAAATCGACTCGACAGTACTCCTAAGCCTGGGCACACCCAGATTCTCTGTGCACATGTGATTCTGAATCTGAGGGAAACTTACTACACAGACTCACGTATAAGGTGTTGAACAGGAAAAATGAGAGCTACTGCTGGTACCTGAATGAACTTATTTTGCCTGAATATTTCAAGATATTTTTAGTTTTTCTACAATAACAAATGATCCTCAGCTCTTTGATCACCTTGATATTACAGCAACAGAAGAGAAGGAAAAAAAGAGAAAGGAGTTGCCATCTGTCATCTCTGGCTAATTATTTCAAGCCCTACCTTGTTTTATACGCTGCAGCGCACTATTTTGGGACTTGTTAACTGAGAAGTCTTCTACTCTGCAAGAGTATAAATGAGTTCACCTCTAGCAAGTTCCCCACCGCTCAGCACATTGTGCCGTCATTTCGTACAACCTTTCTCCCAAGCAAATGTTGTAATTTATTAGTTCAGGTTTTATCCTGCTCTCTTGGCTGCACTGGCTTTCCAATGTAAGACTCCATTTTGTCACCTTTTTTTTTTGTGGGTGTATGGGAAAGGACATGGAACAGGACTGCATTCCTCCGAACTCTTGTTAGCAGTCCAACACCTTGACCCTGGCTCTTCTGTAGTTTTGGAGTCAGCCAGTAAATGAAGGTGCTCTCTGCAAATGTGGAGGGACCATATCAGGCAGCAGGTATTCATCAGAAAAGCTGTTTGCTCTATTCTTGTGAGAAGCAATACACAACATGCTTCTTCAGAGGGGACCCAGGAGCCCTCTGGTTCCACCTGCCCTGGGGGCATAGCACCCTAAAGAACCACACAGAGTAAGGAAGCAGCTTCATTACTCCAGACTTTCCTAAAAATTACTTTTGTGCCTTGAGATGTGGATTACCTAAACACAGGCCACCTTTTTTTTTTTCCTTATAATTGAGCATTCTGTGTTAATCAAAACTTGGGTTTTTATTTTAACTCTCTTGCTGATACTGTTACAGCTTTCTCATTAGTTTTTTAAAGGTTAAGGTACACCAGGCAGCATAAAATAGAACCTATCCTCATTTTGTAAATGCTGACAGTTGTCATACTCACTATCTTTCATTTTTATAAACAAATGTTTGGAGGATTTTTTAGTTCCTTCAGCAAGGTGGTATTTTTCAATATAATTGGAAAGCAAGTTTCCAGATAAATTTTTAAAGTCTAGATATGTTGAAACAATGTGATTAAGGTCTGACTTAATCAACAGGAAAGAAAGAAGCAAGCTTTCAGGAAATATTAAAATTTCCCTAAAAATTTGGATTCTTTTGTACTTTTTAGAAAGCAAGGAGGGAAATGAAAATTATCTTTCAATGGCTGTTTATTTTTACTTTTTTTGTGAAATGGCTAAATAGCCTGAGCTAAAATCCTGGATTTGTGCATTTTGGGCTTTAGTATCCTTGGAGATAAACTGTGTTAATTGTCCTCCACAAGAGTAAGGTTTTTTTATTTTGGAAGTAAGAACTACAAGCGTAGGAAATGAGGGTATTTTTTTGGCAAGCCCTACAAAAAGACGACTAAACATCATTCCAAGACTGAACTTTGCTGTGGGCATCCATTTAAAAACAGTATGTGAGATCAAACTCAGTGATTACACTGTGGCTGTGTGAATTTGTTCTGATATTAGAAGACCTCCAAATATTCAATCAAGTTGGAATCAGGTCAAACATTTTGTAAAAGAGTTTTATATGCCTGGATTATATTTCACTTCACTTCACTGGTCATCTCTTGATTTTAGCCAGGACAAGCAGCAGAGCAAAGCTATTTTTGCATCAGGCTCATCTAAACCCAGGTAAGAGTAGAGAGCATGTGCAGAACCCTGGGGGACTGAAAAGAGGAATTCAAACCATTTTTCCAAGATTGCTATTTTTTTCACTCACAGACTGTGTGAAAAAATACCAAAGAATGTCGTTTATGTCTTTCCTACACTAGCAGCACTCTTAAGATGAAAATTCACACATATTATTCAGAGAAAATCAATAGACTGCAAGAACCAATCTAAAGCTTAGTCTGCCTTTATTTTTTTACCAAATTACTTTCTTACTTTGACGTATATATTAAAATATTTCATATGCCTTAGGATTAGTGAATGACATTTCTTCTACATACCTGCCAATTGAAATAAAGTCAAGCAAAAAAGAACAGAGAGTATATTCAGGAGAAAAGTAGAAGAGAATCTAAGCAAAATATGGAAAAATGAGTCATTACTTAAACTTATATTACATACTGCATAGGAGTGTAAACTAGAATCAGTAATAACTCCCCCAGCCTTTCAACATTCTGTACCTATAGCATTGAGAAAATCCTTACTTCAGGAGACCTAAGATTAATGAAAACCTGATAAAGGAGAGAGAATATATACATACCAGCAATTAAGAAAGTTCGGTGAGCTGCCCAGATAACTGTGGTATCAACAGTAAAATGCAATGCATCAGTATTGTCAGAACCACTCCATCAGAAAAAAAAGATTAACTGGTAGAAGGCAGCTGTGGATTTTGCAGCTTCTTAAACAACTTTCAGTTTTTATGCAAGTTATTACAATTATGCAATTTATTACAACTATTACAAGCTTGGATGAGGCAAGCATCTAGAGTACTATAGTAAACAGATCTGCTGTTAATCCCCTAGTTCAGAAAACATAGTGGAACTGAACAATGAGAGACTACAGACTGACATGAAGAAATGGAACATTTTTATGGACATCAGAAAGTTAGAAAGAAAGCATAACTTCACAAAACATCACTTATTAGTTACCTGTCCCAGAGAGTAGGTGAAGATTTTGCGAGCCTGCCCTGGAGAATTCTAGGTTGCCATAGGCAGGTTGGCACCCAGGAATTTCGTACCCTGTAGCATGAATAGAGGATAAACCATGGCTAGGTATGGCTCATAAGACATACGAGTGATAACCTAGCTAGATTTGCTGCATATTAGTAGGCTATGGCATAATTTGGTGCTAATTATTATTCAGGATATCTTACTTTAAAGCAGTATTAAAACTACAAACAAAGTGATGCTACAGCACACGCATTTAGTAACTTTCTTGTATGACTACTCTAGGTCAGAATAAGCATTTACAATTGACCTTATGATGGCTGGAAATGAGTGCTACTCCATCTGTTTTACTGGAGAAGCATTTGGCCTTAAGGTCTGTGAATCAAGTTCTTATATTTTTGCATTGTAAAAACATCAGCTTAAACAAATTTATGCTTCCTTGAAAGAGGGTCATCAAAATTCCTTCTGAGCACCATAGTGAGAAAATGTTTGACAGTGTTAATTGAATCTGGGCTGAGGTTCAAGTTCTGCATACCAGGTTCCATGCTCGTCTACCATCAGCAGAACAATAGCTGCAAAATATTTGCTGGGAATGAAAAGCACAAAGAGACGCAATCTGAACTAGCAATAGAAGCTATGAATAACACACAGCAAAAGCAGATCCTGAGCCCAGGAGAAGGCCAGTTAGGCAGGCAAATTAGCAATGAGAACTGTTGTCCAATATGAGTGTCAAGCAATGCTGGTAAGATTCAAAACAGTCTGTTCAATCCTTAGTGAAGCAAATTATTACTGAAGTGAAAGGTAGTTTTTCCTGAGTAAAACCTGAGTAAGGACTACAATGTTTGGACGTACAGAATACCTCATACTGTATTGCTGTATTCCTTTGCAATATCAGAAATGTCACATAACATGCCTGGAAGGACAAACTCAATAAAAAAATCAGTTTTTCCTCACTCAAGTATATACATATTTATGAACCAGAATTTTTGCATAAGCTTTCCCTGTGGTCAGTGATCACTACACATGCAGAAAATCCTATAGTCTAGTATTCACCATCAATTACCAGTGGGTACTGAAAAGTAGGAACCTTCTGGTCCACAAACAGATCTTTACATATAGGACACATTTCAGGAGCAATAACTGTGCTACAGAGAGCAGCAGAGCAGTGTCTATTGGAAAGGATAACCCTGCATGTTACTTTAGTTGTACCACTGAGTTGTTCTTAAGGATCACTTAAGTATCTTTTAACTTTTTTCATAATGGACTTGGATTAAGTATGGGAAGACACCCAGGGAAGACAGAAAAAATGTGAGGTCCCAAGTTTTAAGTGTTGCCATCACATGAATTTACATCAGTATCAGCTTTAAATTCAGAGTGGAATTGAGAATAAATCTCTGGATTCTAACACCTCGATGTTGTTGGTTCTTCAGTGAAAAGTCACTATTACTTTGGATTATGCATCTCTCACAGCTTTTCTGATGTTCCCAAACTGCAAATCTCATAATCAATAGGTGTGTACATATTTAATACACACAGTTCTGCAGTACTGCAGTACTTCACTATGTATTCTCATTCTCAGGTATGGGTGTAAGGAAAACCGTCCATTGTAGGAACAGCGTTTTTGAAATGGTCTTTACTTGGCTCTTCATTTTGTATCTGCATATTTTTTTGGTACAAAATTGTAAACTCCTCCTAAAAGTCATCTATGAAATCTTAATTTTGAAAAAAAATTAAAAAATTTTCACAGCTTTTTCCAGAATGAGTGGAGATTTTTCAAACCAGTGCATTCTGCATGTTTCCCTGCACTTCACTGAGAAAACCTCCATAGGAGTCTTCTGGTGAAACAACTAAACTTGCAAATTCTGAGATGGCTTAAATGAAAACATTAGACTTTTCAAGCCTGCAAAACTAATTAAATTTGGGTTCTTGGTGTAAAGAAGCCATTTGAACAGGGATAAATATCTGCTGACTTCAGATCCATTACCAGTTCTTCTCCATGTAGTGTTAATCTAACCTGTCTCATACCTTTAACTGATATATAGCAAATAACTTTGCTATAGACAACCTTGACAAAATATTTTAAGGCTGTGAGGTTGTGAGATGTTCTGACAGAGATGGGAGGAGCGTAAATTCCACTTTAGCTGTTTTTTCAATGTTCTTTCTGACATCTTTTTGGTAGTAAGTCCCATGTAATTGCTCCATAAATGAGCTAATACAGAGAAAAGCTCTCTGCTCTAAATGTTGTGGATCTTTCAAAAGCTCCCCAAAGGGATTTAATAACATCCTGTCTCAGATAATCAGTGTCAGTTGTAGTCAGTCTAATCCTATTCTCATATGCAAGGTTGAAAAATAATTAGAAATGGTAAGATTTATATGCCTGATATTAAAACACAAAAATTAATTTGTCAGCCTCTGCAGTTTACATGGGATATTGTTTTAGCATTGGCAAATCAGAAATCAGCAAAACAGACAAACTTGTTTGTCTAAAGCAACTGCAAATTTAAAAGAAAACAAAATGGGAAAAGCTCCCCATTCTGTTACTGTGTTGTTTCCTTTCTTGAAAGGAAAACAGTTCTAAGAAATTTGTAAGTACTGAAAATAAGAAATCAGCCTATTTAAAAAGAATATCATATAGTCACTTCAGAAAATTAGTAGTTTACTACAGCAAAAATATCAGTCTCAAAACCCTGATGATAAAGTATTTCAGATTATCAAATTTTAAAAATTTTTGTTATGCCACAGCATGATAAAGTAACTCATTTTCCTCTTCTTTCTCCAGAGCTTTCCTTACACTTCACTGATGTGATTGAGACCGACTCCAGTGTCAAGGGAGGTTCAAATTCGGACATACTGTTGTGTTTCCTTGTCTTGTCCTAGAACATGCAGTATGTTACTTCAAATATTGTCTGTGGCTCTTCTGAAAATAATCACAGAGGATACCTACACACCTATAGCCAATTTGGAAAAAAAAAAAAAAAAGTGGATTTCTCAGTGAAACATTATCAACACATTATTCCACTGTCTAGAGAAGAACAGCTAATAATTCATTAATTTTGGTGACAGATGGTCATTGATCCACTGTGCCTAGAGTAGACTCATACAGACTGCTATGCCTATTTAAGAAATACTTTGGTAAGAAAAGTAAATGTAATGCCCCCTCATGCTCTCCTCTTCATATTTTACAGGAGAGTTCTCTCTGGAACTGCAGCTGAAGAGTAGACTTGGAATCTGTGAGAGAAACCACTCTACAGACACCCAGGTCAGTGGAGAAAGAAGGGGAGGAGGTGTTCCAGGAACAGGAGCAGAGAATACCCTACAGCCTGTGGTGCAGACCATGGTTAGGCAGCTGTGTTCCCTTAGCCTGTGGAGGACCTCATGCTGGAGCAGGAGGATACCCTGTGACTCCATGGGGAGCCTGCATGGAGCAGGTTCCTAACAGGAACTGTGGACCCATGGAGAGAGTAGCCTACGCTGGAGCAGGTTTGCTGGCAGGACTTGTGACCCCATGGTTGACCCATGCTCGAGAAGCCAGTTCCTGGAGGACTGCCCCCCATAGGAGGGACCCAGATTGGAGCAGTTTGTGGAGAACTGCAGGCCATGGGAAGGACTCATGCCGGAGAAGTTCATGGAGAACTGTCTCCCATGGGAGGGACTCCATGCTGGAGCAGGGAAAGAGTGTGAGGAGTCCTCCCCATAAGTAGGAAGGAGCAGCAGAAACAATGTGTGATGAACTAACCACAGCCCCCATTGCTGTCTGCCTGTGCCACTCGAGGGGAGGAGACAGAGAAAACTGAGAATGAAGTTAAGAAGGGAGGGATAGTGGGAAGTTGTTTTAAGGTTTAGGTTTTATTTTCTCATTACCCTATTCTGATTTGATTGGCGATAAACTAATTTCCCGAAGTGGAATGCGTTTGGCTCTTGATGGTAGTTGTTAAGTGATCTCTCCCTGTTCTTATCTCCACCCATGAGCCTTTCATTATATTTTCTCTCCTGTTCCTGTCCAGCTGAGAAGGGAAGTGTCAGGATGGCTTTGGTGAGTACCTGGTGTCTAGCCAGAGTCAACCCAAGACAATAGAATACACAGGTCTGTTTTACAAACATCAGTTGCAAATCTGAATGATTTTTCCCAAATAATGTGTTTTTCAGAAGCTGGAGAATTCTGTGGTTGCTCCATTTGTGAGTGGAAGACTCAGTGAATAGATTTTAGTCTTTAAGCAAAAGTCACACCAAATCTTACATCTGTTAAAGGGAGAAGCATTTTCTGTGAATAAGGAAGGAATGTGTGCTGGTCTGATTTTACCCTAAAATCTGTGCTTCTTAAGACCTGAAGCAGATTTGAAAGTCACCCTTAAACTGGATTGTGCTATTATTTCTGTACTTGCCCAATTTAGCCCTATTTTACCCCAGTATGAATGAGTTAAGAACTGCTATTTTTGCTTCTATTAACACCATAAAGCTATTTTAAGGACCTGCTTTTATAAATACTAATAACCTGAGATGAAACATTGGCAGAGCAAGCTGGAAGAACCCCGGGGACACCTTGGAACATACTGTCACGACTCTACCTCTACATCCCGTCCTCACTGAGAAGGCACGTGGCAGTGGTGCTGATTTAGCATCGCAGACTTGCAAGATGCTGTCAGCTGCACTTGCTACCTACTTTCCTACCAGTCATGCCAATGTGGGTAACTGGCTGTCATCTCCACAGAACAAAGGCTGGAGTTAATAAAAAATGTCAAACAATCCATTTTCTGTGTGGGGGTGGCAGTTCTATTCCTGGAGTTACCAGAACTATCCATGACCACAGTATTAAATAACGTAAAAGTACTTCTGGGATTGGAACATTATACCTTAATGAATATGTTAAATATAATTCCCTAATCAAAAACCAGGCCCCTATGGAACCATGCATCCCTCTAGTTGGGGTAATCTACTGAGACTGGACCAGTAGCTCTGAAGCGCAGACACAGATGCTAACAGAGTACATGAGAATATGGTGAAGCTGGGAACGTCCATGAAGCAGAAAAGGAAGGAAGATAAGGACATTTGTAATCAGTGAAGTTAATACCTGTTTATGACACTATAGAAATACAGAGATGTTGCTTTACCAGCTTAATTTAACACATTTTAGGAGAGAGTGTTTCCCTGCAAAAGGCCTGCTGGCTTCCATACCTCTCAGTATCTTTCTGACCAGGCACAAAACCCAACTCTTTTTCTCATCCCATTTCTTGTCCTTTTTTTCCCCTACTCTTCTAAAAAGCTCTTATCATGGCTTCTCCATCTCCAGTTTTGCCTATCAGTTCAATCCCCAACTAATATGTTTCCTGTATGGCCACTGGCTCCTCTTAGTGCATGACCTGCTGCAATGCTGAAGGTGAGAGGCCATTTCCATGTCCCCTCCTGGGAAGCCAGATGCTACAACAAGATTCACATGCCAGAAAGAGTTAGGGAGGAAGTCTTATTCAGTCTTGAAACTCTGGAGTCAGGAACACTTGACTGAGATTGAAGCTATGTGAGATTTAGTTGCCAAACTAATGCCTTTGCAGTGCGCAATTTTGAAAGTTTATGAAAACCACAGAATGATAGAATGGTTTTGGTTGGAAGGGACCTCTTCAGGTTCTGGAAATCTACTAATGACACTGACAGAAAACTGGTAGGACTGGGATTGACTGAAGTTTTCTTTCACAACTTTAGTTTAAAGCCTTTTTAACCAACTTGGCAAGCCTGTTAGTTACAGCATAAATTGACACTCTAGAAGGGGCCTTGGAATATTTTAGGTCCCAACTCCAAAGCAGACAGGTTGAGGTCTTCTTAATGAAAAATATAATTTCATATTTTTTTTGCTATGAGTAAACCCACATTTTTTTCCTTTGTTATATTTTCAGAAATATCTAAGGCGTTTTAACTCAAAAATATGGCAGACAATACTCCAATTGATATAGTTAAAATTTTGCAAAGCATTAAGTAATCTGTCAGGGGAAAATATACCATACCTACCTATTTATCCATCTATATTTATCAAACCATGTGGGTGGCCTTTTGTGAAGTAAATGTGTATGAATATGCATACACATATGTATACGTATGTATATACTTTAAATCCACTATTTTCAGAAAATATATGAGGAAAATAGTACATAAATGCTCTACAGTAAAACTGCCATGCTTTGGCTATAAATACATGAATGAATAATTATCACTGTATTAGGCAGGTTGACAGAGCAGTTTTGCTAGAATTGGAGCTACTTGCAATGTTTGATTTTGTTTGTTGATGCCTTTAAATACTTATATTGCCAAGACACAAATAGTGTTTCATTCTGACTCAAGCCAGTCAGTTCAATACAGGTGTATCAACAAAATGCAAGGATTTATGACTAACAAAGTAATAAACTTCCTGTTCTCAAAATGCTAAGATGCCTTACTCTGTATGATGACATAAGCTAATCAGTTTTGCATACATTTCTAATAATTAACAAGAAGTTTGAGCTCTCAAAGAAATCTGCAGACACAGATCCCGTTTTCCCAAACTTTTGCTTTATTGCATTAATGGGGTACTCTAGTTTGTATACGAATATCCAACATTGGCTTTGATCGAGTGTGTTATTGCAACAAAATCCAAGACTGTGAAGCTTTGCAAGCTTGTGACCACTTTTCTTGGTATCACTGTGGCATTTTATTGTGGCTATATGACTTCATATTTTGTCAGTCTTTAAATGCATGAAATATATTAACTGATCTGGAATTTAATAGCTGGCTGAGTACAATTTTACTGATGATTAGATTTGCGGGAAGAGAAGCAGGTGCAGAAACACTCCCTCCTGCAACTGTGGAAAAATATGATAGGAATTAGTCATTCAGCATCTGCATGGAAATAATCATAAATTGTTAATAATATTTCATTTTGAGTCTCCTACTTAGGAAGCTGATCATCTGTATATTGTGAAAAACATCAGTTAACTTTACTGTCTTAAAACTTATAAACTATTGCTATAGAATAAAAACAGTCACTCTTTTAAGGGTTAGAGATCATCTTTGCAATATAATTCAATGACAGCTGATAGTTTGTACACTGTTTAAATGCATTTTGTTATTTCCTGTGGGAAGCAATAGCCATAAATGCATTGTATAGGTGGCAAAATACACCTGTTGTCTGTGGACATTTCCCATGGGAACTATACTTGCTTCTATGTCTCCTTTAGGGTCAGTATTAGCAGTGGCTTTCCAGTGCTGTGAATGATAATGCACAACAGTTTCTCTGAGGCACTTATTTTTATGATGAGTTTTTCATAATGGCAAAACCCGAGGAATAGTTTTCCACATGCAGGAAAACAAATATCAGACCAACCTAAGTGCTGTCTTTCCCCCTATTTACACTGGGTTTTTCCTTCAACTAACTGAGTAAGTGTTGTTTCTAATGCAATTAGGCCATCATGAATCATTTACCCCTAATTTTTCTCTATCATAAATGTTTTGTTTAAGTGTCCCAGCAGCAGATCCATTTTTTCACTCTTTTTTTATGGTTTTACTTCAGGCAATCTCTACACCACTTCAGCTGCCCTCTTTGAGTACAGTTAAAGCTTTGTTTCAACATGGAGAATATTATGGGGTAGCTGGCAGTAAGTATCTGGCTGAGAAGACTTCTGTGTCTAGAAGTGAATTTTTATCAATCTTAAGGAGACAAATTTGGAACAATGTTTATGTTTTCTAATTTGGAATATTAGGATGCTTAAGGTATCAGCTGCATAAATTAGTAATACATTAAAAGCTACCTTCCAAGTCCCCTAGTGCCAATGTAATTCTCCCTTTCCCCCACTTTTCAACAGTCTTCCTTGGAGCCTCTATGTTTGGGAGCTTTAGATAATCACTGACTCATTTTGTCATCTAGGGATGGACTATGTAAGAGGACTTTTCTAAATATATGGATGTATTTACTGCATACATCAACTGTGCTTGTATTTATATTTCATACCTTTTCCAAAATCTGCTGTGATGATTTTAAGTAGGGGGATGTGAATG
This sequence comes from Chiroxiphia lanceolata, assembly GCF_009829145.1. NCBI lineage: Eukaryota > Metazoa > Chordata > Aves > Passeriformes > Pipridae > Chiroxiphia > Chiroxiphia lanceolata. The sequence continues at coordinate 53,353,092 of NC_045642.1, forward strand.
TGTGAATAAAATCATACTGAATATAGAGTAGGATTAACTTTACTGAGAATAGCAGCTCTTTTGTGCAAAGACTGGTCTGTGCTTGCACGGTTCCAGCAATCCATGCCTGGTGCCTCCAGAGAATCTAATAATTACAAGACATCCCTTTAAAATGGCACATGTTTTACGTGGTAAGTAGAATTATGCTAACACTTAAGACTGAAATATATTCCTTTATCCCTAAAGATATCCCTAAATTATATCTAGTGGCTCAGTAACTTTCATTTATTCACTGAATACATAGGCTAAAGATCTGTTTTCTAAGCAGCTCCAGTAAACTACGGTGTGAGGTATTTCTGCAAGAGGGGAAAATGCTGGCATGCTGGGGAAAGGGCAGTGATGTCTCTAGGAATGTTATGCAGAATCTCAGTCACCCCTTTTCAAGAAATGGATTCAGTCTTGAAGAGATGCACAAAACCATTTTTTTTCTGAGACTTGAGGCACCTGAGAAAACAAACTCAAAAGTACGGTTTGTCTAGATCAGTCCAAAAAAAGAAAAACTGAGTGGGGATATGGCTGATATTTTAAACATGACAGGGAAGGACAAAAATTATTTCCTCTAAAGAGAAGTGATGGTTTAAGAAGAAAGTGGACAGAACCGATCATGATTACATTTTCTGCTGGAAATTAGAACACATCTAATGACAAAATGACATGATTCTGGAACAGCCTTTCAATCAAAGATAGATTATCTGGTTATCTGTAAGTGCAGATCACTGTCTCAAAATGTCCAGGTTCCTAAATGTCTTGTTTTCTCAAATTGCTTTTTCGCAAAAAGGCTGTTGTCAATAGATATTTTCAAACAATGGATCTCAGTCCTTCAAGGTCTTACTCACTTTAGTGTTTGTTACTTGTGGGAGAAGAGAACCAGGCACTAGCTCAGTAGTATCAATGACTGGAGTCAGAAATGGAAGAAATATCACTGAGAAAACCAGTTCTACCTTGATGAACCTGATGCAGTTAATGAATTTGTCACTTGATCTCTGCTAGAAATGCATTTATCAGTCCAACACTTTCATGTATTTGAAATACAAACGCACTGCTACAGAGCAGTTGAATTTACAATTGAGAATACTATGATTACAGAGATAATATCTAGAGAAATATTCCCAGGAGATGCTTCCAGGCAGCTTAAAATCAATAGACATGATGAGTATTTTACATCTCTTCAGGTTTTACTTCTGGTTTGACTATAGAACCCTTATCTTTTACCCCTGAAGAGCATGGATGCTTTCACTGTGGATAGATTTCTACATTCCTTTTGCTGAGAAAATTAAGCAGTGAGTGATCTGCTTCAGAAATCTGCTCACTGGAGAATTGGTAAATATGCATGTAAACAACTGCCCTAGAGTATAATCAGAGCTATTTTCATGTTACAGTTTGGTAGGTTAGAAGAAGGAATTAATTAAAACAAGAGAGACTAGACTTCAGTTCAGAAATTGTTTTTCTTTTTCTATCTGCTCTGAAACCCTGTTGAGGCCTCCTCTCCTGCCTGCCACCACAGATTTAAATTATTTTTGCTAAATTATGATTTTAGTGAAGAATTTATTCAGCACTGACTGTACCTCCGATGAAATAATTTAGTGGAATTGCCTGGGCTGGCTGGCATGAAGTTTATCCCTTGTATATCCATGCAGGTTCTCTCAGTCCATCTTGCACTCTGTGGGGCTATTTGAATTGATTCTTTCTAGTTTTATGTGCCTTCCATTATAAAGGACAGATTTTCTGTTGTCTTAGGGTATATTACATTCATTTTGCAGGCTGTTCTCTATGCCAGGCACTGTTACATTGGACTCTTGGGTGTGTCAAACAAATAATACGGCTCCCAACGCAGAGAAAATCAGCTCACTTTTCTGTCGCTTGACTTGCTCTCATACCCTTTTCTCTTCTTGCGCATTTAAAGTATAAGTTCATTGAAGGAGAGGAAATCTCTTAGGATTGTGGGAGAACAGCGGGCAGTATAATGAATCCTGGTCTCTGGATGGGACCTCAAGGGTAAAGAGAAATTGAGAGGGAGATTCAGATGGGGTCACTTGAGTGGAAGGTCTTTTGAAAAATCAAGAAAATAATAGAAAGAACAATATCTGAGGGATGGAAGCCTAATGATATATCAAAAACATCCCAATACTCTCAGATTTGTTCAGGGTTATATTTCAGAATGGCTAACGGGAAGATTTCAAAATTATTTAATTATCCTGCATACTAATTTAAACAAGACAAATATCAATGAAAAGGCTGAATCCAGAGTAATGCAGGAAACAGAGCTGGCTCAGAGGTAAAGGAAATGCAGAATTCCACTACCCCGTGAATGAGTGCTGTCGGGGGAGATGGCAGCATGGTGCTCCTGCTCGTGCCAGAACAAGGAGCCATGACCACTGCTTCTTGCAAGAGGGATGGACAAGTATTTAGCCTACTCAGAGCATCCTTTCCTTTGGCAGTAGCAGGGGTAGGTCTCTGGCAGAGGCAAAGCAGGCAACTGCCCCAGCATCTGCATACTTTATGTCTAGAGCTGGCTCTGTATATCCCATTCCATTTATTTCAGGGCTTCAAACATATACTATACTTGGCGCAAGGCCCATTCTATGCTTTGAAAGGGCTTTGGAGGAAAAAAAGTGCTGCAAAACAAAATTACCAGGTGTGAGCAATCAGAGCACAATTAAATCTACTATGAATGGAATGAATTATCCCCTTAAAAAAATATTAGCTGTTGTGGAACAAGTTTCATTTAACAATTAAGAGATGTATATGTTCAGGTGAGTCTTATTACTGCTTGGCTAACTCCTGTCATGTGTGTCTTCATGCTTTCTTTTGCCAGAACTGTCTGTGTGGCAGAAAACAGACTCAGTTTTCATCTAGGTGTACATCAGTGAGTCGTGGGCATGAGACTGCTTTATTTAGTATGGGCAATGTCTGTCTATGATAAAACCAGAGAAACATAGATGCAGAATGTATAATGGTGAGAATCCAGTGACATGGAATACACCTCTCAAAGGGAGGGCATCGAGAATTAAAGGTGAGACAGTTTCCGAAGCAATACTTTGGTGAAGTGCAGTTCTTGTTTTCAAGGCAAGAGTACAGAAAAATTATTCTATCTAACCAGTCTCAGAGACACCTACATTTGGGATTCTGGAGTGCCCTGGGAGGTTGGACAGACACTGATTTGCCTAATGATGACTTGCCAGATCAACAGCATTACTGGGATTCCTCTGCAAGGCAGGAAGTGCAGTTCCACAGTGGAGCTGGGCCCATTCACAGTACCTAAAATCCCCCTAACCCACGGGGATGGGTGGTACAGATTTAGCACAGAGCCCAGCAGCTGTGATCTTTTTTTAAAAACCCAGTGGTAGCATATATATAACCCACACTTCCAGTGATTTGAGCAGAGAGTACTGTTTTATTTCAATTTGAAAGACCTCAGACTTTTTCTCAGGGTATACTCTTGCTAGGTGGATTAGCATGGATTTCCATGCCTTCCATTGAGACTTGTCACTGGATAACCAGGAATACAAAGTCATGGAACCAGCAAGAAAGAAAGCAAAAAAAAAGAAAAGAAAAAAAATTGTTTCCATATCTCTTATTCCCTTAACTACACAGTATTTCTCTCTTCAGCTGTTTAAGGACATGGGGTTCCTTTTTCAGAAGGTCTGGAAGTCCTCCCTGAATGCAGTGATCAGTTCTTGAAGCAGTACTGTACCTGTATTTTGTGCCCAGAATATGATTTGGCTCCGACAGCAGAAAGAGCAAGTATGTGTGACTTTAGGTGCAGTACACTAATGCTAACTAGGCTGTGCAAATAATTTAAACATTAACACATTCCTTTGGAATTGCCTACCAAGTGCAACTGATGGCTAATTGGGCCTGAGGTTTGTAACAGTGTTAACTTGTTATGGTCCAAACACGGAAACCAGAAGGTCTGATCTAGTAGCTGATGCCCTCAAACAAAACAAGAATATGTACAGGAAGCCAGGGAGGCAGAATTTCCAGTCTGATAGTGGGGCCAAGACACGTGGAAATCTGTTTCCTACTTGTGAAAGCCTTACTGGTCAGAAGCAACTAGAATCAAATTACCAACTCAGTCAAAGGATTACATTCTAATGCCTGTCCAATATTTACTGAAACTCTGGGCCAGTCCTGAAGGAGTTGGAAGAATATCATGTGACCCATAAAGCCAAATCCTTCAGGGCTGCAGATGTTAAGTGAGCATGTTAATAGCAGATTGTACTCATTTCACTCTCATGTAATTTTGGATCCTCTAACTTTCCCCTGGTTCCTACTAAAAGGTATCATCCTCTCCTTTGCCAGAAATATGCTACTGCTTACTAGCTGAGTAATGGGTTTTGTCTATTTGCAAAATAACAGCTTCAGGATCCTGCCAACTCCAGACCAGAGCTGCAGCCTCTTGGCTCCTGCAAGTGTAGAAGTTATTGGATTAGAGCAGGGTAGATAAAAGGGCTGTCTCTTGCTTGATTTTTGAACTGGGGAAAGCATCAAGCCTGATAAACAGGCACCACAGCTCAGCTAATGCAAATGCAAGGAATTGGGTAGTGCTTGATGAGCAGGTGAGCAGTCCTCCCCAAACCCTGTCAGCTGGGTGGTATTTGCAGAAGGTGGTGACTAATTAAATATAGTCTACAAGAGACCTCTGGGAATGTGAGATGAGAGAGGAAGTGTTTGTGGGAGAAAGAAGCACTAAATAAGCGAATGACCCTATGGCCATGTTTAAGGTAGCTCAGGTGAGAAAACAGTAAGTCCTCAATTATCAAGGTAGTTTATTCAGAACAGTTTGTGTTTTCTTTTTACCCTGACATATTCTCCTTGTTTTACAGAAAGAGAGTTTTGGGAGCTGAGGGGCTAACTCCCCTCAGCTTCATTGGTCTTGCTTGTACATTGCTCATTCCTAACATCTCTGAGATGTTCCTTGCATAATGAGAACTGAGAGTATAAAATTAAGAGGCTTAACTTTCTCAGTTCCTTGTATTGCATATGTGCAGCACAGGATCACAGAAAGGACCAGAATTTCTGTACTGCCTGAGCAGTAGCTATTCTGCAGGAAGGCTGACAACCTCGACTATCAGCAGAGCCTGCTCTGACTCACTGCTAACCACTGCACTACTGCAACTAGTCAACATCTGAGCTCTTGGTATTAGAATTCAGAAATTTTTTACAATATAATTTTTTCTATTTCTCTGCCTCTGAGCATAGCTAAACAGTGTGTCACTTAGTTAGTTAGTTCAACAGCTGCTAGTCGCTTTCAGTCCATTAATTGTCTTTTGGAAAGAAGCTGCACTCTTTCGTTGCTATTGGAAGGCTTAGGCTTGACCCTGGCAGCTGCTTTACACCTTTAGATGACCAACCTTCTTGAATACTTACAGGACTATCCAGTTATAGCTTATTCTAACAGAATCTTTCTTTCCTCACTTTCTTCCTCCTTTGCAAAGTGTATTTCAGCATCATCTCTGAACTTCCTACTGGCAACTACCTCTTTGCTGAGAAGTGACATACTTTCACGGTCTAATACCCGGTGTCTTGTTCTTGTCTTGTTTACATGTAATCTACTTTTAACAGCTCCAGACATCTTGGCAGGAGGGCCAAAGCATACTCGCTTGGCCTTTTTCTGATAAGACTCAGACTTGTTCTGCTCCCTACGGGCCCTCGAATGAGCATGGAAGGGGAATTCAAAATCTTATTCTCTTTCTTCCTTGCTGTGTTGAAGTGAAACAGGAATGGCAGTTCCTGCTCTCTGGGGAATACAGACAAGCTAAACTGTTCGAGGGCGGAAGGGTATGGGCCCAGCAGTGTCCTCTGTGGACACTGGCTAACATCTAAGAGAAATCCATAGGAGTCTAGCAATAAAACTCCACAATTTCTCTTTCATAGGATTTGTTTTAAAGGCACAGTTTGGTAATTTAGAATTAATTTTTACCCTGGCAAATTTAACGTTGAAGACCCAATGCGAATTTTGGGTTGAGTTTTTGCTTTGATTTCACATGAATTCTCTCACCAGACCAGTGTGTGGTCAAATTAAACATTTAATACTTGTATCTCATGATATGACAGGATCTTTATGTTCTTAGGTGACCGCTTAGTAATAGATTATGTATTTATAACCTGGAAGAGCCATGAGCTGCTACTTTCTGAATCCTGAAGAATAATCCAGGAAGATGATCAGCTCTATCACTTAATATTAATCAGACCTGAGCTAGCAAAACCACCCACATATTAGAAAGTTCTGATATTGGCCCCTTTTTATTGTTTTTCTTTCTCAACTTATTTCAGAAGCACTGCAACCAAACCATTTTTCTTGGACAATTGGACCGAGATAAGGCTATAAAAATGGGAAAACATGGAACAAAAAGGAAAAATTTAAGGTTAGCTAGTGATGTGTTCAGTCAGCTGCACACATTTCTGATTTACAGCATGGGGTTTATGCATCTTGTAGAATGTTGTGTGTCCATTTCAACCTTTGCTAAATGCTTCATTAAGTGTTATGGAAAATAAAATAAATAATTTCCTTTTGTAAGGGTTTCACATCCTGGTGTGAAAAGGCCTTTATTTCAGACAAGTCTTGCTTTCTGATTAAATCCCATGGATAGGGCAAAAATATTAGTAGATTTTTCTATCTTCACCTCACTGATGTTCAATCACAGGTTCTTTCCAACTCTGTGCTTTTTTAGAGGACAGTAATTTGCTGAAAGCATTCTTAGCAAGTTGATGTCAATCTGATTACAATTAACAATACATTCCATTTCCATTTCCCACTTTCAAATGAAGTTGAATGATGGCAGTACAAGTCAGAAAAAGGTTTTAAAATAAGCTGAGGTCTCTCTAGATTTCCATAAATGCAAGATTCATTCTTTTATGGTAGGCAGCAATTTTTTGTATGTATCCCAACACTTTTCTGTTCATTTGAACCTGACAAGGTAAATGAGTAATAAAAGTGAAAAAGGAAAGGTGGATGCAAAGCAAATACAGTCGTCTGGATTTATTGAGCCCACTTGATGGCACTGAAATTATTTTTTCTTATTTTTATAGTAATTCATTATGTTCAGGCCTGCTAGTGCATGTAAAACGCAGCATGAGGGAATAAAGGAACAAACCTTTCTTATTCATAAATGAATAAAGCAATAAACCTTTTGTGTCAATGGAAATTATGTACTCTAAATTAGTGTGTCTACAGCAGCACAGAGTAATAAATAGAGAACAATTTGTTCACTTTTACGTAAATTGAATTTAACTATCAATATGAAATATAGCAGCTTTTAATTAAAAGGGACAATTCCACTAATTTAGATGATGGAAACACATGAGTAGCTCCACTAAAGATAAAAAGGAATTAGTAGGTGAAGCACCCCAAGTTCTGGGGAGATTGATCACAGTTCAAATGTTCTTCTTGGGGTGTTTTTTTGCTCCCCGAGCAACCAAATCATCAGACCATGGTGGTGACAATGGGCCATAGCAGTGCTTTTCTTGGAAGCTTTAACTTTCAGGTTACCTGGTATAGATGGGCTATGGGTACTGATACCAAGGAAAGGAGGCTCACTCCCAGCAATGACTCCCTCTAGCATTTGCTGAGGACTGTCTGAAAAGTTCCTGACAGGTACCACTAGGATTTGGAAAGGCTATAGAAAGAGGTGCCTGACACAGAGCTCCTGAGCAAGCTATTGGTAGCCTACATCTGTGTTGCTCCAGATGAACTGGCATAGGGAAAGGTCTGAGGAATTCCGACTTGGAGAACCTGGTCAGAAGCAGAAAGGTTAAAGGATGGAAGGTAGGATACAGAGACAGAAACAAAGTACACTCTCCTTTCTTCAACAATTTGCTAGGTATTTGTGCCTCCTTGGACATTACAGCTGAGGTGTTCCTTGCCTGGGGCAGTTGTATCCTCATCTGCCATTTGCAGCCTGGGAAAGGCGCAGTGAGTGAGCTCTGTCAGTCACTCCATCCCTCGTAAAACAGAGACCTCTACCTTTGATGAGCCTGACACAGTCAGTAAAACCTAAACCCAAGGTCAACTGCAGAGAAACTTCAGGATGAACCCTCAACTCACAGGACTGATACTGTTGAACCCTCAGTATCTTGTCCCAGGTGAGCTTTTGGCTAATGGTGTTTCATGCTGTCTTTAAGGATTATGTTATGACTTCAGGTTTTTTTCCTAATTTCATTTGCTTAGTGTGACTGGAAGTACTGAGAAAAATCTGAGATAGGCATTTTAAGTATCTGCAGTCTTGGAACAATAACTCTACAGTGAAGCATCATCGGAGTGATATGCTCCAGAATGCTAATTTAGATGTAAAGTTGTGTTAGAATTTGGGTGCTTAAGGTTAGGGTGATGTGCAGAACATTGGTGAAATCTGTGCATTTGATACTGAAGTGTTGGTGGCAGACTGAAAATACTTCTCTTGTGGTAAATGTCAGACATGAAGGTTTTAATTAAGTAATGTACTTTGGACCTTTTATTTTTCCAATTTATGTGCTTTTTTTACTCTTCTTGGAAGCTATGTTTGTGTCATGCAGTTGGCGAGGAAACCTCTGTATTTAACAAGATTGATGCAGTGTTGCTGATTCTCTCCTGTGGCCCTGAAGCACTTTGGGTGTATGCAAATGCCAAATGAGCCACATGAAACACTTTCAGAAATGTGCTGTAGAGAACAGGCTGCAAACATGGTCTTCGGGCCAAATTAGCACTGCTGTTTTGGCCAGTGAATGAGTACACTGCTGCTATTAAAGACAAATGCAGTTTAGTGTGTTTACCCATTTTTCAGCCATAGGAGTATTTTATATTCACTCAGGGGCAGATTATGGCCATTTCTCTATAAAAGTATAGCAGAATGCCTAATTTTTGGACTTCACAAATGTGATACACTGTCACAGGCAGTATGTGCAGAATGCAAGAGGGGTGTTTAATTTTTCCAATCTCTACCATCTTTGACATTCCAGAACTAGTGTGAGGAAGGCAAATGTTTGGACCCTAAATTATGAGCACTTTCTAACTTGTCGCTTCATAGAAATGAGAGACAGCAATGAATGTGTAATGGATACTCAGTAGTGAATTGCTTGGGTACTGCTGTCAGTGCTAAAGGCAAATGGCTTATTGCCTTAATCTCCCTCTCCCTTATCGTTCAGGAGTAAAGAATCACCAGGCTTGAGGGTATATCAGATCTGTCTTTTATAGTGTAGTGTGAATAGACTGTGGGCTATATGTTTTATCTCCCCCTGGGCTAGATTTTCTGCCCTCCAATGCTTTTTGGTCACTGCACTTTATATCCCTGTTTCTCTTCTTTCAGCTTCTCACCAAATGAAATCTCACAGACAATCTAAACAGCAAACAAGGCCCAAAGAAACAGTTAAAGAAGGTATCACAAATTTTACGGTAATGCAAGACTGAAATAAGTACTTTGGGCCACGGGGATGTGCTCCCTATTGTGTTCTATAATCCACTTAATCAACTGATCAGGATTTTTCTTAAAATTAATTTAGTTTTAGTCTTTACCTCCATTTTTATGGTTACAAATAGTCTTTCAACTGCAAGACTAAACGTATTTTTATACCTGTGCTCCTCCTGAGCTCAGTTTGTACTCATTTGGTTTTTTACCTGTGCTGCCCTGTAGCTTAAACCATTTACCTACCTCTGCTCACTCATACCTTTCGTCTACTTATGAAGAACAAGATGGGGGGAGGAGGGGGGGGGGGAGGAGGTAGTCAGAAAAATTACTTGGGAATAAGTGGAGTTTAAGAAGGAATCTCCTGCTAGTTGAGATGTTCGGTGAATTTGGAGGTTGGCGTTTTCTTCTCCTTTGTCCTCCTACTAGTGTTGCCTTAAGTCAGTTACGTATACTGATTTGTGAGATTTGGCTCCAAGAAAAAGGAGTTGTAGAAATCCAACTGGGGGAAATGTAAGGAAAACCTGTAACAGCACCCTAACACCTCAGGGGTGAGGTTAGAGGGGACTGAGCTCAGGATAGGGCACTGGTGGAAGGACCTGACCAATAGCTACTTGAGGTGAAGAGAGAGCACTTTTGCTTTGTTTCTGCCTGGAAGACCAATCTCTTCTGTTTAAACTCCTGGTGTTTTTTGCTCTTGTCAATAAAGCAATTTCATAATTTCAGTAAAGACTGAACAGTTATTTTGGTAGTTTTTTAAACACGACTAGCTGATTACTGCTGTTGGCACCCTGCTCCCTGCGTTCTCCAAAAGAACTGTGTGTTCGTTTGCTGGAGCACCTTTATCACCACAGCAACAATGCAATGAGGTTTTTAAATCCATCGTTTTTAAATCCGTCATTTCTCGAAGTAAAGATGTGAGCACTGAGCCAAAGAGAGCCAGGCTCAAAGCCTGCTGTCAGAGCTGAGATCTTCCTGTCCCTGAACTCTCTGTGCAATGATGGAGTGCCCCTTGCCCCAGGTGTCCATGGTTTTGCCATACTTTGCAGGCAAGGCCTAGGGAGGTGGCTGTGAAATTAAAAGGGTTTCAGGAGAAATCGTGGCTCTGAAACAATAACATGTTTCCTGCATAAAAAGTCTGTATGTTCCCTCAGAAGAGAAGATTCCATCACTTGAATTAAGCTAAGGTGGTTCCGTGGAAGAAGCCTGCTCTGTGGCAGAAACATAGGTGTTGTAAATGCCAAATCACTGCAAGATTTGTATTTTGATGTCATTTGTAGCATTTTTCATTCAAGTAATACATCTTGGCTGGGGAGCTGATAAGGAGTCTCTGAGATTTAGTTGTCTTTTTTTTTCTACCTTGCAGATAATTTCTGTGTGACTTAATCCCTTCCAGTCCTAAGGAAAAGCTTTGATCTTCTCATGTATTCTCATGAGCTGCACAAAATAATCTCAAATAGATTTTTGGTGTTGTGACCTTCTTTGCTAGTGTTAAGTTCTCTGCCTTTGCTGGTCAAGTGAAGTCCTCCAGAGTAGATTCAAACTTCTGACAGTGGGTAGCTGTACTTGTCTGCTCCAAGCAGGCTCAGTTACACTACTCTCCTTCCCAGTGGTGCCAGTGATTTTTTTTTTCCAGGCTGCTCTCTGATGTCCATTAAGGTTTGTTTTTGATAGCCCACTTGTCCTCTGGTAGGTGTTTTTATAGTGCTACAGCCAAGTAACCTTCTTTTCTCTTGTAGGCTGAGCCCAGTACTGAGGTGTTCACAGACTGATAATGGTCAGCTTTGCATGTTGGTGAAATAGTATTTTTGTGAGGTCAAAATGTGAAAAAGAATCATCATTAAATGAAATTCAAACTGAAGCCTTGTCTCCTCCAAATCAGCCTGAAATATGCTGTCTGGGCTTATGGGATCTTGAGCAGGGATTTTTAAGATTTCCTCACAATACTGAATCAATATAGATCTTTCTAGAAAGGGATTTAAGCCTCTGACTTTCCAAAGAGTTGCTTCTTAAAAACTGAAATTCACATGAAAAACTTATAGTGAGGAGAGGGTAAGAAGGCACAGGGAGGGATAAGCTGATGACACTGTACTGGAAGACCTGTTGATTAGGCAGTGCATCCAGTTCATCATGTTTAATAATTTTTCACTTTGCACAGGCTACTTTATTGCCCTGTTGGCACGGTTCTTACCTGTACAGCAGGGTGTTGGAATACAAGCAATGGGTTCTGAGGTATGCTTGAACTTGAAGAAACACCATGTACTGCAAGTAATAATCTGTTCTGTACTAGGTGGGTGTGTACAGCTTGGTAGTGGTTTTGTTTGTTTGTTTGTTTTTAATAGTTATTTTATTTTTCACTGTCAGACAGTTAAAAACTGTGCCTGAAACCACACCTTTCACATCCTTTCATAAAACATGACTGTCATCTATTTACCAATAGTAATGGCAGTGCCTCAGCAGCGCTAGCAGAGATGATTGGAAAAGGTGTCTGTGTTAATATGATAAATGCCACTGTTCAGTTTCAAGCAAAAAACAATTTTATACAATGGCATATCACACATCAGTTAATTTTCTCCCTTGCTCTGTGCTGTAGCTAATCTATGTATTTGCAGCACACCTGTTATTGCACCATTTAGACATTTTCAGGTTTGGTGTTTAGAAGTGTTTGATGTTTATTTAACTAATTGGAGAAAATCCAGACTATCCACTCTCATAAATGAAAGAACAAAAATTAATCAAACAGTAACCACCTTATTTGGAAGTACTAGATCACCTAAGTCAAGATGGAGTTCCACATGAACATTAATTATACTCTGTGCTTCCTGTTGAGTAATTGTGTTCAAGAAAAATTGTTCCATACAGGTCAGAACAAGCTATCATTTCAGCGAACCTTAGTGCTGTGTAATGGGCTGAGCTACACACCCTGATGTGTTTTATGCAAGTGACTTCCACAACTCTGTCCCATTTAGTTTCTGAGAAAGGTCTTCTGTATGTTCACAGGAAATGTGGGGCCTGGCTTACCTGCCTCTTTGGGAACAGCAGTTATGCTTTTGTCGCAGCTGGAAAATCGCTTTCCCTTGGGCAGTGACTCTCAAAGGGAGTGTTTTTTCTTCTCCCATGTAAGTGCATCATGAGGAGGTTTGCTTAGGGACTGGAAAGTATTATGGGAGTGGACTGGGAGAAATGGTAGGGTTAGTGATGGGAAAGGAGGATTCTTGTGAGGCACCGTGGTAAGCAGGAGCTAGGGGAACTTCTAACTTTCAGAAGCTTCTTGGACATTTACCATTGTGACCATTTCCTATCCTTGGCTGGCATAGGAGGTCAGGGAGTAGGTTGCTCTCCAAATTGTCCGACTGGAACAGCCTTACTTCTGAGGCTCCAAGTTTGTTCCTATCATATGTTCTCTGCTCTGTTCCCTGCTGTTTTCTGTAAAGGTCCTCAGATCTTGTCTGCGGATAAGAAAGCAGCCCTCAAATTGGGTCAGACAATATATCCCATTATCCTGGACAAATGCTGACCCCCATACTCCATCTTTTTATCTCAAGCACCTTCTTTCCCACAGCTGCAGTTGTGGATGAAGTCTCTTAGTATCTTTCCTCAAGGATCAGGTATTGGATCCAGAAAATATTCATAAATATTTTTCTAAATATTTCTAAATTTATTACTTTTTAATTATTTAGTATAAGGTGGATGAAAGGTGTGTCAAGCACTGGAACAGGCTTCCCAGAGAATTGATTGAGTCACCATCCCTGGAGATATTTAGAAGAGGTTAGGTGGTGGTACTTACTGACATGGTTTAGTGGTACATGGTTTAGTGTTGGATTTATGATTGTCCTCAACCTTAAGGGTCTTTTCCAACCTAAATAATTTTATGAAAATAACTTGTACATGCATTCACCCACCTCTCTTTGGTTTTCTACAATCCTGGAAAATATTTTTATGTGCTCTCTGAGACCATTCATTTCCTTCATTCAGTTCATCCCAATTATGAACACTTTCCTGGAGCCAGACAAGTTCTTTGTTTGCCAAGACCTTCTGCTATGGGAGAATGCTGCCCCATAGTCAGTATTCATCTGACCTTCCCACTACTTTTTGCTTTGACTCTACTCTGAACAACAACTGGGCAGTGGTTTTGGTCAACAAACCAGTGGCCAAAAAGTGGTCTGCTCTCCCTGCAAATCTCTTCAGTTACTGTGATACTCAGTGTAGAGTGCAATAGAAGTATTGAGTCCTGCCAGAATACATTCAAACAGACTTCATTCAACTGTGTTACAACTTTATGTAATTGCTTTTGTTAAGCAACACATGTTCTGATGTTTGAGTGATTGAAACTTTTCTTAGCTGTTTTGGTATTTTTTTACCAGGTTTGTACTCTGACTCCCAACCATATTCTTACATTGCATTAATTTCAATAGGGCTCTAGTTAAATTACCAATGTCAGATTTGTGACTCTTCATCTCTACACTGATGAGGAGGAACTTCATCAAGTAAAACACCACACCATGTTTCATGCATGACCATAAGGATACACAGAAATCTAATACTGGTATGTGCAGACATGGAATCAGTCACCTAACTGACTGTGGCTACAAGCACAAATATGATGATATATATCTGCACAGCATAAGTGAGAGTGTGTGTGTATGTATGTTCATGTCTGCCTACCTCTGCCCACAACTTCAAAATTCCTAAAGCAAAATAAGGAACTTGACACAGTCATTTCTGCATAGAAACACTTTGCCTCTTTCTGGTAAATGCTTTTCTTTAAATGAAATAGAGTTGCAAAGCAATATAATTATAACTGCTTGAGCTCAATATTTATCAGAAATTACTCTGCTGGATGGCATCTGTCAGAGGGGTGAAATTTAAGGACTTCTGTGCTTATATTGAACCATGTAAAAGTAAAAAAAAGACTGATATTAAATACACCTGCAGTTGATACAGATGTTGCCCTTTAAACTCCCATTCCCTCCAATAGGAATCCCAGTGTATAAAGGACCTAGATTGGGAGTAGATAGAATCATAGAAGAAATTAGGTAGGAATGTGCTTCTGAAGGTCCTATGGTCAAACCTCTTGTTCAAAGCAGATTCAGTCAGATCAGGATGCCTGTGGCCTTGTCCGGTCAAATTCTGAATATTTTTGAGGATGGAAATTTCATAATCTCTCTAACCAGTGCCTATTACCCTTCCTCTCCCCTATCGTCTGGTCTTAGGCCATTGCAAAAAGCAGAATTAAATCTGACCAAAATGCAGATCAAGAAAAAATATATTTAAAGAAAACCAAAACCATTGGTTCCACAAAATTTTCAACTGTTAGAAAAATCGTGAGTGAAAACTAGTGAAGGGAAGAGAGGATTTGGTAGCAAAGCGCTGAATGTGGTAGAGAACTGCAGACTTTCAGGGCTGCCTTGCAATTTCTAGTGGAAAGCTTTAGTGGACTAATTCTTGCTTAACCTTATGTGTAGACCTAGAATCTTAGAAAAGTTTGGATGTGAAGGGACCCTTAAAGGTCATTTAATCCTCCCAGTGTGTAACAGGTGGTTGCTGGGATCTTACTACCCAGATGTTGATGGTAGCGCTACTGGAATGGAATCAGAAAAAAAAATCACTGTATGCTTGTCCTTTCAGTGCCTTTAATAGTTGCTGCATAGTGAAAGGTTGGACATGCTTTTTGGTTAAAGTAACATTTCTTCACTGAACTCAAAACAACTACACAGGATTAAGGAGGAGGCATGTCTCTAACATGCAGTAGACAATCCAGTTTTGTTCTTGTGCTTTAGTATCATTACTGGTGTACTGCAGGAACGGTCAGAAGACAGTAATTCTCCCAGCTGTGTGCTTTATAGTTCTTCCCAGTGCAGCTGCAGCATTTATTCATTCTCATTCCAGTCTTGTCTCCTTCGATATCTTTTTAATTTGATGCACGACACCTTCTCTGCTAGAGCAAAATGCCACAAGCAGACAAGGTGCTCACTTCTGAGGAAAGGCAGCCTGATCTGCAAGTCACTTTTTTCAACCCCACGTAGATTTTTTTTCAATCTTTTTTTATACTGTCAGTTGGAAAGATAAAGCTTACTGCTAGTATTGCAGAGTGTAAGCAGCTCTCTGCCTTAGCATGATTTTTAGGAAGAACTTTTCAAAGTGCATTTTAGAAAGACTCCATGGCAGTTGGAAATGGATGTGTCTATAAGCATGTGGACATATGTACGATGTATCCAAGCCTGATATATTTGCCTCTGTGCTTTTTTCCTAGGATGTTTGACTTAACTTTCTGGATGATTGGATGATATGTCCCCAGAACTGGGACTTTTTCCCTCTTGGTAACCATAAGGAGCTAGAATTGTCCCTCTGGGAGCCATAGATAAGGAAGGAAGGTGAGTGCCTTAGCTGAAAGCTGCAACGACAGAAAATGGATCTGGAGTGCAGGGTTCCTGTTGCTGAAAACTGTGGCCAGGTGCTCTCATGTGCTGCTTGTTGGCTGTGGGCTTGGAATTGTCACTCGTAGGCTCTTAGATGCTGTACTAGGGGAGCTGCAGTTGCTGAGCTTGTTCATGGAAGTGCTGAATGTTTTGTTTTAAATTACATGCTTAAAATGTCCATTTGTTCCCATTTGAATACATTCCATTCAAACTTGCCAAGATTTATGTTCTAAAATGGGAACTGATGTCCCATTCTTTACAATCACTGTATTAGCACTCAAATAGCCTTGCTACCCAGCTGGAGAGTCTTTTGAACAATCAGAGCACCTAAATATGGGAGATCCATATCAAGAATGTAGTTTATAATGCAGAACTTAGAGTCCAAAGAGTACTTTTGAGAATGGAAGTAAAAGATACAAGGATCAAAAGGCACTCTGTCTTTCCAAGTCAAATGTGAAGAACTACACAGAAACTACTGCAATACCGTATTTATCTAATGAAGACTGAAGTAACTCATGAGCTTTTAATGACGTAGAATCAAATAGCAAATATTAACTCATTATGCTATGACTCATCTGCAGATTTGAATCTTCCTCCAGTGTCATACTAATCAATAAACTTTCTTGTCCTACCTGCAACTGCTAAATTTGAATTAGATAACCTTTTGATGGAGATGCCTCATAGTTTTCTATATGCTTAATTCATTTTGTCCTTTTAGGCTGGAAAAGAGCTATCTACCACCCCTATTTACAGACAAAAAATGAAGCCTGAAAACATTAAAGGTCAGATCCATACAGTCTTTGGAATCTTAAATCACCTCCAAGATATTTGCAGTATCTATTTGCATTTTTTTTTTGGTTTTGAGAATAAAGTACATTTCCCAAACTTGTCTGTTTCAAGAATTTTCCTGCAAGGATGCTTCCAACTTGGGTGCAAAGTTCCTTCTTACTAAACAACTCTCTTGATTTCTTTAACCACTGTTTTTTGGACTTGTAAGGAGTTAGTGTGTTGTACCCTATGGCAGCTGAAGGTTTCTGCCAACAACCACTACTGTGCCCCTCCTGCCTGGGGCACAGGATGCATTGCCCCCAGCGACTGAGCAGCAAAAATACCTCAGGTTTTCCCACATGAGAGAAGACTCTCTTTGCTTTGTTACATCCCTCTAGATGCCTACTTTAGTGGTCCCTGAAAGAAGAAAAGGATCTGAAAGTCTCTTTGATTGATACCCCAATCTGTCTTTTCATTTCTCCTGCTGACTGTTTCACCTAGATTCTCTCACTGATAATTCGCTTTTGAATGTAGTGGATAAGCTTCCAAACCATCCACCTCCTCCTTTAACCACAACCTCTTTCATTGCATTAATGACTGAAAAGTTACATTTTCATTTAAAGTGAATTTGCAAAGCAACCTTTAGATAATAGGCAGTTTTAATATTCTGACATTGCTGAAGCTATTAGAAGAATAAATCAAAGGAAAATTCTCCTGCTGCTGCCTGCACAAAATGGGGAGAAGGATCGAGCAGAGGCCCCAGTACTGTGACGCTACACAAGGGCAATTACCATAACCTGAAAAGGGCATAGAAATGGTAGCTACAACTGGGCTTCTCTCTCTGAAGTTGAGAGATGTCAGGAAGGGGGGGGGAACCCACTACTGAAACTGAAGTCACGTTAATTGCCTTCATCTCACACTGTTTTTTATTCCTTATTGGTTGACCTTTTTTAATGTACAGGAAAACATCAGAATAAATCAAAGATGTTAGCTGTAGAAACTGCAGTAACTGTTTTGATTTGAGTGCAGTTGAGTCCGCTCCCACTGGCAGCGAATTTAGCTCTTAAATATACTGCTGGAAGTACTTTTCTTGTAAGAATGTATGCAGCAATGCTTATCCAGTATCCCTAAGTGATATTAAGAGTCTGTATTTGTGTAATGAGTAGCACTGATTTTGTGGGGATTATTTGTTTGGGGACAAGTCAAGAACAAGTCTTTGTGTCTGGATCCTTCCTCCTGCAGAGTGGAAATGGGGAGAAAAACAGTCGCAAATTAATTTTGAAATAATTTGTGAGACAGGAAAGAAGTAACCAATACCCATGAGCATTTTGACTTGGCTGAGGGATGTTTTGCTCTGGAACTTGTCCCTGCTCATTGATGGATTGAAACTACTAATTTCAGAAATGGTTATTCTGTTTCTGAAGCAAGAACTTTGTTCCCTTGCTCTATGTTCTCTGTCCTCTTTTGTCTTATTGCAAAAAACTGTTCATGTGCTCTCTTGGCTTTGACAGAAGCCCCTCAAAGAACTTGGAGAAGTCACTTTACCATTCTCAGCCACGTCTTTAAGAGGGCAGCAATACTTGCAGGAGCCACAGAGGGTTTCTGAGACATGGCTGACATCTAGAAGTGCAAATGTTCCTTCGTTGGTCAAACAAACCTACACAGTGCAAGAAATGATTTCACGTTTCTCTTTCTCTCTCCTGAGTTTCTGCTCTTTGTTCAGATAAGAGTAGGCAAAAAAGGCATGCTTTTTATTTCCTTTACATTACAACTCCAATACGACATTTACAATGTGAGTGCTTTGCATGCTGCTCTAGAGGGGTTTTTTATCTGACTGATATTCAAGTACTCTAATGATCACTCACATCACTCTTATTATGCAGGTAAACAATGTATCTACCTTTGCAGTGCCAGTAATGTGGTAAAGCTGGCGAGAACCATTAGTTATTTGACCTTCCTGTCTGATGTGTACTTATGAATCTAATAATAAATAATCACGTGAGGAAGAGTCAATAGAGAAATAATGTAACACGCTTCTTTTAGTACCCTAATTCAGCAGAATAAACCATGAGAACCATTTCAGTAATTTACTATAGTAAGTGCTTTCAGCAGCTTCTGTATTTCAGCTGTTTGGTGCTCCAGCACGAAGATAATTATCTAGGTAATTAGTTATATTGTTATTTAATAGTCCCCAGACAATATTCCATTTTTTTGAAGGCACATGCCTTTCCTTCTATATCTTCCTCCCGCATCACAAAAAATGTTTATCTATTAATCTTTCCCCTTGCCAAATCGCCTTTTTTTTTTGTTTACTACATTCTAGAAAAAGGTCCCAGTTATTAAAAGACAGCTTCTGCTTAGCAGCTGCATTGATGGAGCTGCAGGAGACTCCCTTTTATTGCGTCTCTCTGCAAAAGGCACAGGAACCACTCCTGAATCAGTGGGGCTGGAGAGGGAGGGCAGGTGAGAGGAGAGCAACACTTGGCAGCACTGTGGACAGAGATTGCAGAACTGTCCTATGAAACCTGGGTTTCTCCTCGTCTGGGTTTCTAAGGGAAATAGGTAAAGTGAAAAGGCTGATGAACTAGACTGGCATTAGAGCATAACAGTGAACCTCATTCTCTGAAGTGAGATGAAAATTAATCTTTCTTACATATCCTTAGGCAGAGAGTTTTCAACTGTTCCCAGAGTAACAGTGGGGAAAAATAACAATCTGAGGGTAGAAAGCAAGATGAGAAGGAACAAACTACTTCCTGGGAGGACTCAAGCTTTGGTGGCTTAAATAAGAGATTAATCTCTTAAAAACTGCTGGGGTGGGAAACACCAGAAGCTGGTATTCTGCAGACCCAAGTCACCATCTGGGGAGGGAAGGCAGATGGGTGGCAAACACCTGAGAAAAACACACAAGGCTAGGGGGAGGTGGGGAGAAAGGCTGGAGGCTTTTGCATTTGATTGTAGGTGGTTATGACCTCAATAAAAAGACACTTCCTCCAGTGTCACCCTCACTCTCAAAGTGATTTTTATTCCTCCTGTTCAAGAGGAACAGACTGTCGTCACTCTTCTGTCTCACATCACTCCCCCTGTGGTACTATTTCTCACAGCCTTAGCAGGAAACATTCTGTTTTCATATACCTCTTATAATAAACAACATAGCTTCTAGTTTATTTAATGCCTTCAGATTTTGTGCTTTCTAGTACTGGCCTTGTTGCAGTTGTCCTTTCAAACTACTCCAATTCCAAGAAGCCAAGCTTTTCTCTCTAACTTTTTAACTGTAGAGATGGTCTTTTTTTTTTTTTTAAATTTACTTAGTGACTCAAACTCTACAAAGTATCATTCCTACTTCTCACCAGCTGGAGGTCCATATGCCGCTGCATCGCTACTCTCGTAAATACACATTTGAAGTCATGCTCATAGATCAGACTTTTGGTGGTTAATATGGCAATATGTTAAAATGTCAAGTGATGCAGAATGAATGAGTCAGGGGAAAAAAAAATAGAAGCAATATTCTGCACATTTATAAAATTCTCCTTCTGAAGGGCTCCCAGTGGTCTGCAGACATCATGGGATTTCTGCTCATCTGACAGGGTCAGCACAGGGCTGCAATTCAGGATCCACAGCATCTTGATAGAAGCATCTGTGAGAGGCAGTGACTCCCAGCCTCTTAATGTTGTCTACTAACATCTTTAAACTAAATTAGGAACAAAAAATACAGTCTGACACATTGCCCATGAAAGATTGCCAGCTTCTAACTGAAACTCTTCATTACTCTAGAAAGGGTGGCAAGTGTTCCCTGAGGAGACAGAACTTTGTGACTTAGTGCTCAAAAAAGAAAAACAAAAAGGAAATCCTTTGAACTTTGACAGTGCTTCAGAGAGCATCCTAATGACTGTGTCTGCAACATGTGTCTGCAGAGCAAGACCATCAGAGGCTTCAAAGCTTTGGACCACACTCCATATTTTCAATTCAGTAATGGCAGCACCTTCACCACCTGCATTTCAAGCAGATGTGCAATCTCTGACCTTTCATTCTTCCTCTTTCCATTGCATAATTGCCCTTAGATTTGGCAATGACTCTGCAAGCCAGCGCCCTAATTTCTAGTGTGGAAGAAAACAGTCAGAGTAAGAATAGAAAATGCAAGTAATAGTTTTCTACAAAAGAACTTCCACTGGTAAAGGGATAACAGTTTTTGTTCATTTTACTGATTCTGCTGTTAATGACAATGTCTTATGACATTGTCAAAGTTGCAGTTAAGTAGTCTCCAGTTCGGTGGCTCATAACAAAGGTAAAGGAAACAATTTGTGCCATGAGTCCATGGTGTACACCAGCTATGGGTCCAATGAATGCAGATTTGTAGCAGGCAACACTTTAGATATGAGTGACAGGAGTATAATGTGAGTGCTTTGTTCTTCATATGAATGTAAAAAAGTATAAATAACATTGCCTTTTAGATAAAAGAATATGTTGTTTTCTTGAGTTTCCAATTACATTAATCTCTCTGCAAACTGTTTTCAGCTTCTGTGTGGTCTGTGCAAACCAATATGTAATGTAACTAATCTATGCATAATGAGGTAGATAACACTCAAAAAGGAGCTGTAGTTCTGGGAAAAAATTGGAGTCCTCCAAGGATGCAGTAATGGATTTATTCAGTTACTTAGAATTCAGCATGCAACCATATCTATGCCTATTTATATCTTAAGATGTTTCCCAATATTGTGCATATAGAGATGATGAATAAGGAGATGGGATGGTCTACAAATCCAGGCTGGCAATTTAATCAGAACTGTCTGCTCTGCCTGCCATGATAATTAGTAGTTTAGTGCTATAGGAACCTTGAGATGAAAATCCTAGTAAACTTTGGTTTTACTGTGCAATAGGATTTGGAGTTCTCTTTGGGGGATGGACATGAGAATGCAAAGCGACTGCAAAGCCACAATTGAGAAGTCCATTCCACACTGTGTTACTGAAAAGCATTCATTAAAATTTTACTGTTGAAATTGTAACTCAAACCTTCCACATTTCTTGAGTCCGAATAAAATGTAGCTGCTGAAGCTTATTTGCTACACGTTCTTAGGTTATAATAAAAATTGTTTTCCACAGTGGACCATGGGAGAGTTATCACTGCATTGAAAAAGAATGCTTTTAGATGAAAATAAATGTTCTTAAAAGCAAAGTATATTAAGTAAAATTGGCTAGATTAGCATTTTCTAGGTTAGCTGTTTTTCTTAAATGGCTCCAAGTGCACTGTGTGCTGGAATTAACAGGACATTTCTCTTGGAGGTTTTTTCTTCTACATTTAGATGATATTCAGTTCTGGTTTGCAAAGAAAACCCTCCAGAAGCTCACAGCAAGTGAAACCCATCAGTTCTAGTAACTGAATCTGCTGAGGCTTTGTCAATTTAGAAAGCATAACACAGTTAAAGAAAAGCAAGTTGAATTCTACAGTTACTGTAAAAATCTGCATCAGCAGCTTTGCCAAGGTGAAGAGAAAAGATGTTTTTCTTGTCAGAAGTTACCCATTATCTAGAACTTTTTGCATCATATGCAATAGACAAGACAGCTTTACTTCTCTAAATTTACATTTGTTAGCAAAGGACATATTTAGTGCTATAATTTCATGTATTTTTAATTTTGCAGAAAAAAATCATTACATTTAGGTTGTGATTTCCTTGTAGATTGAGAAGGAGGGAAGTGGGGCGGGGAGGGAGGGAGGTTGCTTTGCTACCAAGCAGTATAGGTCAGCTAAATTTGGCCCAAAGAAAGTCATGTCAGTCTCCTCTATCTATGACTCATTTCTTCCCTCTCCTGCCCATATGGTCTGTTGCCAGAGCTACCCCTTTTATTATACAAAGGGCTAACTAACCTTCTTTGTGGAAAGCCAAGACTCTTGAATTTGGTCTTTCTTTCACATGGAATTGGGACGACTGTGTAAATTCCTAAAGGGTTCCTGCTCTTGGTCTCTTCAGTAGTGAAAGAGTTTAATAAAGAACATTTGATGTAAAGACACTGTCATCATCTTGTGAAGAAATAAAGCAGGACGAAAGAAACAAAAAAAAGTGCTTCAAGAGACTCCACGACTAGGAATGTCATTTTAGGAAGGGGTCTCCAGCACTATCACAGCAGTTCCAGCTGAAGAACAAGGGTACTGCTTTGTCTTTCACAAAACAGAAAATAGCAAATTCCATCATTCACATTACTTCCACCAGTCCACTTTACTTGGGCACCTCTGAAAGCTTGTCAGATATCTGGGGGCTCCAGAGCAAAGATAACTGGGATATTCTAGACTACATTTTGAAGTGTGGGTTGAAAATCTACTTGGAAGCCTGCCTCTCATGCCCATTCTGCTTGGTGACATTGGTACAGTAAGGACAGGGACAAGCCAGGAAATTTTTGCTTTGCTAAAGGCTTGTGAAGGCTGAGAAATGAAGTGGAACTGCTGAGGCACAGACTTGGCAGGGTCATGCTGCTGATGTGGGTTCAGAAAGCAGGTGTTTCCTTCCCCACGTGGCTCTGCCTGACGCGGTGTTTGCAGGGCTGAGAGAAGATGGCAAAACAGGGGTACTAGGACCAGCTGCTGTGCAGGTTTGGACAAAAATAAGCCAGGCCAGTCACGCACCACTTTTACCAAAAGCCTATCTATGAATTCAGCACTGAAAGGAGTAGGACTGAAGGCCCATTTGGGCCTTCAGTAAAAACTTCTTTCTATGTTTTTTGTGACTGGGACAATCAAAACTTTCTGTGTGTTCAGCTGTGCTATTGCTTTCCAAGTAATTGCTTAAATATTATTGCTGTTCTGTCTTTCATCACTTTACTTGCATTGCTTTGGGCTAGTTTGCTGTCGTTCTCATTTTTATCCAGTCTTCAGAGTATTTGACTCAATCTTTCCCTCTTTATTTGTTGGTCTCTTATCAATCTAATTCAGAATGCAAATACAAATAAAAGCATCATTTCTGTTCAAAAGCTGAGAGTAAAAAATAAGTATACAATTTATTTTTAATTCAAACAGAACTGTTTCCGTGCTGTAGATAGTTTGTATGCAGTCTACAAATCTCTATTTCCATGTAGAAGGCAGCACTTGCCTCATCATTAAGGATGTGACTCTGTCTGTGAATGTACCTTGTTAATAATTCCCCACTGAATTGTTAAGAATATTGGGCAGAGCTGCAAAATATTTATTTTTCATCCACTCATAGATCTGCTTTAAATCTTGGAATGTACTGGGTACACCTTGGTCTGGACTGTTTCTGACTAACTCCCTGGAAATACTATTTCCTTGTTACAGGACAGAGATAGGATTCATAACAGGAGGAAATAATATCTCAAAGGGCAAGTTACAAACTTAGCTAAAGTCATGTGCCATGATTTTAAGTAGCATTTAGTGCTACTTAAATGTAATTCCAAGTACCTACGTCTGTAGGACTTCTTGGCAGTGAGATCAATTACACAGATATATAGACAATTTCTTTTTTTATCAGTAGACTACTCCACACAGGTGAAGCATTGAATATCGTGTTAATTTGTGCAATACCTTTGTTAAGCCAGCATCCCTGAGTTAAATAACAACAGAAAGATTTAACACTTTTTAAAAAGAAAAGCACAGAAAAGAGGAGTGTTGATTGCTTATCTCTTCAAATTACCTGTTGCAAGAATGAGTTCTTGGGGGATGTCAAGGGAAAAGATTAAGTTGCCATTCATTGCTGGGAAGTCCACTATAGCTCTTGGAATGCCTTAAAAATAGAGCAGTTCCTTAAACCAATCCTTTTGTCTAAATGGCAGCTACAGCTAACAGAAACATAAAATGAGCTCATTTGCTTGACCTGCTTTGTGTGGAAACTTCAGAGTTAAGGCCCTTTGCTCTGACATGGATATGAAACTGGTCTTGTCGAGCAGAGGGCAGCAATTTGGAACTGTTGAGTCATGACAGTTTCTGGTGAACATGAGGGTCTTTATAGAACAGCAGGGACTCTCTGAAGAGCTCAGTGGTTTCCTGAAAAAGTTTGAAGCTCCTCTTGTCTTCTAGGACACCTTCCTCCTCTTTCTCCTCCTTTTTTTAAAGATGGGAAAAAATCAAGGTGAGGTGGTAGAAATTTGCATTTTGCTCTGAGCAGCTGAAATAGCATTTGTGCAGTCATGTGAGTACAGTCCTAATATGTCATGTGAGTCAGTTAACCACTGCTTTGCCAACAACATTCTTCTCAAACACTGTTTGCCCTCCTAAATGCAAGTCTGCCGCGTGAGGTGTGTGTATGCTCTCTTGCATGCAAGTTCTCAGTTATGGTTTTGCTGACATGGTGACAGTTGGGCAAGTCTAGGATGACAACTAGATTTGTCAGTGCTTTTCAGAGCTTAGCAAATATATATGTAAAGAAAGTCATGCTTTAAGAGGGAATATAACTGCATGCGATATGCAGGCTCTTTTATCCCAGTACAAACATTACTACAGACCAAGAAGCGAGCAGTGACTGTGTAATGTCTAGTGAGGTAGATCTTGTTGCTCCAGGAAGAGCTGAATAACAAGAGTTGTGCAGTTCACACGAGCAGTAGGATGGTCACACATATGAGAGAAATCTATCAAGGAAATACAGAGGCCCCAGGACACAGCACAGTTGGTTAGAGCCCAGCGCTAATAATGCCAAGGTTGTGGGTTCAGTCCCTGGAGGGGCCATTCACTTAGAAGCTGGACTTGCAGATCCTTGTGTGTCCCTTCCAACTCAGAATATTTTGTGATACAGGCACTTTTGATCCTGCTATCCTGCCGGAGGGCTCTGTGAATTATACAACCCTCATACTCATGAATTCCAAAAAGCATGATTATAGCTCACTATCTACTGCCTATTTTTCAGCACATTGTACTTCATGCTAAGCTGGCTTTAGGTCATCACTAAAACATTAAGACAATTCAGCCTTTTCAATTTTTTTTAATGTGAAAAGCTTAATAGTTTTGTTATACTTTGGATGCTTTTGATTTTTAAAGAACACTGAATCAAATGTGGTGATAACAGTTTTTATTTGAATGCATTCTAAAATCACTTGTGTGTAAATCAAGAATTGATTGGTAAATTAAATTGCCTAAGCCAGGCCAGCAGCAGCAGAGCTGGAAATTGCAAAAGCCTGTAATAGAGTGTTGCAGCCAAGGTATCTCCTTCCTTCATCAGTCTGTGAGCTGTAGCAGCAGCAAGGGTTCAAATTCTATTTGATTTCACCACAGAACACACCCAAGTGTAGTTCACAAACTGTACTGCTCTTGAACCATTTGGGGTTTGTAGTGTGGCACTTAGTACTCTTCAGTTTATAAGATTGTTTTGTTACTGCTGCAGTCACTGCCACTGTTTGCTTTGTAAGTTGCTGCTTTCAGTGTTTGGCACATATCCCCCTGTAGCTTTGGTCAAAATGCTTACATAAACTGAAGCCTACTCACTGTTAGCAGTAAAGGGGATGCATCCAATTTTCCCACCTTTGAATTTTCTTAGCATCATGGATCATTGTGTCTTTGGGGGTGGGAGGGGGAGAACCCAAGAACAGAAAAAGAAACAGCTCTACTCCCTATGGTACAAAGTTCTGAACCAATCCAAACACTATAAGAAATGGACTTTTTGATTTATTTTTTCTTAATTATTTGTCCAAAATGCCTCTTTTTTCTCTCTTTTTTTTTTTCCCTCATTGTTTTTTTTCATGAGGAGCTCATAGTATTGCTCAGTGATGCATTTTACCTTGCAAGAAAGGGGTAGGCAGAACATTATTTGTAAGCTTGGTATTGCTTAGGTCCAGCCTCTTCCCCATGACTCACTGCAGCTCCTGGTTGATGGCATGGCTCATCTCCTCCTACCTATTTCCTTGGTCTCCTCAGCTGTTTGCTCATCTCCCACTTGTCCCTGCAGGCCACTTTACACAGCTATACCTGGTTTCATTCAACTTGAATCTGTTCTGCCCTCTGCTCGTGTCACATCTCTTGTTTGCTGGATGCTTTTGCTCCATTCAGTATCTATCTAGAACCAAAAGGTACCGTAACACAACACTTGTTACATCAGGTGACTGGAGATGGTTCCTTCCATACTGACATCACTACCTTTTAGATCATCTTCCAAGCAGCAGACAGCAGCTCCGGACACGGCATTGTATGTCAATATAGCAGTAACCCTCCTGCCTCAGCTGCAGTAGTGCTGGATTCACTGACCAGCACAGGTAATAGTAATAGTGGAAATTATGTGTGATGGGCTGCAGAAGTATACTGTGCCCCTGACAGCCTTAACAAAATTCCCAGAGGTGCTAGTATAGGTAGATCACCATGGCTCTGTGCCTCAACTGATCCTAGTTCCAGGGATATAGTTCCCCTGGGGGCTGTGAATATATCCATATGTATCCATTGCTCCCATTGCTATGTTTGACAATCACCAAACTTAAAATTATAATCTTGGGCAGAGAGACAAATGTGTGACTTAGCTGCAGTCACACCTTGGATGGCAGCGTGAACAAACCAGATGTGCTGAAAACAACACTGCAGGGCTGTCACTGCTGCTGGGACTGCCTGGCAGATGAAAACAGCTTGCAAAACAAAGAAAAAATGAAAACCTGTTTCACCTGTTTGAGTATACGTTAGGTAGCTCTCTTATATTTTTCCTTTTCTTCTCCCTCTTTCAAAATGGACCCCAAATTCGCCCAGCTCGGTGGCGTTTTACCGCAACCTCCAGTGACCCCAAGCTCATGGCCCTTTTACACTAGCATTTCCCTATGCTGTATTTCTTCTGAGCTTGCCCTATTCCATCTCTTTGCTTGTGTCCTCAGCTGGGGTTTCACATCCCAGCATCAACTAGAGCCCGAAGACACTGCTGAGCAGATGGTGGAGCTGCTTCTCGCGCAGCCCTGCTGCTGTCCTGTGGCACTTTGCTTCTGTACAAGGCAGTGGCTCCCAGCATATCAGCTGTGGATGTGAAGACCAGACCTAGGGTAAAGTAAACCATGTTTGTTGGTTAACTTTCTGGGGAAAAAAATCCTCCCCTTGTGTTCAAGTACGTGGTAAAATTAATGTAAATACAGGCTGAGAGAGGAATAAGGACAAGGTGGGGATGGCAGGAAATTGCAGTGTGTTCATTAACATATGAAGAGGGCTATATTTATACCAAGTACAAGGAAGGCAGCATGATCAGGTGGGCATTTAGGAAGGTATTCAAATTATCAGTAAACTATGCTAGAACTGCACGTGCCTCTGATGTTCCTTTTGAAGAAACCGATATTCTTTTCTTACCACAGATGAACTCAAACTTGCTTGAGAAAAGTCCAAGTCTGAGAATTCAAGAGACTTGGATCAAGCTGCTGACTTACTACCAGCTGTGTGTGCAAAACAAATCATTTCGCTTTCATATGTTCTGAGACAAGGACTACAGTGAAATGAAGATGTTGCCTTGCAGGTTCCTTGAGACATAGGTCACTTTTATTGGAGATCCCTGGATGATTAGTAAAGTGCCCCTACTGATGCTACCAAAACAAAGTAATCCTCAGCTGGGAAATACCATGATTACACCGCGAAGTAAAAAGCCGGTGTCCTTACAGGCGTCATGAGCCTGGCAATTGATGGTGATGATGTGTCCTGTTTTGAGTACAGGTCAGCCTACTGTGGGTCTTGAAAGCTTAGAACTAAGAATATTGATTTATAGAGTTTCTGAATTGTCACTGAAATTTTAGGAGTGTCTTTAAAGAAGAAAAAGCTTCTACTGAACAATATCTGCCTCCTTAAGTGGTATTTCCTGTGGAGTGAGATACTCTCCAGTATTGACTCTGGTCAATATTTTTGTACAAAATATATGTAGAGGTCTCTTCTGCCAAATCTTACATTATCTTCACTTGAAAGGTTGAATATTATAACCTCTATTTCAAGCAGGATGAAATGGAAACAAAGAAAAAGCTGCCAGGAGTTTTTACCAGAGTTGCAGTGGAACTGGTCTTTCATTTGCACATCTAGCCATGCTATGGATTCAATCTGACTTAAGGGAGCAGTTTCCAGAGGACTCGTAATTTTGTATGCCAGCCACAGAGATCTACAAAGCCTCAGACTTGGAAGGTATGTGCTTCTCCTGCATATATGCACCAAAGATAGCACATTACTGAGACAAAATAAGATAGTATAGGTATATTTGAAATTCACTTTAATTAACCAAGATTTTCAGTCCTTATTTATAGGCATGAAAAAAGAACCAGATCCAAAAAAACTGTATTTAAAAGGTTGGAGTCAGAAGTAATTAATGTTTAAAGTGACTGTATAACCATATACAGCCAATCTACAAAAATGCAGATCCTAAAGAGGTTTGTGATTAGTAGTT
Organism: Chiroxiphia lanceolata; assembly: GCF_009829145.1. Lineage (NCBI taxonomy): Eukaryota > Metazoa > Chordata > Aves > Passeriformes > Pipridae > Chiroxiphia > Chiroxiphia lanceolata. Next base: position 53,382,009 of record NC_045642.1, read on the forward strand.
AGCCTTACTTCTGCCTAATGTATTGGTACCTCGAGATGTAATAAACACTATATACTTCTAAGAATCATCCACAGTGAGAAGACTTCATTGCAGTAACTGATTCTTCTAGTCAAAGTTTTAGCATAAAATAGCATGTTTCCATTTCTAGAGGAAGTTGTCCCTCTGTCAGGCTAAATACTGATAACCTCCCACCTCTGTTTCCTACTGCTCCTTCCACACATAACGTTGTCACAGCAAGCCCCTGCTGAAAAGGGCAGCATGTGACATTGCAGGTTGTAGCAGCTCCTTGGTCTGCAAGAGGAATTATTACTGTGTTACGTGAGACGAATTGCATCTTTCTGGCTGGATTCTCAGTGAAGGAATGTCACACTAAGGGATGTATTAGTTGTGCTGCCCTGGCTCAGTGAATTTTATGGCTGAAGAAAGCATGGGTCACCAGTGGATCAATTTTTCAGGCTGCTGCATTTGCCCCTCTCTCTGAATGGGCCTGGCCACCCAGTCCTTGGGGATGTCTCAGATGCATCCCCATTCTCCTGGGTTGGAGAATGTGCAAAGTGCCCAAAGACTTCCAGTGCTGCCTTCTTAATATATTTGGCTCTGTGGCCTCCCAAGGACAGTCAGCAGCATCTCTGAAAAGTGTGATTCTATGTGCCTATTCTTCATATTTAAAAGACTTTCTTCTCTTGAACTGCACTGTGGAATGCAAACCTATATTTCTCTAACCCTGAGGTTTTTCAACCTGGCTGCACTGTTCTGTGGTTATCCACCTTGCTCCTCTTCTCATAACAAGGCTTTGGTTTGTTTCCTTTTTGCTCATTCCAGATCCCCTTCTCCTCCCTCTTTCACATGAGCCTTGTACCCTCAGTGCACCCCAGCTCCACAACTGATGTGGGCTCACCCTCTAGTCCTTGGGCGAACATCATCCCAGGTGATATGGGATGGCATATCCTCAGCTGTTAGCAAAACTAGAGTGAGGAAAGAGTTGGGCACAGGAGACAGGGCAGAACAAACTCAAGTATTATGTAGGAATGGCTTTTTCAATTATGTTACACTGGTTTCTACATGTAGCAAAAAAAACCCCAAAAAAACAACAAACAACTTCTTTCCTCCCAGCCTGCCATTTTTCTCTTTTTTTCTTTCTTTCTTTTCCAAGCTTTAGATTATCTCTCTTCATGACCTGTGGTTAAAACACAGGATAGTTTGGCTTTTACCTGGGTGCCAGACTTGGATAAATTTAGAAAAAAATCTAATTCTCTCATGGCTGTAAGTTCACCAGCTATTTAAAACAATGACTCCAGATAGTTTCCTTAAACTGCTGAGGATTCTTTTAGTTTGCATCCAAGAGAATGACTGTAGACAGGGAGCCTGGAAAAGTTTGGGATGGAGCAGTGCAGCTTCTTCCCTGGGTCCTGCCAGATCTCTCCCTGCCCAGCTCTCTGTTCTACCCAGGAGCACAGAGAATCCTTGCACTGGCTTTGCATCTGCTTGGGTGATGGGGACAAACATCTGTCAGAATTAACTTCTGCACTTAAGAACTGTTAACAGAAAATTTCTTTAACAAACTCCTGAGAGAGCCTGATCTTTCTCTTTTTGGAGTTACAAGCTAAGCTCCTATTTCCTTCAGTGGGGCAGTATGGGCTTTTCCATCTATGTAGTACTCAAGGAATACTGAGATAATGACTGTTGTATGGCTGACAGCTGCAAAATTACAGTGCTAGGAAAATGGAATTTTATGGATATTTATTCTCGTCAAAGCAAATTCTTTCTTTTTCTTTCAACACATTCCACTTGTTCTCCTGAGCTGTGCAGCCCATTATTGCAAATGTAGCAAGAGCCTGTCTATTAAAAGCAGAGGCCAAAGTATGCTCAGGAAAGTATTACAAGTACTGTATTGCATTTGTGCACACCTGCTTATCAAGCAAACATGTAAATATATATATTTGTTTGCATCTTCTAAGAGAGTTATTCATGACATGAATGTGCATATACCATAGGTGGTCTTTTTGGAGTTTTTACTAAACACAGGTCCATGCACTGAGGCACTTTCTCAGGCATTACTCAGGAAAAACTCACAGCTTTAACATTATAGTGCTTATATACATGCAAATCCATAATATGTTGCACAGTGTTTTTCTTTCAGAACTTTCATTGTCATGAGACACTATAAAATATGTTCAACCGAAGTGCTTTAAAATATATATATTCTATTATAAACTTTCCGACTTCTTCAAGTCCACTGTAAGAGATTTAATCTCCTTTTACTCAAAAGAAAGACAGGATTCTGTTTCCAGCCCAGAATTCATGGAACACTTGGTCAAATTTCTGTCCTTTTGCATTTGCCACTTCTTCCCCAAGTGTTTCTAGAATTCTAGAACTTTTCTGCATTTCTAATAGCTCAGGATAGCCATTCCAGACCGAAGGAAACCAAAAAGTTGTTCTTGGACAACAGTTGACACTAACCAGAGTTACCAGGTTCAGAGAAGGAATTAGGGCTTGCTCAATAAAAACAAATAAGATCGTAGCCAGTGGTTTGGATTAAGAAAATAAGTTCCAAAAAGTATTGAAAGGATAGTAAAAAGTTCAGCTCTTACCTATCACTTTGAAAATGTGTTAATAGACAAGATTTTAGTAATTTTGAATTTATTTATTAAAAAGGGCTAGAATGCTTTCTTCTTTCTTTTTCTTTCTCAACAACATACACAAAAGCAATATCCCCCAAAGCAGACTTGCACTAGGACATGAGATGGAAAACTTATGTTATAAAACCCATCTCCTTTTGCTTAAAGCAGGGAGATGCGCTGAGAAACTGGTACAGTATGACAACATTTTAAACACAGAGGAGACAAGATTTATCTGGCTGGTATACAATATAAAACAAAAATCGAACACCAGTGTTACAGTGTTATATTGAAACAAACCACAGTAATTAGATGCTTTGAAGTCAAGCCTATATTTTCTTCAGCTTTTTCATGAATTATTGATCCACTTTCCTCATTAAATAGAATGGCAAGCTCTTGCAGTAAATGGACAAGTGGCTACAACATTTATATAATCAAATATGCTCTGCATCTGGCAATAAAACATGTTTGTGAGTAAAGCATCCTTTCTGAATTGACATCCCTGCGAAACAGATTTACTAGAACAATCACATTCCTTTTCTTTTGTCTCTATAGCACAGCTTGCCTTGCATCATCATGCAATCCAGTATTTTACTCTGATCATATTAAGCAAAATATTTTCCAAGAGCCTGTTTCGTGCATTGTGCAACAGAACATTTCTTCTCTATAATGAGATGTAAATAAACTGTCTCACTTACCTTATTTTCTCCATTTCTGCTGCAGAGGCCTACAAGAAATCAAATAATAGGAGCAAGTGAATGAAAGAAAACATTCACTCTGCAGATTTATGCATAGTTAAGGCTTTCCCAATGGTTCTCGACAAGTGGCTACAAAGCGCCGGCAAGCGAGCCCCACATCTGCATTAGCCGAAAATAACACTGACAGCTGAAGTGGGGAATAGAGCCGCGCGCGGTGGGAGCCCTGTATACCCACGAGCCATGGGCACCGGAATGACTCAGTTGTAGCGCTGAGGCAGAAAACGGGGAGGGAAAAAAAAAAAAAAAAAAGAAGAAGCAAGCAGCAGCAAGTAACAGGTTACTGTGCCTCCTGGGTTTCCGAGGGAAAGTTGAAATGCGGTGCTACCCTCTGCGCGGTGGGCATGGCAGCGGGCTGGGCTGGCGGGGAACGACAGTGACTTCATCACACGTGAATTTGGAGCTCAATTCATCATCTTTCACAGAGCCCGACAGATGGAAGGACACAAGCTTGCCTCCTTAGTGGGAGTTTCGAGTAATCAAATTACTTTCCCCAAGTAATACACTATCTTGACAATTAGCATCTCAATGCGTGGAAGCGTTTCGTTAACCCTTTCGCTGCTGCTGACCCGCGCTGGAGATCCCAGCCCCGGTACCTCCTCCGGTCCCTGCCCCGCCGCGCCAGGCTCCCGTTAACCCTTTGCCCGCGGCTCGGCTCTCCCATAGAGAGAGAGGCTCTCCTTGCACCTCCACAGACCCGGCACAGCCGTGGGTGGTCATTGCATTAATCTGCCTGGTTTCTTTTTGCCGTACAGATGCTGTAAATCCCTACTTATCTATAGCACGGAGACTCATTAATCTCTCTGACATTACTTATATCAAAAGCATAGTCTTGTTAACCCCTTGGCTTCTTTTTCATCATTATCTTGCACAGATCCTTAATAGCTGCTTCCATTTCATTTTAGCACAACACTGGCACAAAATCTCATCAATCCTCCCAGTCCCGCTTCACTGTAACTAAGGAATGAGCACTCGAGCAATCCTGCAATCTCCAGAGCCAGATAAATCCCAGCATCACAGAATCTCTTATTTATACTGAGAGCATTGGCCATTAATCATGAACACTTTAAACCTTATTGATTAATGGCTAACAGTCATATCTGAGTATGAAATAAATTAAAGATTAAAAATAGAGAAATGTAAATTTAATCAGTTAACCAACAGGAAATTTGTCAAACTGCCTACTAAAACATCCCAAGTGACAAATTGTTGGTACTTCATTGGGTCACAGGTCTTCCCTCTTTCTCATTTACTTTTGATTTGCTCACTAGATAAGCTATCAGTCAGGCTGGTGTTTGCATGGTAATTTCTGATGACAAACATTAAAGACTTTAGGTATTCACCATAACTCGATACATAGGAAACCAGCTGCAGGAAAACCCCTCCTCAGTTTCTAGTAACATATGTAATACATGTTTACATGGTCCTTGTAATGTCTGTTGGAATCACAAGGTTGCCTGTGATAAATCTCAGATTTTGAGGTTAAAAATCTAACCTAGGCACCCATAATTTCTTTCTCTTATTTATATCTATCCATTGAATCCATGCATATTCAGTGGTATGCAGGAAATAGTTTCAACATTACTGATCAGAAAATGAACCACTCAGGCTTTCTCCCCAGGTGTGAGAAGCTACTGGCAGACCCCATGAACTTGCCAGTTTGGCTCTCCAGAGATGGACTTTCATAAACTGTCCTAATCATCATGTTGCTGTCATTTTGGGGAGATTGGACATAGTTTTCTTCAGGGCTACTTACTGTTGCTTTGCCTTGAACTCTAGGAGTCGCCCAAGAAGGCAGGGTATTTAGAATATCTGATTTCAGAACTTCTGTTGTGGCAATATCTGCAGACATAAGGGGAAGCTACCTGGCCTTGCATTTATCTAGTGCTTGAATATTGCTGCACTCATGGGGTCAGTGTGGGGGTTGCTTTCTGTGATTAAAGTAAAAGATGGAGAAGAGAAGCTGTAGATTGATGTTCTGGTGATACTCATCTGTGAATGCAGGTGAGTCATTGGCTGCCAATCCTGACAGGAAATTAGTGGGCAAAAAAAAACCACAGCAAATGTCTAACACCAAAACAAACAAGAAACCTAAACCAAGCTGCAATTATTTTTTTTTTTTCCTGGTAGGGCTGGTTTTTTACCTCCTCACAGTAAAAACTGCCTGTTTCATGTAACAGGGTTAATTTTCTTTTGGACCAGCAAGGATGTTCTCCTCAGCCTTTCCTTGACAGTCTGTGAAGTAAAGAGATGGCTTCTCTCTGTTGTGGCAGCAATGGGTTCATATCAATCCTCCTCAAGAAGAATGCTCTGACTCAGGTCAGAGGCCTTTCTGGGTTGCAGCACTGCAATGTAACTGCTCTGTTACATCTTTTGATGGGGACCCACTTCTAGTAAATAAATAGGAGCACAATAGGACTAGAGTTTGTGTGTTCTTCAGGGGAATGCCCTACCTCTCAGGCTAGAGTCAAATGAGCATAGAGAAACTAGAAACAGAGAAAGCAAAGATAGGAGCATCTGTAGAAATATAGCTTTAATTCCAAGCAGTTTATTTTCTCAGAGTTCCTTAGGAAGGTCCTTTTTTATCCCTTTTATTTGTCTTTTCTTTTTTCTTCTTTTTCTTCCTTTCCTTCCTCTTCTCCCTTTTTTATTTTTATTTTGTTTTTTTTTTTCGCCCAAAAAAGCCTTAGCAACTCACAACTATTTTAAAAGTCTGTGGTTTTCTAAAACAGCTCTGTTGCCACAAGGTGACATTTTTACTAAGGCAAAATTGCTTTTCCTAGCCAGATCCCTGCCATTGATTTAGCCTGTGGAAGTTTAGAGGTTACATCATCCTCCCACTGCTCTCTATGAAGTCTGAAATATCCTACTAAATTGATCTTAAACTATATTCTAAACAGCTCTGAAATGGCCACTTTTAGAACCAATCTTTTCCTGAAAGTCTTGTGGGACATATTTCAAGCAGGAAGAGTGAAGTAAAGGTTGGTGTAAGAATGTCCTTAATGTTATGTCATTCATAAATTGCTGCTTGATAGTGTGTTGATTCATTTCAAGTAACTCTTGATGCCTAAACTGAGCAGTGATTGAAGCTGTGTGATTTTTTTAATGAAATATTTAAAATTAAAGCAGTAACTACCTTTAATTGCAAAAATATCAGGTGTGACTTATTTACCTGGTTTTTTTTTATTTTTAAATTATATCAATGCAGTGTGACTAAAGAATTTATTTAATCAGCCTAAAAATAACAATTTTTGCTTTTAACAAAAAGCTTGGCCTACATTTTCATATACAGTCTCTTACTTAAAATACTGAGACTGGTTTGAAGATTTTACTTTTTACAGAAATACTTGGTGTGGCAACTTTGCCTGGAAGGACTTTTGGGCAATACTTAAAAGTACTGGTAGAGACCTGATGTTTTTTCAAGTTTTTGAAGGAAGCAGACGTAAAACAACTGAACTGCCAAGACTCTCGTTTTCTGGAAGTGCTGAACATTTAAAAGTCCATTTTGTAGCAGATATTAAAAAAAACCAAACAGCTATTTATTTTTTTTTAATATAATCCCCCCCTCCACTTATTCTAGATTTCAAGTTGATATTTTTTTATATTCTTTGAGAACAAAGTCATTGGCTGGCTTGGATGAAAGCAAGGATGCTGTTAATGGAAACCCTAGGAAATCTAACTGTGGCTTTTTTCCCCTTTAGAATATAGTTATTGTTTTTCAGACAGCATGACAACCTAAGTTGTTTTCAAGTCAACAGCGTGAATGAAGAATACCGTGATCCCCTAATTTTTTCTTTCCATGTTTCATTAATGAGTCAAGCAACTTCAAGATGATGGCAGAATGTTCTTAGTCACTGACATACATAAAATTTTATATAGCATTATATATGTTCTTTGATATTTTTGTTATATGATCAATGTCTATAGTATTGATTATTGAACAAAAACCTTTTTAAACAAAATAAAAAGTCATGCTGATGGTCTATCTATCATTCTATTCAGTTTAAATTGTTTTTATGTTTTATTTCCTCTCCTGTATGATCACTTTCTGAGGGACAAGCAATCATGAGATTTCAGATCTTCCAGATGTCTAAGGAAATTTCCTTCCCCTAAGATCTTGATGTAATTTTTCATCCTTTTGCATCTTCCTAATGTATGTGTGAAAAAAGAGGGGTACCCTGGAGGTGAATTTTTAATTTTAATTATTACTTTTTGGAAAGAGCTATGTAGTTTTAGAGGGAGGGACAAGATCCAGAGCCTGGCTCAGTGCTCACCAATTCTTCCCATTGTGTTCAGTGGACTTTGGATTGGGATGTTGGCTTGTTGCTACCAAATGTACAAGAAAAGAAAGAGTAGCAGGAAGTTACTCATTCAGTCTGTTTTTACTCAGACTTTATTATTGTGGAAGTTACTTTTATTTCTGTGGTGGAGAAAGCTGTAAATTAGAGTTCACTCACAACTAAAGTCATCTGGATTTCTGGCATATTTATAAACTGCCACATGTTTTCAATCCAACTGTATTACTTCAACATTTCTTTTGTGCTTGCAGTTGTACTAAAGTTTTATTGATAGGAACTGCTGTGGCCCTTTTCCTTTCTTTTCCTATAGAGTACAAGAGTTAAAGATTTAATTTAATAAAAATTACAAACTATATAATTTGATAGGATCAATCTTTAATTAGACTCTCAGTCAATTTTTAGAGATTTCTTTTATAGGTTTTAAGGTATCACAAGCACTGACAGAAGAAAGACTAAAATTTAATCTATAGAAACTTTAATAAAACTGGAGGAAATGTCCTCCTGCATTTGATTTGGCTTCATGTACTGAGGGTATCTGATAGATGTTTACAAAAAAAGAAGAATCTCTCTATAAAACTCTTGCCTGAAATTGTCATGGAGATACATAGAAAATTGAGTCCAAGTCTCCACAGTTGCCACTCTAATAGATATATACTGTATTAGATATCTTTTTCAGAAAGCACGTCCTCCAAGTGTATCTCCACACCATGGGCCATAAAGCACCTCCACTCTTCTCAGACCATCTAAAGACAGTCAATATATTAAAGGTGAAGAAGCTTAACACTGAGGGAAGAAGGCAGAAGATGCCAAGACTAACAACCTAAACTCATTGGGACCATTGGACATTTTCCCTTGGGAAGAGGAACACCACATATATTAGAAAGAATGGGAGGGTTTCATTCAGCTGTGTGGGTTTTGCATGTCTGACATGAGGAAAAGCATTAGTCAACCAGTTTAGGCATAAGTAACAACAAGTAGGTCACCCCAAATCTCTCAACACCACCATTGCACGTTCCCAGTATTCCCTCCCTATCTGGGGAAACTTTTGATGTTTCCTAGGGTGAAAGAATAAATCCTCTGCAGCAAAATTAAATGATAAATAAAAACTCAGATGCTTGGGTCTAACTGCATACAGCAAAGATATGGAATAAATGGACCTAACTCAGTAAAGAAATATAGAAATTGTCTTTTTAATTCTTAGAGCTGATGTCTAAGTTCAACACCCAAAATTTTCACACTGTACCAGAGCATCACTACTTTGTCATGCAATGTCCATAAGGCTGCTGGGATCCATCTTGAAACAGCTGGATTTTTTTTCCCTATGTTTTTCTGAACACTACTAAGGTGATTGAAATGAGAGAGTGATTTTAACCATGTTAAATTTTGTATGACCAGTTGTCTGTTTGATGTTGTACCAATTTTATGTTTAAAGCTCATCACTCCCACCTTATTTTTACATGACCATATGTATTTATGAAGAGATGTTTTATTTGAGAAGGAAAATAAGATGTGTTTCTTTGATTGCTCTTAGAAGATCATACTCCTTTCCCCTAGTCATTTCAGTATCCGTTCTCTGGATCTGTTCCAAAATTACCTTAAATCTGATTTGAAAGTGGGTGATCAGAGTCTATATCATGTACAAACCACCTTGGCAGTACCTTGTATAATAATGTGAATGCTTCAGCGACTCTAAAGAAAACAATCTGCAGTACATCTTAGGCTTGTCTCAGATTCCTTGTGGTTCTCTCATACTGGAGGCTCATAACTATTTTACAGTCTAACAGTACAACCAGATCTCTCTTTCTCTGCTGCTGCCAAGTGATGAGCTCCATAACATGAAATCTTTATGTGGATGGCTTTGTTTTAAACTAAAAATCAGTTTCCATTACTCTGCTTATAAATACAGCAGTTCTTACATGAGCTTCCAAGTTGTTGGCAATGCCTTGGAATTGGTGAACACTGAGCCTCGGAATACCTTCATTATTTATGCAAACCTCTTTATTGACTCAAAGTTGCTAGCAAGTATTTGCAACAATGTATGTCTAAAACCCTCTTCCTAAGTTCCAATAACCCCTTCCCAACCTGACAGACTTCCTTTTTAACATATTATTTTTTTGTTCTACCTACAGTTTTCATTCAGGTTAATAATCTTGAATTACTCTCCATTTTATACATTTTAGACAGTAATTCTCAACTGAGCACTTTATGAACTGCTTCATGCAAATCTAGATAGATCAGAACTTGATCCTTGAGTATGAAATTGCTTCTCTTAAAAAAAAGTTACTTGTGCTAAAACATTTGTGTTTTATGCCACTTCTCTGCATCCTTGATTGCTCAGCTTGCTTGACCATGAAGCCTTCGCTCCACTTCATGTTACATTTTCTCCTTACCACTTAGAATATATTTGTACCATCTCACACAGTGAAAAGCTTTGCTTCTGAGCTTGCTCTTTCATGTGTCAATTGATCAGGATTTTTGGCTGGGGATTACCACAGGATTCTTGATATCACCAGAGTGAAGAGTCTTAGTTTGAATCTGCCTTAATTATGGTTTCTGTTAACAGAAGATTTCTGTTAAACCCTCCTCATCCTTACTCAGATATCCTCCAATTATTCCCTGTTCACAATCATTCTTACTGAAGGATGAGGCAGGAAATCCCTTTAATAACTGGGCAACGTCCAAGTCATCCTGAACTTCTGTTTGACATTCAACATACAATAAGTCTTCCATCATTTTTATTTTTCTGTCTGTATTGTTGAAGACCTTTTCAGAACTAGTGTATTAAAAATAATTTGTAAGTTCCAACTTCATTGAAATTTTGGCAGAAAGAGACTAAGGAATAATCACAACAGAAATAAGATAAAAAGAAATACTGGAAATTTTTCTCAGAATAGACGTTTAAATCCTCTGTGGCACATACTGCATGTCTGAATGTGTGTCAAATAACCACAAATTAAATTGAAACTGTTACCTACTTCTCTTTTACATGGCTGGGAAAACATAGCATTCTCAAACTGTTTTATTTCCTAATATTTTAGGATCATTGTTTTGGATCCTTAGCTTCATTTTCACTCTGTAAAGTGTCAGAGCCAGAATCCTAACAGGAGTAAATTAGCAGAGCTCCAGTGAAATCAAGTCTTGCTGATTTATACCACTAGGTGTTCTGCTTTTAAGGAGCTGTTTCCATGAGTCAAGCTGATTTCTGTCATACCCAGTATCCTCAAGAAGCATGAAGTGTAGTAGTCCCTCTCAAAAAATGGTCCCAAAAGAATCTACACCTCTTCCCCATGCCACTTGGCACACCATCCACTGAAACCTGAACAAAGACTATTGAAAACCGGACCCTTCCTGCCTTAAAATGACAGTTCAGACTTCACTTGAATTGTTCAGTATACTTCTTCTTAATCAGATTATTTGAACCTATTCATTTAACTAATGTGGTTAAAAGCTTGGTTTTTATTAAAATAATCCTTGTAGTCATCAGCAAAGATGAGGATCCACAGTGCTGGGAGCTGTACAAAGTGCTCATATGAAGAGAAAAGCTGTTCCCAGGCAGTCTGACCAACTGAAATAGAGACAGATATGTACAGTATTTTTGTTTCCTTTATGATGCAGAGACACAGCAGTGCTTGTGAAAACAGATCGATGAACTGTTTTCTTTACAGTTGTTCAGCATCATACGATGCCACAACATTACAAAAGGGTAAAATAGTGAGGTGAAGCCACACTGCTTGCCCAACTGACCCTCTGTACACTTCAGTTCCAGCTAGTATGACTCTAGTGTGACCCCACCAGCTACAGTGTAATTGTAAATATCATGAGTGGAGACTGAGGAGCCAGAGGAAAATGCAATCTAGTTGACTAAACAGAATGCATGTCTCTTAAACTGGTACATAAGACTACTGACTGGACATTGCCAGTATACATATATGGGTGACTATAATACAGACATTCATAACTGCAATTACAGACGTGATATTAAAGCATTTAGCTACATTTAACTTGTCATTAAAAAAGCTCCCGCTTGCCAATAGAGATTATAAAGTGATATCTGAGACAGTCAGGAGGAACTGCAATATCCTGCTGCACTGACTCCTGACTGGTTAAGGATGGCTTTCTACTGAGTGGGACCAAAGCTTGGGTTGTTATGACCCAGGATGGCATATGAATTCTAACACAGCTGCTCCTATGAATTTCTGTGATTGCATCTTTATACCTCTACATATGTCCCTACATAATGAAGATGTTTTGTTCATGAATGTTGAGGACGGAAGGTGGGAGAGAGAGAGGGAGAGCAGATCTGCAAAATTCATACATCCTACACTTGTAGAACTCTGTTTGTTACAAAACATGCATTTTATGTTTTAACTACATCTATATCTATCTAGGTGATAAATCATATGGGGTTCTGTTAAACAAAACTTCCCTTTTCATTCTTCTTATCATGGTGCCCTGTGTTCAGCACCATCTCCAAAAGAAAGGTTCAGAGGAAGGCAAGGAATGCTAAGACAGCCAAAAAACTTTCTAGCAAAACTAAGAATGCAATCAGTAAAGATTTTTTTTTCCAAACAGGGCAAGAATGGCTGTAAAGAGAAAGAAAATTAACCATTTTTCCTGTTGAGGGTGGATTGAATGGGAAATAATGGATTCAAGGTGAAGACAAAAATGTGGAGAAAATGTTGGGGGGATTATTTTAATCACAGAGATAGTTTTGTACCAAGGGAATTTCCCATAATAACTGTAAGATGTCCCATAAAGATTGGACGAATTTACATACAACTTCCCTTGGGGCAGGAGGACAGCCTAGACACCTTTCATGGTCCCTCCTGAGTCTTCTGAGTCCACAAATAAAGGACAACATAAATCAGCGTAAATATTTCTTCCACAAACAGAATTTTTCTATGCTTTACTGCCTTCGACATGAGTCAGTTCCTAAGGCACCATTGCTTCCCTGGTACCCATACACTGGGGAGTTGAGTAAGTCTCCTAAAACTAGGACATTTGCGTTCATGACTTTTGTCACTTACGAACTTGTCTGTGGACAGGGAAGAGTAAAATAAACAAGGTGCAACTATAAACCCAGACAATATCACAGATATTTTCTTCAAAAGAAAGGCGAATTTCAAAGCTTTCACTTCTCCTGTCACAGCACTGGTGGAAAACAGTATCTGTTTATTGATTCCCCCTATTTTTCATCCTGCTTCCAACCAACGTGTGAGGGGCTTCAAAGTCATGCCAGTGGTGCTACATCTATTTCTGGAACAACAGTTATTCCAGTGAATAAAAAGCCATGGCCTATGATAGACCATTTGGATTTTTGCCTGTAATTGTTTAAGAGAACTTTACTTAAGCAATAAAAGAATGAGGCCAGAGAATAATATTAAGGAGATCTTTGATCTTCCTCCTTCAAACCAGCCTCTCTCTTTACCAAAGGAATAGGATCTTCCTAATAATATTATGGATGAGACAAAAAAAATCTCCCCAAACCCACGGCAGACTAGAAGAGAATTAGAAAGTTACTTGAATCGAATGAACTTGTTCTAGTCACCACTTTGGCTTATGTGCCAGGAAAGTATAAATATGGGAGATCCTATTCCTAGAAGTGCTGTTTGTTGATGCTGGTTTTCTTTTTACATCAGTGAAAAACCTTCTTGGTGCATTTTTGCTCTCAGTTTTCTTAGGATATAAGCAAATTATGCTCCTGTAAAACAAGCATGTCTCAGTCTTTCTCTGTTAAATTATAGTGTTTTCTGCTATCCACCTAGAGGTGAAGAGATGATGAGGTATCATTATATATTCATAATATATATCTATATAATATATAGATGTATTTATATAGAGAACTCACTGAGAGCCTTAAGGTGGTGAATATTTATTGCCATAAAATTAATCTGCTAGATAAGATAGAAGTATCTATTTTACAGAAAGCTTGAGTTCCTTAAGGCAGTCCTAAGGCCAGACAGTGATGTTAAGAGGTAGAACAGACTGGAACTTTACTCTCCCAAGCCTCCAGCTAATTTGCTAACTACTTAATCTGTCTCTTTCTTCACTACGTTTTAGGTGGGGTATGAAAGTAAGAAAAGCTTTTGCCAGCTCCTCTCTGCACTCCTGCCTAAGAGCCAGCCAGATACTCACTCCGGTATTGTCTAGTAAGTAAGGTAAAGTATTTCCTAATGTGTAGTGATTTTTGTTTCTACAAAGCCACAATATTACTGGTGTGTGTCAGCATTGCTGAGTCCACTGGTGTAATTGTAATAATTTTAAGTATAAGGTGACTTCTATGCTGTACTTGGATGGTGTCTTAATTGCTACAGGGTCATAAGAGGTCTTTTTATTTTCACTGCACTGTGCATTAGCATTCTTCTCAGGGGTTCTTTTCTGAGAGTTTAAAGAAGTCTGTTCTTACTCCTACACAAAATGTGGAATTGTTAGGCTTTACTGTGGAGACATTAAATCAGACTCTGGAGATTCCTTTGTCGAAAAGGAAGCTGTATTGTTAAAATTACATCTGGCTTTTGCACGTGTCACATTTCACGGGAGCATTGAGCCTGTATTATCTAGTGGCTTTGCTTGCAGTCTTTCTTCACACAGTGCTATTTTTAGATTTCATACTGTTGGAATTCAATAGTCTAGTTGTCAAGGCAAGCAAGAGAAGATAGTTAAGGCTGAATTTGTCAATGATTCAGCCATGTTCATTGCTACTATTACTATATAATCTTACCATAGTGGGGGACAAATACCACATTCAGGACATTTAATTGCATGGAACTGTCAGGTTTTAGATTGAAATTATAAAGTACTTAAATATAATTACAGACTGGGTTTGAATCATTACAGAATAAGTAGAAGGTGGGGGAAGTTGTAGCTTTTCTGAAAGGAATGACAGTCACCTACACTGTGACTTCAGCTAGAATTTTGCCCTTTTTTCCTCTCTCATGACCATTTTGTCTCCACAGGAACTTTTGTTCAAATACCCTTACAGTTACAAGAGGAGAAAAGAGTTTGGCTGTAGTGTTAGATGAGGACAGTGAAGGATCAGATCAGAACACTATTCTGACCCGGTGTATATTAAGAAGTGAAGGCATTTTCAGTTAAACAGTGTCACGATCGAAATCCATGAAAACCCTGGCTCCAGCGGGCTACAAATTGAGGTTTAATATTCTGATGTTACACTGAATAACTGAAAAGCCATGAATGAGAAAATAGGCATTATTCTTCATAGGTGAATACCTTTGTAACGCATACCTATTTAAAGAGTATTAAAGGCAATGATCCAGTAGAGCATAAAACCCATATACAGTTCTCATCACAAGGGTTATTTCATTGAAAATAGTGTGCTCTTTGGCTTAGCAGAGCTCCTGGGTCATAAAGAATGCAGAATTTCAAAGATCACCAAATTATAAATCTCAGTGATTTCTGATTTCCAAAATTCTTATTACGCCCTTTCAGTCACTGTAATAAAATCACTCTGATTTAGCAGATATGGGATATTTCTTTTAATTAAGTTAAAATTAGGAGATGCAATCAACGTGGCAAAAACTCCACTGTGGCACTCCTGTCACTGAGTGCATATATCCTGAGATCTTTAGGTGCTGGGGAGACCAATGCACTTGCTATTGCCATAGCTGTTAGATGGGATGTCCCAAAGCTGTAGGTGGTAAAGGTGCTAGTTTGAGGTTGCTCTGGGTGCAGATAGTCTAAGGGAATGGAAATGGCAAGGGTGGGGATGGAAAACTTTCCCTTGGAACTGTCTTAAATGAGCTCAGCACTTTCTGTGCTGGCAGAAACTTGTCAGCAGAATGAAAACAAGTTTCTAGATATCAGACACCCAAGGTATTATTGATTAAAAAAGGATTTAAGAGTGGTGCATTATAGATACAAGATAAAATACCTACTTGGAGAAATCCAACAACCCTTAAATTTTCCTATTCTACAAACTTAAGCTTAAATCACAATTCTAAAAAAATAAGCCATAAACTTCAGTTGTTTGAGTGCTGTCTGGCAGGAAAACCTGATTATTGTCAGTTTGCTCTTTGCAGTGCGAAAGATTTGCAGGACGAAGTACCAGTTTCCTAGCAACCATAGATCCCCTAAGAATCTTCTCTTTGATAGTTCTTAAAATATGTTAATGCCACTAGATAGTGCAAAATAAAACATTGGAATCCACACCTAATGAAAGGAGGAATTTTGATTTATATCTCCAGTCCAGAATAGCAATACAGTAGTTGACAACTGTAGCACAGTTCTGACAGTGACTCAATCCAGTTTGGGTTGCTAACCATTTTTGTTTTGCTTTTGTTTAATTAGATTCTTATTACTAAATCCCAATAGTGCAAATGCTTGTACACATATAACTGGGTATATGAGTAGTCCCAGTGAACTTCATGTGACTATTTATGTGTTTAATTATTTGCTGGACTGAAGATTTACTGTCTGAATTTCAGTGGGCAATATTTTAAAGGACTGCTCCTCTCTCTTCCCCTGTTTATCTACAGGCATCTTATTAGGAGATTATTCTCTGACAATCTGTTATACATATGCTGAGAAATAGAGAATTTAAATCTTGAAAGCAAAGTTCAAAGCTCACATTCTCATGGGGGGTTTTGATTCATCAATTATGTTGTCCTCAGAGCATCTACAGAGTGCATCACCCCTCCAAAATGCAGTAAATCTTTAAGGGTGAAGCCCAGGGAGCAGGAGGGAAATAAAATAGGAGCAGGCATGTTAATCAATTCAAATGCCTACTACAAGGGACAGCTGCAGTGGTGTGCCAAGAGACATCAAAAGGGCTACACAGATGTAAACCAGCCCAGGATGCAAGACTCTGCATTTAATGTGGAATCCCAAAGGATTTATTCATGATGCTGCATTGCTATTTTTAATGAATGAAGCACGAAGGACCATAGTGCCAGGCAGAATTTATTGGAAGGGATTGAAATTCCAGATTTCTGACAAACAGGGAGAAGAGTTCACAAATCTTTTTTGAAAGGATTGTCCCCCCTCAACTACACCTTTCTGAAGAGACAGAACAATTGAAAGAAGAACGAACTGTATTAAACAGGTTGTCAGGAATCTTGAAATTAGCAAAAATGGATCTTCCCTTATGGAGTTGTGCTATAATGAACACATTTATGCTAAGCCTCTGAAGGGCAGTTGAGGTAGTTAGAAAAAGAGTAGCATTTCTCATCCACTTCTGATTATTGTCTAAGTGCTACAGAATCTTATTGGTTTGGTCCTTATTACATTCGTTATAGAGGCTTCACTTAAAGAAAAAAAGGCTTCCCCATATTCCTTTTATAGGCAAAGGATAACTGGCCATTTGTGGTCAGAATATCTGTTTGGCTTATTTGAGAGTGAAAAAAGTTGATAGAACAGAAGTGAAGTATATGAGAGGCAGTGTCACGTCTGTCTCCTCCAGAGAAGCCCTGCCTGAGATCTTGAGTGGCAGAAGAAGGGAACTTTCCTTCTATTTAAAGCATTTCTATTTGTAGCATATTGAAAAGAGCTGCCACTAGTTTCTATTCATGTAATCAGTAAGCAAAGCTACAGTAAAGTGGAGAGGGATTCTCCAGGTAACAAAGTTCTCTGTAACTGAGGACTATGGCCTTCTTTTGAGTATTTATAAAAAGATACTTCTATATCTTCTAGACTTCTGAAACTGCTAAAGAGTATTGCAGGCATCTGATTGTTTTCTTGTATGGAGCTCTGACATTTAGAATCTTTTTAAAAGTTACTGCAAAGGCGAGGAAATTTCTTTCTGTGAGTTCTCTGATGTGTGCTGTCTGTAGATACAGCCACTCAGATGATTACTGCAATGGTCTAAAAGGAAAGCTTTTTACAAACTTTATTTATTTATAAGTGAGATTATAAGTGAACAACCAAGATCATAAACAGGCCTAAAATATTTCTCTATTTTTATCCTGCCCCTAAACTAGCAAAAAATGATGGTAGATTTTCATGACTTTTTTCTCTATTCAACAAGAATTTCTTTCTTTCTTAATGCTTGCGTCATTATTTAGCACAACAGTACAACTTGCCCCCACATCAGGGAAGTTTGATTTCTTGTTATATGGTAGATATATTTTACAGACTGTCCTCTTCTGTGACCCCATATGATTTCTGAGCCACAGACCATATGTGAAGCAGTGCTACTGACCAAGGTCAGTCAGTCTTCCATTCACATCCCTGGTGGCTACTGTTGAGACAAGAAAAGGGGACTGAAACATAAGAAGAGCCTATCAAAAGGCTATAGAGAGAAGAAGAATGGTGAGGTATCAAATAATGACAGCCTACACCTGCAAACAGGTCATGTTGTACTAAATAAATTCGTAAGAGCAGTATTATTGCCTTAAAAATATGTCTTCAAGTGCTTTGCTAGGCTAATGGTTTTCTGATGAATTCCTGACAAAGAGGTGCGGAATAGAGAGGTTCTGGCTTTTCCCAAACTGCAGGGACATTACAGAACTGCTCTCTTTCACAAGAGGTCAACAGAAAGTCGCTGAATTCTGAGTGGTTGTAGAAGACATGCTTTTAATATGAGCCAGGGAAAGTTTTCCCTTGCCAAGTGGCAATGAAAGAGACTGAGCAGGCCACATCAGAGTGACTTCAGCCAGAGTGTCCTTATTAATTACTCCAAAAGACCTTCTGGATAGATACAAATGGAAAAAAAATGAGAGTCAAGGAATTTGCTCCGCTGCCACCAGAAGTCATGTTTTGAGAGTGGGTTTTCTTTAGTTGTTATTATTTCAGAGGGGGTGGGCATTTTCTGAACTGTGTTATGCCCATCACTTCTTTAGGAGAATGGCAGCTTTGGGCATCAGAAAGACAATTGCATGGAAATGAACAAGGACAGTCACTTGCAGAGACTCAAGGATATTGCACAGGCTTGAAGAAACAAAGAACATCTAAGTGAGACCCTAATAAATTAATGAACAGTGCTTTATAAATAGTTTCCAGTCAAGGTTACATCAAGATATAGTAACTTTTAAGAAGACAACTAAAAAGGGAACTAGTGTCTCAAACACCAAAGGGGATGTTAGAAACCTTGGTTAAATTCCTTCAATTACTTCATATTTCCTTTTCAGTAAGCCTCTTGAACCCTACTATTGCTGGATAATTAACTGCATTCACATGTGGAGGTTAAAGGTCTAAACCCCCATCTATCTTAAAACATACAGTGTACTTGCACTACAAAAGTCACTGTTTCTTCTTGTATATTTATGTCACAATCATGCAATGACAACTGCAGTCATAATTCTATTTCAGTTAGGAAAGCTGTATGATTACTGCACTGTTTTCATGAAAAAGACAAGGAAAATACAGCTATTAAAGATTTGACTTGTTAAGCTCTGTAAAGTGAAATATATTTGGTGTCTGCCATAGGTTTTGGTTTCCATTTAAATTGAATTTTTGTATCAAAGAGGGAAGATGTTGCTGTGGTTCAAGACTTCATTTCATCTAGCTTCACAAATCTTGCTTTTCAACTCATTCTTTGAGTGACAAGGACTAGTCAGGAGATGGATTTGTGTCTTAGTGTCTCTGTATTGATACCTGTGAAATAAACATTGTAAACAGAGCTTCACAATATCACAAATATGCAGAGAGAAGAGAAGAACCAATGACTGTGAAATCTTCAGAAGCAAAAGGAGATGGACTCAGTAAAAAAACCACAGGCAGTGTCATATTTGTAAAACACTTATGCCTGACTATAGCAAGGAAATGGGGCATTAAATTAAGTATAAATTAAAGTGAAGGGAAATTTATATTGGTAGTGGTCCTTGGAGTGACAATACAGCTGTGAACATCAAGCAGTAAAATAAAAGCTCTTGTGTAGAAATAAAAAAAGGGAGGCTATGCATCTGCCAAATGCTTTGTAGCAAAGTAGAAGGGATTTTAGTGCTGAAAATCTTCTTGAGACATTAATCAGACTGATAGACTGGGGACAGGCACACTGACAAACAGTAAAGCATATAAGCAACTACAAGGTATGCAGGGATAAAGAGATTTCTGGATGGCCAAACTAAAAAGAATCACAGTGAGAACTTCAAGGTAGAGTACTGTCATCTCATACAGTCTTACATTTCTTCTTTGAACAGTGTAAACATGAGGAACTGAGGGAAGAGAACCAAAGAAAGAAGAATTGTCACCAGTGTGGCAGAGTAGAGAATCAAGGGAAGTAAAAAAATTGCATGAAGCATAAAATTAAAGAGAGCGAGATAACTAAAATGGGGGAGGGTTAAAAAAGAATATATCTAGAAAACCTAGGAGTAAATGGAAAATATAAGGCTAAGCAGACAAAACAGAAATTTTGGTATACAATATAAATCTAATGACATTATTGCAGTCAACATACCAAGAGCCTTTTTTCACAAACACTATATATATAATATCAGAGCCAGTCAGAGAAAGCCCATCCTATGATGTTCTTTTGCAGCTGGGGAAGGATCTAAATTTATAGACTGAAATTCTGTCTCTATTGATCTCTGTGGGATTTTTGCTATTTGATTCAACTGTCTTCAGAATTTCATCCAACATCCTCTGGGATAGGGAATTTACTTTGACTTCCAGTTTGGTATTAGTATTTATCAGTGAGAGGATGACATCACTCTTCTCTCTCTTAAACCAAAGGGAATAGCTAGGGTTTGTCTGTAAGCCTGTAAGCCTGTACTGTTCAGACATCACTAGGAAAGGGCTGTTGGGATCACCTCCTCTTTAAGGCTCCAGTGAGCAGTCTAGCAGCCTGGCTTTGACTACAGAGCCAAATGAACCCTCAGAAAGAAATATTTCATGCTGCCAGGTCATTCTTTCAAAAAGAAAAACTGCCTTTTTCTCTTTAGAGCAGTAACTGACACATATTAAATGAGCTAGTCAAGTTTTACAGGGAGAATTCATACATTTTATTACACCAGTTGGTACTTCTGAAAAGCAAACAGAAAAGCCATGACATCCTTGAAAATTTATTGGGAACAAACAAAGGTTTAAACACAAAAAGTCTTTTTTGTTGTTTTTCTTTCTCCTACTATAACATTTGGCCCAATAGAATTTCTGTTTTCCTGCAAACACTTCCTATTTATGTCATTATATTTTCAAAGCTAGAATAGCCCTGCAAAAATGTATGGCATGGATGCTGAGTATCCTTCCCTTTTTGGCTACCACTGTATCCAGTTTTCTTCAGCTTGGTGGTGACCTACACACTCTTCTCCTTGCTAATTTTCCACATCAGTGGTCACAAGAGGTGCATTTTGAAATTCAATGCTCATGGTGTTGTAGCATTTAAACTAAAAGTATTATCCCTAATGTTTCACAAGAAAATGTATAAAGTGACAAAGTGAGTGATTGTGGAATAACTCATAAGTAGGAACCAGCTTTCTAATTCCTGCCAGATAGAATTTGGATTATATCTTGCTGCCTGGGGATTTATATACCTTCAGACAAATGTCTAACTTCACTCTGATTCCTACTGATCTTTTAGACCTTCAGATGGTTTTGTGACAATGAGCTCCACATGCAACTTTATTTAAAAATCACTTTTGATCAGTTTTGATCTTATTGCCTTTCTGTGTCATTTAAGTCTTTCATTCTTGCATTATGAAAGTAGAAACTGGAGCACCTGACAATCATTTTTCTAGCCATAGTTTTGTGTATGTTTCTCCTAAACATAATGCACTCTTTTTGCTGTCTCTTCCTAAAGAAGTCTTTTAGCTACTTTTAGTTCCTCTTTTTTAAAAGCTTTCTCTTTCTGATTGGTGTTGGCAAAATGAAGATGAGAATTCTTTTCTGTACTCTAGACCAGGGTTATACGGTCAGAAAATTGCATTCTCTCCTACCTACTTTTTCTTGACTACAGCAGTGTCCAGAAAATCTTCCTACTGGGTTTTCCATGAGGCTTTTTTGTTTTGTTCCTGTCTTCTTCCCAACAATAAATTTAGACTTCTTATCACCAAGTACACTTGGATTTGTCAGTATTGAACTTTGCCTTCCCTTGTGCTATATCTTCATGCAGCTGTGTTAGTTCTTCTTGAAATCTATTATCTACTGATTTTTCTGAATAAGTTTGTGCATCTTTAAGGGTTTTTCCCTTCAGTTTTCATCTACTTTTTTTTAGATCATTGCCAAAACATGACTCAGTAGTCACCGTGTTAACCTAATATTAGCCTTTAACTTTTATTAACCTTTTGGAATATTCAGTCTTACAATTTCTAGTTCTTAGCTTGTTTTGAATGACAACAACATTTTACTTCTCTCTCACTCCTTTCTGACTCCTTGATTCAGCTAATAGAACCACATATTCTACACAAAGCTCCCTGGAACCTACCGAATGTAACACATGCAATCCTCTGGAACGACTTGGAGAACAGTAACTTTAAGAAGCCTTTGAGAAGGATGCATTGCAGAATTACACAACAGGCAACCTTGCCTCTGGTCTGGAATGACCATGGAGCATAGGCTCTTTGAATCCATTTCCACATACACAAACTTCTTCTGTCACAGGATAATTCTTGTGTCTCTCTTCAGTGGCAGCTTCAAATTTTTCTCAGTCTTTCTAACATTAGTCTTGCTTTACTCTGTGCAAGGAGGTGAATATACTTCTTTAACATTAACATCTCTTTAGTTTTAAATCCAGGTAGGATTTCAGCTAAATAGTCAGAACTCCTTGACCCTCAGCTGACTCTGTCTTACAGTCTCCTAGTCTAAATGTACGACCTTACCTTCCTACACGTGGATGTATAATTTTATCATTGGCTGTTTAAATGTTCTTTCAGTAAATGAGAAAGGAGATCACTCTGTCCTGATCTCATTCTTATTTGTCACACTATGAATGTTTTCATTGCCCATGAATTAATCATGAAAGGTTTTCCTTGCAATCACCAATGAAAAGTCTTAATATTCTTGGACTTGATTTCTGAGACCCTTGTAAGGTGATTTCATTTGAAAGAACTCTTTAGAGAGTTGTTAGCCTCTTCTGTATTCACTGTAAAAGTGTCTTATCGCTATTGTATAGCTTCATAAATTTTTTCAAAGGAAAGCATCATGTCATATTAAATAAAATATCCCTAACAGACTGCTACAGTTGCTCTTTTAAATTCATTAGTCCTTTGGGCAACTTTGGCCAGAGTGTGAAGCTGACATTTTCTAGGTTTAGAAATATCACAGTACTTCTTATCAGAGTGATGATATTTTATAGAACTTTGAAAAAGACCCCAGTTTAATTATTTCCTTCCAACCTGCTGTGAATATGCAAAACTCAAACTGAGAAATCAGATTTTACAATTATTTAGCATCTTAAACTGAGACTCAGGTTCTGTGAGGACTATCCAATCTGTCTTTTTGGGGGTGTCCTTTGATAATGAATCCTAGTTGTTAAGGCTGGAGACCTGACTGAAGCACACTGTGTTTCCTTCTGCAATTGGCAGCTGGGGTTTCATTCCCATAAAAATCATGACAGGACAGTGATAGGAGAGAGAGTGAAATCCAAAGTCTCAAATGACAAAGATTCAGGACTACTGGGGACTTGTGAGTATAGAAGCATAGAAAGTTGCCTGAAATTAACACCAGACAAAAGAAGACATAAAATTTTCTACTTAAAAATGTGGCTAATTCAGAAGGAAAAGGAGGTTAAGGAAGGAAATGCAAAAATATATTACATTATTATTATTGTTGTAGTAGTTGTTTATGTTATTCTTTTATTTAGAATCTGTTATCAGATAAACACCCTGAAGGCAAAGCATCATTAAGGAAGAACTACTGAAATTTCTACTTAAAAATCTTGATACAGTTATGTCAACTTAAATTAAAAAGTTATTTTAAAAAATGTAGACAAGATAAAGAAAGGCCTATTCATAAAAGAAAGAGACTTTTTCCCAGAAGAACCTAAAGGAATAGAATCATAAGTTCTTTAAAAGAAAATAAAAAAAAAAGGGAAAAAATATAGTAGAAGCAGCAGCAATTTTTTTTTTTTGGAACTTTTTTAAACTGAATGTGGCAAAAGATTACAAGTCTCTTCTAAATAATAGGTAGAATTTTAAACGAGCTGTTGCTTGGAAGACATTCTTACCTCTATACTAAGCAGCTAAATAAATTATCAAATATAAGGCTGTAAAGTTCTGAACATTTATCAAAATATTTCAAATCAATACTGGATAAACTATTAAGAACCAAAGTCATAGGAGTAAGCTATTTTTAACAAAAGGGAATGCTTAACACTCTATCATCAAAAATTAAAGCATCTAATTCTTGGTGAAATCATGCAAACCATGTTGTCTACAAAGTTGTTAGCAGTGCCACATTTTCTCCCTTGGCTCCAGAATGGAAAAGCTGCATCATCCTTTTCCATTAAGAAATTAAAGGCTCAGATAAATGTGACCTCCACGGCATGTGCCCTGCTCCCAGATTCCTGTATAAACTTTCTCCCAACAGGAGCTTTAACTGGACAGTTCTCAAGGCATTTCAGGACTGAGCAGCTCAGGTGCAGTGCTCATGCTGATGAGATGAGGAGGGTGTCTGGCAGTGGGGGTTTGAGGTGATCTGAATCTGCCTCCGCCTCCATGGGAGAGACAAGCTTGTGAGGGATGCTGCAAGCTTACTTGGCTGCCAGGCTCTCCAGCTCATGTGTGATGAGATCCCAGAGAAATCATCACCATCGGTGTCCTGGGAATCAATCCCAAAGATACTCCCTCTTACCTCCAAGCAGTACCTGTCACATGCATCTCATCCAGTTTTGGTGTACAATCCAAAGAATGAGGATGAGTGCTGGCTCCAAGCACATGCAAGTATTTTTCTGCCTGCTTTCGTTTCATTGCTTAACACATCAGGAAGCACACTCCCTCACAGTGAGTGCTTGCAACATTAGATTCTCAAGCCCTACTGCTTTGCCTTTAACTTCACTTCTCTGTAATGAGTAGTGGACATAATGTATTATACAATGATAATAACAGCACATGTATCATTGGACTTCCTACTTACAGCATTTGTCTTAATGCTTAAATCATATTCATCCACAAATAAATAGAACTCAGTGATAGACAATTTCAGGCTTTATGTCAGGAGTTCATAAAAAGCTATAGTTCTTTTACTGCTTCTTTTCTTCCCCCTAGTTCTCTTTTTTGTTTTCCACTTTAATATTTTGAAAGGTAAAGGATTATTATAAAACAGTAGCATGGCTGTCAGTTAACTTTTAATGTGTTCTGTTAAGTGGAGAGAGGTAGGGATACATCACTGAATAAAGAGAATTTATTTGAAGCACTGTAGGCCCAAGGTGAACACACAACACCCCATTGCACCAGTGGTAAATAAAAAATGCAGAAGGAGTAGAGAGAAGCAGAGCTGTGCAAAGGTCTGCTAGATCAGGTATTTTGGGAAATACAGATGACAACTGGAAAAGATTTTAATAAATAAAGTGCACCTATAATCTGTGAAAATAATGTATGACAATGGAAAGCAACATAATAAAAAGGTAAATACATTTCTCACAGTAACAAGTTCTTCTGCACTTTTACTGATGTTAATAGTTTGCAGTTAATCCAGACATGGTAATTTAACTGCAAAACTGCATTACAGGGGTTTGAGTGCTGTACTTGACATAGAAACTTAAGATATTTTTAACTTTGAGCTATAAAAGGAAAGTGTAAATATAGAAAGTCTGTGACTGAACTAAGTCTGAACCGCAACAGCTTTGCAGGCTGCAAGTCCTGGGCTGTGTCTGGCAGAAAAGGCACCGACTGCTGGAAGACTCAGGACAAACCTTAGACAAGATGGTTAAATCTGCCACGACATGCAGTCATTCTACATAGATCAGAGTTTTCTGGGGTTGAGAGTGCGCTGATATTATAGACAGACTTAATTTAATTTATTAATAAGAATAGGGTGCCCAAGGAAGTGGTGGAGTCAACATCCCTGGAGGCGTTTAAGAGGAGTCTGAATCTGGTGCTGGGTGATATGACTTAGTGGTTTAGGGGTTACAGTGGTGGTGTTGGGTTGACAGTTGGACTGGATGATCCTAAAGGTCTTTACCAACCTTGATAATTCTATGATTCTGGGGGGTGGTTTTTGTTCATTTTTGGGTTTTTTTTGGTTTGGTTTGGTTTATTTTGGGTTTGGGATTTTTGGTTTGTTTTTGTTTGGTTTGGTTTGTTTTTGTTTTTTTGTTGTTATATACAGCCCAAGTGGAAATACGTAAGTACAGAAGAATAATTTTTTCAGGGAGAGGAATTTAGATGGTATATATGAGGATTAACGTGTTCATAGATTTAGATGCCCTTAAATAGGCCAATGAAGACAGCATTGCAGACACATTTTGCACAAAAACACAACATTCATGCCATTTGTAAGCCTTACAGAGATGATACTGTGATCTGGAAGAAAAATAATGGGTTAATGTGATAATAGGGTATAAGCAACTTTGGAAAGAACCAGTCTTACTGATCTGGAGCCAAAAACCATTTACTGCCATACAGAAATTTTCCTTTCAACAAACTGAAGCAAGCAAGAAGCTAATAATCCCCCAGTTTTTTCTTCCTGTTATCCTAGAGGGATATATTTATGCTTTTGTAAAATTCTGTTATGACTAGCAGGTTCATAAGCTATATTAAGTGTGAAATAATAAAAGGTATTAGTGACACAATTTAGTGTCAACCTGTCTGCTCTGTCAAAAAAAGAAAGGTGTACAGATGTTTGTGAAAATGGCTGATTCTTTTGGTGAATGTGTGTCTAATTTAGTTGCTTAAAGAAGGACCTGGGAATGACGCATGCAAAACTGCCCACTGAAAAAGGACTGCTCATTTTAAATAACTTTAGGAAATGGAGGAATTAAATCAACAGATGTTCATATCTTGAGGTACTACAACATGAGGCACAAGACTCAGTTGCCCTTTGGTGCCTCAGGAGGTACTCAAGCAGTGCCATACCTTTGCTGACCAGACTGCACACAATGTTCACAGAATATGCTAAGTTGGAAGGTACCCACAAGGATCACTGAGTCCAGCTCCTGGCCCTGCACAGAACAACTCAGAGGATCACACCATGTGCCTGAGGGCATTGTCCAAACGCTCTGTTGAGCTCTGACAGAGGCTTCCTGACACTTTCCTGGGGAGCCTCTTTCACTTCTAAAACTTATTTTTTCTCAGATATAAAGATTATATTATATTCTAACACTCATGATAATTTAATTATCTGTTTAGTTATCTGTTTTGGGAAAAGATACCATGTTTTCAGTAGCAGGCTATACCTTAAAAGCTTTTAAAAAAAAACAAAGCAAGGCATAAACACTTCACAATAGCAAAGACAGAAAAGCTCCTAAGTAGCAGAGATTTGGTAAGCACTGCTAGAGGATAGGAGAAATTTCTAGTATGGATTAGCATAAGGATTCCTTAAACTATATAAATAAAGGAATTAATGGATCATGCTATCATTCTATGGATGAATTCCTTCATCTTTCTAAGGTAGGTTTTTGCAACACATTCATTTTATGAGAGGATCTTGAAACACTAAACAAAACTTAAGATTTTTTTTTAGATCTTACTTTGCAGCTGGAGAAACTGAGGAACTGACAAGTTCAACCCTTACTTAAAGTTACACAATAAACCAGTGGAGGAAATTGTAAGAAAAGCCAGTATTATTTCCTATAACTCTATATCTAACTTTACCTACAATTTGCAGCAATACATATCTGGAAAATAATTGTCTGTATAAGAAACAACAATCAGCACTGGAGCAGCTGTGGTGGTAACAATTGCTGTTTCACAGAAATTAATGATTTAAAAGATATATGTAAGCCAGTTCTTCCTGAAAAATTACATCAGTGAACATACACCTTCATAAAATTCCATTACAGCTTAGAGGACACATGCTAATATTTATTATAGCTATTAGGCTCCATAGTTTTCAGAAATGCAAAAATCAAGCTATTGATCTGTGGTATTAAAATAACTGAGCTACTAGAAGAGTTACCTGTTGTGTTTCTTCTGCTGATAGAAGTCCAATAAGAGAGAAAGATACTTAATCCCTGGTTGTCATGATGTTTAGCTAATTATTGTGTTATTAAATAGTGACTCAGTCAGAAGGGTTCATTTGTTTCTTCCCTCTCAACTGGAACTGGAAAGGTTATGCAATAAGTGAAAGCTGAAACTTTCTTCTCAGCACCCCATTCTTTGTCACTCACATTTCCCAACGTGGGGGAGAGATGTCTTTCCTTCAAGGAAGGAAGGAACACCTAAGATGTGAATGAATGCAAGAAAAGCAGGAAACCGACCACAGCTGTCAATACACAATTTATAGAGCTGTAACACTGCTGTGGTAATATCAGTCAGAGACACAATAGCCTGTAAAAAAGGATTCCTGCAGACCTGAGCTCAGAAATGAAGCCATTAGCTATGTTAGTCCCCAGCATTTGTTCTGAAGGCCTGGTGGTTGAGGAACAAAGCCTCTTTCCTTCCCAGGTTGCTTCCTGCAATGTTAGTTTCTACACTCCAAGATGATTGTGAGCAAGGTACAAAAAAGCTGCCAGTAGCTTGCGAGTGGAACAGTCTTACTTCTTTCTGCCCTTGCCTATTTCCAGCATAAATAAACAGATAAATAATAATTTGCCAACAACTTCCCTCCTGCTGTAGGGAAATGTTTCATGTTTTGTTGGAATAATTAATAGGCTTTTTGTTATTTTCTGCCACCATATGCTGCTTTCCTGCTCTGTATTTGCAACTTCTCAGACCAGCTCCCAGTTTTGCAGTGCTGGGACATGAATGGCAGATTGGTTGTGGAAGGTGGGCAGAGAAAGGGAAGGGTGGGAAAGGGGGGTTTATGTACTTACACCCTAACTCTGAAAAAAGAACTTAGGGCTGCTCTTGTAGCTATCAGTGAAGTAAAAAGCCATTTACTTGTAACTGGAGAGTGACTGGCTCAACAAAAGAGCCAAACTAATTTAGTTTTAATTATTTATTGTGTTCCAATTCTCATTACTGATTCTGTTCTAATTGTATTTTTAATTAACAGCATTGATTGCAATGGTCTGTACACTTCACTCATGTAACTCCTGACTGGTTTAGCTTCCATTTTGCTTTACTAAAAACCTGGAAAAAGGAAGCAAGAGGAAGCCTCAAAATACTGAAAGAAGACAGGTGTATCCAGGGCAAATGAAGGATCTTTCCTGAACTTTAATGGTGAATATGGGCACTTACAAAGACAATTTTAGCAGATTTTTGTTAGCAATTTATTACTCCATGCAAATTCCTTATGATGAGTGAGTAACTCTAGCTTTGCATGGTTTGCAATATGGTGGTTCTGTTTCCTCTTCATGAAAACTTCTATTTGGGGATCATCTGAGCTGGAGTGGTGAGAGGTGAGTGCCTGTCACAGCACGGCCTCCATGGTTGCTGTGTTTGCATTCCCCACTGTGGGGCCAGGGACTCCTCCGGGCTCTGTCAGGGTAGTGGGAGGGCTCGGGGGTCAGACCCAGCCCCCTGCCCTGGGCACCTCCCCAGATCATTACAGCCTGCTGGTGCTCTCTGGTCCGTGATTGCTCACTGTTGTTGCTCCATTGAACCCTGCTGGTTTACCAGCACTCCCAGTTTTCCTGTTGCAAGACTATGATTCAGCGCTGGGTATCCAGAAATAGGACATGTCTGGTACTTTCTGTGAGCTCGCAGCACCGCACAACATCACAAGTGGAGCAAAGGTCTGGCTGGCTGCTGGAGAAATAAGTGGTTGTGAATCGCTTTTTAAATCCTCAATAGCTGCTCATTTTAGCCCTGTTCACACAGCAGGTTTTTGTTACTACACTTATCCAGGGAATAGCTGTTCTTTGGGGGAAATGTCTCTTCCTTTTTAAGAGAACAGGTGTAGCTGTATGAACAGGCCCAGTATTTATTCCTCTTTCTCTTTTGTTTAGAATGCTCTTGCCATTCAAGCAGGGAGCAGAAGGAAGAGATTGCCATATCACTGATAATTCTTGCCCAACTAGCATCAAATATTAATGCAAACAGCTCATAAGCTCGACAGATACAGATGTCCATTTGAATAATTTTAGTTTGTCTTTGTAGGTATTGAATTTACAGTCAGAAATTGAGAGCTGTTGGCCAACAGTGTCACAACAGAGGGCTTTGCAGACTACAGTCTAGGAGATTGTTGTTCAGCAATAGGTACTCCAAGGCTGTTGTACCCAGCTCCCTTGGATTTTTTCAACATTAAGTTCCAAAAATGTTCTGGAATATCCTTTAGGTAGTGAAAAAGGAAAGGGAGTTAGATGTAGATACAATGCTGAGTTGAGGTATGGAGAAAACAAGGTCATCTTTAAACAACTTCTGTCCATTCTAGGTAGTGAGTAAGTAAAACACAGAATAAAAAGACTTGAAGAGTTTTCAACAGAGATTGATTTTCAATATGAGAAAGGTTCCTTTAAATTTGATAAATACCTGCTTATTTTTGGGAAATCAGCATTAGGGAAATTTGAAAAGCATCCTCTCAAAAGTATTACACAAGGGTATAAATGCACTACTGTAGTTTCCAACTCAGATAAAGGAACAGAATTGCATGTTTTATTTACTCTCCATATATAGAAAACAATGTTGTCTCAAAACAAATACATCTTCTTGCTAATAGCAAATAGTTTTGATCCCCCTGAGACCCTGGTCACGACTAAATATTATGAACTCAATAAGATTACTCTCAATAAGATTTCCCATTCAGTTTTGCCTCAACCATTTAATAATTTCCCCCTTATTTTCCTGGCTTGTTTATGAGAATATCATGGGAGACTGTTTTAAAGCCAAGATTTATGGCATCTGCTGCTGCTTCTTTATCCACAAGATGTCTTTTTCAGTCATCTAAAACTCCTGGCACTGATGAGTTTCATCTGAGAAGGTCAAACTTAAACCCCTTTGCAGAGAGGAAGTCATTGAAACAAATGTCTGAGCTCGTCTATGAAAATACCATTTTTTTTTTTGCTAAATAATAATAATAAAAAATTATAAGTATAAAACAGCTTCCTAAATGGAGTCCTGTTTCTCCTTATCATACCTGAGATCAAACCCAACAGTTCCTGACATTCTGAGACGAGTCATGCTGTTGGGGCATGTAGGCTTCCTTTCTGAGGCCCACATTTAGTATAAAACCCTCTTAACCATCCTATAATTCATAAAAGTTTCTGCTCTTTAAATTTGATGATATCAAAGTTTTAATGCTACAGTTTCTGATGTGAGGCTAAAACCCATGGATCACCAGACTTACAGAGAAAACAGAGTAATACAAATGCAGTTTTGACAGAGTAATGTAATACTTATTCCCTCTTATCTGTCCCCAAAATGCTTGCTGTGCTGGATTCATATTAATAAGTGAACTTTTGTTTTACTCAAATTAGATGCTAAAACACAGTGGGAGAGGGGAGCAAAGTTGCATCTATGTTTCTATTAATTGCACGCAGTAGATCACTGAGCAGAATTTTATAGAGCTGAAAACTTTATAACAAGTAGGGAAAAAATATCAGTAACTCAAAACTGAAAAATAAATCAGAGCAACCTCTGGCTCTGGGCAGTGCCTTGCACTTGAGTCTTCTCTTGGAAGAATTCAGAAATTTTCATTGTGTTGAACAGGCAAAGTAGTTAAGTATTGCATATGCCTGTGAGAGAGAGTCACTGCATACTGAGGTCTTTGCTTTTCTGATATACTACAGCCATGCTATGGCAGGGCAAAACCCTCACATTTTGTAAATATGACAAATGCAAGCTGCTGGTTGAGGGAAGAAATGAAAAATCAGTTGAAGCACCTTTAAAATCTTTGTCATAAATAACACTTTTAGACCAAACCTGGACTGTTGAAGAGAGATCTATTAGTCTTTTCTACCTCTTGCTCTTTTACCTTCTCTTGCCTGGCTCTGCAGTTCAGGCATTTCTGCTGATGGTAATTGTTCTATGCCTGTTGTAGCTTCCATTACTCTGAAAGTACCATTTCTTTCTAAAGGCACCCAAAGATAAAGAGTGCAATTGAGAAGTGATTTTCAAACTCAAAGGAAGGGGAAAAGTCATGTTAACAGAAATCACTGGGAAAGGAACACTAAACATTTCTGATTGCCAATTTTGCTTTCCTATGGCAAGTGCCAAGAGATACTGAAATCAATGTGAACTGCATGTGCTCAAGATTTTTCTCTGGCTGAGTACCTGTCCCTGTGAAGGTGAATAGTAAATTTGGCTGAAGAATGGTTTTGTGTTCTGATTGGAACCCTGAGTCCTGTGCAGAAATTCACCATTTTAAAAATGTTTTATCCATTATCCAAACATCTCCCTTCTGACTCACTTGCTGCTCCCCTTCTCCAAAAAAAGGAGGGGTGAAGGGCAGAAAGGGTGGACAACTCAGTTGCAAACCCTAACTTTAAAAATGTGGACTTTATGGTGAAATACTTAATTTCATTGAAAACACATTCTTTTTATTGGGAAGAAGCTCAGACTGTCTATTTTAACCTGTCTCAAACAAACAGCTTACTCTTTTGAGTACTGTCTTATAGATGTCTATACTCTGTGAAGAAGATTTTGATCTAATTTGTATTTGATGAGCTGGGAAGCTGTAAATGACCATATGCATCATCTTGGGAACACTGTAGCTTTATGCAGTGTTCGACTAGATGAAGGATCCATTAGTGACCCAATGGAGGTGTTTTAGAGCAGGCAAGGAGCACTCTCTAAACACCATCTGCTCGTACTGTTGCTTGTAAAACGATGTCACATCTGCTGCTCTAAAAACATTCTGCTGATCTCTCCTACAGCACACGGCTGCTGCACTCCTCTTAACAGTGGAAAAAGGAGTCAATGCCACAGTATTGGAACAAGAGGTATTAACTATAGACGAAATTGCACATGGTCTGCATGGCTTCCCGTATCTTGTGACTGTACCATAAATGTCACAAAAAAAAAGGAGAGGATTTAGCATTATATGTAACTGGTGAAGCTGGGTAAATACTTGGACTGTTAGTCTTTGCTGAGCTACATCTCGTCCCAGCTTGGCTGCTACTGGTATGTGCTTCAAACCCAACACGGCTAAGTCCTTTCAGAGATGGGGAAGATTTTTGGGATAGCTTGATTGGTGGAAAATGAGATTTGTCTTTGTTTTCAGATGGAATGACTTCAGAAAGTACTATCATTTCATTTGGCTGTCAGATTTTATTGCTTAGAGTATTTGATTGCCTAACATCTATGAGGTGTTATAAAGCTAATTTACCAATCCTGTAAGCTCCAAGTGTACACACTGGCATACATTTGCAATACTACTCATTACTACTACACCAAGAGTGATAATTTCATAATAGTAGTGTATAGAAAAACAGTCAGTGTTGGTATCAGAAGGAGAGAGGTAATAATGATTCAATAGAAATCCTTCGAAGTACCAAGGAAATGCTTTCCACACTCAATTTAGTTGTTATGACCTGGGATTCTTATACAGTATTAACACAGAGACTGTTTTCAGGAATCTGCAGATGAAAGAAAAATAACAGAATGAATTTGTTACAGTTTATATTGCTTGCAGTTCAGTGGCTACACTCACTTCACGTGATAATGAGTTTAAAGCTAGTAAGTCTTAAAATTACTGTATTTTCCTGATACCTCTGAATGGTAAAAAGAAGTAAACATTATCTCCAGTTAATCAAGTTTATTGGAAAAGAGGAAAATCATCTATTCATCTATTTTAATGGTCACCTCCAATTTGCAAAGCAGAGGGGAACAAACTTCTAAGCAGTGTCATGTGGAATAGCATGGCAAGAAAGAGGCCAGGGTGCTAGGAAAGGTGGCCGTGTCGCATTTTCCATTGCCATATGAGACTCACATAAGGCTCTAATGATATGATCTGTCATGTGGATGTCAAGTGGTAAAGAACTGAAGCATCTGATGTAGTTCTTTCTTTTATGTTCTTCTGGTCACCTTGAGGTGCCACAGCTGTGGATCAGATCTTCATTATTTAGGCTATTAAGGGTAATTCTACATTGCCCTGCCTGTCGGAAAGAGCAGGAACAGACCAGAAAATAGGACACTGGAAGGCTTTTCAGACCTGTATTTGGCTGCTGGCTTGATCACTAACCTGGGTACTTCATTATCCTTCACTTTTGGTGCCACCTCTTACTATTTTTCTTTTAGCATATTGCATGCATGAGTCAGTGAAATAATATATACTTTCCATTATAATGTATTTGAACTCAAATCTTACTTGTAAACATCACTGTACTGTAAATAGAAATTAAAGATTTGGTATTCATCCAAGAACAAAGCAAATACCTATTTTTACATCATGGTGGCAGGCTGGAAGGGCGCAGAGAGGATTGAAAACCTTCTTGTATAAAAGAGCTTTGACCTAGAGCAACAAAAATCTTGTCTGCTCTTTCAGTGAGATTCTGTTAGTATCCAGGTGTCCTAGAAACTGAGAACCTAGAAACTGCCCTAGAAACTTCCATTTAGAAATAGAAGACTGGTTGCACTTTCTACTGTGGCATTCTAGCACAGCCTTTTCATGACAGTCCTACTGTACTCTGACAGATTTCACAGAATATTCTGCGTTGGAAGGGACCCACAAGGATCATTGAGTTCAACTCTTAAGTGAATGGCTCATACGGGGATCGAATCCCTTCATACCTGTGAAGTTCAGGTGTGTGAAGCTGTAATTTTTCAAGATGCTTCTGCACCTTCAGAGAGCCATCCCCATGCTAAGGCATTTGTCTTGCAAGAGAACTTGTAGTGAACAGCAGGAATCCTCATAGATAAGAAGTAGGAGTAAGCAGAAATTAGTATAATTTTCCTTGTTTGTGTTGATGTCTGTGACACTGTACTTCAGTAGGCTACCTATAGATTTTCCAAAGAATTAAACAGCCTACCTGGAATCAAACAGTCTACCTGTACTAGATATACACAGGAATCTTTGAATCTTCTCAATATCCTATATAAATGGATATACTCTGGTCATATTTCTTCTTTACAATAGTTATTGTAATGATAATTTCTTGTGAGAGGAATGAAAAGGGTTTTATTCTAGCTTGTGCTTCACTCATCTACGTTTTATAAGGATTCAAGCCTTTGTAGAGGCATTTGTCTCCTGTTTCAAGGGCTATAGAAACTAAATTCTCTAAGAGCATTGATTAAAATCAGAGCGAGAATGAATATTTTACTTTCTGATAGTTTTGCTAAAGGCTACAGGAGGGAATTGAATTGCTTACAAGGTTTTGGCCCTTGAGACTATATCACACAGGAGGGAGCTTGACTGCACAGTGACTCTCCAGGTGCCTTATCCTGACAGGGGGCTGAAGTATCATCCTAAGCTACGTGATGAGACTAGTGCAATTCTTTGGAGATATTGAGGACAGGTGGAGATGTGAGACAAACAGGGATATGGTTGGATTGGCAATCTCAGCAGCTAAATACAGAAGAAACTCTGGAGCTGGTGGCAAACCAAGCTGAGAAGCCCACCTAATGTGTTGTCACACAGACACATCACTCTGGGTTCAGAAAGAGTTGTATTCATACAATGATGCTGTCCAAGTAATAAGCAATTGCTCTTGGCTCTAACTTCACTGTTGCAGCTTTGCAGGTTTGGCTAAATTATTCTTAGACATGACATTCAACAAAGCAAAGTGCAAGGCCCTGCACCTGGGCACAGCAATCCCAGACACACCTACAGATTGGGTGGAAAAGTGATTGAGAGCAGCCCTGCAGAGAAAGGCTTGGGGTGATGGTTAATGAAAAACTCAAGATGAGCCATCAGTGTGTGCTTGGAGCCCAGAAAACCAATGAAATCCTGGGCTCCATCAAAAGGAGAGTGGCCAGCAAGTCAAGGGAGATGATTCTCCGTCTCAGCTTGGGCCCTGTGAGACCCCACCTGGAATACTGCTTACAGTTCTGGTGTCCCCAACATAAGAAGAACATGGAAGTGTTGGAGCAACCCCAGAGGGGGCCACAAAGATGATAAGAGGACCAGAGCACCTCATCTATTAAGACAGGCTAAAAAGCTGGGGCTGTTCAACATTGAGAAGAGGAAGTTGTGTGGAGACTTCATAGCAACCTTCCAGTATCTGAAGGGGGCCTACAGAGAAGCTGGAGAGAGACTCCTTGTCAGAAATGTAGTTATAGGGCAAGGAATAATGGGTACAAACTGAAAGAGAGGAAATTTAGGCTAACTATTAGAAAGAAATTCTTCACTGTGAGCATGATGAGGTATTGGAACAGGTTGCCCAGGAAGGCTGTGGATGCCCCAACCCTAGCAGTATTCGAGGCTGAGCTGGGTAAGACCTTGAGCAACCTGGCCTTGTGCAAGATGCCCCTGCCTATGGCAGAAGGGATTGGGACCAGATGATCTTTACAGTCCTTTCCAACCCTTAACATTCTATGATTCTATGGCTCCATAAGCATGGCTACTTCCTATGGAGCAAGGCCAAGTTTCTGTCCTCTCACCACCTGCCTAATTCAGGCTTAGCTTATAGTATCTGAAGTCTTAACTTCCAAAATGTAGAAGTGACATTATACCAACCCAAGCTTGTCTTTTAAGACAGATTCTTCACCGAATTGGAACATTGTATTTCTAGCAACTCACAGGGGATATTGGAGCTTAGTAAGTAATTTGTATTGATCAGGTTTGACGATATTTATTTTGTCTGATAATGTCATGGCCTTAGGTGACAAGTGCACAATTCCTTACAATATGTATGCATATAGTTGCAATGATAAAGTCCATAATTGTTTCTAAGACCTCTTGCACACAGAATGTGTACTACTAATAGCTTCTTTGTAAGATGGAAAGATACAGCTCTTCTAAGAAAGAAATTGATTTCCTGTGATCAAGAAAAGTCAATGTCTACTGCTGTATCATATGGTTCCTTAAGCAGGTAAAAGTAAGTAAGTAAAGATGAGATCTAGTTGGAAAGTTGATCCTCATTCATGTATCACTAAAATCAACTGAAAAGTAATATTGGGATTGATTCAAACCTCAAGGTACTGCAGACTTACTCAGGTTTGAAGTCAGACTCTTGTTATTTATTTAGGAATTAAATTTTTACAAATATTTTCTTCCTGGATCAGTAGTAGTGGTATCCAAAACTCTCCTGGAGACATTTGTTACTTGGAACACAAGAACTTAAGATAAAATATGTATTTACATGCGCGGACCAATCTTCTTTCATGTTTGGCTTTCTGTGAAACATACCCCGGGTCTGAGAAAAACGTGTATTTTTTGGACCCATACACATTTCTTCCTGTATTGATCTGTTCTTTGATAGACTCTGACAAGCATATCTTCCCAGTTCTGAGAAACTTTCCATTGTATATAAACCTTTTCAGACATTTCATGTACTTTTCAGACTACTGAACTGGTCATGTTATTTCAGGCTGGAAGTATGATGTAGTTCAAGTTGTACACCCTCCACTACATTGGTCTGAATTTGGAGGCTTGCTTTCACCTAGTTAAATCATTCTGCTTTCCTACTTGTTTGTCCAGTGACTCCAAATTTAGATCAATACATAGAAATGAAAAATAATTTCATCTTGCTGGTCAGGTTACTAAAATATTTAGACCACAGTAAGGTCATATCCATCCTATTTTGGAATTGCTTTCTACCTATCACAATTGCCTTTAACTTCAGTCATAAGATGAGTATCTTTTTTAATCCTGATAGCTCTCCAGAAATTCCTCTGCATAACTCTATGTGGTTTCTTTGTGGGATTTCATTTCAGTAGCAGCTGTTTGCAAAACAATAAATACTTGCTGCAGAAATGTCCCTGAACATTTTGACCAGTTCTCAGAAATCTAAAACTTGAAAATCACTTTAGTGGGTCTGGACCCAGTATACACAGATCAACTGCAGTACAGAGGCAGTTGTGGACACCTCAGAGGTCTTCAAAAAACATAACAGACAGGAGGCAATGTCACAGCATTCCTCTTCTGAGTCACATTTCTTTTATTAGGCAGCTTTCTTAACCTCAAACTTTCAAGTATGTTCTTTCATGCTCTTCAGGATATGTGTTGTTATACCTCTGCTATCTGGTTTCGATAGTTAAGTCAACATAACCAGATCTATTTGTTTCTCTTGAAGATTATCTCCTGTACAGTAATAATAACTTTGCAACTAAGACATGAAACAGTTTTAGGCAACATTCTATATGGGTATTCAAATGAATATTATATAACCAAATACTTTTTAAATATCTTTACAATAGTGACATCCAAGAATGTACAGTTATCCTTTTGCTTCTTGCTAGCATGCTTCAACTGAGGACAGGCACTAAATAAATTGCATTGAAGTCAAAGTTTTTGCATGTAGGAAACATGAACCTGTGTTTTGCTCTTGTATTTTGCCCTGCTGCTCCTTTCTTTTCTCATGTTGAGCTCTGCAGTCTGAGGTAAAATTTTTGGTAACTCCTGTGTTTAATTTAAATGACTAGTTTTAGAACAGGCTGAAGCTTGAACTGGAGTAGACTGATGCCTCCATTAAAAGAGTGGAATTACAGAGCACTCTGCAGTGTTTAGTCAGTTAGTACTCAATCGGTTGGAAGTTTCATCCTGTACATATAAGCAAGTCCACTGGAAAAGATGCTCTGACAGATGCCTAATTGAAATGTGAAAAAAGCATATCCTGCCATGGGCTCACAGTGGAGCCTCCTGACCCTGCTGCAGGACAGCTCTCATTGTGGAGCTGTGACATGACACAGTGTGCAAATTCTCTCTGCGTTCAATTACCTTTCACTTCTTCTCCCTCCAGACATCTTTGATAGGTGACAATTAAAACATCCAAGGACATCCTATAAAATCCTAAGCTTGGATTGCAGAAGTTTGAATGAAATCAACATTGGGATGTTCTCCTTGATACAGTCCTCTGTGAAATGAGACAACTTTTTCCTTCCTTATTTTTAAATTTGAATAGACTTTTTAAATAATGCAGTTGTTACAGCTTCCATTGTAGCAACATCTGTGTGTATGTGTATAGTCTTAAGCAATAGTTCCTGGACCTTTATTGTTTTAGCACAATTGCAACTACTACTCTGGAGACATACTAACATAATGTATCAGTTCAAGGTTTGCCAGTTTAGGGTTTCAGACCATACCATGCTCCCAAAGAACAATTTCCCTTTGCCCTGCTTCATAGGCATAAATGCCTTTTCCTCAACCAAACAAAGAATCTCATAAGAAAAAATTAAAAACATAAATATTTTTTACCAGACCATGGAAAAAAATTTCAGCCTTTTTCTCTTTCTTTTTCAGTTCTTAAGTTGTTTGGTTTGTTTTTTTCATTTGTTTGTTTGTGGGTTTTTTTGTGTTGTTGTTTTTTTTTTTTCCCCAGCACATCAGTAAAAAAGTTATCAATTGATGCTTATTAATTCCAGATACACAAACATTAGCAACATTTTCAGGATGTCAGAGATCTCACTAATACTTAAACACACTAACAGAGCATTCTTTTTTAGTGTAAAGACACCAGAGCAAGTTCTAAACTAGTGAGCTTAAATACCTGAGCAGTCTCTCACAGTGCTCTTTTCATCTTTTTCAACCGTGCCTTGACGGATCATATCAAGCTGACCTGGTTATATATATGCTTCATTGCAGTGCAGAAATACTTTTCTTGTTTGATTTTGTAAAGTCATCTTCTAAGACACTTAACTAAAAGGATCAGGGAATTGTATCCTGTCTTTCATTCCTCCCATACTTCTAGAGCTGGTTTCTTGAGCTACTAAAAGTAAACACTCCATGTTTGTTCCCACCCTGGAGAAAATTTGTGTGCATGGTAAAAGCCCACCCAGGAAGATAGAAACACTTTTCAAATAGTCACACTGATGTAAAAGTACTTGTCACGTACCACCCAAAGAAATTATTTGAGAGAGAGCTCACCATGCTTGTACTTCTAGGAAGAGATGCAGATTTTGTGGCTGGCATATCTTTGCTTTTAGAAATCATAATTTCAACAGGCAAGCCAGATCTTGTTCTGCATGAGACACCATTATCAAATGACCTGAGAGAAGGAGTTGTATCCAGGGACAATGATTTCTCTAATCTGTGTGTTCGTGCTCCAGCCACGATGTCGTCACTTCTGAGAGTCTCTAAGTCTACTTCTTCATGGGTTTTCCCATCTAGAATGTTCTCTTTCCAGGTTTCAGGAGATTTTCTCTTAATATGAAAATCATCTAGACTTCTCACACCAGAAGGAAAGGTATTTTTCTGTTTAGCAGCTCGGTATGCCCTCAGGCTCATGGGATCAAGCACTCTGAAAGTAACTTCATTAATAAATTGAGAGAACTTGAGTTTAGCTTCTATTTTTTCTTCCACAACAGACAATGAACTTGATGATCCTTGGCTCACTAAACTCAAGTCAGATGCAGAGGAACTGCTTTTCTTGTGAGTCTTCTTCTGCCTCTGGAGCTTTTGGTTTGTGTTTCCCACTTCTGCTGGATACAGAGAAGAGTGTTCCAGTCCATGAGTTTTTTCACCCCCTTTCTGACAGTGCTTTGATCGATGGGGTCGATAGCCTTCATCCTTATTTTTGCTTTTAACAAAGCTTTTAGCTTCTGACCTTGCACTACCCTGTAACTCAAAGCTGTCCTCACTGGAGCTGCAGCGTTTTGAGTAACTGTTCATCGTCAAATCTCCAGAGAGTTTCCTCTCTGCATCAGCTCCTACTTCTGGTACACATGCAGCGGTGGATGCCCTGCATGCCCTTTCTTCATTCACCCTGCCAGCCCTCTCTTGCTTGGCTGGTCTTCCAGGCACAGCACCCTCTGGCTTAACTGGGGAAATGGAGCCCTTTGACAATGACCCCATTTATTTTTGTGTCTGTATGTCAGCTGGTGTCAGTGAAAGGGATTTCCATAAATCCTTCATCTTGTAAGACAACAGGCATGTCTTTGCAGCTACCACATTTTGTCCCATATGCATCCCAAATTATATATATGTTTCATAATTAGATCAATAGCACACTCTCATAATTTTAATTAGACATACTAATGAACAGAATCTATAGGACATGCAAATTTTCCAGGGTATTGAGTGCTTAGTGGATGAGCATGGGCTTTCATCGATCCAAAGCAACATATGATATATTCCTGTCTGTTGAACTGGAAACCAAACTACCATGATGTGGATCAATTCTCACTAAGTAAAGTCTGGGGTGGTTCTGTTTCAGGGCTTTTTAAAATCCAATAGTAGAGAAGGTCATGCTATATTGTCCTAATACTACTAGTGTTTGCTATTCTATTAGAAAAGTTAGTGACAAAACTGCTAGACCCAGAAAAGCAAAGAAAACATGATTCTCACTTTCCACCTGCTTGTTCTTGCCATAATTTTCATTCTAAAGCAATTTTTAAAGGTTAGAGTCCAAAGCAAGCTGCAATATTTCAGCATTGTAAATGAGTTTGGAGCAGTAATGACAGGTTCTTTCAGTACCTTGTATGTGAAGTTCTTCTCATTATTGACTATATTCATAAGCAGGCAAGTCTGACCTGTGAAGTACAGAATTTCTATTTTTGGTTTCTATATGCAGTTTAAGTGAGGTTAAAGTCTACAATCTGACTTTATAATCAGTGTGCATATTTGTAGCGTCCCAAAGATATGCTGCCACTGGAACTGACCACAGAAAGAATTGAAGGGAATTCAAAAGGGGTTTTTTGGCTGTTTTTGTATCTCCTTACTTTAGCATAAGTGTGAAAGTAAGTGATGTAACCCTTTTTGTCTGGTGGGATTCAGACTCTGCTTACATCACTGCCATTGCCACCACCATGGCTTTCTAACTGATGACAGGCAGCAAGTAGAGAAAAAAAAGAGAAGAGAATCACAAGCAGAAAATTGAGTGACCTCCCTTAATCACTGAGACGGGGGACATGAGGAGGACCCCTGGAAGGGATTGAGGATCAGAACAAGGTGGCAAAGAAGAGGGCAAAATGTCAGTAAAGAGCACATTTAAAAGTATCATCTATAGATCACAGGTCAACAGCAGCTTGAGCTGAAATATAGTCCCATGAACTTTTGAAGCAGACATTTAGGTCCCTCATTACAAGGCACTTTACCCACTGCATAATAGAATTTATTGTCTCCACGTTGGTAATTCCAACACTCATTTAAATCATAGTTCATAAAAGCTGCTGGAGTGTTACGAATCTCTCAAATTAACATAGTAAGTACATTAATTTTGCAAATAACAGGGGGACATGAAGATCCTTTTAACACATCAGAAATCAATTCCTTTTACTGGAATTACTTCCTGAAATGCTTCCATATTTTCTATGGGACTGTGCCATTCCATTGTACGCTATAAACATTATCCTGATCACAAAGATAATGTGGATTAAAAAGCGTAAATCCTGTTCACACTGTCTCGTTTTAGATGAATTTATTCCTCTCTCACTTGAATGTGAATGTTGACAGCTTAAAGGGCTGGAAAATGCCTTCAATTGTCAACATAAAGATTTTCATGACATTTTCAATGCAATCAGG
Organism: Chiroxiphia lanceolata; assembly: GCF_009829145.1. NCBI lineage: Eukaryota > Metazoa > Chordata > Aves > Passeriformes > Pipridae > Chiroxiphia > Chiroxiphia lanceolata. Next base: position 53,424,105 of record NC_045642.1, read on the forward strand.
GAACAATAGAGCACTACTCTACTCTTGCAAAGCCAGAATGTAGGGATTTTTCACCATGTATAGACTTTTACAAACTTAAGGTTTGTAAAAGCAAACAGGATTCACAAATACTTTGGGTCTATGCTAATGTATCTTAGGTCTTCTGCCTTCCAGATCCATTAGAGCTTGGCAAAGTGTGAGTTCTGCAGTTTTAATGGACTTTATTAATAATGCCTGTTTCAGAAACAGAGCAATCCTCATTGTTGAGCCAGAACCTGTAATGACTTGTACATATTTGGAGAATGGCTTTTTTATTCATGAGAGATTGGGCTCATTTGTACAAGAACAAAGCTATGTAAACTGCCAACATAAATTCAGCTATCCATTGCATATGTGCAAATTTTAAGGTATGAATCAGAAGACTGTGGTACAGTCAACAAAAATGGATCATAAAATTCTCTTCTATTGTCAGGAATGAGCCCATTTGCTCTGAAATATTTCATTGGTATATAAATAGGAAAAATGCCAAGTTGTAGGTTATAGGTAACACAGGTAAGGTACATAGTACTTGTGGGTGTCATATACTGCTTACACTGCAGCTTTTCTTTCTTCAGATGGTTTCTGCCTAGTGACTCTAGACATATGACACAGAAATGTTAAATTATTAAAAAAAAACTTATCAACAGCTGCAAAATGAAAAATAATTCTTCTTACTTAAATGATATAAATCTTTTCCCAATTCCATCTCGGTTGGAATAGATGTTATCAAAGTTTATTGTAATAGTAACTATTCAGTGTTCTCTCTTAAATAAATTCACCAAAATATTCTCTAGAGACTACCTGAATCACAGAAATTATTTCCACCAGTCACAGGTATAAAGGGAGAAGCTGAATATTAAAACAAAATACGTTTAAAAATTAGAATGTTTGATATTTTAAACTTTTTTGTAATGATTTGATGTTCATGATTTATTTTCCATATGTTAAGTGACTTGATTTTTTGAAGACTTCAAATTACTTTAGCTTACATATTTAAATATCTTTGAAGACACTGCTGATATAGGGTATTTCTTGTGCCAGTGCAAGCAGGTATGTCTGTGAATGGCAATATTTTGCTGCTGTTGTCTGGGTGGTACTCTTAGAATAAATACCTTCAGAGAGCTCAAATTCTTCTGTTATTTATTGCTACAATATGCCTCTGCTAGGTGGATGCTTACCAGATTTCTAACTTCTTCTAAACCAGTCATATTAACATTAAAATAAGCTTAAGAGAAAAACTTATACATTAATTTTGCCCTACTTTAGAAATTGTGGGCACAATTGTTGGAATAATAAATATGTCTGTGCAAATCAACTGAAGACTGTCTGATCCAAGTGACAGACTTTACTGTAAATAAGTCAGCAGCTCTGCCAACCTAGTTCATTGACCTTTGATCAACATCTGAACTTTTCTCTGTAGCTACCATTAACTGAAGAAATTAGGAAAGGACCGACTTTTTCTATGCATTAATACACAATCCTGCATAATGCAACCCTGATCAAGGTGACATCTCTAGATACTGTCAAGACTTGCTCATAAGTGAACTACTTCTAGGGACTCAAGTGGATACTGTTTGCAATTTTGTGTGGAGTAATGGCTAAGATGCTCTATTCTATTTTAGTGTTAAAATAAGAATATAAACAGAACAATACTGATCTGTTCCTGATAAACTGACTGTTGAATTTGGAACATTTATAACAGAATGATTGATAAAATCACAGCTTAAATGGGACTTTCATAATGGTTCAGTATTTCATTTGACAAGACTGAAGCATTCCAGGATTTGTCTAGTAAACTTGTTACATAGGAAAACACATGAAGATTTTCCTAAAGGTTAGTTTAGGCTTACTTATACTCTGAGTGTCATTTTGCAAAGACGTTATTAGAAACCTGTGTATTTTGTATAAAAATGGAGCATAACGGAGTTACCTGCAAATATGACTTGATGCAATGGAATTTTTCTACAGTCTGAAGATTTTAAATTGTAAGTTGAATTTTGTGGGAATTTAAAAAAAAAAATCTCTATATTAATTCCTTTGAAATAAAATCCCTGGTTTTTAGTCTTCAGGAGATTTTAACTTTTGCTAATTGTATTAAAAGCAAGTACAAGTTGTCTTGTACTTGTGGCAATATGTTGTTATGACAACTGGAAGTTTCTTTGTGAGGAGATCTGGAAGAGATGATCATTTCTGGGACAAAGCAGACAACATTTTTCAGCATTTTTAGTACTAAAGACACGTGCAAAGTTTCTGTATATCTAAAATTATGCCTTTTGATACATTAACAATAATATCTTCAGCAGATACCTACATTAGAAAAATCAAACAAGTATAAAGGTTTTCCACATTTTGAGATTCATAAGAAAGCTTTAAGTTATTAATGAAAAAAAAAAGTAAATCTGATTTTTAAACAATATTGAGGTATATTTTAATTGCAGTTAAGACTGATTCCAGAGCCTTTTATAGCCAGTGAGTAGAAACCAAGATTTTGGATTCTAGAATTCGTAAGAATAGTGATTCATTTCAAAGTACTCAGTTTGCCCTACAGATGTGTATGTCCCTCAGCTGAAACTCTACTCTTAAAATAGCTATATCCCAACTCTCCCAATGCCCATTCTTGTTCATATATACTCTTCCCTCCTGCCTTTAATGAAAATTTTATCGCATCTTATCCATTCCTCTTCACACTTAATGCAGTTAATTTTGAGTGTTTTATGGGACCTTTCAGTTTTGCACTTCAATATATCCCTTTAAATAATACAGATGTTCCCCTCTGTGTTTCTTTTAGCAGATGGTTACACTATTTTTTCTGTAATGGTTGCAAAATACAAATTTGCTTTTCATACAAGGTTGTCTAGTCCAGTGTTATCAGCAAGACAGAGTTAGCTTAAATTCTTCTCAGCGTTGTTCTAGTTATCCTCCAGAAACTCTATCACATTTCCAAATTAATAGGAATAATTTCTATTTCTAGGATGCTAAATATTACATTCACCCTTTTTGTTTCCTTTCAGAACAAACAATTTCTAAAGGAGCAGAGATTCAGTCAGTGTTGTCTGTATTCATTTTGCCTCACCAGATTCCACTTGAAAGGTTTCAGTCCTAAGGAAAATGTCAGCAGACATTTGCTCTAACTCTGTAGGATCCAGCTGTCTTCAGGACCAGTAGAATGAAAGTTCAGTTCTTTTATTTTAATGTGTGACTGCTAATGGGAACATGTTAAAAGCTTAAAATGAGTTCTTCCTTTCTCAGTTGTTGGTACTTCTGTATCATGTGATGACAAATCAAACATTGAACCTGTCCTGTCACTATTAAATCAGTCTGGATTCTTAACAAATGGCAGATTTTATTAGCATGAAAAGAGGTGAAAAGTTACTGTGGTGTCTTACAGACCAAAGACATTTAAGAAACTCATGCTTCTGTGCAGGAATCTGCATAGTGGACAGTGCATCCTACTTTGCATTTAAATTCCTCTAAATTCTCATTAATCTACTTTTCCAAAATGATGAGGAAAACATTTATCTGTTTTACAACTACAGAGTGACCAAACACAATGCAACGAACTGCTGTGTCATCTTTCTAGTTAACAGTAATAAGTCTGATTCATTTAATTTACAACTGTATACTAAACAGAGCTGTGATAGGCCTGTAAGAAGTGTGGATCATTAAAAACATTTTTTACTATGAATCCTTCAGCACCCTGAAAACAGAGCTATTGTTCTCTGACAAATGCTACAGCTGCAGTAAAATTAGAGACAGCCACCCAATTAAAATGCAAGCTATATTTATAGCTTTAAAAATAAATTAAAAATTAAGGAAGAGAAAAAGGTAAGCAATTTTAAATTTCTTTTAAAGCAGTTCAACAGTCCATTTGACACAGGTTCTTACTGCATTTGGTACCATATTGTCAGAGGACCTTCCATTACTGTGTAAGCAGCCAATTAATATGAGTTGTAATCTGTTGGCTGTTGTGTTGTCAGCTCCCTACCAGTAGAAAATTGCACTCTGGACACATGTTACTGTCTATATTTTTAAAGTATTTCAAAGAAATATAAAAGGCACTTGTAGCATTAGATAATGAGATTTGGTTACCCTTAATTACCAAGGGACTTTTTCCCTTTCATTCTCCCATGAAGAGAAATTTTACTCTTGTTGAGAAAAGCCAGAGAAATGAAGCTGCAGAGTTAGACCAAGCTTCAAAGCATAAACACCATAGCTTTTTCTCCATGTTGGAAGTTCTTAGCACTAAAAGCTTGTGATGTCACCTGCCTGAGAAATTTTTATCCCCATTCAAGAAAGATAGAGCTTCCTAGCTAACAGAAGGTAATAGCATTTGTGAATAACAGTTTCTTTATCAGATTTGTGTTTAGTGACCAACCGCGGCTGCGTACCTGTACTGTGAATGAGTCCTCAAAATGCTTCCTATCCTCTGCCAACATCATCTTTTTCTTGCTCAGTTTCTGCTTTAGCCAGCTGCTCCATGAGCTCTTCTTCACACGCTGTACCGTTTTTGTAGCCGTGCTGTAGGATGGGTAGAGCTGTAGGTCATCTGCATTACACTAACATTTGATTCTCTGTCTCCAGTTCACTTTGTGGTTGTTTGGTGAAAAGACAGTAAAATAATTGATCCTTCTGAGAATACACAGATGAAGAGTCTTAGTTTCTTCCACTGCTCCTTGAAAATCTGTATTTTTAGGGAAGTGTCAAATCCTTTGAGTCTAGTCTTTAAACCTGTCCTTCTTTGAGGTAGAATGTGTTATGTGGCTTTCCAAATCTGTTATGCTATTTTCCTCTCCCTTTTCTCTTCTTATTTACCACCCCTATTATTATTATTATTATTATTATTATTATTATTATTATTATTATTATTAAAAAGAGGATGAAAAAGTATAAGGAAATTTAAGACAGTAGAGAGGAAAAGTGAGTGGAGGAATGGAATTAGTTTCTCATGCAAAATCAAACTTGGAATAAAAATACACTTCTTTTTCTTCAGGGGGAATGAAAATATTTCCCACCCATTAATTACACTATATTTTAAAACTAATGATATTTTATATACCAGTTTATTTTACTTTAATCCATTCCTAAATTGATGCTGGATATCACAGTCTGCAAGGCCTTGCTGTCTCTGGAGCCATATACTGTCCCTTTCTGATGTGATACCACCTTACTGGTGAATTAAAGCGACCCAAAGACCTTCCCATTGATACTTCCAGGAGTATTGAAGAGATCTTTCAGTACAGCACTGTTTTTCTTGTCATCTTTTTTTATATCTGGAGGAATATGTAATTCTGCTAATTAAATGTTAAACATAGAAGAAAGTGTAAGACTGGAAGGTAAGTCTTTGTTAAACGTATAAACCACAAAGGAATAAGATGTTGCTATGATATTCTCTCTTTTTTTTTTTTCCCTCTGTGTCCAGTGAGTTTATTCAAATTAGTGAATTATGTCTTAGACTAAGTTGTTCAAGAGCATCATACAAAAATTCGCAGTTCTTTGTAGCAGTCAAATCCCTAGGTACTTTGACTTTCATAAGAACAATCGACCTGTAGTAGCTTTGTGGGATTTCATCAGGATAATTCTTTTACAGGATTAGGAAATCATGAAGTCTAAGGAATGAGTGAGCTTTTTCACCTAGGCAATGCTATCTCCTTAATCATGAAGTCACCATTTCCCCTTGAAGGCCTCCCAAATGCAGTTCTCTTCCTCTTTCTCACCCTAGCAGTCTGTCTCAGAAATAGTTACCAATGATTGCCTCCTCTAGCTGATAAATAGAAATAGCTGTGGAAATGATCTAAGCATGTTAGTGTGATTACTACTCACTGATGTCTCCTTTTGTCTTGCAGGGATGGTACCATAAATTTTACTATTTACGGATCTTGTTATAACTATGCTGTGTTTTCCTGAGATTTTGGGAGGGGCTGTGGGATGTCAGCCTAAATCTCTCCTTTACTGGCTTCTAATTTATTAGGCTCTTCAGAATTGGCCCTTGGGAAGCTTAATGTTGCTTGCAAAAGGATGTGTTATTGTTCACCATAACTGTAACATGGTAATTTTGTTATCTCTCTTTCCATTCTTTATCTCTCCACATGCATAATCTGCCAAAAACTTTCTATTTCTATTACACAGTAAATAAGGAAATGGTTGTTCCAGTTCCATGCTTCAATATGTCCTGGAAAAGATTGCTTAAAAAAAGCTTGCCTGCATATAAATTAGTTGGGTTGACAGTATGTTTTAAAATTTATTGTTATGGGTAATTTGAAAATAACTGAAAGGAATACATGGTAATTTTTTGACTGCTGTTGTCATGGGTTTCTGTGGGGTGGATAATTTGAGCAGGAGAGAAGTATTTATATAGTTTTCTGTGGAAGTTAACTAAACAGTTTGATATTTTTTTTTCAAAATATTTTTCCCCACATAAAAATATGATAAATAATGTTTTTGGAGGTATAGAGTATGTTTGTGCTAAATGTTTCCAGGGTATTAGTACTGGAGCTGTAATGTCTCAGATGCAGCTGCAATACAGTTCTGCTGAGTCCTGCAAACCTGCATGTTTGCAATGAGTTGCATGTCATGGGAATAGATGCTAAGCAGCTACGACTAAATGAGAAAAAAAAATGTTTGTTTGCATTTGGTTATGTGTGTGTTTGCATACCAAATGTAAAGGTAGCCCTGTGCATTGCCTAACTCCATTCTATTACAATTGCAATTTCAGCATGAAGAAAAATATTGTTATTTATTTTCCTTCCACACCCATAGTCCCACCTCATTTTATTATATTAAAGAGACATGTCCATCAGAGCTGTTTAAATACTCTTGCAGAGGCGTGCTACAGTATGTGGTGTTTGTTTTGGAAAATGTCGTGCATTCATGTTATTTTTCTCACAAAAAATTTTTTCATCTCTGTCGTGTTTAGCAATGTTTGACTAATACTTTGTATAATTAGGCAAAGTCATCCACTATATATATTTTACTTCATCATTTAACACAAACATGAGGTAGGCTTAAAGTGTATATATTAGCTTTATTAATATTAATGCCACTATCTAAATTTTTCCTTTCTTGAAGATATAAATTGTTTTGCTAATTTCATACTTAATGGCCAGTAGCATATTCAGAATACATATTCCAGTTCTGATGAGATCAAATAGACATGTTCCATGATGTGCATTATGCAAATGAAAGATACATAACTCATTTAAAAAAACCCTATAATGACAGTCAATTATAAATCATTTCATTAGCTTTTCAGCACTGCAGCTTTTGGAAGCTTCATCCATATAATTTGCTGTCTTGTACCTTAATGTATTAACTCCTTTTAAAGACAGTAATGTCTGCCAAATGAAACAACAGAGCATTTTAATTCATGTTTAAAGCAGGCATAGAGTTGTCATATTGCAGCACCACTAATTCAATGCTGAAGACTTCTTTACTACCTGGTATGCATTTTAAATGAAAAAAACAAACATACTGTTAAGAGAAAGCAATACTTACTTGAGGAGGATTCTGCAAGCTCTGTTCTGCTAGTCCACAGACTGAAATGATGGAGCCAGATTTAGAAGTAGCTTATTAGGTGCATGCTGCTTCAACAGTTACAGCTTTTCTTTTTTTTTAACTGAAAGATGGAATCGTTTTCTTTTAATGAAGCCAGCATAAAATGATATGCTGTCCATGTTGCTATGAGAGACTAAACTTGCAGAGCAAAGTCAAGCAATTTCAGAATAACTTATCAAGGGTCATTCCCTATCAACTTGCCACTGCTTTTCCGTGTAGTCACAAACTTTAACAGCATCAAGAAAGATCATGGCATGTCAGAAATGCAGGAAATTACTAGTTAGTCATGTTCACTTGAGACTGAAAGTGATTGAGTCAGTATTGTTTGTGAATATAAGCAGAAAATTGGGTAAAGCAAAAATCTTTCAAATTGGAATACCCACTGAATTCTCTTAAGAGGGGACAAGGTTTGATTACACTCAATCTACAGTACCTGCTACTATCCTACCTCTGGTGTTTGTATGTTATGTCTAGAGCTCCTACTCTGAGAAAAGAGTGTAGGAACCACACCCAAGGGATCACACAAATGTGAAAATTTACGTATTTTTTTTTACCTTTCATATTTTGTGAGAAAAAGTATTGGACATCACATTTTTTGTGTGTACACAAACCATTGCAAATATAAAGACATGCAATTATGGTTATAGAATGATCCACATATACCTATATATTTACTGTATAAAGCCACACACAGTATTGGAGTTTTAGTGATGTCAAAACATTGCAATTATAAAGATATGTAATTATGGTTATAAAATGATCCATATGTATCTGTATATTTAATATATAGAACCATACACAGTTTTGGAGTTTTAGCGATGTCACCATTTTAAGTATTTAACTGTTTTTGTTAGAAGTCTGCCTGTGGAAAGCCCACCACAAATAGGTACATGATGGCCCGATAGTGAATGATATCTGCAGCACTGCACTGCATATATAAATTTAGTGCTGCATTTTGAAACATTCAATTTTGTCTTTTGCCCAAGGATGTTTTCAGATAGAGAGAGACCTCTGATTTGTTTGTCAATTGGAAATTGCTCTAAGTAGTCATGTTTTGGCTTATCCTGATTTGGTTTACCCGAAAGACTGGATCTTTCATCTCTAATGTGGAAACAGGTGAACTGTGCTATCACTCATGCTCTGCATCATTACCTTGCCAGCCTGAGGTGGGAGATGGCCAGTGGTAGCCATATCCCTATGTCTTGACTTGGAAAAAAAAGAGGTGTCAGGGGATAGGGAAGGAGAACTGGTTACAGTAAATTATTGCACTTCTGCTCTTGAGTTCTTATCTGCATCCCAGTCAGAGTGGGCTTGCTCAGGAGCTTCCTCTTACAACTGTCAGGAGATTTGGGTTTATTCCCACTAAGTTTTGATCATTGAACAATGTGCAAGAACTTGGCTGTTCAAGGAGGCAGATCTTCATAGCATCCCAGGGGCAAACTTAACAGCAGCACTTTCCTTTCACTAGAACAAGAAACAGACCTTGCTTCTTGAAAGACAATGATTAGTGCCTCTGGACTGACACTGAACTCAAAACTCAGAAGAAAGTTCTGGAATCCATCACTCATTGCATCTAATAGCTGCAAGGTACAGACGTTGAGCAGAGATTTGTAGCTCATGACTGCTGATGTCTTCATGAGTAGAGTGACTCCTGTAACCATAGCATCTTGTAACTGCATCCCTACTCGTGTTCCCATTTGCTTTAACTATGATATGGAAAATGTTTGGCTGCTCTTTGTTCTGTTTGGCTTTGTGATTTTTTTTTTTTGGGTTGTGTGCAGGGGGGAAGGTGGTGGTGGTAGTTTGGTTGGTTGGTTGGTTTGTTTTTTGGTTTAGGGTTTTTTTTTGAAAGCAGCAAGACTGCTGCACGGCTCTGTAACTAGTTTTTCCAAGATGAGATCTTTTGACTAACAAACTCTTCTCCTCAAGCTCCGTTAGATCTGAGAAGCAGACTGGTGAGTTCAAGCCAAATGTAAATGGGTAGTCATTATATGCCAAAACCTCCATGTATGGGAAAGGGAGAAAGACCATTGCATTTCTTTTGAGAAATGGCATTTTTTCCACTGTGAGTTGACATGAGAGGAAAGGAAATGACTTCATTTGCAGACTTTGCTTTAGCCACTGACATACCTTCAACTGGGAGATCAAAGAGCCAAAATGTTGGTCAGCCCTTTGTGTATACCTCTTTTTCCTTTGGATCTTGCAGGTTTAAAAATGTTTTTCCAGGTGTTAGTGGTCAGCTCCAACTTACCCCAATGGAATCCCTGTTCCAGTTTCCAAACGAAAGTAGGGCAAGGCAGAGGAACTCTTCGTTGAACAAAACTTCTGCCATGAACTACAAATAACTCTTTTTTCCCTATCTCCTTTTCCATTTCTCTATCTTCTTGGCTTGTTTTTCCTTTTGCACACTCTGCTGTGCTGTACCAAACAAGTCTTCTTTCAATTACTGTCCCTCTTTGAGCAGAGCTTTCTCCTTAATCCATTATCCTATTGTGAAGTCCTGTATAGGACACGTGAAGCTTCTCAGAACGAACGGCTGGCACAACCACTGAGCTTGGAGAACGATACATGATTTATGATCACTAGCCTGGCTGAGTAACATGATTGATTCTAAGTATATCTTGCAGAACACTGCTATTTAACCACTCATTCTTTCTCTTTTTAATTTTTTCTTTTTTTTTTTCCACCTTCCTCTTTTCTCAGTAAAATTATTGCTAACAATAACCTCAGCAGCAGTAGGAAAAGAAAAGAAAGCATAGTCAAGGCTCGAATTTGCATTTCAGCAGTAATGTGACTGGAATCTTTGGTCTTGCCCTTTTATGGGATTTGAACTGAATATTTTAAAACTCATCCAATGTGAGGGGCACAGGTCTCAGAATGGTGAGAGAAAAAATGCAGTGAAGCAGATATTTGCAAAAGCGATAGGCAAAAGCAAAAGTCTAGGGCAAGACTGATACCAGTGTTCGGTTGGTCATTGATTGTATAACTTAGCTTGTTGGTAACTTTATATGGCCAACATTTTTATTGCACCAAACAGAAAAAGGATTAAATCTTCCAATACATTCCAGCTCAACTTGAATGAATAGCAGGGATTGCCACAGAAATACTGTTGGGCAACTTCAAGTGTTTTCTAAGTGTTTATGAAGAGTGCATCTATATTGATCTCGGATAAAACATGTGAAAACAGTCACAACACTTTAACGATAATGGAAGCTTTGGAAAGTTTAGTGTCTACTGTTGTTATCTTCTTTCACTGTCACCTTCTTTCAGCATCATGTCTTAAATTCTTGTTATAAATACTCTCATCACCTCAAATCTAGATATAGAATAACCAAAGTCAGAAGCTGGAAAACTGCCCAACACAAAATAAAACGTAACTCAAACAAAGACAGTAGTTTTCACTGGAAAATATTGCTATAGAGTGTGATAAATTTTTGAAAATTTGGAATTTTTACTAAATTCCACAGAATCCCAGAATGCATTGGGTTGGAAAGGACCTTAAAGATCAACTATTTCCAACTCCCCTGCAATGGGCAGGGACACCTTCTACTAGACCAAGTTGCTCAGAGTGCCATCCAAACTGGCCTTGGACACTTGCAGGGATGGGACATCCACAGTCTCTCTGGGCAACCTATTCCAGTTTCTCACCAACCTCATAGTAAAGAATTTCCACCCAATATCTAATTCAAACCTGCCCTCTGCTATAAGTGTATAAACACACATATATAAATGCAGATACATATACGTGTATCTTGATTTGGAAAGTAATTTATGCTCTAATGGGAAAAATTAAAAACTCCCCTTTTTCATTTGCTTTCTTCCAATCGAGTTTTTACTAAGAGCAAGGCTACAGTAAGAATATGGATACTGTGTCTGAATGGTATCTTATGGTTTTAAAAGGAGCCTGCGTTGTGCTATCCAGGCACTTTATTTGCTTCCCATGTTCAGAGCTTAGAAATGTGTCCTTTAAAAATTTTTCACTGCTATGCCATAGGAAGAATGCCATGAACACAGTAAAATGGAATGGCCACTTGTCTTGGAATATAGGGTTTTTTGTTAAAGTGACCAACCATTATGGTTAATTCAAAGTCTTTAATTTGTCTAGTTTATACTCCCTTCACGGAATGATGTAAGCAGGGAATTTGGAGAAAAAAGCTTACTCAGTCCTTGTGTATAGGAAGTATTTTCTAATGCTAAGATGCAAAATAACTGAAGGGGCTTGAGAATGGGCATCAGGATCCTTCCCTGACAGTCCAACGACAGTTGTACAAAATTTCACAGCCCCCAGACCTTAAGAGGGAGAGAGAGAGAAAGGGGGCATTGATGTTCCTTTGCTGACTCAAAATCTACAGAGGAATATTGTCAGGGTGCAGTCAGAGCTGGGGGCTCCCAGAGGCGAAGAGCTGCAGGGGCTTCCCAGGTGCTGGGGGGGCAGGGTCCTTGACTGCTAGAGCCATGTGTTTGTCCTGTAGTGTCTGTCTATGGCCACCCCTGGGGAATGTCATACACTACTGGTGACTGGAGTGGCTCGTTAATAACAGAAGACTTAGGAAGGATTGGTCCTGCGAATGCTTTGTATTGGTGCAACAGGACTTCTGGACAAACATAAAGTTATCCCTTAAAATTAAAGATCTGGATATTTGCTGAGTTCAACCTCAGTCTACAAATAACCTCAACTGCTCTGAACCTACATTTCGAAAGAAAAAATAAAAATGCTCAGCTAGTATCCTGAAGACCTAAGTTGTAGCTTGTCTGGGGGGTTATTCAGCCTTCTAAGTCCTCTGGGATTGTTCAGCAAAAACAGTGTGTCTCATCTGGCTGCAGTACTTACCACTGTCAAGTGTAATCAAATATGGGGAGAGAAGAGAGAGGATAACCTTGCAAGAGGGGTTTGCTGCAAATTCAGGCAATATAAAGCAAGTTCCCCTTTGTGTGTGCACTAGTCTTTTCTCCCACCACATTTATCATTCTCCACACATAGCCTGCTATCTGCACATCAGTCACGCTCAACTTTCAGCAGCCTGGCTATTGCACACCTACGCACAGATTCCCACAGTCTTCATTCATTTCAGATCTGTGTCATCATCTAAACACCTCTATGGAAACCATGGCACACACAGAAAATTAATGTTGTTAATGAGAGTGTTTGTGAAGAGTCCACTCTTTTGCTGGGACATTGAAATTCTGGACACTTGTAGGATACCCCTTGTGTTCCAGTAAACCTCTCCTCTTCTATTATTAAAAAAAAAAAAAAAAAAAAAAGAAAGGAAGAAAAAAGAAGCCAATATCATATATAATGACTTTTTAGGAACACAAACTTTATTTTTGTCTAAAGAAAAGTATAAGAATTTAATGGTGTCGAGCTAAGAACATTATTAAAAGAAGGGAATATAATACCACCCTGCTGAAGGTATTGACTTCAATATAGTTTGGAGCAGAAAATACTTAACCTTAGGTCAGCACTGCTAAGAACATGACCTGTTACAGTCTCTACCTTTAAAATTCATGTGTATTTTTTTAACTCTGGAAATAAAGCTACTAAACTAGAATGCTTTTGGAATTCATGAGGTATTTTTGTATCTCATTCTTTTTGGCTGTTGCTCTGAGTCTTTATAGATTTTCAACAGGATAGTATTCTTTATACCATCTGTAATCATAATTTTTCCAGTATGTTACCAATGTTGCTTCTCTAGTTATTTCTCCTACAATTGCTTCAAGAAGATGTAGGGAAGGCAAAACAGAAAAATCAGACTCCAGATGCCAAAATGATTTACGAAAACCCATATGTCTGTTAAACTCTATTTAGACAGCTTTTTGCTAAGTATATTTGCTGTACATTGTTAAATTTGCCTCGCTTGGAAATGAATCTCTTTTTCAGACCCTTCAAGGTAGCAAAGAGGCAACTATGGCCCTATATCATGCTAGCTAATGTAAGAAAACAGGCTTTCCAAACAATAAACATCTGACTTGTTTCTAGAGAAGAGAATGAGAGTAACTTCTTAGAACCACCATTGTACAGTTTTTCTAACTGGTCTTTCTTAATCTTTAGCAAAAGTAGGAATAGAAATGAAATAGTAAATAGTATAGAGTATTATAAGACATTACAGGTAAGAAAGATTTCTCATGATTTAGATATAATATTGTCATTTCTTATTATGAAGGCGTTGATTGACTAGTTCCAAAATAATTTTTCTTGCTCGAATGATGAGGAAATATTGGTTGCTTTAGGGTGCATGTTTCATCCCATGACATAATAAGGCTGTTGTTTTAGAGCCTCACTTTGAACAACTTGCTTTGTTTGGGAATATGAAGAGCAAATAGATATTTCTAACTTGCCCCCATGTAACCCTAACCTCGTCCAGAACCCAAGAATATCCTTCAACTCCGAAAACTGAAAATTATGTTTCAAGGTAGGTGTCACTAAGATACTGCTAATGAGACATAACATCCCATTCTACCATATAGTATGGCAGTTCCAGGGTAGTAATAATGTGGGCTGTTTTCTTGGCTGAAATGTAGTGTTTCTCTTCGAGGGACTGATGGATAGTTTCTGCCAACAAAGAACACCATAATTCCTCACTGGCCAAATGACAACAGCACAGGATCAGCATTCTTAAGGTAATTCTTACTGGGAAAATACATTTTCCCAGTTTATGCCATCTATCATGTAAATCAGCCCATATTAATAATTTCTCTGTCTTATAAAATGTACTATGGTTTAAATACTCAACAATTTATTTAGATTACAGATAATGGAGTCATGTGATTCCTAGATTTCATTTATAGGAAGAGGAAGCTGTGCGCTACCAAAAATACCTGCGAATGTTTCAACTGCAAAGATACAGAAGTAAGAAACCCCAAAACAAAGACCCAACATTTATTTCAAACTTTAATTAATTTGTATCATTCCTCACTCATAAAATGAGTTTTCAGTAGCTGGAAATGATGGCTTGTTCATATTGCAATTTGCAGTTTAAAGATGTTTCAGATCATGATGTAAGCAGCAAGACCCCTCAAAAATATGATCCAGCTCCAAACAGGCTTAATGTGTTGGAAAGTGCTGATCCAGACTAAACCAAATCACTCTTGAATCTACTTGATTCTAATGAGGAAAAATAATAGTATCTGCTGGAATCATGATTGAACTCAAAAATGTAAATTCTAGGTGACCCCCTCTAGGTGCATAGATATTAGAGCTACTTCTAATAAGTTTTTAGCAGGTTTCTGGAAACGAGTAGGCTCAAAATGTCATCATCCAAATGGTAATGTTTGGATTAATTTTCCATTATTGATCGTCCCAAAAATTCATGGAGCTTCAGACATTTACCCTGAATTTGTCATTAAACTGACAGATTCCCATTTAACTGACAGATATTCCATTTAGGATTGTTACATAAGAACACTGCTGGATGGCCCTGATGCTGTATCAGAAATGTACCAGATAGAGCTGTGTTTCAACACAACATGGATTTTGTCAAAGTTGTGCTTTATACAATAGTCTGTATTTCATGTCTTAACTGCTGAAGAATTACTCTGTTACTGCTCCTGTCCTGGATGAATTTCCCTGAAGAAATATGTAGTTTAAAGAGGTTTTCTTCTGTTAAAATATCTTTTATTTCTGGCAGCTTACTCTGCCAAATCATCTCTTACGTCTTTGCTGTCAAGGGGATTATAATGAGGTAGGCTGCATTAAAAGACACAGAATAGAAACTCACAATCAGTCTGGCAAAAATATTCAGATAGTGATGATGGATTGCAGGAATAAATAGTGGACCAACAGAACAGCAACTGTCATTATTGTATTATCTATATCTTTTGCTGTATGTGATGCTTTCTCTTACCTTCCCTCTTGTGAATCATAGGGATTGTATTTGAGTATTCATGGTTTTTTTGCTCAATAGAACTGTGAATCAAAGTGTTTCTCAGAGGATAAAATTTGTTTATGGGGGAAGTTGGATTTGCACTTTGATACGGTATATTGCTCCAGGATTTTGAGAGCTAGTACGCTCCATCCACATTCCTACTAGGAAAAGTAAAATTAATCTTCTATTGTTATTGTTACAAGGTTGGATAAAGTTATATTTTACATGGAATTTGTGGGATATGCACGTCTGGGGCCTTTTATTCCTGCAGAATATTTTGTGATTCTTGAGTTTTAGAGAGAACAAAGGAGAAAGCTGAGGAATAGAAGTGTGTCTACGACATTCAGAGCAGCCATTTTCAGAGCTCCCAGGAATTTCTAAGCATGTTATATGAGATATAACATATATATATGGTAGCTAAGTATACTAGCATTGTATCAAATCCTAGAATGAAAAGAAATGGCTGTCTGTTATAAATGAACTACCTTCAGAATTGTAAAAATTGCCTTAATAATATAGTAGACCACAGCCTAAGAGGGATGATCTGGTAGGTAGAAGGAATTACTTAGAGTAATTATCACATGTGGGATGAAATTTTGTATTAAAAAAGAAGGAAAGCAGGAAGGGTGAATTCATGAAGTTAATGAATTAAGAAAATAGATAAATTCTCATCCAGTCTAGCATGCTTACCATATAGAAATACTGATGTTTTCAGGCAATTTGCATGAAGTTGTTTTGCTGATCTGAATGCAAATTTAAGTATTTCAGGTAGTTTTATGACATTAGAGGATGATAATTTTCAGAAGTGCTCAATGTTACTGCCACTGAAAATTCAATCAAATCCCTGAGGAATATATGTGGTAGTACTCAAGCATCCAGCACTATGACTTTTTGAGACCCGCTAACACACAGAACAAGATGACTTGTGATTGTGTTTGTTGATCAGGAGCATCAATGGTTTTCTCACGGGACAGTAGCTCTCCTTGTTTTATCAATGTCTTTGGGCTTGGCCTCCTCAGCCTTCAAGGAGGGGTTGTTTATCAGAGAGTTCCTGGGCCACAAGGACCATACCAGATCCCTTTATCTCACTGCTTTGCTTGCAGATCTGATTTGGCCAGTAGTTTTCTGCTAAAATCTATTACCATATTTTCCATATGTCAACAGTAGTCTGGTTTGATATGCGTTCAGAGAGGAGAAACAAGCAAAAATTTGCTGAACACCTGAAGTCTGCAGATCTGAATTATGCTCCACAAGCCTCTGAGTGACACAGACTCAGCTCTAGCAGATCCATGAAGAGCTATTCAAAGACATAGCCCCCACAGGAAACTTTTTGGAAAATTATATATCCCACATGAAAGGAATATATATCTCACATAGAATCTTGTACTACATCAAAATAGGCTGCTCTGGAGGAAGGCAAAGTACCTTCCTTCCTGTCTCATATTTTCTCTGATTGAAGATATTCAGATCCTATATCCTGATAACCAATCATGCTAATAACTTTATAATAAAATACAAGGGCTGCATATGAGGTACTTTATCAAGTCAATTGCTGCAAACAAGGAGATGAAATATTTTCCCAAATGCTCCATAATATTTGCTAGGATTGGATTGTTGTAATAACGTATTTACAGTTACCTGTCAAATGGAGGATAAATAAATGCAGAACCAGCAGAATCAGAATTTGACAAGAATACAGGATATCTAGTTAATGAATTTTTATGTAGGTGAAAATACAGACAGAAATACACTAGTTCTAAAAGCTAAATTACTATTCATCAGAGTAAAGTACTATATTTCATACACGTAATACATGATGTCAGGAAGTCAGGTTCCTAAAAACTGTTAAGACTAGACCTACTGATAAACTTCAACTGTGGAAATTTAATTTTCTGTTCATAAGGCTTTCCCTTCAAGTCCAGGCTAAGAGACTACTTTTGTCTGCTGCTTAGCTGGAACTTCTTATGTAGTGCTGTGCTGTGTAGCAGTTCCCATAAACTTTCCTGAGGTACCTACTGTCAGTGGTGGATGAAATTATCTCTATGTAAAAGAAGAGGTGTATTACAGTTTATAAAATGGCATGGATTCCCATTAATTACTTGAATGTCACCACAGTTCTCAGCGTGGTTTAAATATGCACCTTGTTTCAAAGAAAGAAGAGGTGTAATTTTATCTGTGAAAGGCTTACATGAGTTAGCAACTGGCCACACATCATGCCTTTTGCCATTTATGCCTGTCCCACTGCTCTGCCTAATACCTAGTAGCTTCTCAGACAAAACATCTGGCTGGAAGCACAGTGCAATGTAGCCTTCACTTCTGTGCTAATCACGTCTCTTTATGAGGCAAAGTGTTCTATTCCTCAGGGAGCACTTTTGAGGCCAAGCTTTTTCTCTTCCATGTTAAGCATCGTTTAATAACTGCATTTTTGCTATTAATACCTCTATTTTGAAATACCTAATTCACTGAACTAATCACAGAGTCCTTTTTCCAGCACATGGTAAAGGTGCATTATACACTAGTGTTATCATAAAATAACTTACATTCCTCTTACATAACCAAAGCAAATTTTTGTTTTGAAATTTTTCTTGG
Organism: Chiroxiphia lanceolata; assembly: GCF_009829145.1. Classification (NCBI taxonomy): domain Eukaryota; kingdom Metazoa; phylum Chordata; class Aves; order Passeriformes; family Pipridae; genus Chiroxiphia; species Chiroxiphia lanceolata. The sequence goes on from NC_045642.1 coordinate 53,442,125, forward strand.
ACCACTGAAGCTCAACAGTTTTTGGGTCCAAGTCCACTAAAGTGATGAGCAAAACTACTCCTGAGATCATTTCTGCAGACTCTACTTTTGCAAGTTGGAGAGACTATATCTCTATACCAGTAAATTAACATCACTAACACTGAGGCTGACTGGTACAAAACAACTTTGTCCATGCTGTTAATCTCAGTCTTCGAAATAGAAAAGTTATTTGTAGATTATAACTCAGAATGTTCCCTTGTCCATATTGATTCTTAGACTGTGCCCAGGATTTAGGAAAGGGCTAGTTGAGTCAAAGCTGTGTTAGGCTATAATGTCATTATTATGATGTAGACAACTGTGTTTCATTGCATAGGAATGTTTCTTCATACTGTTCACTAACCTGGATCTGGTCTACCAGGGCAGTTACACTTCTCATAACTGTTTATGAAAAAGCTACAGGAGCTCAATTCTGTTACATTTCTATTTCTTTGATTTTCACCTGTTTAAACTCAGCTAAGACAACAGCCCTAGTATTACCACTCTTTTAGTTCATTGAACTATGCTGTTGCACCTGTTTCCATTATGTCTGCATCTTGAATAATCCAGTTAGCTCTTCATCCACTCCAGAGTCACAAAACAATTGTGGCTTTGGGCTGTTTCTCTTTTACCTATCTGGTTTCACTTAACTTCAGTGCAACATAATGGTTCAACTAATATTTTTTATGAGTTCAATACAGAAACTCTTCCTGGGTAGCTGCTTCTTTTACCTAACCAGCATTCATCTATTCTGTGAGGCTGATTTCCCAGAAATAGAACTAAGTTCATTTTTTTGTGATTTCTATTGCTCTTTTCCCCACCTCCCCACCTGTATTTTTACTCATCTGTTCTGCTCACTGCTTAGAACAAGTACAATCTAAAATCAGTATGATGTTCTTTTATTCCTTAGTGCGTAGATTTGGAATTCTAACTTTAGCTATCTAAGCTTGAATATTGTGTCACCACATATAAATATAATTCATACCTGGGAATAGGCTTGCATTAGGATTCACAAGTTTATCATTACTGATGATAAGTAAATCCCTCAAAACTTAGTCTGAATACTTAATTTATTTTTTTTTTTTAAATTGCCATAATGTTTATCAGGTATTTTAATGGAAATTTCAGGAATGCTTTCTTGACTAATTGAATGGGAAAATGTATTATTTTATATAAAATGTAGTTTAAGAGTTAAGGCACTCTAGAATGTATGCTGTGAACTACTCTGTACTCTATGACTGTAACCTTTACAAATCCTTACATATCAAAGCGAATAGCCCATAAAGAATACCTTTTCTTGCATAGCAACTTATGAAGATTAGGGACCAAATTTCGGGTTCAGTGTGTATTTGTAATCATTGCATTGGTCATTCAAGAATTTTGGCCATTTCAAAAACATGGTAACAACTATGTTAATTAAAACTGGTTTCAGCTGGAAATTCTCCTTTGTTACAATCTTTTGGCACCAGTGAACAGTGTATTTTGACTTCTTCTCAGATTCTCACTTTCACTTCCAAAATGTTGTTTTGGGGGTTGAAATGGAAAGAATGTTTACTGGAGCAGCTTCTGCCTTTGAAAGGAGGAAGTGGTATCATAGAATCAAACAGCCTGGACTGGAAAGGAACTCAAAAGCTCATCTGGTCCAACCTTTCATGCGGAGGGCAGCCTAGATGAGATTATCTAGGACCCTGTCCCATCACACCTTGAAAACTTCCACTATCACCATGCCTAAAGTAATTTTTATAAGTAACCTGAAAATAGTTGATTTTATTTTTAAAGAATGCAGTGATTATTGCCATAAGTTTTCTCTATTCAGTGATTTATTTTTACAGACTTTTAAAAGTGGAAAACAAACTTTAATTTGTAACAAAAAAGCAAATTTTATGAGTCTTGAATAACATTGTCAGAAAAGACATAATCTGTTTAAAGCCTGCAAAATAATCAATCAGTCATTGCACCAAGGGATATAAGAAAAAATACAGTCAAAGCAGTAAATAATACTCTAATTTAGCTGGATGTATTAGACAAGCAGGATGAAATATTGACATCAATGAATTAGTTATTCTAAGGGGAGTGCTCATATTTCTTTAAAAATCCTAAAATGCTTAAAATGGTACAAAGCCTCTGTACAGCTCAGTCTATGTCCCTACACCTTGTCAAGGACAAGTTTTTCCAGTGTTCAGCCCTCTCATAATAAGATTTTTTTGTATGTTTAAAAGAACTTCTCTTTTTTTTCAATCTCTGCCCACAGCCTCTCATTCTGTCACTGTACCACTGAGAAGAGTCTGGTTCTATCTTCTTTACTACTCTCCGTCTGTTTTTTCATGCACATGAATAAGGTCCTCACCCTGAGACTGTTCTCCAGGGTAAATAACCCCAGCTGACCCAGACTGTCTTCACTTGGCTTGGATCACTCCAAGCCTTTGATCATCTAATTGTTGCTTTCAACATCCATCACTGAACTCAGTACCCCAGGTGTGTCTCACCAGGGCTGAGGAGAGGCGACAAATCACTTCTGTTGATCTGCTGGCAATAGTCATCCTCCTCTACTAGGAACCTCAGGTCTTTGAAAATCTGCTTTCCAGCTTGTTGGCACCCAGCCTTTACCAGAGCATGGGTTACTCCTCCACAGGTTCAGGAATCCATTTGCTTTTCCTTGCGTTGAACTTCATTCCTCTCTGTTCATTTCTCCAGCCTGTCAAGGTCTCCCTAAATGACAGCACAACCATTTGATGTATCAAATACCCCTCCTAGTTTTATATCATCTACAGACATCCTGAGGGTGCACTCAGTAAAATCATCCAGGTCATTAATTAATGTGTCAAACATTATTCATGGTATGTATCCTTGAGATATGGAACTAGTGACTTATTTTTTGTTAAAGAAAGAGATGACCGAGGTACTTGTCCATGATAAAATGAACAGAAAGGATAAAGCAAAGGAAAGAGACCAGTGGAATCCTGCCATTCTGCTTCTAAGGCTGCCTTTATTTAGCTCAGATAAATTGGTATTTCCTGTTTTGCCCTACTTCCTAAAAGATCCAAATCCTGTAAGGGTTTCAAGAAGTTGATAGAGAAGGGGAAAATGTAGAGTTTGCATGCATCTGCTATGTGTGGAAGAGCAGTTTCACCTAGTGTGGAAACTCTGTTTCAATCTCTTTTACTGCTAGTGACCAATAAACCAAGGTGCAGAGGGAAGTTGACAAGATTCAGATATAGAATTTTTTCATAATCAGATCCTGACATCAAAATGTGGGGTTTGATTTTGGATCACTTTTAGAGAATTGTTCTAATCAATTAATATAGGTAGTTCATGCATTATACTGAAATTGAATGAGAGGAACAGAGGTACTCGCAACAAATCAAAGTTGAATGTACTTATTTGTTACTTGATAAATGAATGAAGGGTTTTCCAGCACAGCTTCTGAACTTTTAAGAAAGGTCAGTCACTCACTGCAAGGGAAATTGTCTTTCAATCAAATCCTCTCCCAGCTTTGGCTTGATTTATGTCTTATCATTGTAAGTACTGTCTGAAAATAAAAAAAACAACATAATGCCATAAAAGTATTATTGGAAAATAGAAAATAACATCACTTCCATTACTGCTGACATGAAGCCAGACTGATCTGTGAATAAAAGTCCTGCAGATGATCGAAAGCTCACATTATGTTGTTGCCACCAAAGACAGGTTTCAAGATAGCATGTCTCTTTGTGGTTACTTACTTTATTTTCAGTGTTCTTGCAGAAAGTATTTTGTGATTCTGGGAAAAATTAAGGTTCATTATTGGCTTAAATGCAAGCTAGAGTTGTGGAGATGCTTTTGGCAATGAGATAAACCCTGAAGAGATTTGAAAGAGGGAAAAGGTGTTTCCCATATGGTTAAATGAGAAGCCCTTCCAAGGCTTAGAAGACGGAATGGAGAAAGAAGAGAGGATAAGACAGAAATAAAGGATACAACTGTGTAAATTAAAGGTGGTTTGGTGGATAAGGTGGCCTTTTGAAATGGTATGTGCTTTGCACTACTTAGTATGTGAGCCCGGGAAAGCTAATCCATCCTTGGTACCTTGGCTGTCTGTTTCCAAGTGTGTAATTACCTTACAAGGTCAAAACCATGCCATGGATAGTAGAAAGCCCAGGAACTACAGAGGAGTTGTAAGATTCCATGAGGCATGAGTTGGAAGAGTTATGACACACTGAGGGCAGGAAGATGCTGAGAGATGCTGTTCAGTATAAGAATGAAACCCAAACACATATATGTATTCTGCTGCAGTCTATAGACCTCTACACTGCAGAAATGATTGGTATGATGCATCCAAACAGATTCTATTTAAAAATTAAAAAAAGGAATAGTAGGCATTAAAAATGCTGTACCATCATCTGAAATGGCCAATTTTCAGAGCTTTTTGGTTTTTAATTTCTTTTTTTAAAGAGGTCAGATTGAAAGAAATATTCTTACCAATTCAAAGAAAATGCACTATTTTGAACAGTTGGCCATTTATTCAGCCTTGTACCTGGGCAGCATGGTACCTGACAATAATATATTCTATAGAAGAGTGCAAATGCATTCTCAGAGCAAACTGCATCAGACAAAACTTCACTATATAATTACTAAAATGTGCTAAGGCTTCATACCCTAAAGCACCTCTGTCAGTCAGCTGGTGTCATTCAGTGACTCTCAAGCATGTTGACTGAATATAATGAATAGTATAGTCACTGAAGATGTACACTCAGTCACTAATTCTTTATTATAGACACATATATTTTATTGAATGCTATTATTCATAATCTAAAACATAGGTTTTGACTGAAGTTTACTACAAGGAACTCAAAGATTTTTTCCTTCTAAGATGTGGGATATTTTGATTGTTCCTTTCTATTAAGCTAAGACAAAAGGCCTTACCTGTCAGCTTTCTGTCCATGTGATCATTACTAATTCTGTTTTACAGATGACACAAGATCCCTGGCTCATGTTTATACAGTGCCTTGCAATTTGTTGCTCCAAAATACTATTCAACAATAAACAGGATTATCAATGTCAGATCTGCCAGGAAGCTGCTGTAAGATTGTTTGAGTATCCCTAGAATTGCACGATCCTGTCTTTTTATTCTGAAATACAAGGCAGAATAAAGGTGCAGAATAAAAGGCCTACATATGGCTTCTTGTATGACAACCAAGTACCAGCAGTATAGTAAAACTCCTTTGTTTTGTGACTTTGGAAGAAAAGAAAGGAGCCTGCCACGTTTAAAATCACTTTCAAATACACAACTTCTCTTTCTTCCACCATTTATTCAGAAGAAATTTCCAGTGTGTTTGGGAATATGATTGAAACTGATGAGCAAGAGTGGCTGTATACTGAAAAACAGATTACTGACACTTAGCTTCAGACATGGATAATTCTTATACCCACTGAGCTGCTCATACAAATGCTGATAGGGAAACTGATGGGACTGATGTCTATGCAGCGACAGGAGGAGAGAAGAAACCGTAGTATAATGAATTTGACTTCTGAACTGGAATTCATTGGAATGGATACAGCATTTAAAAATCTTAATTGACTGAACTGGAGTTTTACCAATCAAAAACCAGAAAATAGTTCTGCATACATGGTATATACGTGCATGTCAAGACTGCTTGTATTTTTACTACGTGTCTTCCTTCTTAATAGGCCTAGCAATAGTATAGGAAACAACTATGGAGATGGAAGGAAAAGAAAATTTTCTGCATCTTCTGTGCCTACAGTTCATGGGATTTTCTTGCTTGCTAGTATGGAAAGAATTTGAGAGTAGGGTCTTTTTTGCTAAGGTATTAATTTTAAACATCAGACTAACCCCAACTGAAATGTTATGTTTGGATTGCATATATTACATGATAACATGGGAAGAATTGGTGATAGATTATTTAGCCAGGGACTGGTTTTGCCAGTTCATTGCAAGATTTTGCCAAAAGCAGCTCTTCGTGCTCTTCATTTGCATCTCAAAACTGTCACGCTTTACTTTTGCAAATTAAATGAGTGCATGGGAATATGAGCTTTGACATAACCCCTCAAATCAGAGGGTACAAGTAGTACTTTACACAGAATAAAAGTGGATCTATCTGCTTAGATACCAAATTCAATGTTGAAACTAAGATACTTGCAGTGCTGCCTTGTGGGCAACATGTTGTTGACCAAGAGATAAAATGGAAGCTGTGTTTTGTTCTGAGCATAAAAACTGAGTTTGTACACACTAAGGTAGAACTATTTCTACTTTGCATGGATTGACATGGAAAGGCATTTTTGGTCTCTCTTTGCTATGGTGACTGCTAGAAGCTGAGAGGTTTGGGAAGGAATTTTTCTGTTAGAATCTATTCTGACAATGGAAAAACATCCTTATATAAACAACAACAATGTGCTGAAGAGAAAGACTCTTTCTGTGTTGGGCTTTGTGTCACTACTGTGACACTCCTTAAAGGCATTTCTTTAGCTTAACTGGGCCTTAGTGGTGCTGGACAAAGACAGTATTGATTTGTGATATTGGTCTAGAGTTCTTCAATGTGCAATCATTGAAGATGCTAAAATCACACTGTAGGGATATGTTTTGATCCCCCATTCTTACTAATAAAATTCAAAAAATACCGTCTGGAAATAGTTTATCCAGTGATATTGCTGTATAAACTTCAAGCTTTAACTTTCATGGGAAAGGCCTTCCATGGATAAAGCCGGTGCCTATAGCCTACAGCAAACCCAGACTCTTTCTTTCCCTTATCCCCTCCAAACCTCTTCCTTCTAAAATGACAGAGCGGAAAGGGTATATAAATGAAAAGGATCATTGTATAGGCCTGAATTCCAGTCTTGGGGCTTTTTCTTGGAAAGGTTTGAGAGACCTTCCTTTTTAAAGAGAAAAGAAAGCATTTAAAGTGGTCAAAACTTGTAATTCTAATGAAGTTGACAGTCTAGAGTAACTAATTAGTGCCTTATTGTGCCTGGGCTGAATGGTCAACTACAAGTTAAGCAAAAGATCAGAAGCTATTGAAAAGCAAACGTTTAGTCCTGCAATAGGGAACAAGAAGGGCAGGAGACATTTACACACCACAAGAGCCTTGCAAAGAGACATCTATTCAGAGCTCTGTGCTGGGGGACTGCATTAGTGATATGTTTGCTCTGCGTGGCTCCCAGCTGAAGCAGTGAGTGCCTGTTACTTTCTGCAGTGAGGAGGATCATCTCCCGGGAGCAGGTAGTGCAGGAAACAGAAGCACTCGAGAAGGGACCTGTCAGCCAGCAGCATTAAGGCAGATCACCACGAGGTCCGTGGCAGCCTCAGTTAAACTTTGTTGACAGGCAAGACCTGACAGCCCTCAGCCATGAAGTAGGCTTTACCTAAGACTAAAAACAAGCAGCTGGCCTTCACAGAGTTAGAGACTGTAATTAGCATTGGTTACACGATAGAACAGTTCCCCTACTAATCTACTGTGTGGGGCTGTCTTATCTTCCTTTAACAAGATATTGTGAAGGCAATTGATTAAGGTTTGCAAATGATGAAAATCGGCTCATTAAACACCAGATTTAACTTCCTTTCACTGACTGAGAGGCTTGGGACAAAGTTTCATTGCAGACCTTTAAATCTGAACTTGACCTTTATTGATGCTGCTTAAGCCTTCTCCTGTGTTTGCCCCAACAAGGCACTAGTGGTTATGCAGCTTGCTGGTAGGTTAGTGTAGGTACCAATTCGAAACACTAAGGTCTCTTAGGCTGGTTGAAAAAACTTACAGAATTAAGAGTACAATAGTGGGTTTTATTTAATGCAAGTGTTTTATTGAAATGATTTGTTTACAGGCACACAGAAGTGGAAATGGAGGAATAGATTTATAGGAATGCTAAAAGAGGAAGTGCTCTATCAAACCTTTTCCCTATTAGCTGCCCTAGGTTTTAAGACTTGAGGGAGCTCGAGGCAAGTCTTTCTTCTTACCTGAGCTGTCCAGGCTTCTCTCAGAGAGGTTCCCTAACAACCGTACCAACATTTTTCAGAGTATGGTTGCCCTTGATCTTTCTCATTCTTCTCACGTCCTCTAGGTTGAGGATCAGTCCCACCTTTTGAGGTAAGTAGACTGATGGTTAACTGTATCACAGTTCTGAGGTGGACTGACAGCTTACAGTTGCAAAGTGTAGTGTGGAGGTTTTCTTAAGAGAGTGAAAATGAGTCTCTAGCCCAGTGATTTGAGCTTTCACTAGGGGAACAAAAGATTTTGGTTTCTGTTTCTAATTATAAAAGCAAGTAAATGTTTTTTAGAAGTGGAAAAAGACCAGAAAGAAGGATTGCAGACATAACCCCAAATAACTGCTGATTTTCATTTTACTTAGAGAAATATGGTAGTCAGGAGATTAGTCAGGAGATGTGGGTTCATCTCCTTATACCACCAAAGGGTACTGTGTGTCTCTCACCCTACCAGAGCTGCAAAGGAAGGGCACAGTTGTTCTTCCTTTCTCTAGGGATGCTGGCTCTCTTAGTAGAACTGATGTTTTTAATTTAAACTGAATTGGAATATTTCCAGGGTAACTGCGTTGTTAGTTGAGTATTAAGTTTTCCCTAAACAAACACATTAAGTGCCTCAGACTGGAAACAGTGCTATCCCTAGTGCTATCAACTTGACCTCAAGAGCGCATATTTGACAGGAAGAGTCCTAATTTGTTCAGGTAGGCAATGGGAGAGCTACACCATGAATTGGACGCTAGAAGAAGAAGAATGCCTGCTCTTTATCCCATCCTCAGTAAAAAGGTAAGAGGTATGACAGAACGGAAGATGGAGATGCAACATGTGGATCAGGCTGTAAGAAGAAGCTGTCCTGCAGGCATTCATGATGAGCTAACTGTTCCAGCCAGGTATTCTTGGATGTGCAACCATTTTAGCAGGGTGAGAAGAGCTGTCAGCCCTTCTTACAGACTGGATGAAGAGTCTGGATTTTACTGTTTGCAGCTGGTGTGCTCCATGATGTCTAAACCACTGCTGCTTTCCCTTGGCTCAGAACTGAGGGGAGGTAGCTGCTGCTGTAGCCTGATTGTATCTGTGGAATTTTCTGCAAATATGAATTTATACACAATTGTTTATAAACCCTGTATGTGCAACATATTCTTTTCTACCTAGCAAAGTAAAAGAGCCATTGCTCTGAATTCTTACATTTCCAGCATAGTATCTCTTCAACTACTAAATTAAAACAATATCACCGGTATATGAGTGTTATTCTAATCAGCTGTTTAAAGGTTTCAGTTATTCACTGCTTCCCACTAGAGGGGTCATTAAAACCTTGACACTCTAGTGTTTAATTAACTTAGGCTTCCTTATTCATTTAAGGCCATATATTTCAACAGTAGCAGCAAGTGATAGGTTTGCCTTAACGTAGTATCATTAGAGAATAAATTGCACTGTGTACTTTCCTCAGTCCTAATAGTCTGGAATCTTTGAGCTGAATTAACTCGACTGTAATTGCAGTGCTGTGGCAGAAACGTTATGAAAACCAGAAGTTTTATATAGGCATTTATTTTGAAGAAAAATTCTGGTTATTTATATGCAATTTTAAGGTAGAAAAATGGTGGTGGAACAATATAGCTCTTAATCTAATGTACTGTAGCCTAAACAATATCTGCTTAAAAACTAGAATTCTTTGGCTGGAAATCTTTATGGGCAGAACTGGTTCACTGGCTCTTCTGAAAGTTAATCAAGCTTTCAACTGTTTGTAATTAGAAGATAAGATTAGACTTTGGCTGAATGTTAAATTCTAGTTATTAGAGTCAGTCTCAGGAAACAAAACACTCCTGAGAACAAACTTAAATTAAAAATGAATTCTGAAACTTGCAAAATATTGATAGTGTTTCTAAGTTCTTGAACAATGGTTTTAAATTTGTTAGCAGTGCCTTTTTGGTCATAATGTGTGTTTTTCAATGCCTGAAACACCACAGAAATTTAGCCAAGGCACAATCTAAAAGTAAGTGAAGTTGGTACATGCTCAAGAGAGACCAGTTTTACTGGTTATGTTGAAATATTCCATCATAATTGAACACAGTCAGGCTCATGCTACAGAAATCATGTGAACTTGATCTGCAATACCTGTTCTGGACATTAAAGCAGGGAAGCCATCTATTTTTTTCTCATCTTCTGTAACATCTGTGCCCACATCTGGTGAAAGGGAAGGAGGAAAAATACCTAATGCAAAAGCTGGGAAAGATGGGGACAAAGATTCTATTGAAAGTTGGATGTTGAAGGAAGTGAAACAGCAGTTAATTGAAATTGAAAAGATTAACTGAAAAAAAAGAAGCGGATATGGAGTGATTGACCAGAGATAAAGAATTAAGGAGACAGACAAGCTAAGGATAGCTAAGAAAGTGTAGTTTGCACACGGAGCTAGTGGGGCATGTTATAACATTGGTAAAAGAAGGCTGACGTAGGGAAGAGAATCATGAAGAAAGGATTTTGAATATTTTTGCAAACTGAAATAGAAAATAGTAGTGTAGTAAAGTAAAATGTGCCTACTTATTCTATCATGTCTCATATGAGATATCAGAACTTTAAGCATGGTTATAATTGTGTAGCTCTCTAGGTTTAGCTTTCATTGATTTCAACCATATCTGCAACATTCAAATACACCTGTAAATCCAACCCTATAGTGTCCATCTAGATATATGGAAAATGAGGCATGTAGAGGTCCTGTGTTTCATAGGACTGTGTTATGACAGAGGTTTTAATGACACAATCACATATATTTATTTATACCAGGAAAGAGTTCTGCCAATACTCTCTTATGGACTTTGTGATTTTGGTGTTCATGTGGGGGTGTACAAACATGTTTATTCCTTGCATCAAAACCTTTTAACAACCAGTGTGGGTAACTTAATCTGCCCTGTAGTATAGTTGCATTGTGAATATAAACTATTGTCATAACGACTGCTCCTGAGCTGTACTGGAATTAACCTCCCCTGTTAGTGTGGTCACTTTATGATCTCCACTACAGCATAAGTACCACTATGCTCCCTGCTAAATTTGTGGAAAAGAACTATATCCACAATACATAGCCAAAGAAGTATTTCTTGGTCTCATGTCATAAGTTGCCTCTTGGAGAACCCTGCCTCTCCACTACAGTAATACCCATAGAAGAACCCAGGCTCTTCCTTTAACACAGAATTTCTTCCTGGCATGTGCAGGAGTCACAGGATGACAGAGTTCAGCTTCCCAAAAAGAAGGGACTCGTTTTTGCTCTCTCTGAGGAAAAGTGAGGCATACCTGACAGCCTCTTATGGCACAGAGGAGAAGATAAGAGACTTTTTCTAATCGAGCCTTGATGCTAGTGTTTCTGTTTTTGAAACAGGCTTATTCCAGTTCTTGAGTTCAAAACAAAGCTGGGGTTCTGTGAAGCTAAATGGATTATATTGTCACAACCTCCCGTTCTAGCAGCATAACTCCTGCAATAGATTTTCGTTATTTATCTGAGATAATGACATCAGCTTATTACTCCTGTGTAGCAGTTCTCCATGTCTCTGACTTCAATCTTTAACATTTCCAAAAAACACTTAAACCACTTGGTTTACAATAATTTTTTTTTTAATCTAGACTCTTACAGAAAAGGTTTTTATTTTTCCCTGAGAACTGTACAGACAGAATCATCGTTCCAAAAGCTAATAATCACTGGAGGCTTTAACCACATTTATCCTTTGGAACATTAGTTGTTTCTGTCTCCATATCTCAGATTTCTCATTGACACTTCTGGGTCATGTTAAACCAATTTTTTAGCCTGTACCTTTTTCCCAAGCTTTCTCTTATCATTTTGAAACTCCTATAATTAAAGGAAATCCTGATTCTCTGCCTAGTATTTTCTCCAGCATAATCATTTGGATTTGTAAAATCCCAATGAGCAAGTTAAACATTACAATTAGGGCAGCAGAGAAAATGGCTTGTTATATGTCATTTCTTCTTCCTACATTTCCCCCCCCCAAAATGATATGACTTTCACAAGACTATACTATGGTCTGAACCATCTGCAGTGTTTTTTTGCTAGTTCCTAGGTCATTTCAATTGACTAAATTAACTTGGTTTTATCTGAGTTTTGTTTCTGTATTCTGGAATCTGTTGATCAACACACCTTATGCTGAACAAGTTCAAAATGGTTCAGATTTGCTCAATGTGTTTCTGGCAAAATGTTAGATTATATTATTTTCAGAAAGAGAAGTTTTTATTTCAATCTCTTCCTTTGCATTTTGAACTCTATAATTAATTCTAGTCTATGATTTGGATTTTGTTATATCAGAGTTTATTTTTGTTGTGGTATTTGATTGCAGTTGCTGGAAAATCAACCATGTTCCCTGTTTTCTGCTTTTCTGTGTAGTTCCTGAAGTAGAATGGTTTAGAAATCTTTCCATATCCAGAATGAAATTTTTCCCCTACATAATTTTTTCTCAGAAATTATTATCCATGAAAAGAAGGAAATAAGAAGGAAATAAGTGTTTCTTGTTTTAATTTGGGTGGAGTTTTTTGCCGACTATCTCAATAAACTAGTACTTGTGAGTTTTGTTTTACTTTCTCTACTTTAACAACAGGAACAGTGATTCCCATTAGCAAGATACAGAATGCATTTTTGTATTAAACCTGACTGACACAGGAAGAAACCTATATTCTGGTGTTACTAGGGAAGCATCCATAACTTTGTTTTCAACTCTTCTCAGATCATGTTTGACATTTTTTAAGGCATTAAGTGTATAAACCATGTTTTAAACATCAATCTGTTTTTGTCATATGCAACTGTGATACTCTTCCATCCTGACTAGAGCCTTTACTACTGCTGTTGGACCATTTCCCTGCAAGCTTTCCCTGTAGTTTTCTGTTGAGTGATAGGAATAATTCCTGATCTCCAAATTACCTTTGCATGTTTTATCCTGTTATATAGATCTCTTCAGCAACTATTATTAAAGATAGCTGTAAACACAGAGGAACACTCTCTACCCAACCTTAAAAAAGATTTTATCTCTTTGTATACCTTTGTGAAACTGCAAAATATATCATTATACTGTCTGTTGATGTCAGAAAACTGCAACACAAATTAAATGATACATTCTCTAGTGATACATTATGCTTAAGCTGTGCTGCAGGTAGCTGATGGAGTATGTCATAAGCTGAAAGGCTCTGTCTTTATTCAAACAGTATCCATTACATACATGTGACTCAGACTCTTACCTACTGTTAAAAAAAGACACTTTAAATACAAATTGAGATGTTCCTTCTACTCTTCCTTCCTCCTTCCCTCAAAAGAATTTTCTAAACCTTTAAAGTTCCTCGAAACATTCATTGGCAGTGTGCTGCTGTGAGCTCCAAAATTGTACACCTTTCTCACATAAGAGGGGTGAGTACAAACTGACTCAAATAGCTACCAGTTGGGCTTTATTTTTAAAACCGAGTGTGATATCTACCAGATTTATGGTACAAATGTTCACGCACAAATCTGTCTCAGATTAGTAGTGATTTTAGCTTTTCAAAATCTATATGCTGTTTTTACAAAATCTTTTGAAGGAATAAACCTCATTAATTCCCAAAATGGACCAACTGCATTTGTCTTGTATTAATATTCATTATGCTTTCCAGAAAAAAACATGAAAGTTGTTTTCTTTATGGTATTTAAAGGGAACATGATTATCTCAGGAATGATTCACGAACATATGAAGTTTTTTCTTTTGCCAAGTAGAGCTGATACACCTCTGTCAAAATTTTAATCTTCTCACACTCTCTGTTTTTCGTAATAGGTGATGTTGCATATTGTACACATTTTATAAAATGACAGAACCACTGAATAGGAAAATTAGCCCTACTGTTTAGCACTAAATGACATTCAAATATCTGTGGGATAGTTAAGGACTTTCAAGCTAGTACTCCAAGGGAAGATGTGAGGAACTCTGACTTGGTTTTGGTTCTGAAGAAATAGAAGATATCTCCACTACCCTCTTCCCTGGAGATGCATGTTGTGGTGGTGCATCCCTCCCCCTATCCCACTCCTTGGGCTGCATATCATCGCAGCTATATACCTTGTACATTCTTCTTTAGGCCTGTGTGTGTGCAAGTGTGAATATGCTATAACAAATATGCTATGAATGTTGTTCTCTTAGATTCTTAAGTTAGATTCTCAAGTAAGTTAGGGCTCTAAGTGAGTTACTGTTGTGTTTATTGTGAGTTTTGTAGAATCCTTTTTTAAATTATTTATTGATTAAGTACTGTTAAAACCCTTAGGCCTGAACTATTAGGCAAGTCTGGGGCTAAGTTTGGTGCTCTGAACCTCATAACTCAACAGTAGAGTCTCCTTGATTCCTTTTTATCATTACTCCTTCCTACCCTTACACTTTTTCCATGCTTAGCCTCCACATAGATCATTTTAGGCTGATTTTAGTTTTAGATTCATCAATTTTAGATTTTAATCTGATTTTGCTCTGTGTGTCTTAACTATTTGATAAGTAGTAGTGAACCTTGCCAACAAACTTTGTCACGGTTTCACTTTAATATTAAAGCTGTTTTTGTGAATACCTTTGCCATTGATCCATTTGCAACACACGTAAACACTTTTCATTAGACTTGTTGGCCCTAAGCATGGAAATCAAATCATCCTGGCAAGGGGTTGCCAGAACAAGTGCCTTGCTAGTGGGACAGGATGGTTTGTGTCTCTCAGAGAGACAAAGCAGGCCTGTTCCTGCCATCAGGATGGACCTGTTACCCAGTGCCACAGACAAGCAGGGAGCAGTGCTTCAGAAGGAGAACATGGTACCTTTATGTGATGGTGCCTCTTCCTCAATTACTGCTTGATAGGGCCAATCTGTCCTCACATTGCACCTTTTGTTGCTGATTTGCACTACTCTGGTGGTAGAGTAGTACTTCTACTTGCTTAGAAGACCAGCTGCTCTCAGAGGACCTCTTGTAGCTGGCAGGCTTTGTCTGTGGACATGCTGTGTGCCAGAGCAGCTTCACCAAGGCAAACAGTGTGGGGTACTGGGACCAAAAACTGTGGGTCTGGGAGGCCAGTTCTGCCACTTCTCTTGGTGCCATTGTAGAGGTGCTGGCCTTGGGCACTAAGGAGCTGGGCAAATGAGTGTCTCATTTGCTGGCCATGGCTGTCATTTCCATCTTGTTATATGAAGAAGGACATTGATTAGGGGCAGGAGAGTCTAACCCCTCACGTCAGATTGAATTCTTATTGCAGTCATACCTGGAAAGCCTCTGGTTCGAAGAATACCAAGAAGCAAATCTGGGTTACTTTGGACTGAGGAAATGCAGAACATTGCGAAAAAAGACAGTGTTATGAGAACACTCTTGCAGCATCCTTTTCTTCTTATAGCAATCAGGGTAAATTTTCACTTGATTGGAGCTGTAGCAGAATGACACAAGTGAGGGACCAGCACAAACAGCTTGGATTTAGGTTTCATTATCCTGAATTCCACACATGAGAGATATACTAAGGATTTATTTGAGGGAGACCTTTAAAATCTCAGTGGGAATTTTGTCTGAATGAAAGCTAGGGAAATCTTCAATAGTGGGCCAGGATACAGGAATGTAAATAAGGAATGTAAATAAGTCCCCAGACTGAGAAGGAAGCCTGTGCCTGTCAGACACTAAAATAGCAGTTGCTTAGAGCCAACTGAACCTCTCTTTATGATATAAAGATTAATAATCTGAGTGGCAACCAAAGGTGAAGTGATTCAGATATCTAGCTTTCAATTTTTAGAAATATGGAACAGGTTGGTTTTCATAGCAGCAGATGTAAGAGGGGAGGAGGAAGGGGCAGGGCTGTGAAGGAGCTGCAAGATGCTTTTTAGATTATATGAAAAGCATTTAGCTGTGAACGAAAGAGTGGCATTTAAATTATTTTTTCCCCTTGAAGATAATCAAGGGTCTGTACAATTAAAATTCATGAAAGAACAGTTCATATGGCATGAGGCCAAAAGCAGTTACGTGAATGTGTTAGATAAGCGTCCTTTGTAGCCCCCTTGTGAGGACACATGGACAGTCACTCTGCAGTTTCCCAGCAGTGCTGGCAAGTACTGGTGCAATGTGAAAGGAGGGAGTGAGGTGGCATGATGATGAAGTGACAGTGGTCAGCTGTAGGCCTTGTTACTTTAGTCCTAATTTAGTACTATTACAGCCAGTGTGATGGAATCAAATCACCGACAAAGATATACATTATTCTGAGGGACAAAGAGTCTCTTGTGGTACTTGGAGATCCTGCTGGATGTTGCAGTTGCTTAAGGTATCACTAACCTAAATGTCGTAATGACCAGTCAGGGTCTCTTTTCTATCATGAGCTTTCCTTTAACCTCTTTCTTTCTCACCTGTAGAAAGGTGATTCCTTATCCCACAGGACAGCTTATTAGGGGAATTACTCTGGGCTTGATCCTAATGAGGTGGAAATGGCCATGCTGGATGCCTGAGCTCTGCCAAAACAACTTGATCACATTGTGTTTGGAAACACATTCTCTAGCATCATCATGACAGATGTGTGCCTTGTTAGATTAAACACAGAGAAACCTTTATAAATGTGTTTTAAAGAATTTTCAAATTTTCAATCATAATCTTTAGGTTTTGTACTCATGCTCACACAGACACACCTGTTTTCTGGGTTAAAGAATCCTTTCAACAGACATTCAAAACTTCTTAGTTTGAGGCTTATTCTGAAAGAAATTGATAAAGTGGTCAAATAGTGCTGGCTCAGTCTGGGTAATGACATTTTGGCGCTGGTATTGGAAAACTGTGTGATTTCTAACTCCAGTGGAAGGTGCACGTGCAGAATTCATCCTTACATGAAATTTGAGTGCAAGCCAAAATCAGAACTAAACTAAGTCTGCAAGATTGAAGCTGCAGCTGATAAATACTTTTCCTAAGACCGTCTTCATGATGGCTCTTACTAAATTTAAAGAAACCTTATTTTTAATCCCTGAATTGTTGTTTTCTAAGTAAACACTTTGTATGAAAACTATTCTAGAAGGGAATTCAAGAAATTCAGGGTTTTGACACCAGGGATTTGATAAAACATTCAGTTATCTTTTGCACAGTGCTCAGTGCTGAAAACTTGAGATGAGGGGCACCATGTTCAGAAAGTTTGTTTCAGTGGTAGGAACAAATTATGGATTGCACCTAGGTATTTTGAAAAGGTGACAGAAAGCCAAAGAAATTGCAGGGTGAACAGCATGTAAAAGGTTCTTCAATAGTTTTAGGTTCCCTTTACAGAATAAAACCTATAGACAGCTGTCAAAGCTGACCGGTCACAAAGCTGACCGGTCACAAATTCCCTACCTACCCATTCAAACAGATTTCCTATCTTTCCTCTTTCTGCCAGATGCTTCAGATGTGGATAAGAGAGGGGGAAGATGAACTATGAAGGTCATTCATTGTTGACTATTCCCAAGCAAGGTTCTAGGCTCCAATCCAGTAAAGCTAGAGCTCCAAAATGGCACAGGTTCAGGTTTCCAGTGCTCAGCACTCGAAGTTGGGGCCAGATGTAACAAAACCAAGCACCCCCTGGCTTCCAGCTGCAGCACTTGTGGCTGTATCTCTTAAAGGTTTTTCTCAGAGGTTTTTTTTGCTCATTTCTTTATTTTATTAAAATAATAACTGTATCTTTAAAATCCAGGGTTTTTAAAAAAAGATATCTAAAAGAATTATATTTGCCAGCCAGATGATCTGAAAATGACCCAAGCAGACAATTCTGGTTAGCTAAATGGTAAAAAAAAAACATGGCAAGAAGCTTCTATGCAGGGGAGGTGAGGAGGTTAATTCTGTCTTTTCCAGTTGATTGATTGATTGTGATTGTTGGATTAATTTTCATTTTAAACATCATACCACTGTGATTTCTTGGGACTCTTTTGCACTCTGGTCATTTTACTGCTTACTCAAACAAACAAATATATAATATTTTTTTCTAATATGTTGTCTGAGCATGCCATTCTTGCCACCTTTGATCACTGTATTGCTATGCTGCTGTGAAGCAGTCAATTAAAATCATTACAAAGAAACCAACTTGGAAGAACTTGTGAGCTTTTTTTTCCTAATAAATGAGACATTTAAGTGAATCGTGCTACACATAGTCTCTGGTCCTAAGGGACATTCAAAGGGAGAATAAGTGCATAAATTCTATTTAGAAGAAGGTTGTTCAGAATCAGATAACATGCAGATTAGACATTTTAAATGGAAAACTTTACCAAGGGTACTGCTCTGTAGTTCTGCCAATAAAAGCCCCAACTGGTCCTGGCGAAATTCTACCTTATTTGTGAAGAGAAGTATCATGGAGAACAGGTGCATGGAAGGCAGAACACAAGTTCATTTTCTCAGTCTTTATTTTATGTATTCCCTCACAATAAATGTTTCAGATATAGGCAAAAATTTGGGGGATGGGGCAGATTGTTCCCTTAATTTTTTCTTTGTCCCAGTTTTGCTGAAAGGGTATGGGGTTGGGTTTTTTTCTTGTTTGTATGTCTGAAGCTTGTTTGTTTTGATTGGGGGTTTTTGGGGGTGGAGTATTTGATTGGTTTGGGAGGTTTGTTTGGGTTTTTTTTGGGTTTTTTATATAAATAAGAAATCGGTTGCTGTTTTATTGTTATTCAGAAAGCTTGCTACTTTAGTTATGTAGACACTGGAGAGGGATGTTCTTTGAGGGAGTAATTCAAAGCAGGAGCTTTATCTACAAGCCTATCTGTCTCTCTTGACCAGAGGGCAAAGATTGGCCTCAGTACAGTAAAGTATATCTGAGTATTTACAGACATGGAGACAGTGCTGTAAGATGGTTGCATTGTACCTGTCGCCATTCAGAGGTATCAACTTGTAGTTGCACTATTAGAGAAACCGTTTTACAAAATTTCAGGTAAATTACGTGAATACGAGAGGAAGAACAGAAAGACTGACCACTGGCAATCCGTGGCTACATTTGCGATGTAGAAGTTGACGTCATGGGAATCTCAGTGACAACCAGTCCACGTGCACCCATCCTACTTCATTAACATAGGTCTTTCTAGAGTATGTTCCCTCCATGGAGAATTTAAGGCTTTCATGTTTTAAATAGCGCTCACCTTCGGAAGTGGCTTTCAGCTCAAAGGACCCAGTGGCCAGTTGAAAAAGCAGATCAGGTGTCTGGGTTTTTCTTTCCCTGTTCTCCATGGATGGCAAGACACATTGTTGCTTCTGTTCACTTCAAGTTTTGCTTCAAGATTTTCTCCTTGAAACCATAAGAAGCAAATCTGCGATTTTTTTTTTGTTTTTAATGGAAGTTGAGATATCCAGGTTTTCAAAAAGAAACAACCAAGGCTGTAGAACAAAACTGGGACACAGATCAATGAAGAAAGCTTGGCAGATCCAATATTTATTTAATTACATCCTAATCATAAAAAAAGAGAAAAGGTGAGATTGCAGTTAAGAAATAGATTTAGAGACCTGGTCCTTTAAGGTTTTGCAGGAATATTCATTAATACCCACCATATTGAATTGCCATTTGCCCCTTCCATGTGTCTTTCTCCAGACAGTTTTTAGTTCACTGATATAAAAATATTGGAGAGAAAAGAGATAGAAAGGGTACTTAACAGTAACGGAGAAACAAGATGTTGGCCTACTTTTTGACCATGAAAAGAGTAAGAATACTTGCTTGGGACACAGAGAGATCATATAAGTTTTCAAAAATCATTTTACCCAGTAGCATAAACCACATCCATACTGATTCCACAACCAGCAAAATTAGTCAGAGATAACATTTTCCCTGTTTTTTACTCCAAATTTAAAAATTATCAAGTGATTATGAAGTTTAAATTTTTTTTATGAAGAGATATGGGTCATTTCAAACCAAAAATATGAATTTTGGATTTTTGCAAAGGCTGTATTTTTATTAATTTTTTTTTGTCCTGAGGGAGATGTAATCTGTCAGTGTGGCTAGATTTGGCACATCATTTTAATGATGCATCAAGGGACCTATAAGGTGCATTGGGCCCAAAATTTACATTCTCTCTGCCTGCTATGAATTCTCTGCTGTCTGCCCTTCGGGCACGAGATAAACAGCATTGGCTTCAGAAGTTCTCTCTATCAGGATGCTCATGAATTTCCCATAAGGCAACTGGAAAGTTTCCCAATCTTCCTCTCTCTCTCTTTTGTTTTAATTGAAAATTGAAATTCATATTTTAAGCCTTGTGCCTTATAAAGCCCTTAAAATCTTCATGGAGAGAAGGAGAGAAAAAATTACTAGCCCAGAGTATGCACAGAGCACTTAACTATCAATTTCATTGTAGAATTGTCTGAAAATCTGTATTCTGGCACAAAAGCTGAAGGAATGACTTTTCAGCTAGAGTGCCTTCTAATTAAATTACTTATTGGGTGGCATTTCAAATATGGCAAAGGTTTGCCATATGGTTAATTTAAATTTCTTTAGATTTGGGGTGTCTGAGTCCCGTGGATTCTAGTATAAAATCACAATACTGACCTGCTCTATCCCTAATAGCTATATGGCAGCAAAATAATTGTCTTGAATTATTTGTACTAGACTCATAGAAATGAGAAATGCACAAGTGCGTAATGTGTCCAGGTTTTACTATGACCTGCCAGTACTACAGTAAATATAGTGCAGAGCCAAGAAAGAGCACGGCTGCATTAAGAGAGGTCATACATGCAACAGAGAGATAGTAGGCAGGTAACTTGCTGGAAATGCTACAAAACAGCAGTGTAAATACTGTAGGAAGCAAATGGGGAAAAAGAAAAAATGTAAGAAAAAAAGTGACAGGTTATTTTGTTTTATTTGGGGGGTTTTAGTGAGTTCTTGAAACCTTCTGAATTCAGACAGGTGTATGGGATTTTGCATGATCAAGGGGTTTTACTGACATGTGAGTAAAGTGATTAACTAATTCAGTTTTGTATAATTTTTAAGTTAGGAAGTTTAAAGGCATATACGGCCTAGATAGCACTGCACTCTTTCCTCTAGTACAAGATCTCCTTCTGTTGCTCTATTAGAACTAAAAGGATGTTTAGGTTCGATGGATTTGCTCAAGCAGCAGATCTGACAGGTATTGACTTTCAACCCCCCCCCCCCTTTTATTGTGACTTTCTGCAATGTTATGCAATTTTTTCCTCTCTTTTAGCAGAGAAAATTGTGGGGAAGAGTTTGACGGGATCCGAGAGCTTGTGCTTTTTTTTTGTGTCCAAAGGTCAGTCTGTAGTTTGCTGCAAAGGAAGCCCTGAGACTAGAACTGGGAACAATGCCAAAGGCAGGAGGCTCAGCTGAGCTGGTGTGGGGATCAGCTCACCCTCAGGCCAGGGGCATATAATGTCTGTTGACATATGTGGGGGTTTTTAACTACTCACATAGGCTAACCAATGAACTCTACTTTAACCTGACACCTTTTCTAGGGCATGTTATCTCTCTGCACAAGTACAACAGCATTGTCAACAACACTTGACAAATGAGCACATCTGCTCATGTGCACACAAAGTGCAGGATCAGGTCAAGGAATGGAGACCATCTATTTTTAACTCTTTCCTTATATGATATTTAGACTGTGATTCTGCTCCTGAAGCCACAAGCTGCCTCTCCTAAAAGGTTTCTTGTCCTATTTTGTCTCTAATTCAAAAGAATAGTAGATCTTCAGAAATAATAGCTAATATATTTGTATGGGACTCTGAGCAACCTGATCCAGTTGAAGACAGAATCATAAAGTTGTTAAGGTTGGAAAAGACCTTTAAGATCATCAAGTCCAACTGTCAACCTAACACCATCACCACATTCACCATTAAACCATGCCCTCAAGTGCCATTTCCACACATTTTTTGAGTACTTCCAGTGATGGTGACTCCATCACTTCCCTGAGCAGTTTTTTCCAATGCCTAACCACTCCTTCCATGAAGAATTTTTTCTTAATATCCAATTGGAACCTCCCTTGCTTCCACTTGGGGTCATTTCCTTTTGTCCTATTGCTTCCCACCTGGAAGAAGCCTCTCTTGAAGTGAGGGGCCCAAAACTGGACACAGAAATCAAGGTATGACCTCACCATTGCCAAGTACAGGGGGGGACAATCACTCCCCTGGTCCTACTGAACCACACTATTGCTGATGAAAGCCAGGATGCCATTGGCTACCTGGGCTCACTGCTGGCTCATGTTCAGCTGCTGTCCACCAGCACCTCCAGGTCTTTTTCTGCTGGGCAGCTTTCCAGCCTCTCTTCCCCAAGTCTGTAGCACTGCATGGGGTTGTTGTGACCAAAGCGCAGAATTTGGCACTTGGCTTTGTTGAACCTCATACAACTGTCCTCGGCCCATTGATCCAGCCTGTCCAGACACCTCTGCAGATCCTTCCCACCTTCCAGCAAATCAACACTCCCACCTATGTTAGTGTGTCTGTAACCTCCCCCTCGGGAGGGGTGTCAGACTAGATGATCTTTGGAGGCCCCTTCCAGCTCAAACTGTTCTACGATCCTGGTAGATGTGCTGAAATACATTAGCAAGGCATCTGATGTGAGTTTAAAAAATAATCATTTCATCAGTCACATATAATATTAACTTCTGAGTCTCTCAGACAACTTTTGTAATTGCCTTTTCTGGATTCATGTGTTTCAGCCTACTTATATAGGAAAACACTGATAGTCTTCAAGGAGCAGTGTACAGAGGGTAAGGTTACCTGGTGTTCTCCCCATGTCTGTACTCACTGTGGTGTGAAACAAACAGCTTGTCATGCCAGCCTATGCGTTGTATTTGCTTGAGCCTCAGGAATCCTAGGCTAGGATTCTTATGCTATTGCTCTGTTATACTCAGATGCTAACATGAATTTAAATGAGGTGAGTCTAATTTAGTCATAGTGTAAGGAGAGGGAAAAAATTATTTCAACAAAGTTATGCCTACTTCATAGTTACCCCGCAAAGTACACAAAGTGCAAAGTACGTCTTGCTTAAATTGAATAAATTCCGGTAAGTGTAAACCTTTTCTGAAAGCCCAAACTTGCTAATTGTATTATTCATAAGTCAACTCCCATAAGTACAGAACAGCACATATTACATCAAGTAAAGTGAATCCCAAATAGAGAAGAGAATTTTAAAAAATAAGTTACACTTAACTGTGCATGAACTGTGAAATGTATTTGTAAATTAATTTTTTATTTCACCTTGTCATTTCTGATCTTGAGTGCATTTGTAATCATCTTGTACCCATTGCTTCTGGCACACACATCAGGTCAGAGATGCAGACATCAACCTTGCAGAATTTACTTCCACTCTTTCCTCTCTCCTGCTACCCATCCACATTAGTAAATACCTTTTACTGGGACAATAGCATTTCATTGGGAGAAAGCTGTCCAGAGTTTTCATAATTTTTTTCTGGTAATGGCACTTTTGACTGCTTCTGAGATCCCCTACCCT
Source organism: Chiroxiphia lanceolata (assembly GCF_009829145.1). NCBI lineage: Eukaryota > Metazoa > Chordata > Aves > Passeriformes > Pipridae > Chiroxiphia > Chiroxiphia lanceolata. The sequence goes on from NC_045642.1 coordinate 53,465,500, forward strand.
TCCATTTTTGCACACTGTGGGAAGTCATTGCCTCATTTCACCTTCTTCTGTGCATGGCCTTACAATACAACTAAAGCCATCTTACAGCTAGTTGCTCAAAGAGGTGTGATCTTGCCATTGCCCACCTCTTTTTGATGGGATTATCAATACCGTACTTTCTACTGGTGTAGGCATCTGATCCCTGAAGAAATATGTTAGGTAAGCTGAATCAGAAGAAAGGTAATAAATTTTTTTTTTTCTTTTTTTCCTTTAGGGTTGGTTCAGGCCTGGAGCTTCAGGAAACTATCCCTGCGCACAGCAGCCAGGGACTAGGTTGGCTTTGCTATTCACAAGCAGCACATTCAAGTGCCTGAATTATCTTGGTCTACTCTCAGTGCTAAAGTGGAATTTAAAAAAGTGCTCTCAACTCCCATTAAACACCTTTAAATATTCAAATGTTTAAATATTTAGGGGACCTGAACTGCTTTTAAGAGGTTCCAATTGAAGGACAGTAGTCTGCTAATTCACATACCAATTCCTAATGGCCTGAGCACCCTCCCTGAGTAGACAGAAATATAATAGTTTTTTAAAATTTCAGAGTCCATAGTAGCATTTTGCTTTGGAGCACTTGTGTGATTTTAAAACCCATTTCCGAACAGTTGCCACTTCCAATTGTTGGTTCAGTTTAGGATGCCTTTACATCCTAGGTTGATAATTTTTCCTTTAAATAATTCAGGTTTACTGTCTGAGACAGATCTGTTATAAGAGTTCATTGATCACTTGAATGTTATATCAGAAACAATTTTGGCCCAGAGATATGAAATACATTAGGAGATGTTAAAATGGAGAAATACTGCTCATATTGGAATAAATTCAACTAAGAGACTATGACCACACAGAATAACAGGCAGAGGGAAGAATAGCACAAGTCTTTCTACATCCTTTGAATTCATCTTCAAATGACACTATTCCACCTTTAAATTTCAGTTATTATTGTGATAATGGCATTCAGATTGTCAGTATAGTATGACAATTACATTAAAGAAAATAACTCTAAATCTTCAGAAAGAAATTATTCAGTCTAACACGTACAATAGCTCCTGCCAGCATAAGGGAGATGATTGCTTTATTCAAGTGACCTGCTAAGTGCCATCTACCACATCAACGAATAAAACATTGTCTCAGCAAATTATCTCTTTATAACCCTGTCAGAGACTTGCTTGTTATCAGTAGACCAGCTACTTCAATTTTAAATCATTTTTGGTGGAAGAGCCAAGATCTTAATGAATGCAAGGAAGTTTACTAGATTTACAGTGAACATCAGATGAAACCCATTTAGAGACAGATTTACTGGGGAAGAATGGAAAAGAATATAAACTCTATCACTAGTTCAGGACTTCTGCTCCTCTGCCATGGGCCTAGGAGCTCATAAGCTTCCACTGCCTGCTGCAATTTTATTTTGAGCTCCCCATATTTGATGCGCAGAGTGGGGAAGACGGAGACAGCCTGTAGCGCTGAGCAGAATCCTAAGCTTCTCACTTGTTTCTGCCCCACGCTGCTGCCCAGCCCCATCAGGTGATATGCCCCTGTTTTGTAATAAGGCTTAATTTAAGTGAAGTCCACACTTTGCCTCCTATAGTATAGATACAATTTCAGGCAACTGATGCTCTGCTTGAGGTATTCCTAATTATAGCCATAGATTATGTGTTCTTTTTCCCCCTGTAGCTTGTGATGTAATTCATCATATCCCTACTTTGCCTCCACAAAAACTGAGTAATGAATGGAAATGTTGAATATTGGTGATTTTTTTTAATCTCTGACTGGTTATAGGAACTTTACAGGAAAATCTGTTTCTATTGTTAAAGTATTCATCATAGGGCGTCCTCAGGCTTCCATTCTCATCCTTACTATTGTATACCCAAATTAACGTCCTAGCTGACATTGGGTAGACTATGTAGGAAAAAGAATGAAACTAGGGCAGAATGAAGCATTCAATATAGATCTCTGCATACCCTTCATGTCAAAAACTAGCTTCCTAAACAATTTCCTGTATTTCTGAGGGCTTTGCCAAACTGACAACTGTCAAAAAGACTGAAGTCATTTTAGTACAAATAAAAAAAGATATTTAGAAAGTGGTCACCTTTAGACTATACCTTTGCTTAGACTGTTAATTTTAATAATCTGGAACTTGACATGGTGAGACAGTCTGTTGCTATGATGAAAATTCATGTTGGCTATAGTATTTAGTGATTCCTAGTGTTCAATGTCATTTATTCCAATGCAGCACAGAATCAAAAGCTTGTCCCAGCCTCATGGTCTGTGCTTCTGTCATTCCTGATAGACTTGTCACTCTTACTCTTCATGACTTATGGTTGTGGAGATTTCAGAATTTCCCCTGACAGAATATTACATGTCTGCACTACACTTCCTGCTAAAAAGTTCTCCTAATAGCATACTTGAATATTCCTTGCATCAATACATGCCCATTGCTTCTTGTTCTTCCCATCATAGACATCTGAAATAGCTCAAGATATCTCTGTGTGGGTGTTTGAATAGAAGTCAGTGTTTCCAGCCAGGGTTTGGATGGGAGGACTGCATCACGTGTCTGGCGAGCTATTCCTGTTAATAGATCCTAATGCAGCATGCTCTTTTCATTGAAACAGCATGGTGGTGTTGACTCATGTTTGGTTGATGGCCCACAGCATCCCTGTGATACATTTTTCTCCAGAACTTCTTTGCAACCAATTGTTTTCTGGACTTTATTTGTGCTGTTGATTATTTTAGCCTAAATGTCACTTACGCAAAAAAAAAATGACCCGGCCTGATTAAGATTCCCAAGCACACACTGCGACAGTATGTCAGATTAGCAATGCTAGGTAAGTGCATTTCTCCTTGATTCTGCACTCCAGTCCTTGGTTTCACATTTATTGCATGGACAGGTGATGTCTACTTCCTGACATTCAAATCTTTGGGAAGGTGTAACGTACTGAAGGTATATATGCAAACTGCAAATCAGTTGTATCCATGGAAACATCACTCAAACATATGAGTATGCAGTTTCTCCTTTAGCCCTCTCATTAGAATCTGGCTGTTCTGCAGACCAAGTCTTTCTAGTCCAAAAAGATAAATTAACGGGAGCATTCATTATATCCAGAACAGTCTGTGAACATAAAGGACACTTGTAGACTTTCTTAATAGATTCAATCACATAGTAAGACACAACCATACTCAAGAACATGTTGTTAATTCACTATTTAATGCCTGGTTTAGTATTCTCAAGTGGGCTGATTTTTCATATTCTTTATTGAGCTCAACTGTCACAAGAATTGGGATAGGAAGCAGAAGTGTTTGGACAATTTCAGAGAGTATTTAGCCAATCAGTATGGCACCTTCTTTGTGACAGTGCTTGAAGTGCAATGCTGGAATCAGTGTTCAGCTTATGAATTGATGTAGATGCTGCTCTTAGTTTCTATTCTACTAATTAGTGAGCCATTGTGATATTATGAGCAGACATATGAGAGAACACCTGACCATTTGGTCTGATTTATTCCCAGTCCAGATACTAATCTGTGACCTTATTCAAGACATTTTGTCACTGCAAACCAGTTTTGTAGTTAGGCAATTGTTATTGGCTTCTTGTTCAGAAATTTAACACTAGGATGGAAATGAGATTGGAAAATTATTGTAAGTCTTCATTACTGTTTTCAGTGAACAAGTTAATTTTTTTTCATCTCCAAAAAGAGGACAATTACTTTCAAATTTAACTTTCCAATGCAACATTTCAAAGAAGCTTTCTATTCATAAAATATTCCACAACATTCACTGTTTTACCAAATATTCCCATCAATGAAAATATTTAGAAAAGTAAATTCAGAAGGAATTTGAATGCTGACAAAGATAATTCACTTTAAAATGTGAATGAAAATGTATACATATATATTATGTTTTGTATACTCAACTATGAAACTTGCCACATAATTTCGAATGTTTTGTACTGTCCAGTAAAAATTTCTGGGAACGAATTTATCTGCAAACTATTTGCATGATGCCCTTATGCCTTTTCCTCCTTAAGAAGTAACAATTTTTAACTTTATAAGTCTGCCAAATCTGTATAGAATTCAGGGGACAAAGAAAAGGCACTTCTCAGTGTTAATCCTTCTGCTAAAAGCCAGAGTATGGCAGAGAGTAGCACTATGAGAAATAGAAAAAGTATGAGTCATAGAAGAGTTCAGAAAAATCCTTAATATGAGAAAATATTTGGGCTCAAGATGAGCTCCACCTATACTGAAGACCCTTGATTTTTCTTTCTGTCATGAAGCAATGTGAGAGGGTCAGCAACTTATTTTCAGATTTCAGATTTGCATTTTCATTGCTAAATGTTCTCTTGGCAGGAGCATTTCTAACATTTTTTTTTCTAAGTGCAATGTTTAAACAGTCTTGCTTACTATAAAAAGAAGAACAAATTTAAATTTTAATAAGAAAAACCCACAGTGTGTATCAGCATAAAATTAAAGCTCCCTTGTGCTCCCTTTTGTCCTCTGGGTTTTTTCAAGGGACTGGTATCACTCTAATATTAATTGCCTCCTATATTTCCTATGAATGTTGTGATTAGGATTTACAGTTACAATCATTTTAAAAGACAACAGTTTGATATAGTTCAATAATTTGATTATATGTAAAGCTTATGTGAGGAAATGCATTCTGAAACAATTACAGGCAGGTATTTCTGTTATTCAACGACAAAACCCAACACACCACAGATTATTTTATTACAAAATTTGTCTTAATTTGATACAATTATGCTTAGCTGAATAAAGATGTTGGTGTCGGCAGAGCATTGTTGCCTTGTCTTTTATTATTGGGCGAAATCCAAAAATGACAATTACATTAAAATATGCTGCCATAATAAAAGTATGATTTTATTTTTATAATCAGGAAAAAATTGAGCAATTCTGATTCCCATTAGAGGGAGGTGCAACTTTCTGAGGCCTATTTATGAAATGCAATGAACAGGAAAGAAGACTGCTCAAGTTTATTATTATTGTTGCTGTTGTTGTCGTTTTTTTTCTTGTTGTTGTTCTTTGTAGATATGTGTGCACAGCTGTGTTACCTTGTGAAACCCAAAGAAGAAAAGATTGCTTAGAAAAGAAATTACTTGATGTGGCAGAAAAGGTAAGATGCAAAGATATTTCTAGTTTTGCATAACTCCTTACAAAAGTTAAACAAAAATCAAATATGTAGCACTGGTTAAAAGGGAATATGTAACACTTGATTTCTAATTGATGCAGATGTAATTCCAGAGATAGCTTTGCCGGGATATTCAGGCTTTGTTTTCTTTTTTTTTTTTTCTCTGTCACAGAAAAGAAACTTGCCCTTCTCAGAACACACAAACCAGACCTCAATAACCTCAACCAATGTGTTACTTCTTAATGGTTTCTAGCCAAATTTTCAGTACCACTTCTCATTGAATTCACATGACTTTTGAAAATCCTACTAAAGACATATCTGTGTGTTTAGGTGCTCAACTACCTCCTGACTAGCAGGAATACAAAGTTGTACTATTTTATGAATTTTTTTTTCTTTTTTTTTTGGTGTATGCTGGGATCCTAAATTAAGCTTAGTTGTCCATGGGGGAATGGCATTCAGATTGAATAATCATAGAACCATAGAAATGTTTAGATTGGAAAAGACCCTTGAGATCATCAAGTCCAACCATAATGAATACCAATGGAAATTCTGATTGAAAAATGCTGAAAACATGGATTTGGTTCATAATTTCATTCTGTATGTGTCCTTGTGGACATTTTGACTCCCTCAAAAAAGGTCACATTCCCCTTTTGTTACGACCTGCCCCTGAAGAAAAGGGTAACTGAAGTTCTTGTCAATAGATCTCTTGGGGCACATTAGAGTGAAATGACACTGAATGACCACCAGTGTTTTATATGTGATATATATATACTTGTTATGTATATATGTATGTATGGTTTGTTTTAGAACAATTTGGTTGCAATGGAAAGGAGGGATGTAGCCATCTTGATTATTATCTATAGTAACATAACAATATATAAGTATAAAAATATCACAATATATAAGGGGAAGGGATGAAGGAAGGAAGAGAGGAAGGGAGGAAGGAAGGAAGGGAGAGAGGGAGGAAGGAGGGGGCGAGGGAGGTGGAATTTTGGGCTGTCTGATGCAACACTGGGAATCTGCTGCAACACTGTGGATCATTCGAAGTCTTCTGGTGGAAGGCCCCAGTCTGAGGGCGCTTCGGAGGCTTTGATGGTTTATGACACCTTCTAAGACATGACAGCTACCTCCATCAGGATAGTTGAGCCAGTTATGCCCCATCAGAAGGGATGCATACCTTCAGGACTACCTGTGAATGTCCCAGTATCTCCCCTGGAGGGATGGGAGTTTTTCCACCATCAGTTGTATAAGGGAGGAAAATTGGCATGATAAAAAAGCACTATCCCACCTCCAAAGGGTCTGCTTCTTATCGACCTTCTCCCTTATCTGACTCATAACCGAGTTTGTTGCTAAACAAAGATTGGTTTGTCATGGTCAACCTCTAGTGGTGGGTGCTGCACCCCCTCTGTATTGTGTGAATCAGAAGTTTCACCACCACACACAAAACACTCTCCTCCTCCCCTTCGGTTGTGCGGTGCTGCTTTTGCAAATGGCCAATTGTTTGAGTCATTGACCCTTAATATTTCAGTCTTTCACTCCTTTAGATTCCATTTATGCCGCCTAAAATAAAGGAGGTAGGGAAATAAATAAGGAAAGAAAACTCATATTTATATCTGTGGTCATCCACACTGTTCTCTTCACTCAGGATGAATCTAGTTGGAGATCTGTTGGAGTTATCATAAAAACTGTCGTCTGCCTAGGTGTCAGTACTGAGTTGTGACTATGCATTTGTTAGGCTAAATGTGGTAGTTGTAAATCAGTTAGCCTGATGCCTAAGTGAAAATACAATTTCTATGCTTACTATGGTATTGCAGCTTAGCAAAGGTTTGTTTCATCTTTGTTGCTGTCTACCAGTGACAGGAATATACTGTTTAAATGCTCTAAAAGTTGGATTTTATGCAATAATATTTTGGTTCAAGACTCAGCTTGTCACAATAGTCTTGCAGTTTTCTGTAGGAGAAAGTGTTTTCTATTTATTTTTTTTTTTAATTCATCATTATATGTTCTTGGTGGCTTGTCATTCAAACAAACCTTCAGATTTTGGTAGTATGTGACTAAGGAGAAAACTCTGACATCAGAATCAACTGGCAATATTAGTAGACCTTTATTAAAAATGTACACTAGAAATGTCTATTTCTCAACTTTTTCAGTTACCCTAATTAATTCATAAAGCTTATCATAAAGAGAGAGACAGAGAGCTCTGAGCTAAAACTAATCTTACTTCTTGACTGACCTGCTAGCAAAATATGTTATGCCAGACTGTCTGTGAAGCCAGTGGGCATTAATCCACTTGTTTAATTCCACCTCTCCTCTTGTTAAAAGGCTATCCAGCACTCTGATACAACAGATCAAGTTTCATCTACATGAAAGGTTGACATTGTTCTCTTTCTAAAACTCTTTCATGTCAGCTGAGCAGGTAAGAAGGCAATAAGCTATAAATTCTCATTAAAAGACTTTGATTGCCTCTTTGTTAGGATTTTATGGTTTTTTGAGACCTCAAGGGGAGTAGGTGTCCAGCTGTCATCAGAATTTGCAGTGAGTAGGACAGCTAGCTCCCTTAGGAAGCCCTTGCCTTAATATTTGAAATGACTGTGGTATCCATCTGATCTACAAAGCATGTACTCACTTCAAATATCTTCTGCAAGCATCTAAAGAAGTCATACTGCCTTTAAATATATTCCTGAGACTTGTTTGAATTTAAGGGAAGTAAATCAATATAACCTCAAGTTGTCTTTATTTGCACAAGGATCTAAGAAATTTCTTGTGATGGAGAGAGAGCAATAACTTGTATTTCAAGAGACAATGAGCACATTTATCAGCACTGGTATTTGCATACTTTTACCATGTCTGCAGTATGTTGGCATTTTCCTGTGCCAGAAAGGTCATTGGACTTAACAAGTAGGTGATAAGGACAGAAGAGCTGACTGTAAGCATCCCACATGTTTGACAGCGGTGGATTTGGGTGCTCTTGAAAAGGCCAATATTGACTTGATGCTTCCAGGATGTGACTTTTACACGAAATAGCATAGTGGTGCCTTGAAAGCTGTCTCTATCCATCATGAAAGAAGTTAAGAGTTATTTTTTAAAAGTGTGAAAAAGGTTGTGAAGTCAAACAGAAAAGACTGATATATTGTAATATAAAGTGAGAAGAGAGGGCCTGATGTAACTATCCTTATTAGAGCTATGAAAAAATGAAGTTAATGAGTAGTTAATTTATAGTTCATCCAGTAACTCTACAGAAAGCTTGCCTGTGCCTTACAATTGCTTACCATAGATGCCTGACAGCGATCTACCACGTTTCAATCACATTTCAGTTTGCTGCAGGAACTATAGTATTTGCCTGTGGAATTTCCAGCACCGTGCATGATCAGGTCTCTGTTATGAAATAGTCTCCCCAGCGAGGCAGTACTGTGGGTACAGGGCTGTTCCTGTTTGTAATCAGCAAGATAACCATTCAGACTTGCCAGCCCAGCTGGCATTTTTTAGGCATCTAGTATTTAGCCTCAAGAGAGTATAGCTTGGGTTCATATTGGTGGATTCTTTTAGACATTCATCATATAGATAAGATGCTTGATCTCATACTCCTTATTTCTCTTCTTGCTAATTCCATTAATTATGTGGTTCTCCTGAGCTCTTAATTGACCTTTACATGTGTAGTAAACATGCATGGGTTCTGTGTTTTTTCTTCAATGTGACAGCATGTTCTTATTTATCTAAGAATTAACATTAAAGGGAACAAGGAAGACAGCTTTACTTGGCAAATATGTGGGATCCTTTCAGATGAAATATTCACAGCAAAGCATATAGAGATTTGTTTCCATTTGTTTAGACAGCAAAAGTCTCACTGGATTTGAGATGCTTGTAAATTGTCTGAGCTTAGCTTCGGAACTTGCCAGGGCTGTCTGATTTGGGGCAAGGTTCTAAATACTGTTTATTCCCAGACAAGAGCTGTAGATACTTAAATATTCTTGCTTAGGAGGAATAATGCATTGAATTTTTTTATAATTAGTATAAAAGCTTGTGTTCAGTCTGATTTGCGGTTCAAGTGAGAGCATGCATCTCCACTCTGGTTTTATCCAAGTATATTTTCTCGTCTCTAATAAAAAGGACAATTCATGTGCTCCTGATAACACTTGCAAAGAAAGTTTGTGATTGCAGCACTCTGTGGAATGCTCAGACCTATCAAGCCTCTCTTATTTCAAGCAGATGACTCATGGTAGTTTGATACTGTGCATAACGGGGTGCTTTCTCTAGCTATAAGGGTAAACAATCATGTAAAGAGGAGTAAGAGGAGTTAGATTGCACTGTACCTCCACCTAGGAGTGAGAGAGATAAGGCCTGAATAAAGGAGGATTTGTTTGGCAGACATATTTATGTAGCAACGGTGCAGGGCAAATAATAGCATTGATATTTTGACCTGACGTCTTAGTGTCAAAATAGTAGTGCATAATTGAATTCGAGCATCAGAAATTAATGCGCCTCTCAGATGTTTGCATGTATTACTGGTGGTATATTCAGCACCTCTTAGGCACTTGCTCATACCTGCCCCTCATGTTTATTTGCAATAAACTACCATTTCTGAAAATGGCCCTGGACAATGTGCAACACGCATTTCAGATATGCAGCCTAGTTGTTTCAGACTCTAATTTGCAAAAAATAACAGAAAAAAATGTGAAAGAAAGAAGTAATGCTTAGCATTGTGTGTCATAGATCACCAGTTCAGGCCTCGTCCTGGATCCAATAAAAGCAAAAATTCAAATGTATAGCATTTTGGTGAGGGTGCCTTTATTCTGTCTCCACCCCTTGCCCCCAACCAATCCTTCTGTTGGTAACTTCAGCTTTATCCATTTCAATGGCTATTTTCTAGTTTGTAAGGTGCCTGTTGCTCATCAGTGTACTGATGAGAAGGCAAAACAGCTTAATCACTTCACTCACTACTACTTTTGATTTTGAAGTGGCATTCACAGTGTAAACCATTTTTCACTGAAAACAAAGGGCATATTTCTTGGAAAAATCTTCAAGATTTTGCAAAAAAAGCACTGAGAAGAGCAACTGTGAGAGGAAGCCTTACCTTGCAAGGAGGGATTGTAATTGGTAAGAACAGAAAACAGACTGATATTCCTCAAGTTTAGGGACAAGACATCATTAGACCATATTGTATTGGTTTGTCTTATAACATTTCACTCTGCCTTTCCCTTCTTTGAAAAAGAACTTTTCATTTGGAGGAAACATTTGTTTTGTTTTGTTTTAATGGGTAGAACTTAGATGTAGGTAAAGTCACTCATAGTGCTCTCTACTTGCTATTATTTATGTTTTGTAAACATTTCTTTTATCTAGGTTTGCTAAGATCAAAAATGAATGGGAGAAGATGTATAGTGATGGACCTCACTAAAGGTATTTCCATTTCATTCTTCTTTGATGGCTACTTTTTGCAGTTTGCCACTTCCATGGCCTTTGTTCACTTTAGCAATATAGTGGAGAGCTTTTTTTCTGTCAAGAATGCAGTAATGTAGAAAAGCAAGACCTTCTTAAGAAGTCAGGCATATTTTGTAGTACACGTATTTGTCATATTACGTACATCAAAAATTTCTCCTAAAAAATTAGCAAATAGTATTTTCTATCAAAAGATGTTGGTTGGTGCTAATTGTATTACTGTCCATTATTAGCTACATGAATTTTCCATTATTTTGGCCCTGACTGACATTAGACTCATTAGTCTATGATTGCCTAGGTCATCTTGCTTATTCTTGTGAAGTACTCATCAGTATTAAGATTCTTCTTGTCTGTTCTATTTCCTACTTATTCCACAATTTTTTCTAAGATGGGAATGTTAGTGCCCAGGATTTACCATGGAGAATTTGCAGTGTTCTTGGGTGCAAATTCTCCAGATCTACTTGCTTTCAAAAAAAAAAAAAAAAAAAAGTTAAGCACTGATGCAGGGTATTTAACAGCCCCTTTATCTGCTAGTGAACCAAAAATTGTTCTCTCTGGGTATGCTTATCATTTGCTTTTTCCCAAGCATAGATTATAAACATTTTCAAATAATGTTGCCTTTTTAGTATCACTTAAAATTTTATCATGTCTCTCAAGTAATGTGTGTGTTCTATTGCTACCAAATAATATATATATAAAAATTTGGAAGCTATATTTCCATAAAGATTCATAACATTATTTTTCTTGTCAGATATTGATTTTTCCCTTGTGCCTTTAGATTTTCTCATCAGTTCTCTATATTTTAGAAATTGTAGTTTACACAGGTATCTCTTTCTCCTGATTCCCTTTCTGTCATTTTCCATCAATGGTAATTGCTGCCTTCATTGGTCCACTGAGCTGTAGCTATTCAACCATCCCTAATAAAATTTGTTCATTAAGAAATCCAAATTTCTTTTAATATTATTCCAACTAATTTTCATTAACTTTCTTGTGCATTGATGAACTGTGTGCGTGCAACAAACTATTGTGAGATTATCCTACCTACCTCAATCAACATCAGTGCATTATTAATATTGCTTCCAATATATTCTTCAACATTGATCCAGTGATTAAGTTATCAGGAGTTATCTTGTGAACTGAAATTATGCCTGAGTTAAGAAATTATAGACTTTCCTACAGAGCTGAATAATATTTTACTGTTTGGTGGCAGTGCCTCCTGTGACTGCTTCCATAATTAAAGACCTTGTTAATACAATTTCATTTCTTTCCTGATATACAAACATGGGTTTAAGGAGTGGTTTACCCCCTCATGAGATTTGATTCAGTAATGATTTACGTATACTGAAGTTTCTATAGAACAGGTTTATGAGTAACTCAAAACAATTCAGGGGACTTTTAATACAGAATACAGGTATCATCCTCTCGTTTTCCTCCTTTTCCATGTTCATTTTGTATTTGTTCTCTTCTTATTAGCTTAACTATAAACGCACAGAATTGAAAAGTGCTTAGATATATATGATAGTTTCCTGCTGCTGTTGCCAGCTCATATTGAAATTTTATCCCTGGTGTGCTGACACAGAAGTTTTTTTACACTCTAATTCTCAAGAAACTAAAGACAAAAGGTAGAAACAGGAAGCTGAGTTCACCCACAAATTGCTCAGGGGGATAAACTCAAAATTTATGTTTTGGCACTCCCCATTCAAAACAAAAAAGCCACAGGAAACTACAGGCCTGTCAGTCTCACTTCAGTGCCTGGTAAAGTTATAGAGAAGATTATTCTAGAAAGTATTGAAAAACACCTGAAAGACAACACTGTCATCAGTCACAGCCAGCACAGCTTCATGAGAAGTCCTGCTTATCAAACCTGATTTCCTTTTATAACAAAGTAACCTACTAAGTTGATCAAGAGAAGCCAGTTGATGTAACCTTTTTGGATTTCAGTAAAGCTTTCAATACTGTCTCTCACAGGATCCTTCCGGACAAAATGTCCAGCCCACAGCTAGGTAAACACATCATGTGGTGGGTGAGCAATTGGCTCATGGACACTGGACAGAGGGCAATAGTGAATCAGGTAACATCAGACTGATGACCTGTCACTAGTGGAGTCCCACAGGGCCTTGTACTCTTCAACATCTTCATAAATGACTTGAATGCAGGACTGAAAGGGATACTGAGCAAGTTTGCAGATGACACAAAACTGGGAGGAGCTGCTGACTCCCTCCAAGGCAGGGAGGCCCTGTAGAGAAAACTTGACAAAGAGAACCGGGCAATCACCAATCATATGAAGATTAACAAAGGGAAATACCAGATTCTGCACCTGGGATGGGTCAACCCTGAACGTTCATACAGACTGGGGAGTGAGACACTGGAAAAGCAGTGCCACAGAAAGGGACCTGGGAATCCTGGTCAATGGTAAGTTGAATATGAGTCAGCAGTGCCCTGGCAGCCAGGAGGGCCAACAGTGTCCTGGGGGGCATCAGGCAAAGCATCACCAGCTGGTCGAGGGAGGGGATTGTCCTGCTCTGCTCTGCACTGGGGCAGCCTCACCTTGAATATTGGGGCAGTTTTGGGCACCACAATATAAGAAAGACATTAAGCTGTTAGAGAGTGTCCAAAGGAGGGCAACAAAGATGATGAAGGGACTTGAGGTGAAGGCGTATGAGGAGCAGCTGAGGGCACTTGGTTTGTTCAGCCTGGAGAAGAAGAGACTGAGGGGAGACCTCTTTGCAATCTACAACTTCCTCATGAGGGGAAGAGGAGGGGTAGGCATTGATATGGTAACCAGTAACCTGAGGGAACGACCTGAAATTGTGTCAGGGGAGGTTTAGGTTGGATATTTAAAAAAGATTCTTCCCCCAGAGGGTGGTTGGACACTGGAAGAGACTCCCAGGGAAGTGGTCACAGCACTAAGCCTGACAGAGTTGAAGGAGCGTTTGGACAATACACATGGTGTGACTCTTGGGGATGGTCCTGTGTAGGACTAAGGGTTGTACCCAATGATCCTTGTGTGTCCCTTCCAGTCTGGCATATTTTGTGATTTTATGATATCTGCAAACAGAGCTAAAGAGGAAGCAACACAAACCCACAAACCAAAGTCAATTTCTGCAAGATAAACATTTGGTTCTATCTGACACATGGTGTTGAAGAAGGAAATATAAATAATATCCCAGGTCTATGAGGCATCCTGTATGTTTGAATCCCTTTTCCAGTGTCTTTGAATTGTTTTACTGCCACCAAAAATACCAGTGAGGAGAGTCTGTCAATGTCTTCCAGAAATTTAACCTCTGCTATCTACTCTGAGCAGGTCAAATGGCACAAACTATACATACTACACCCATGTTTGTGCGGAAACACAAAGGTCTTTTTACATCCTTTTCACATTTTTAGTAAATGCTTTCTAATAAACGTATTTCTCACTATTTTAACAGCAGTGAAATCAAAAGGGCTCTATAAAATTAATATTTGTAAAATTAATAAATTATACCTTTTCTTATCTCCAGAGACTATGAATACCTTCCAACTTTTTTGTCTGGTTAATCTGACTTTTCTCTTAGTTTTCAATAAGATAGGGACTTTCAGGTGTATTTGGAAATTTCTTCTGGTTTTTGCCTCTGTTTGGTATCTCTGTAACATGTCATATCATCATCTGGGTGAATTAAAAGACCTTTGCAGTGAGTTCTATTTTTGTTAAGTTAGAAAATTTTATGGCAAAACCAGCTTTCACAGTACCTCTTTATAAGGACAAAGAGCATATTTCTACCAGTACTCAAGACTGAATTTTCCTTTGGCAGTTTTCATGACACTTTCTGTATTCATTTTTCTATCACAGTTTGAGCCCCTCGGTTTGACTGTTGGTGAGCCACACAAAAATCCCAGCAAGTGTGAACTGAAAATTAATTTTGAAATTAAAAACCCACTAGCATTATTCACTGGTAAATAGACTGAGTACAAATCCTGGTGCTGAGAATGGAAAGAAGCACCTATCAGACTGGGCAAAGCAATTAATGATGGACTCAGAACACAGGAACACTGAAAACCTTATTAGTGAAACTGATTTTTTGGGTTTGATCACAACAGCATCAAATTTGCCCTGGAATCGTAATGCACATGCATATACAAACACTGCTAGTTTTCATCTTCTTACTTCAGAAGTATCATTCCACCACACTTCACCTTAGTTCAGTTACAGTGAGAATTTAATTTTGGTGTAACTTGACTAGAACCATGTCTTTTTACTGTATCCTATATTGAATGCATGAATCATGATCTAGAAACTTCAGCTGAAAAGAGATCAATGTCTTATACGGTTCTTGGCTGTGGTACCTACTTTCAGCTACACAAGAAGGAATTAAATGATCTATCATTGCTTTACAGGACCAGCTTCCTTTTAACTAAGTTGGTGTCTTCTGCAGGGCTCCGTGTCAGACTCTCACAGGCTTTAGAGCTGCAAGAGAAAAGGAAGAAACCAAAGCAGCTGTGGAGTTCCCATACTGCACCACCTGGCAGCCCTGCAAGGGCCATTGTGACAACTGTGTGTGGTCCTGGATGTAGTTTAATCCGATAACAACTTTGTTTAGCAGGACATCTAAGGACTATCTGAGGTGTAACTCCCCTGGTAATGGTCTGTCTGCCTGATGTAACAACTTCTGGGACAATGGCTTCTGTCTTCAAGCTTCAGAAATGTATCTCTAGCAGAGTTACTGAGGAAAAAGCCTTCTCTGGCTTCAGGGAGGGAAGGAGGTCATAACTTTCAACAGGAGACTTAGTTTTGGTTTGCAACATCTTTATTGAGGATCAGCATACTTTATTGTTAATTTACTTTCACAGACACCTACTGATTTCTACCTAAAATATAACCTACCAATGAGGTTTTCAGGCTGCTAAGATGATAAAAACATCATTGCTGAGAATAGTCTACCTGTGAAGCCTGACTAAGCTTCCTAGCCTTTAAACTATAGAAGTCCAAAAACCTACCCCATTCTTTGTAAAGCCCCTGGGGTTTGAGGAAGAGGTTAAAAAATCTTCTGTAGGACTTCACTGGCATCATCATGCCAGTCTGCTCAGGGTTTCTCTTCTGAAGGATGCATGAGAGTGTACAGATTCTCCTTAACAGAACTGAGGGTTATTTCTCATATTTTAAATCCAGATCACTTTATTTCTGGAATAACACAAGGAGAGCAGATGCAGAAAAGTGATACCCATGGACCCATACACACCTGTTTGCCTTTTCTATGAAAATCGGTATGACTGCCAAAGAAGAGATCTGAGTAGGTTTGAATGTGCATTTGAACACCAGAGGAGTCTCAAAACAAGGAAGCAGTATAAAAATAGAGCAAAGATTTTATTTCTCTTTGCTGTAAAGAGGCACCATAAGCCACAAGGCAGGATCATGACAGTGGATTGCCTTCAAACTGATGCATACCAGTGATGGCACAAAAGCCAACAGTCATCTTAAAATTAAAACCCGCTGCTAGAGGAATAATAGATTTTAAGAAACCATTGTCTTTTCCATGTTCATTTTGGCAGATAGGCAGAGAAATGACAATGCAATCTTAACTAATATCCAAATAATGTTTGCAAAATTGCCAAAATACAGAGTTAGGTATTCCTTAGGAATAACAATGAAGGAGTTCATATATGAAGCAATATATTATTTGTGTTCAGACCTCTCTGTAGCTGTTTTGAGGGGACCTTCTGCCTTGCCTGTTGAAAGCTGAGCAACTCAGAGCCATGGAAGCAGGCCAATCAATTGACACTGAAACAACGGCTTTTCTCAGCCGTTCCTCAGAGGCCCATCTACAGCAAGGAAGTGTGGAACAGCTTTACAGAGCAGGCACTCAGCAACAATTTCTCCAAATACCCCCTACAAGCTAATTTTTTCTCTTAACCTGGTTTCAATGCGAAGAGTATAGTTACAGGTCTGGTCTTGGATACAGCAGTGGCATTCATCATATCATCTTTCAGGAGTGTAATTTACTCCTTTGGGGGTCTTTTAGGCCTTTTCATGGGTTCAGCTAGAACATTGGCCTCCAAATGCAAAGTACAGTGTTTTATGATTTGTTTGTCTGAGCGTGAATAACAGTTTTGTTTGAAAAAAGGAGAGGGGAGAGAGGAAAATAGTGGATATAATGAGGAAAAATATGTGATAAAGTAGTAGAAATGTAAAGAGAGAGAATGTGCTACCACTTAGCCAGCTTTTCTGGAAATCAGGCTAAGGAATAGTTCAAGGCCTAAAAAATTTTCAAGCAAGCAGAAAAAAAAATGAGATGTTATATGCCTTCAGAAGACTGTCTCTTGACCTGAGACTACAAACCTGTAATTATGATGACCTTTTTAATTTAATAGCTAATCTATGATCCGAATGCTCCACTATGGATGTAAACCAGAAAGAATAGATAAAAGTTCTCCTGGAAAGGTATCAGCAGTGAGCTTAAGGAAGAAAATACTTGTATTTCTGATATTTTAAAAATTTTCTTTCATGAAGTGAAAAGTTGCAGCTCTCCATTGCTGATGAGTATTTTCCTCCTTTCATCTGTCACTTGCAAAGAAATATGAAACATTTATTTCCCCAATCTTCCCAGAACTGATAATAAATTGTCAGAGCCAACCATTCATATCTGGTGGCTTTTTAAATAAAGGATTAGCCCTTCAATATTTCATTTTTCTCCAGAATTGCTCTATAAGCTTGTTGAGAATGAGGTAATACATAAAATACTGTGAGGAAAAAGCTATTGTCCACTGTCAAAGAGATGTGGGCAAGAAATTCTAGGAGATATTTATTCTCTCTTCCTCCTGCTCTATGTGTCTATACAGATGTATACAGGTGTGTGGGAGAACTGAGGGAGATAGACTGGCTGTCAGAACTGCCAGCTTTTGTTGAAGCTGTTATCATGGACTTCTGCAAGCCAGCTGATTTCTGACAGAATCAAACTGTTGATAGGAAACTGTACAGGGGAATATATCTTGCTATTACTAATATAGGCGTACTTTTAGAAAAAAAAAAGTAAGCACTCAATAACACACATAGACCTTCCATGCAGGCTGATTTGGAGGGAATTTAAAAGAGTACTCTCTGTTCTTCTGCATCTTTCCTCAGCTTTTACATCATGGTGAGTTCAGTCTGGAAGTACTGAATGATGACATAAAAACAGGGGAGGTGGAAGTGTTTAGCTACCTGCTGGGTCAAACCACGACAAAGAACATTTCTGAAAAACAGCATGTTACTTTTGAAAGGTCACTGGAAAATCTGTGTTTGGGGAAGATTCATAGTTTCTACTTTCCAGTCTGGTGTTTGTCCCCAGGCATGAACACAAGAAGTGCGTGTCACTTCTCCATGTCTTTGTGTTGAAACAGCTCTTTGGGAGCTGCTCTCTTGTTCTCATTTGAATTTCAACCTTTATGGTCAAAACAGAAAGGAAGAAAGTTTACCTGTGTGTTATGTACTCTATTCTCCCATGCTGCTCCAGTGATAAATGAGATGCCATCAATATTGTAGGTGGCAGAAGAAATACAATGTGTCTGAAGAACATTTATATCCCTGCTAAAGTGTATATCCCAGTTCTATGATTTTGGATTGATGACAAACCTCTCAGGATGCGGAAAATGCTATTTGCAGAGATTCTCTGCTCTGTGTGCAGGTCTGATCAAAGAGAGCTTCTGCTTTTTAGCATCAAGGCTGAAATTCCTTCTGTCATCATGAAATGCATTACTACAGTGAAACCATAATTTGGAGGTAGGGGTTAAGTATAGAGATGAAGTTAGAAAGAGCAGGGATTACATAAATTACTAGTGCATGAGTTGCTCAGATCTTACTGACAGAAAATGCCAGATGATACTTTCGTCTTCTACATGCTGAATAGGACTCATTTGTACACCTGCTTAATTCCCTAGTAACAAGCATTGCACCTGTGTGTACTCAGCAGCGAGTCTTATGATGGATGTAATGACTTCTTGTGGCTTAACTGTGGAGGCAACTGAAGTGTGAACTTGCAGTAAAAAAATGTATAGTTATGCTCCAGTGAAGACTGCCTTCCAGTTCTGTTTGGAAACCACAGCTTCCAGCCTGCTTCACCAAGTCTTTTCATTTTCCTAGCCATTTAATTGAATTTTAGATACCTGGAGACATCTAAAGAAAATCCAGTCAGTGAGGGAGAGAGAAAGTTATCATTGTAGGAACTCAAAGAAGACAGGGGTCTAATATGGTTTCTATGGGGATATTAAGCTAAGCTGGGCAAAAAGAGATGCGTTTCATTTACAGCCTATGTAGCAATGAGGTTATGTTGCAGCAGGCACTGCAAAAGTTGCCACTCTGGTCTAGTCAAATGAGATCAGAAAGTGATCAAGCAGAAAGGGACAAGAAAAGTGGTAGTGAAATATTTACCATGACATGATGAAGCCATCAGCAAATCCAGCCTGTTTGTCTGGAATGAGTAACAAGGTGCTGAAAGCTTCTCAGCTGTGCAGTAGGACTTTGGCTCCAGGCAATGAAATTGCAGAATCTCCCTGAAGTGCAGAGTAAGAACAAGGAAAAAGAGTTTTTTCAACCAAGGGGGGACAGGGGGGGGGGGCTGCACTGACTGCAATTACTGAGGTTCTGCTCACATTCACTACTCAGAAGACATAATCATGACTAAAGGCTTGACCATAGCATGAAGTGTATACTAATGCAAAGTATCAATAGCAAAGAAATCTCCTTCAGTCTTCCGCCATACTTGCATCTGCAGCAGGATCTACGTCTCCTTTTGCTTCCTGGAGAAGCAAATAAAGCATTGATGGATTTCAGACCTGTAATAGCAGCAAGTTAGCTCTTATATCCATTCACCTTTCCTCCTTCCAAGTCAGTAGTATAATGCACCTAGCAGCCAAATAGTTCTAACTTACTGCTAACACTTGAGGTGCAAGAAAGGAAAATGGGAATTGGGCAGTAAGAAACACCTTTGAGTCACAGTACCTCCTGATGTACAATCACAATTGAAATTGTAGCAATTGAAATTGTAGCAATTGAGACAGCCTCCGCAGGAAAAAATAGGGTTACTCATACCCTCAACTATTCTATAGAAGATGATCTTTCAACACAGCTGCTACAGTAGCAGTGTTTCTAATGTGTACAAGTTATTTCAATACGATATTCAACAGTGCATATTAGAGACCTTCCAATATCTAATGGAAAAGCCTATAAAACCTTTCTACTAGAAACTGTACTGTAAGAACAGTTGCTTCCTTATTCTTCATCATTAGGGACACTTGAAACATACCAGAAGTTTTATTGCTCAGAAGTGGTTTGTTCACACTGCTTATTCCTCATCTAAACCACATCATCTTGCTGTAGTATTAGGTCGCTGTAAAGGTGATTGCAAGGCTGCAGATGGTGTGCTATGCCACCAGGAGACAAGTAAGAACCAATAGCGGGTTGCATCTCCCTCAAACTCCCCCCTGAGCTCTAGCATTTCTGGCAGCTGGAACGCAGGCTCTGCTCTCCAGAAAAGACCCTTGCCTATTCTTGTAAACACATCTACCTGTTACAACACAGACCACATGGAATTGTCTCATATCAAAGGGGAAGACAGGTATTTCAGCCAAAGACATTCTTCCTCTAGATTAACAAGAGAAAACAAGGAGGTTTTGTGCAAGATAACAAGGAATGTGTGTCTGTTGTTTGGCTGATATGATCTGCTTGGTGATGAACACCAGTGGGTTGGTTCACTCTGCACCTTTAGAGAAGTGGTGAACAGTTTAGAAAATTAAAAAAAACCCGAAACCTGTAACAGGTTTCATAACAATTTAGAGCATGTGTAAATGGGAATGCAATAGTTAAATCTGTAGATACTTTTTTAAAAGTTCAAATATAGCAAAACTTTCACCAGAATGCTCTATTCAACGTAATAAATAGTTTTTTTCTTAAATAAGTATTTTTAGAAGCTACCACTCAATAAAACTTGTAATGTGGAGTTGCCATGTGATGCAGAACTTTGAAAATCAAGTAACAAGTCTGTGATGTGTTTCCTGCCAAATTAAAAAAGTCTGATTTATCTGAAGTTAAAATGTCATCACACAATCCCATTTAAAGGAGTTGGAAATGAAGTATACTGACGATAACGTTGCTCGTCTTTGATGTAGATGCATCATGCCTGTGGCTGATAGATGTTTTTTCTGAATAGTCTCAGTAAAAAAAAAAAGATATTTTGTAGAAATCTGATTATTTTAAGACTTACAAAAAAACTCCCAAACCATCCAAGAAACATATATGACTGTACTATGAAATATCCTGAGGAATACAGACATGTATATGAAAAGAGAATGTCTTTTGAGTTATCTCAATGAGAAACAAAGAGCTCTGCAACTGACTGTTTTTTCCCAATTAAAAGCAGCTCATATGCCATTTGTTTGGTACGACATTTTGTTTGGGATTTGTGTGGTTCTTTATTTTAGGCTGAAACACCAAGATGTGAAAGGATTATATTATTGACTTCACTGGGAGCTCCCTTTTCCAGCTGTTTGTTGTTTGTCTCATAAACATGAGTTATCACTGTCTGTGGAAGGTGTATTGAATTTTAAACTTGCCTTATTAGGTGAAACACAGTTACTTCCAGTGATTAGCAGTTATTAATTCTGTAATAAATTACTAACACTAACTTCCCCTCTACTGCGGGATGACTTTCTCATGCATACATTGGGCCTGTATAGATAATTTCCTGTGATTTGAGGACTGAAGGAAATATTAATAAGACTTAGGTGGGGGGTGGGAATCCTTTGAGCATCAAAACTGAGTTAATGGGCATGATATTTTTGTAAAAGCTTAATATTTGGCTCAGTAGATTTTTAAAAATATTCCTACAAAGGAAGTATGAGTGATGACAAACCTCACAGGTCTATTTCCCACCCATTAAAAATATTTCTCATAAGTTTGAGCATTGCGGCACTTGTTTTCTTTCCTGTGCATTCATAGTCGGCATTTTGCTGGCAGCCCTGGTAGCAGATGTTTACTGTAACATGTAAGGCCCGACAGTGCCTCTGTCAACCTGATTCCAGTTTCCTGATACACTTTCCTTTTGTGGATTTGCTGGAGAAACATGAAGGAATAAAGAGCTCCCATTGACCATCTGGTCCTCTTCTGAACCACGTCTCTGACATTTACCAATAGCTGATGTTCATAAAAGGTCAGGATGTATAACTCTTAAATACTGGATTTCTTTCAAATTAATATCAAAAGTCATCCTGATGAAGTTGAGGATGGGGATATTCATTAGGGATCATGTTCTTCAGGAGCCCAAGAGATTGCAGGGTTTCATAGAGCTGAGGAGATCTCAAGGGTCAGCACGCACAAGTTTGCAGCAAGCACCTATTGCACTCATTCATCTCATTCCTCCCATTCCCAGGGATCCAGATGGTCTCAGCGCTCTGGAGAAGCTAACCTAGCTAACAGCACTGCAGCAACTGCCTTCTAAACTCCCATGGAGATACAAGCAAAGCCATTTCTCTTTCAGCAGAGGCAATGGTGAGTTTTTTATCCCTCATTCACAGCATAGGAGGTTTCCTTACCCTAGTGGCATGCTCTGCCCCATCCTCATCTGCTCTGCTGAATTTGGCCCCTTGATTGCAAGGTATAAAAAAAGCAAGCCAGTACCATAGCAAAAAAAAAGACATGAAACTTCCCCCTCTCCCTGCCTTGAGTTTCTCTGGAATGACACTACTGAGAACTGAATCAATTTATGGCAATTGATATGCAGATGTTACAGTCCTTTCGCTGCATCAGGACAAAGATGACTGCATTTCCCATGTTGGTTTTGCACATAAATATGTATATTATCCCAGTGCCCCCGCTTCACCAAAATGATAGCAATTGATGTTCAAATAGGACGGGCTATGTGAGACAAAGCCACAAATAAATGTCATTTATGAAATAGGCTCTTTCCTTTCCTTGTTTCTGATTTGATTTCCTCTTGCTATACACAAAGCTCAGGCCAAACAGGATCCCTCTGGCTGTATGTGTGGGCGGCCAATCTGGTTTTCTCCCAAGGTGACAGCTGCTTGATTTTCATTAAGGAATATGACTGCCCTCACCTGGTGAGAACAGCACTTGGAAACTCGCCACCCCCTGAGCTTTCTTGCATGGGAGTGTCTCTGTCACTTTGAGAGCCGACTGATGCCTGCAAAAGGAAGGGTCACCCACTACATGGTAGCACAGCTGCTAAAGAAGTTCTTTAAAAATAGCTCCTGCTGCCTGACAAAAAAGAGATAGATTTGATATTATTAGATAAAATGACAGCCTGTTTCTGGTATTTATTCTATTGTTACAGATTTGAAAGCATTTAAAATCCTTATTTTTAATCCTGTCATAAGTTTCTTTGGTTATTCACAGAATAAATAGTATACCCAAATCTACTTGATACTATTTTGGGAAAAATGTAGTTCAGGTAAGATAAAAAGTTATTTGAAGACTGTAAGAAAAAAGTTTAAGTGTTTATTTTTCATTTTACCTTGCTCATTATCGTTGCTTTGTAAGTTGTAATTTTACAATGATAATAGTAAATTAAAAAAAAAGTAACTTCATTGAAACATTTTTGATCCTCTCGAAAGAAATGCTTTCAATCACATCTTTTTTAGGAGAATTTTGGAATAGTAACTTTCATTTTTATTTGAAAACAGATTTCAAAAATCTTCAGGCCCTCATTGAAACAAAATTTTGCTTTCTCTGTAGGGCTAAGTCATGAATCTGGAACAGGAGAGAGATTGAAAAGGTAAGTGGGATGGCAGTTCAATTTTTCACATCCAGTGCATTAACTTTACCACAGAAAGAGTAAGTGTTGAAGTGCAAAATGCAAAATTTGAATTGCTCCTTTGAATTTGTTACAGCTGAAGAGCTTTCAGAGAAAGCTGAAATACATAGCCCCTGGGATCAAGTTGAGTCACAGTCACAAAAGAGGAACCAGCCAACTCAGCTGGATTCAGGAAATTACCTGGGACTATGTTAGTGTATCCACAATTAGTAAATGCTTAAGGAACGTGTTTAGAAGTTGATCTTAAATATTTATTCAGATGAGATCATTTGCTGAGTTTGAGTCTTTTCAGGTGTACACTCTGGATACTGAGAGGCAGAGCCTGTCAGTGAAGGACACTCACTCTTGCGACCAGTGAGGTTATGAAAACAACTTGAGTCCTCTCTCCCTGTGCATTTCTTGAGACCTCACACATTAATCTAGTGGGTAACATTGAATTGTCCACACCAAGATTGTAATGGTTTTGGTTGTTTATACAAAGGGACTGTGTAATGCAACTCAGTATCACATGAATCATGCTTTGTGTCACTGAGAACCAGGATTATTTATCCGTCATAGAGAAACTAAATTTCATGCAGTTATAGTGAATCCATATGCGGTTTACCAGTCATCTTCAATTCAATTCAGTTTATGTATACCTTTTTCCTAAATGGTGGAGATTTCAAACAGGAAAACATCCCTTAGCTGCCCCACCATTATCATCTCAAGGCTTTTCTAAAGACCATGTTCCTTGATGTTCCCTTGACAACTTGCTTTTCATTCCTCTTCAAGTGTTTCTTATTTAATTCCTAGCACATACCCCTTAGGAAAATCCAATGT
Source organism: Chiroxiphia lanceolata (assembly GCF_009829145.1). Lineage (NCBI taxonomy): Eukaryota > Metazoa > Chordata > Aves > Passeriformes > Pipridae > Chiroxiphia > Chiroxiphia lanceolata. The sequence continues at coordinate 53,489,694 of NC_045642.1, forward strand.
AGTCCTTCATCTTGCTTCTGAATGTGTATTTTCTGTGTTATTTGCGACAGCTTGTGATGTGAGTGTTCAGGACAACAGTGTCATCATAACAGCATTCAGATTCTATAGATAATTCCTGTTAATTAACTGTTTAATATCTTTGCCAACCTCAGGAGCAGCAGTACCTGCACAGGTACTGGGTACTTAGCAGGAATTACTCAACTCACTGTATCACTTTATGGTTCAATATCCTGACAGAGGTTAAAATAATGTTACTCTGAACAACACATCCCAAATAAAATACTTGTAACAAATACAACTGGTTAATTTAATCTAAGCAACTATACAGATAGCATCAGTGTTAAAGGATTTTTACCCATTACCATCCCAAATAACACTACTCTACTCAAGTAACATCAAGCTATTGCTGTCCAAAGCTATCACCACCCTCAGGCTTTCCATTCCCTCCAAACCACAAAGCATTAGCCCTGGTTTCTTAATGTGAACGAGATGAAATTCAGATGCAGGACTTCAGGCTCTTTTCAGATCTTAAAGTATTCAGTTACTGTGTACTCCAGAGAGGCTGTGAGAGCTTTTGCCTTTCTTACCCCAACAAATGACAGAGATTTCACACCTGTTTAGCAGTTGTTCATAAGAGAGTCAAGACCTCACCACTGGGTTAGTGTAGCCAGTACTTATGGCTCAACTTCATCTGGGGAAAGGGAGATAACACAGGGGTCAATAGTTGTTCTCCCCATCCCAGGTCATGTCCTCAAGGTAAAATTGACTTTCTTCAGAAAAAAAAAAAATCACATTCTTTGGGCAAGGATTATGAACTTCTCATGAGGACTGCTTATAAAAATGAATTATTGTTGAAAGGTTTCATGGTGTATTTGGGTCTCCCCTGGAGACATCCAGCCCTCTGACCGACATGCAAGACCCAGCCAGCCTTTGCAGAAACTCAGAAGTGCCTTGTATCAACTGGAAAGCA